>NC_140594.1:367879102-368479102 GCF_964204655.1 Triturus cristatus | reverse complement strand
GTTCATACCGGAGTAGGTCCAAGATTGATTTTCGTCTAGTTTCTCCGTCTGGAGTGCACAGTGGGTAAACAAACAACCAAAACAGTGGACTGGAATGTGATCTAAGCCATTTTTCAGTGGCTGAGAATTTTTCGAACCCAGTAAGTGCTGCTGATGTTACTACAAGGTATACTGGAGCGTCTTCTCGCACCCACAATGCCCTTTGTATCCACAGGCCACCTTGGCCTGCGCACCAGCCTTACCACACCACAGTAACCGCCTGCCCTGCACACCACAGTGGTAAGAGCTCCTACGTCACAGCGGGCCTACGGTGCTTAACGGTAGACTTGCGAAGGTGGTAACTAGCAGGCGGGGTGTACCGCCAGCCCCTGCCCTGCTGTTGGGGGGGTGGGAGGGGCAACCCTTCAGACGGCCCAATTCACTGTCTCCACTACAGCATTTACTGGATTTACTTTATATGTGTGCACAGGATTCTTTGTATTGCTCTGTTGTTGGGCTCGTCCCAACACCCATTTAGGGGTTTCAAGGGTCTCCTCTACCTGTTCAGCACCATATTCACTTGAATGCCCGATACGTATACTTGCTGAGCGCCACGACTTCCTATTTATTTAATACTCTTTTAGTAATTGTATTCACCTTCAGACGGCCCAATTCAGTCTAGGGCCGCCAGTGCATATCTGTCAGGTCTCAGAGACTCGGTGGGGAGGGGTGATTGCATTCTACGGGTGGGCACATAATTTTACGTTACGCTGCTACAGGGCAGCGCTACCATCATAAGCAAGTAGAACGTTATGTTGAGGGCCCGTAGCTGAGAGAGAAGTTAACGCATGGCAGTGACGGTGGGGTCACAAGAGGAATGACAAGTCCCTGTAAGGTAGGGAGGGTGTGCTTGTGAAGAGCCTCATGTGCAGAGGCCACCATACTCTGTGTAGGCGCCACCATACACTGTGCAGAGGCCACCTTAAATTGAGAATTGACACCCCCACCACTTTTTCTCACAGCAGGAGGCCTGCAGATTTTCATCAGAGGCGGTAGATAATAGAAAGTATGAACTGCTAATTAATAAGTGGACAAATAAATTCCTTCGCGTTATGTATTTTTAACAGATCAAAAGATTATTTTGCCAGAGCAAACGCTACACGTGCTGATTTCATATTGTTTAGGCATTTAAAACACCTCAAAGAAGAATGGAAAGAAGGGTGGGTGGGGTGGGGAGAGGGGAGGGGGTAAAGAAGGCACAGACAACGGAAGGGAGGGTATAGTTGTAAAGAAGCCACCAAAGCACGTCGTGCCTGCAGAAAGAGAAACTGGATAAAGAAAATAGTGCTCACAGTCAAAATAACAAGTACCGCGTAACAACCAAAATAAAGGGGCCAGTCGCCATGGGAGGTGACAAATGAAGAGGAGGCGGTACTGAGGAGGGGCTATAAGCCTGTTTACGAATCAGAAACCAGCATTTAGGACGGACAATGACAAGCCAATGGCAAATATGGGTGGAGAGTGGGCGGGGCTTCTATTGCCTCCTCCACTACAGCAGATCACCAGAGCAGCGCATGCGCGCTTGCTCAGGCTCAACCTAAACAAGCATTTACAATGCAATAGGTCTCGCAACTGCGAGTTTTGGAGATATTGGCATTGTAAACGGCAATGCCTTTTGCCATTGTTATTTACTATACCAAAAGCAACACCTATTGCTTTGTATAGCGCTGTGCTCATTAAAGTAAAAAAAAAAAAAAAAAAAAACAAGTATCCTTTGATGTTTTGGGAATGAACACAGGCACTGGGAACATGATTAGCCGGAACCCAGTGCACATTCAGTCCCCAGCAAGCGCGCCATGGGGTTTTATTGCCAGCAGGCCCCGGACCCCTTGGCTTGGTGGTGGAACACAGCTAATCTTGGGGTGCAGCAGGCCCCCTCGACCATGGTCTACAGGCCTCTGCACCAGCCCCGCCCCTGATGTGACATATCGAGCACAAAGCCCCCCCGCCTGTGCTTTCATTCTAAAATGCCTTTATTTATCGGCTCCGGTTTCCAGGGGGACCTCCTTGTAAAAGCCAAAAGTGAGCCTCCAGCCGGCACTTTACGCACATATGACAAAAAGCAATCTCCACACATGTCCAACGCGTTCCCGGCTCGGCACATGCACGGGCAGGTTTAGCGCCTCTGAGATTGCGGTGGTTCAATGAAGGCAGCGTTCTGCGCCCAGAAGCCCCGGCGGCCGCCGGAGGCGCTTACATCCAGGCGCTACTGACTCGTAGAGAGCGCCTCGGACCCGGGAGGCCGGGTGCGCACACCCGAGGTGACATTTCACGGAGGGACCCTGGCTCCTGTAACAAATGGGCATCATTTGAGCGCACCCGGGCCCCTCCCGCCACTTATTTCATTACAGGCATTAACTACACGCTGGGGTCAGGCAGGCCCGCTTCCTGGCACATTACACCTCGCCCCTTGCTCATTAGCAGCTCGCTGAACGGATTAACACCTCGACGGATGAAGCGGACGGGTTCATGGCGCCCATAGGCGGCGGCAGCAGGAGCTATGCGTCAAGCGAGCCTCGTCTTTACCACGGGCAGGGGCGCTCTATACCCTGCAGGGGAGGGAGGCAGGGCCCGAGCAGAGTCTGGGTCACGTGGGCGTGGTGCAGGGGTCACTGGGCAGGGGGGTGCCACCCGGGAAGGAGAGGGCCTGCGGAACTGAGCCGCTGCTGCCGGGCCTGCGGAACTGAGCCGCTGCTGCCGGGTGGGGGGCGGGGAGTCCGGGGGTCGGAGCCACGCCATGGAGGTCCGTATGGCCGAGCTCTTCTGCTCGGGCCTGGAGAGCAGCGCCGCCGGAGAACCAACAACAACCGGCAGAGCACCGCGACCAGTCTGCCCCCAGAGGTGAGGCGGCGAGGAATGGGGGTGGGGGGCAGAAGCTGCGCTCTTGCCTGAGCTCCGTCCGCGGGAGGGCTGGTTTGTGGGGGCAGGTATCCAGACGTTCTTGTTCTTGAAGCGGAAATCACGGGCCTGTGGAGGGGACCATGGGGTTAATGGCAATCGAAAGCGAAACTGCATGCTGGCTTGCGAGGGAAGGGGGACAGGAGATGTGCACGCCGCGTGGCTGTAAGCGCGTACACCAACTCAAATCCGCCACAAGCCTGCGCGTGCACATCTCCTGTCCCACTTCCGAGGCAAGTCAGCAACAATAGATCTCGCCGAAAGCAGCGCTTCGCGCTGCGTTCGCAGGCGAGACCTAAAAATGAATGCGCCCTTGTGTAATGTAACTGGTCCTCCATTACCTTTGGGTTAAGTTCACAATATATATAATAGCAACATTTTTTTTATTTTTTATATCAAGCACTTTATGGGGCCAGTGCTTCATTTTTACAAAATATAGGGGCCAGTCCTTAATTTGTACAATAATGGGGGCCAGTTATTCATTTGTACAATAATAGTTGCTGGGGCCCAAACCTTTGCTCAGAAGCTGCCGCCAGTGCTCGAGAAGGTTGTATTGTCGCATACTAAAGCTGTGTAGTGATGATTTCTACTAAGCTTCTCCAATTCATCACCAGGAACTCCCTGCCGCTCAAACTCACCCCTCCACATTCTTTTTCGTCCATACTTTATCCTTTTCTCACTGTTTTTCAGGCTTTCTCTTCCTCCTCCGTTCTGCCTTTTATGTTTTTCTATGTTTTGTTCTGAGCAGAGCCAACCTTGGGCATGGGCAAGCTGAGCCCAGGCCCAGTGGCAGCTGGTGACATTTAAAAGTGGTTGGGCATAAAATTTGTGGATCAGTGTTGCGTTGCAAGTGAGCGGAGCAGAGCAAGAATGAATGTCATAAGGGGCAGGGGGGAGTTCTCCCCCTGAGAAAATTTAGAAAAAAGTGGGCAAATGGTGCATTTTAAAGCAACTTTGACAAAGCAACACAGTTTCTAAAGAAATTGTGATGAAAGTGCAGACATATATATATACCATAGTTGAAATCACCCAACAGGCCACAGGTCAATTGCTAAACCCAAAGTTAACCACTGTTCAATGGCATGTTGTCAATCATCCTTGAACTCCTTATATTTAGAGCTGAACTAAGGCTCTGATATTTATTAAATTTTTTATTCACCATCTCGGACTGCTGACTTTCGGCCGGGGTATGTAACATAAATACACACACACGCAGGCAGAAAGAGAACTTGGCAGTGGCACTGGTCGTGCCATGTGAGGAAGATGCTAGCAAGCTTCAGTCCCTGAATAATTAAAAGCTGGCTAGACTAGGCCAGAAACTCTGCCAGGCATTCATTCTTTGCGAGGGAACTGATATTTTTGGACAAAAAGGAATCTCTGAGTTAAAAGTTAACCTCTTTGTGTGGCCACAGTGTTTAAACTTTGAGTGTTTGTTTGTGCCGGCCTGCCTTGTGCCATCATTTTTGTAACTCGTGCGACGCAGCAAGTAATAGGTAAGGTGTACGTGTGTTTTTTAACCGGTTTCCGAAATGCTTCGGGGATCATGTCATACAGTCCACCGTAGCTCAGATAAAAGCACATTATCACAATTAAAATACATGAAAATTCCCTAACAAAAAAAACTACAATAGTAATTATACAAGGTCAAACACAGTCCCTCTCATCATTACTGATGTGAGTCACAAAGTCTCAAAACCCATGAGATTTATGCGTTCATTGGCGTCCGCGCGCAGACTGACAGAGCCAAATCTCATGTCTCAAAACGTGCACAGAATCCAGACAGTCATAACATTTCTACCTCTTTTATCCCCTTTTTACACAGTGATGTAACTGCTGTGTTTCGGCCTGCGGGGTCAGGTAAGCAGTTCCGACTTGGAAAGTTGTACAAGTCACCACTGCTGCTCACAGCAGATGCGTGTCCAACAGGGGAGCGGCACATTCTCTGCGCCGGCCCCCTAGTGCATTACACATTTGGTAAAACACAAGTTTCTTTCACAAGCTTGTTAGTTTGTGGCGCGCCTAGGTATATCTTAATGCCATTGCAAACGTTTCCATTGTGTTTGATGCCACTGGTGGGACACATTTCCTGATGTGTCTACTTTTGCACCTCGGCACGCACATGTTGTAAATGAAGATACAGAGCCCATCAGTTCATGTAGGTTACTTCTTTATTGGTAGCTTGGTTCCAGTACAGAAGATCAGGATGGTAGGAGAAGTGAGATGGTAGAAAGATAGCCCCACCAGGAGCAAGCTCCTTTCAGCTCAGCCTGAGTAGACCAACTGACAATCTCACCCAGAGAGACACCCAGGCATTCTATGATGTCATGCAACATTCTAACCAAGCAGTACAGTGGAGAATAGCTGACAAGATCTTTACTACAGCACACTGAAACAGGAAGGGGCTGCACTTATTCAAATCAAACGAAGCGCTATGTCGCCTAGTGGCAAACTCACGCTATATATACTTAAACGTAATCCCTGGTATAGTTTATATAGTTGTAGCATACCGTGCAAGCGGATATGACATTTATGTCATAAACGTGTACCTAATCACCCTCGATTCATTCCACTACAGGAAGACAGTGTTGTCTCGACACAACACATTGCAGGATATACATACATACACCCACACGCTTGTAATGCTTAGCGCGGACTGCAGCTCCGCTTTCTTTATTTTATTTATTACGCGTTCACGCCGTGAACGCAGAGGCGGGGCTACTGAACGCGCACCACCAAGAAAAAGCTGCTGTGCCAACTGTTAGTTATTACTCGAACTAGCAACATGTTACACATGATTTCCATCTGTACAACCACCAGCACGCGGCCATGACGAGGACAGGGCGGCACGTGTCAAATTCACCACAGACTGAGTGCCTGTTATAACAGAGCCATCCTGGTTTCTTCACAGGGAAAAGCGGGAGGAAGAGAGCAAGAAACAGAAATCGCCAGTCACTGCATAGCATCATAATAAAGCCATGCAGTGGCTGGCCATTGGTCCGTGGACATGAATCTCCCCACCCCCTTGCTGCCTTGTGCAGGACCACTACACCAGAGGCCTAACGCATGTCCTGAGCCAATCCAGATGCTGCTCCCTTGCTGATTTGTTAACAAAACAATATGAGAGCAGCTTCAGGATTGGCTTGCTCAGGCGAACCCAGCGCTCATTATAAGTCCAGGGGCTACGCCTGGAATTCTATGTCAGGACCGGAGGCTCTGATTATGCTTCTCTTTTCTTTACTACCAAATTTCAGCAGCCAATCACTTTAAAATAAACAAAACTACATTACCCATGTACCCCTGTACCTCACATATCACATGCTCCAATCATAGACGAGGTGCGCATATAAGTACAGATGTCACCATTTTGTGTCCTCTTTGCTGCTTCGCAGCCAGATAAGTACCTCAATCTTTTTTAGTTGATACTCTTAACTACTTGTCAAAACATGTGCTGTGTTACTCTGGTGCAATGTAGCCATCTTTTATGTTCTTTGCCAACTGCTATTGTGGCATTGCGAGGCTGATCGTGGCGCTTCAGTTCACGTCTGTTTTATCTGCTTGTGCGGGCTGAAGCATGAGATGCGAGTGCCCGTGACCTCCCATGCTTTTCTTCTTTTTTGGGAGGTCGTTGGCCAGAAATGGAGTTGAGTCTCCATATCAATTGTCTAGAAGTCCTGGAGGGTTTGTTCGCCATCAGGAATCTCTCTCCCTTAAAGCCAGATTGTTGCATATTGCTGAGGATGGACAAAATCTCAGCTGTTCGATACGTCAACAAGCAGGGGGAGGGCGGGGGGGAGAGTCCCATCTACTAGCGGAGATTGCCAATGATTTCTGGCATTTCTGTCTCAGTCATCACATCTCCATCACAGCGGAATATCTCCCAGGCAAGAGAAACACAATAGCTGAATTTCCGTCATTTACGGGATTTCAGCGACTGGAAGCTGAACCCTCTGTGTTCCATCACCTTCACAACTTGTGGTGACCACGCAGAGTGGACTTGTTTGCATCTCGGCTCAATCAACAGCTTGCAAAGTTTTTCAGTTGGTGACCAGATCCAGAAGCCCAGACTATGGATGAGTTTCTCCAAGACTGGCCTCAGTTATGGGGTTACGCCTTTCCCCCATTCCTTATGATACGCAGAGTCCCTACACAACTCAGACGTCAGATTGGGGATCATTCTTGTGACTCCATATTTGAGGGATCAGCCTTAGTTCCAGGAAGCCTCATCTCTAGAGAGTGTTCCTCTGGTTCAACTTCCGGCCTGTTCAGATCAACCCTTGGACCCAGAGGGACTTCCTCATCCCTTAGAACTGTAAACCCAAGTTGATGGCTTGGATGGTTTCAGGGAAATATGGTATACCCCAGGAATTCCGCATACAAGCTGCTGTTTTCATCAGACAGGCATGGGCAAGTAGCACCCACAAATGCTCTACCTCAGTTTAGAGGAGATGGTGTGCTCGGTGCAACAAATGGGGTTTCCTTTCTGATCTGGCTTCTTCCGGCTTGGCATACAAGACTGTAAATAATTTCAGGTCTGCCATTTCCGCAGGACATCTAACGCCACAGGTAAACCAGTGGATGAACACCCTTTGGTCTGCAAATGAATAAGGGACTTCATATGTCCAATGCTCAGAGACTCATCCATTTGGAATGTGCATGTTGTCCTCAGATTCCTGGAGCAATGGCCGGCAAACAGATATTTGTTGCACAAACAGCTTTTGGCTAAGCTCACTATGCTGTTATGTCTAATATCATGTAAGAGGGTATCTGATGTTTGTGCTCTGGATTTGGCAGGCAGGGTTTTTTCCCCATAAAGTGTTACATTCACTATCAGTCGTTGTACCAAATCTAATTCCAGGTTGGTAAACTACCTGTCTCTTCCAGATAATACTCAGTTATGTGTTGTTCAATGTTTAAAAGACTATGTGGTTTCTACTAGTGATGCGAGACAGGAGTCTGATGGGTAATTGCTCATTGCTTTAGAAAAACCTTTCAGACCAATGTCCTCATCTACGGTAGCCAGGTGGATGAGATGGTTGCTGGTGGAAGCTGGTATTGACATCTCTGCAGAGTTCTTCGCTATAGCGAACTCCGCACAGTGGGAACGGGAGCCCCTGGGAGCAGTTATCTTACAGTTTCCATAGTATGCCTAAAAACCGGGACCTAGCACTGCTTTCAAGGCGTACTATAGGCAATGTTTATGAGTAGCAAGAAACGAAAAGTATGATCAGGGCTTTAAGCGGGATGAAAAAACTAGGGGGTCTCTCAAAGAGGCGTGACCGATGTAATTAAGGGCATGGCTTAAAAATATGTAAGCTAAAAATGTGTTTAGCATAGTGTGCCGCCCATCTGGAATTTTGCTGTTTCTGTCATTGCATCCAGATATATAATACAACAAGTAACATTACACCTACAACAAGGCAGGAATGTTGGCTTTGTCAATGGTTGTGAGTTGCATAAGAGAAATAAGCAACAATTACGGCTTTGTTTTATATAACATTGAAAATGCTTCAGTCCTGAAAGGTGAGACTGTGAAAGAACTATAACGAGACTCTTTGAAGTTACATCAAAGGCAGTGAAGGGTGGCACTGCTGCAGAGCTAAGTTATTTTTTTCACCCTGAGGATGAGGGCAAAAATGGAGAGCCCGCTAGGGACCCGTCTCAGCACCTGCTTTTAAAACTGCCGGTGCCGAGCACCGGCGGGACCCGGTCCACTTAAAACCCTGAATATGATCAAGCAAAGATGTAAATCTCGGCATGTATGCTCACGCTGTTTTGCCAAATAGCACCCAGTCAGTACACTTTGTACTTTTCTCGTTATATTTTACGTTGAAACAAAAAATACTAATCTGATTTTTCATTGCCGTTTTCACTGATTTTATCCCCCTTTCCATCAGAAATGGGAAAATATTTCCGCAGATTTTCAAATGTTTTCTGCAAATTCGGACTACCTTCGCCAATTGACTTTCAGAGGACCCAGATTGCAGTGACCTGGAACAAGACAGAGAAAGGAAGGACAAGTTCTAGAAGGGGAGCTTGTGATGGAACAAGCAGGAAGGAAGCAGAGAGTGGGGCGGAGCGGGAATCAACATGTGGAAGAATGATGAAATAAGAGGTGATGTAGATGAGTGTGAAAGTGAGGGAGAGTATACGGTTGGGTGTGGGGAGAGTGGGTGAGTACAAAAGAGTGCGACGCTGAGCTTGAAGGATGCAACAGTGATGGAGAGAGTTATGAGAGTAAAAGTGAGGGAGGGCGTGAGTATATGGAAGAATGGTGGAGAGTACAGGATACAGGAAATAGTGTGAATCAGAAAGCAACCTGGAATAGTAAGGGGTAACGCCGTGCGAGTGCGAAGAACAGTAGAAGTGTCAGAGAATGCGGCCCCCGGGGGAAGGAAGGTCAGCAGACTAGTCTTCCCCCGGGGTTTTCGCGCAAGGGGAAAAGACAGGGAAGGAAGTGGTGGGATAAGGGGTGGGGTCGTTAGGAGGGGATAAAGGGGGCTGGGAGAGGAAGTCGTTCCTCTTCCTTCCCCAGCGCCTCAGGGTGGGAGTTAGCTTTGGTTTAGGGAAGTGTTGTCGGGCCTTTGTGGGCGGCACGTCGTGATTAAGGCGGCCTAGTCTGGTGACTGGGGCCGCCTGGAGGCGCGGAGGCGGTGAAAGTGCAGAGAGGCGGGTCTACATTCAGCGCGGAGGCGGTCGAACAATTATGGAGGTAGGAGCGGGGCACAAACCGGATGACACTGCAGCTCCTCGGCCGCGCGGGGAGGTCGGACCTCCTGCGGCCGGGGGTCCTGGAGCAGGCGTGAATCGGAATGACCCGGACGCCGCGCTCGGCTTCCGCGGGGGTGGCAGCATGTTTGGAGGAGCTGCCTCCAAAGAAACACGCGGTGCCCGCGCGGGTGGGGCCAAGAGTTCAGGCTCAGCAGGGAAGCGTGGGGATCGGCGTATGAGCCTCCCTGCGCTGGGGGCCACCGGCGGTAGTGAGGCGGGTAGGGGGGGAGCGGGGGGGGGCAGGAAGGCCAGCGAATCAGTGGCAGGGGGCGCCCCGGGGGAGTCCATGGGAGGAGTGCGAGCGGGGAAGGGGGGGGGGAGGTGGCGCTTGGGCGGGGGCGGGGCATGGCCCTGGTGGAGTACAGTGAGGACAGCGACCAAGGGGGGGAGAGCGAGGAGCCGGTGGGGGAGGATTTTGCACTGTACCTCTCTGGCAGTGAGTCGGCGGGAGGGGAGGGTGGGGGGACCAGCCCTCGGACGTCCTGGGTGGGGGCAAGGGGAAGGTTGGGGGGCGGGGGGCATAGGCAAGGGCCCGGTGAAGGCGGCGGGGGGTATGGGAGGGGGTGGGAGGCCCCTCCCGGGGTGCGGGGCATGGCCGCGGGGACAAAGGGGAGTGCAGGGGTGCAGCCAGGTGGGAGGACAGGTGGGAGGGGATGTCGTTGGAAGAGTGCATCCGGGAACAGCGCAGGATAATTGAGGAGACGGAGCGCAGGTGGAGGGAGATGTGTGCGGCCAGGGAGGGAATGGCGGGGGGGTATTGCCGGGGGCTGCGCGGTCAGAGGACAGGGTGTCGGCGCGCGGGCGGAGTGAGGGTCAGGTGGAGGGGCGTGGACGGTGGGTGTGGGTAGACGAGTCAGGGACTGACTTGACGTCTCAGAGACCTGGTGGCGCTGGGGCCCTCTCGGACTATGTCGTCCCGGGGGGGGGGGGCGGATCCAAGCCAGCGACGATTTCTGGTAGACGCCAGGGTGGCCCGGCGGGGCGCAAGGCGGCCTCCAAACGCCGGGACGAAGCAGCAGGGGGGTCCGCGGCGGCCTGCCCTCCATCGCGGGAGCGGGCATCGTCGGCGCCGGAGTATGAGTTTGTGCAGGGTGCGGAAGGCAAAGGTGTGAAACGAGTGGTGCGTGAGGTGCAGAAGGTGCGGTGTGAGGATGAATCTGAAGAGGAGCTGGATTATGAGTCTGATAGTGAGGAGTTGGAGGAGGCTGAACTGCGTGAAGTGCAGGAGATGGGGGGGAAGGCGGCAACCTGACAGTTTGGTGTCTTGCAGGCGCCAAAGGCCAGCTGTAGCGGGACACAAGTGGAGAGGAAGAAAGCCCCAGTGTCCAGAGGACTGGCACGGGAGGCGCCAGGCAACATTGCAGGTGAGGGCGCTTGGTGGGGGGCGTGGGGGGGGGACAAAGTGGGTCAGAAGAAGACATGTAGGTCAGTGGGGGTAGGTGATGGATCGGTGCGGGAGGTGGGAGCGACAGCGAAGAAGGCGGACGTGGGGGGGGAAGGGAAGCGGCTCGTGGGGGCCGCGTTCAGACGGACAAGGTGGGGGAGACAGACGGGAAGGATGAAGGGGGTGAGAAGCACAAAAAGAAGCTGCCGTACATGGGCCTGGCGATGCCTTTGGGGTCGCATTTGTCAGAAAAGACGAGGACGAGGATTTGGAAGCATGAATATGTAGATGTTTTCAAGTTGTTGCACAGGGAGATACAGGCTAAGGAGGGTTCGAAGGAAGAGGAGTGGGAATTGACGAGACGGCCGAGGGTGCCAGTGAATATGGAGAATTGGACGTCGGCCTTTTTGATTTACGCGAGCATTTATTGCGAAAAGCACCAGGACAGGGCAATAGCGTTATTGAAATATATGGATATTATCCGCAAGGCGCAAATGCACTTCGGAGGTTATGCTTGGCTCAGCTATGATGAGGAATTTCGGGCTCGGATCAGTGTCAATCCTGACAAGCCCTGGGGAGAAGTAGACCAGGAGTTGTGGGTCCAGTGGATGTCCTCGACGCAATCGTCCGCGTCAACGCATACGGCTAGTGGGCTCGCCTGGGTATCTGGCTGGGGCGGTCCAAGACTGACCAGGCAGGACGGGGGAAATGGGTGTGGTTGTGTGAGTCGGGTGGGGCGGGAGTTTGTCCCGTGCAAGAATGGGGAGCTTTTTGCAGGCAGGAGTGAAGGGGAGATTTTTTGTCATGCCTCAGGGAAGAGGGTCACAGCGTTTCAGCTGCTGGCTGTATTGCGGATGGCTGTGAGGCGCCTAGGTAGGGACCCGGCGGGGTATGAGACTCACTCTTCCCGGATTGGCGCGGCGACAGCGGCAGCTCGGCTGGGGTGGTCCTGGGACAAGATCAGGCGGATTGGTAGGTGGAGGTCACGCTGTTGCGAGCGGTATGTGCGGAAGTTGAGCGGCGAAGCGCGCAGGGGCACGAAGGTTGCTGGAGCGGTGGGATTTCTGTTTTGTGTTCTAATTTCTTTTCTCTCCCTAGGTTGCGTGGGGGGTTCGGGAGCCAAGACGGTTACCTCAATCGTTGGACACTCGTTTGTGCATTGGGCCTCCAAATACTCGGACAGGCAGGTGTATGGTCATAGCCTGGGCCTGCGAAGCAGCCATCATGAGGTACTGTGGTGGGGCAAAAGTGGAATGCGCTGCGGTGAGCTCCTGCCCTGGCTGACAAAGAAAGTTTCGCGAAGGGGCTGTCCGGATTTGCTCGTCCTCCATCTGGGGGAAAATGATATGGTGAAAGAATCAGGGGTGTCGTTGCTTCACTTGATGCAAAGGGACTTGGAGGCTATGAAACGCAATCTGGCTGGCGCCTGCATTGTATGGACTGAGTTCATTCCCCGTCGGGTCTGGAGGGGGGCACTGAAGCCCGCAGCGGTGGAACGAGCGAGGAGGAAGTTAAATAGGGCAATGCGGATTTTTTGTGAGAACACTGGGATCAAAGTGATTGCGCACACTGGACTGCGGCTCGAGGAGCCCCTGCTTTTTAGGGACGACGGAGTGCACCTTTCGCACATGGGCAATGCATACTACATGATGGAATTGAGGGATGTCATCAGCGGGTTATGGAACGAGTCTATTTGGTGTCAGAGAGAGTGAGGGCGAAAGGTGCACTGGAATGGGGTGGGGCAGGTAACCGCCCTCCGGGGGTTACCTGGTTGGCAGATTTGGGAGGGGGGAGGGGGGGGGGGGGGGAGTCCATGTTGGGCATACTCACCCTTCCGGGGAGGGGGATACTGGTGAAAGGTGGGGGTGCGTCATACCGGTTTACGATGGATGGAGATGATGGAGGAGGTTGGAAGAGAAGTGAGAAAGCGAATGGGATAACTGAGGAGGTTGCTGTGTGATGTGGGAAGGAGTAGTTGGAGTATGGGAGAGAAGGGAAGGATGAAAGTTATGTTGGGGATTGTTGGGGGGTTTGTTTGATGTTTGGTTATGGTTGTTCAACCCTGTCCTAATAAATGGCCTTTTACACTAATATCTTGCGTGGAGTGGTTATTGCGCGATGTGGCCCCCGGGGGAAGGAAGGTCAGCAGACTAGTCTTCCCCCGGCGTTTTCGCGCAAGGGGAAAGAACAGGGAAGGAAGGGGTGGGGTCGTTAGGAGGGGATAAAGGGGGCTGGGAGAGGAAGTCCTTCCTCTTCCTTCCCCAGCGCCTCAGGGTGGGAGTTAGATTTGGTTTGGCCGCCCGCCCACCCTGCAGTTCGGTGGAGACGAACGGGAAAAGCTATTTTTCCACATGCGTGCCAGTTTAGGACGGGTTGTGAGTGAGTGGGGCGGATTTGGGAGGGGGGGAGGGGAAGTCCATGACGGGCATACTCACCCTTCCGGGGAGGGGGATACTGGTGAAAGGTGGGGGTGCGTCATACCGGTTTACGATGGATGGAGATGATGGAGGAGGTTGTAAGAGAAGTGAGGAAGCGAATGGGATAACTGAGGAGGTTGCTGTGTGATGTGGGAAGGAGTAGTTGGAGTATGGGAGAGAATGGAAGGATGAGAGTTATGTTGTTGGGGATTGTTGGGGGGTTTGTTTGATGTTTGGTTATAGTTGTTCAACCCGGTCCTAATAAATGGCCTTTTACGCTAATACCTTGCGTGGAGTGGTTATTGCGCGATGTAGGTTTGTAGGAGTGGATTTGAAAGTGCACGGGGACAAGGCAGGCCCCCTGCGGTGCATCGAGAGGGGGTGGGCGCTACCCAGCCTTTCAAGGGGCCTCCACTCATCCCAGAGCCAATTTGTAACTTGTGGGAAAGTGGGAGACCATGGGACCCCTCTTCACATTACATTCTGCAGGGGTTCCCATCGTTTTGCGATACGCCCCTGACAGTGCAGCAGAAATTGGGTGTGAAGGGAATGCAAGGCAGGAGGGGGGAGGGTTGGGCAGCAACACCTCAACACCTTCTTTCATTGCTGTTGCACATCATCCATTTTCCACCGCTCCCCTCTTCCCGCAGGTCCCTGGACACCGCTCCTGTCTGATGCAGGATGTGGTGATCTGTGTGTTTTCTTTGACTTTGTGAAACCAACGTCTTTTCTCTCAGCAGACGCAGGGAGAGGGCGGGGCCCCACACTTCGGATCAATCCTTTACAGGAAGGAGGGGAGGGGGGCGTGGGTCACCATGAGGGCTGATAATTGGGAGCGCTCTGGAGGGACTTGGGAGGGCCAAGCGGGGATGGGCTGGAGGGGGGTGGGGCAGGAAAGGAGTGATGCAGGCGATGTGATGCATGGTTGAGGAGCGAGACAGACAATGCTGGGAAGGAAATAGATGGGCTGCTTTTGGCTGAGGAGTGCGTAGAATGTCGGGGATGACTGAGGAACTATGGGCTGGGGCTGGTAGAGGAAAGGTGGGGTAGGCCAGGGGAAGCAATCTAGGGCTCGCTCACCAAGTCTGTCTGCTTCCCGGAGATACCCTCTCATAACTGACTCCCTCAGATAAAGTTCCTTCTAGTTTTAACATTTCAACTATATTTCAGAATAACTTGTTTATCTGCTCAAGCAGCCAAACTATGAAATTTACTAGTCACACACAAGTTCTAGTGACAACCATCTTAACTTCAGAAAATCACAAGAACTGGCTGTTCCCCACATTACAACTATACTCTCAACACAACAGTGCACACAACAGTTTTTACGGACATGACAAACAATGCTTCTCCCATCATGGAGATAAAGTTGTAGTTATACATACGTCATTGTACATTGTACTATTCTTCCTGTTATAAGCAGATACATTTATATAAGGAGAAAAAAAGTATATTACACCACAAGATTATGTGTCTATAAGACAATGTCCTAATTGCTGCTTCTGCATACATATAATTGCTTATATGGAGGAATTTATGCCTGAAACCAAAACTTTAAGAAATGTCATGAAAAAATTCCACATTTCACCACAAGATAAAAGTGAACATCCAACCATGTAAATATTGCTACTTCTATGCCCATATAGGTATTAATCTAGAGGGGTTGTCCTGAAGCCAATTATGCCTACCAAGTGTCGTTCATATATGTATGTATAAGATGATTTACATTTTTTTGCGATTAAAAAATAAAATCCTCCTATCAAACTTTGTCCCATCCCTTCTCTCTCTGACTCATCCCAAACCTTTGGGACTATTATTTCCTCTCCTTTTTCTAGCCATGTCACCCAACTAACAGGTACACACCACCACTACTTACAAAAACAACTTACTACTTCCTCTTCTAAATCAATTCCCATCATCCTATCCCTACTCTAAACTCTGCTAAACACACAAGAAATCAAGAGCACAAACCTAACACAACAAATGCACACAAAAAAAATCTATATATGTTACTAATCTACTAGCTATTACACTCTAATTGTGGGTTCTGGAGTACCATGCTACTCGCTGCAAAGCGCTTCAACACCTTATCAGTGGTAGTAAGCGCTATATAAATGCCAATTACAATTGTTTTATAGCTGAATTTAATAACGGTTTTATAGCACATATTAATACAGTTCTGCCATTTCCAAACACTAAAAATAACAGGTGGTTACTCTCGCCCAGTTTCATGGCACTGAATTAACCTACACTGGAAGCGTGGATGGATGAGCCAGCTGCAGGGATTCAAACCCATACATGCTAGTCAGAACGATATTCCACCATAAAAACAACTTCAGTATATTGTGCTATCATAATATCATGCACAAATATTGAGGACCAAAATATTGACAAGGCAAGTATATATAAGTAAAGTATATATAAGGTAATGTAGTTTTACTTTAACTCTACATCTATGTATCTTGACGATATACATCTTCAGGGTACATAGATTAGGAACTAAGGATAATAAATCTGTACTTACTAAATGTACTTAACTTCTCAATATGTTGATCCTTCATATTTTGGCAAAGATACTTTGGTAGCACAATATTTCCATAATTGATATTTCGACATACAGTGGATTGCACTAGATGCCAATGAGTGGCAAGCGTTCAACTCACGTTACAGACAACATAGGCCAATTAGCTATTGATAAGCGTGTAGCATCTCAGCTGAAATGTAAATTAAAATCAGTATAAATCTAGAAAGCTGTATGCAGTTAGTCCAGTACAATGGTATGTGCACATACAAACTTCCAATTCCCTTGCATAATTAGAAGCCTTGGATGCTAAAAGCCATTCCGAAAATGAGAAGATGTAAAAGTCACAACTCATAAATCGATGGACCAGATATTGTATTCCAATTGCATCATTAAAGCACTTACTACTAGGTACTACAAGGCACTGAAGCACTCTGCTCCAGAGTCCAAGGTTAGTGGTTAGTCCAGTGTTATTGGTATTGTTGGTTATTGGGATTAGTCTTGGGCGATCAAGCAAACCATTCCATGCATTCACTCCAGTTTCCTTGTGCTAAATTAAATTAATAGGACTTAGGTGTGATAATCTGTAGGGGGAGGAAGTATATAAATTCATGCAAATGTTTGGTGGGATTAATAAACTAGAGGAGATTAAGTATTGTAAGGTTGCAGGGGTGGAACTTTAAAAATAAGGAGAGGTTATAATCTTTGAATTGAGCTGTGAGCTGGGGGTGATTGGTTGAAAAGTTTCAGCGCTCTGTCCATCATCTTGTTTTGCTTGCTATGTTCACCCTAAATGGCCAAGGGTATGTCCAGACATGGGTCCCTTGCTCGCTGTGCCACTGGATTCAAGCTAGCCTGGCTGATGAGGGGTGACATCCCAAAACCAGTCCCAGGATGCTTATTTCTGGGTCCAGGGTGGACCTGGCCTGGCAGTTCGGGCTGGACTGTCCCATGAGGAACAGGGTCAAGACTTATTCGCATATGACTGGGTCCAAACTGGGATGGCATAGTGACCAAAAGAACAGTGGATTAAACCCAGATCTCTTGACTGGTTGAAAAGTTTCAGCACTCCGTCCATTATCTTGTTGTGTTATTCATCATCCTCCAACACAATCACCTGCCCTTTAAACCACTTCCAGTGCCCAGGAGTTATGCAACACTATGGTAAAACACTCCTCCTCCTCTTCCATATCATTATTTTCTACCCTGTCTGTGAGTAGACTTGATAAAGAATCCACTGCCCTACTGCAGGCTACTTGAACGTACTCCACTGTGAATGTATTTTCTTGGCTATTCACCACCAACATTCTAATCTGTGCATAAACTGAATCCACACCTTTCAACATGGAGATTTATCAAAAGGGTTTGTGGTCTGATTCTAAATAAATCATCTGACAGAAAGTTATAAAAGTTGCCTGTCCAATCATCAATAAACAGGCAACACTTTCCTTTCAGTTAAATAATAATTACATTCTTACTCCCTCACTGGTCTGGAGCAAAAGCTATTGCTCCCTCCTAATTTTTGTATCAAAACTTCACCTAAAACTTTCAAAGTTGTATCAGGGACCACAATTGTTTCTCTTCCATGTTCAAATGCCTGCAAGTTTGAGGCCACCTTTAACTCTTCCTTTACTAAATAAAATCCATCACTGTATTTGCTTCTCCGCTGAAATTACACATTCCTTTTTAGTAACACCATCTTTGTCTTGTTTTGTCTGTTAGTTTCTCAACAAAATAACTGTAAATTGTAATTATTCCTAGGAGTTATTTTTAACTCCTCCTTATTCCCTGGTGTCTGTATGTGCTTGATTGTCTTGACTAAATCTCCTTTTAGTCTGACAGCGGTTGCAGACCGAATTTGCATTTGCCCGCCAAAAAAAGATTATCCTGAAAGTACATGACCCTAGCAGAGAAAACCAGAGGCTGCAAACACCAGTACTGCTGGTATCCTCCCAAACGTGTACACTGCACGGAAAGTAATTAAGCATGTCAGTTCTTCTGAGTTTTTGTGTAGGTGACTCTGGTGATACGAGTTAGCCAATTGTAGGGCAGCAAAGATCTAGTCTCCTGACAACACAGACATGGTTTCTGAAATGTTGGGTAGCAGATACTTTCCCACTACAACTTCCTTATTTAGTGCCCTTAAGTCTACACAAGCAAAACATCCCCAGTAGTTGTTTTGGCCAGCACAATTGGGGTCAACTATTCAGTTGCTTCTACAGGTACAAAAGCCCTTGACTTACTCAACTTATCCAACTCCACTCTGATAACCACATGTACACTGATGGGCGATCTTCTCACTCCCTCTTAACTTATGTGTGTGCAAATATGACTAAAAGAAACTGTACTCACTTTTAAAGACCTCTACTCAACCACATTCTATCAAGTGAATTTAGACCTGTGAAAAAGCATTCAGGTGTAAATATACCATGAGAAACTTTTAGGTGAGACCACCCAATTATATTTTTAACCTTTCTGGATACATCATGATTCCTATATTTATTTTGGTCTGAAACTCAATTTCAGTCTTAAAGTAATCCACCATCTTGATCTCCAGACCTCCATTGCCCCTAGGTCTAATATCCTTCATATGCAATTAAACCCTTCTTTTAAAGTATTGATTAAAAGTCTTTTGTGAAATGATGGTTAAATGAGAACAAGAATCCACCATTCTCTTCTTTAGCATTACTTGGTCTGAGGGGTTACCACTGCTCTTGCAGAATACAATCTCATAACACATCACCATCACTTCCTTTCCAGTTTTTTGTGTGCTCCTGCAGCATTTAATGTACGGACTTTTTTGCCAGGGGCGACTGGTGTTAATGAGCCGCAAGGGACGTTACCCTGCTACCCTCTGGGGAGAGGCAAGAACATGGAAAAAAAAACACTGAGCAGCTGAAAACAAAAATCACTGCTCAATGACAGTGTGCCAATTCCCTTTGGTGAACTGTAATGAACTTTGCAGATGTTTTACTGCACAAGTGCCAGCCGGGCAAGGTTTTCTTTGACCTGCAGGTACAACCTACAGCAATGACATCATATGAGATGGACTGTTGAATTAGAATACCATTGAGCCAGTTGCTTTTGGGGTGCATGTACAGTGGCCCTGGGAGGAGCTAGCATAACTCCATTCACTTCAATGGCTGGGGGTGGGGCAGGCCAATGAGGACAAGGAGGTAGTGGATGGCAACAATTTGTTAGTCAATTCAATTCAATTCAATTCAAATAATCTTTATTCGGTTATTAAAAAATAGCCATAAAAGATACATATTATACAATCGGGCCTTATAAAACACAATATTCCATACATTAATACATAATTCATGTTAAAACAAGCGACTTTAAAAGCTAACAATCCATGTCGTCCTTAAGCGGGAGAGCTATACACTTATACTCTACTCCTTTCTTAATTTTAGTTTCTTTGTTACTGCTCATTGTTGATACCGTCGACCCCGTTACTCCTCTCCCCTAGTTTTCCTCAGCTTGACTGCCAAACGCAAGAAATGTACCATGCTAAACAGTGTAAAAGGATCAGCAGCAAGCTTAAGAAATAGGAGGGCCACTTTGGCCTGTTCAATATTTGCACGTTTAAGTAATGTTTTTAAAAACAATGAACGTGGATAAGAAAAGTAGGGGCACAATAAAACAAAATGCAGGGTGTCTTGCGGAGATCTAAGATCGCAGCCGCAGCACCCTTTTAAGCTTATGTCATGTGCAAAACCTGCTGGGACGGCCAAAATATGGTGTAGCAAATCTAATCTAAATCTAGACATTAAATATCTGTCATGTCTATTATACATATTTGCCAAATAAAATTCCATGCCCGGCTTAGTTTTAATGAGCTGGTGTGATCTCACTGTACTTTTAGACCCCTGTGTTGCTTCTCTAGTCCTAGCCAAGTACTGCCTACAGGCTTTCTTTATGCTGCCCTTATCTCTATTGACCAGCGTGCTTGGGTCATTGAAAAACTTTTCATAACCCAGTCTTGTCAGAGCATCCCTTACATATCTTAGCCATGGTATTCTAGTCCACTTATCCCCTTTCATGCAATCCTGTATAATTAATCTACTCAGGGTGGCCTCTGGATTAGTCCATATTTTTACCCAACAAGAAATTGGGTTAGAGGCAGCTTGATCAGTAAGATAATCCATACCCAATTCCTCGTGGGCAACATACGAGGAAACGCTTATGGGGACCTGCAGAAGCCTTTTTAGAAATGTATCTTCTTCTATTTGAATGTTCCCCATATCACGAAAGCCCCAGACCTCGCTTCCATAGAGGATCTTTGAGCAGCAAACTGAACTATATAACTGGGTAATTTCGTGCGGGGACCAGCGACCCAATCTTGTTGCGAAATTCATAATGGATCCCACAGCACTCGGAAATTGACTACATTTCAAGCTTACTAGGGGTTTAAAGCTAAGATCTTGGTCAAAGACGATCCCCAAGTAATTAAAAGTTTTTACTTTTTCCAATGTATGGGTGCCTATTGAGAAGCTATAGTTCCTAACCGTTTTTTTGCCTACTTCCATAACATACGACTTGGATAGATTAGGCACTAGATCTAGGTCCGCCATGAACCTGACGAACCCATTTATAAGCAACTGCAGGCTCCTGCCTGTGCGGGCCAAAAGTACTGCATCATCTGCATATAGGAGGACTGGTATGCTTCTCCTTCCTATACAAGGGCAGTCTGCATCCAGCCCTCCCAGTGCTTTGTCTAGCCCGTTTACATATAATGTAAATAAAAAAGGGGCCAGGATGCAGCCTTGCCGCACCCCTCCCCGGCAGTGGAACTTCTCAGTCAGGTCGCCCTCATCTGTAAATCTCACCTGTGCCGTAGTTTCAAGGTGGAGTGATTGAAGTACTCGTAAAAAACCCCGATCTATGCCCATCTCAGCCAACAATTTGTTAGTCATTACAGAAGAACGGGCTGTAGGAGGGACACAGGGGGCTGCTCTCCTTGCAGTAACGTGTTAAGTACTGCATTCGATTACCCTTTAAAATAAAACAGGGTGGACTGATCCCGATCCTGTCCCTACAGAGTGCTCCTTGTCTCTACTCGTTTGCTGCAGCAGAGGCCCAAGAGAAGGAAGGAACCACCTGTGGACAACAATTGCACTAGTGAATTAAGAGGTTAGTATGCAGTTCATTTTCTGCACTTTGCTGATAAAAGAGCCATTCTTGGAGAGGAAACGTGGGGAGGCATTAAATACCTCTGCTAAAAGTGGTCATAAGCCCTGACCTGTGCACGACGGGGCTGCACGATGATTTAGAAGCCCTCTCTTCACAAGCATACCAATTTCTCTCCCGCCAGGGAAAGATAGGTATGGAAAATATTTAGGAGTGGCTGACTGGCTGGTCTTTCACTCCAGAACTGGAGTGGAGTAGATTTTGTTCAGAGATCTGACAGGACGCCGCATATAAAGCTAAAGGCAATGCCTGCTTCCAGGCACTGACATGGGTGTTTATTGACTTTGTCTCTGCCAAGATCCTTATCTCCACCTTTGTACTATGTTGCCTATGGTAACGCTCTTTCCTCTTTCTTGGAATCCAAACTCCCATGCAGCCTACTTTGAATTATTCATTAGTCTTTGCCTAATAAGCGCTCCCATTTCTCCATCTCACTCTTCTACCTGCTGGCTTCCATTACGATCATTTGTCTCTTTTTGTTTCTATGTATTACTTTACACACCTTTTCAGAGGCCCAGGCAAAACCCCCCTTTATCATTTAGACACTCCCCAATTATTCTCCCTTCACTCACTTTTGTTTTCTGTCCTTCTCAGGCCTTTCCCAAGAGCACCCCCTCCTCTCTGTCTGCTTTGCTTCTTTACATTCCTTTGCCTCCTTTCAGCAAGCCGAGGCATAGCTACCATTGGTGTAGCAGGTACAGTGACACCAGGGCCCTGGGGGCCTCATTGAACCCTGACAATCACTGTATTTTACTACCGCAACAGTAGTCAAAGGGGCCATTCTTTGCTTGCAAAAGAGCTCATAGTCTTGTTGCTACACCAATACTAACAAGCACTTGCTTGCTTGAGATTCATGTTCATAATAATACTGATGCAGCTTCCTTTTGCCTCTTCTTTTTGTATCACATCGCACACTTTGTAGTGCTTTCACATCACTGCTCTGGAAAGTTGATGAAATAAAACAGTGTTGTGCGGTGTCACTTTTTATAAATGTTCTACTGCTCTGACATAAATCACTCAAGAATGTCATTTATACGACGGTCATAAAGGAAGCAAACCAATCACTGGCAACATTCACCAGATACAAAAGAACGAGGATGTTGGTGATACAACCAGAACCAGTGTCCAAGATATAAAACAATACCAAGCCTTCATACTTGTGAAGTCGCTGCCCCTCCATTAGGGCAGAGGAGCGTCGCCCCCCCCAACCCCTGCTGCCAGCTCCATAAAAGGTGAAAAATAAAATATAATAATAAAATTAATTTATTACCATTTTATTTTTCCCTTTCCCCAGCCGAGGCGTGTTTGTGGGTGAGGTCACTACTGCTGACTGGCAGCAGTGGAGTGGTGCTCATTCCACCAGTTAGAGTGCGCATGTCATTTTGGCTGGCTGTCTTGCGATGATCAACCTGACATGCGCACTATAAACCACTGCACCCAGATGTCCTAGAAAGCTAGGTGGGGAGCAGACAAGTGCCCCAGTGCCTGTGGGAACATCTAGGTAGCCCTCGCCTGCCAATCCTGGGGCTGCCGCAATGCTGCTTAACATTATCAGCAGCATGAGAACAGTGTCTGTATTGGTGTGGAGAATTCAACTGCTGCATGGAGACCAGAGGACTCAAGCCAGCGAAGTGGGTAGGTACATTTTGATTTTATATTTTTACACTGTAGGAACTATTAGATAATGATATTACATTTTACAGCACTGTATCAGAACACTGCCACTGAAACATTACTGTAGCACTTATAAGCCGCCTGATTCAAAGCACAGATGTAACCCGCTTAGTGCAGATGTGACGCGCTCAGTGGACGTGCATGTTCACTCTTTACCTGCATCATATTGCCAGTCTGTGTCTTGAGCCTCGCTTCAGTGCACTCACGCCAGTTAATGAAGCCGTCCAGTATATTACATTACAATAAAAGTAAAGCACTGTTTGTGCAGGAGTGCTATTCTCACTCTAAGATTTCTTTCCACTAGCGTTTTGTGAACTCTTTCGAACCTTGGTGGTTACAAGCTCAACAGAGGGAAAGCAAGGCTGGTATTTCCTTCACTGAACTTTACAGCTTCATGTTTATGTTCTGACAAATGGCTTTTGCAGCTTGAATAAAACAGTGGTTTGCTGAAAGCAGGCACTCGAAATGCAAGCAATAAAAAATATTTGTCAGAACATAAAGAGGGGCATGGAAACAGATAATGGCTGGCTTCGTTTGATAGGGTAGGTAGATAGTGGTGGTAATCATGATGGGCTCAGGCTGTAGTGTGTCAATTTGAGGGAAGGAAATCCCAGCCTTAACTTTGATGCGCACTCTGATCTTGTGACACTGTCCTGAGGTTTAGCAGATGTGCAGTGCATCTTGATTTGTACCACAGAGAAATTCCAACCATCGTTTGTATAACTCCAATGGTTGTGTAGGATGGCCTGGAATTGCCAACAACCTGGTTCCAGCACGCACTGCCACTGCAGCAGTCCTAGTGATTTTGGGTTCAGCATACCTTCTGCAACTTTCAAGCAATAATGGAACACCTTCTAAAAATAGAATGTATGTTCTATTTTTATAAGGCATTCTATAATTGCTTACAAGTTGCAGAAGGAATGCTAAACCTGGCCCCGAAGTGTTCGCTTCACTGGGGACGTCCAGGTCATATTTCCTGCCTTGAAGGTGCCCTGCATTCAAAATGCATCCCCTGTGCTCAGAAATACAAGCTGCATAGAGTGCTAAGACAGTTTTGAAAATGTGCACTTCTTCCACATGCATGTTGCACCTCCTCCACACTGCAGCTGCGACAACACAGGGGCGATGAGAAGAACTCTGCAGTAAAATACAATTCTCCCACTGAAATGAACAGCAAATGTGCAGCTTCCATTCTGGGCCCGAGGATGCTGTTGAAAAAGTGCAGCACTTACCTTCCGCATCTTGAGGCCCACATTGTAAGTGCATCGGGTCATGGTCTATAGACCTGGTGTGCCACAATCAAACGCTGCAGTGGTACTGGAACAATTTTCAGAGGGAGGGGGGTACTGCCATCATTGTTGCATCACTGAACTCATAGGGCTTGTGAAAACGCAAAGGTAGCACAAAGCACAAGTGTCACAAATGAGATACATCCATTCATCAGGAACCTGACAAGGGTGTAGTATGTAACTGGTGGTGATGCAATTTGGGGCACACTGTTGTAAACACATTACTAAAGGATGGTGCAGTAGCGCACTGCCATTGACAGAGACAATATTTCTATTGAAATGGCCACCACATTTTCAAACCATGCAGTTCTGCTGATAATAACCTGATTTGCCACTCTTTTTTTTCAGAAAAGGAATCCCCCTGATCCTGCCTTATGATAGTTAGGCTCGCTCGCTTTGCTTGCTCGCATCTTTTACGCTTCACCACTTTCAAATATCACCAGCTGCCACTGCACTTGTGAATCTTAAATGCAAATTTTAGCCTTATCTAGAATGGAAAACTGCACCATCCTCCATTCACTGCAACACCTCACGCACACTAACTTGCAAGCAAGGCTCAGCAGGTGATGGCAGGTTCAGGAAGACTCCGTCAATCCCTGAAAAGAGGTCAGTGCTGTTATATTGTGGTACTCACGAAGATGTCATGAAACCTGGGTACCCTAGTTGCGCATTGAAAGGTCATTTGTTGTTGCCCAGTGGACTGCAGAGAGATGGGGCAGCTGCACTCTGTAGGAAGCAGTCTCTGTATATACTATACCAAAGTAAAGAATAGCGTGCACAGAGTTCAGTGGCTCCCCAGAGGCTTAAGTAGATAATACTAAAAGCTCTATTTGTGGTAGTGTGGCTGAGCAGTTAGGCTTATCAGAGGGCTGTGTTAAGCATTTGTTGTACACACTCAGGCAAGAACTGATTACACACACACAAAGACTGAATCCAAGACCAATTGTTTTGTATACAAAGTTATTACTTAGCTATTTTATTTTAGAAACAAGAGGAACTTAGTTTCAGGTAAGTAACAGTTTCAAGAATAGGGAAGGGGGTATCCCCTAACCTGATTGAGTAGTGTCCGTCCATTCAAGAGGGAGGAGTTCCTACGGAGGGGGTCACCTCAGTCCAGGGCACCTTAGGGCTGGTCCTGGCAGAGAGGGAACACACCTCTCCTAACTACTAATTTTCCCACTGACTTTGCTGCCAAAAGTGGGGCTTGGTAACAGGGGGCGGGCATCTTCAGTACCTGGAGAGGCCCTGGTCAGCATAATGATGGGCAGGAAGCCTTTGAGGCGCACCACCCGGAATGCTGTTCCTACTTGGGGGTATGTGAGAAGCACCTCCACACCAAGCAGGCTTTGTTCCTGACCCACGAGAACACAAGGGCTTTGTCGGTTTTTCAGGGGGCATCTCTGAGATGCCCTCTGAGTGCATTTTGTAATGAATCCAACACTGGCAACATTGTGGATTTATTAAGCTGAGTTTAATAACAAACTCCTTAGCATTGCGGAAAGCTATTATGGAGCTGTGGAGTCATAATGACAAGCTTCCAGCTCATGTACTCCATATGGTTCCACTGCACTTACAATGTCTGTGAAAGGGCACAGACACTGTAGGGGCATAATACTTGTGCAGCTATTCCCTCACCTGTGGCATAGTACACCCTGCCTTAGGGTTGTAAGGCCTGCTGGAGGAGTGGTGGAGCAGAGATGTGTGCCATATCAACTCTTAAGTTTTGTCTGCACCAAAACACACAGCCGCAATGGCAGTGGGCATGTGTTTGGTGAGGGGTCTCTGATGGTGGCACAATACATACTGCAGCCCTGGAAGACCCTCTCTGGTTACAGGCCTCTTCGTACCATTGGTACTTTTTACAAGGGACATAGATGTGGGCCGAGGTGTGCCAATTGTGAAAACCAAGGTACAGTTTTGGGAAAGTGTACACACACTGGGAACCTGATTGGCAGGGATGCTGCACACACTCAAAGTGCATCAGATATCCCTACACAGACATGTGTCGACTTACCTAGAGCACGGGGCCCTTGCCCTCCCCGTACCGCACAAGTCACCCCTCAAGCGCTGTCACAATGACATTCTGCATTCCAGCGATCTGCAAACGCTCTGCCCACTCACACCCCCCATCCAGTTACTTGTAGTTACCCTTGACTCTGTCACTTAACGCCCCCCTAGCAGCTCTGACACACGGAAGCAGCGAGAGTACATTCCATGGGAACGTGTCCCCCCCAGCACGCAATCGCGAAGTATAGGGCACATACCACAGAACACTTACCTGTGCCCCAGCCCGTAACGCACATTTATCACATAGCGGATACAGCCATTCACATTCATCCAACAGGCAGCAGCCACGATTGCCACCTCCACACCTTTAGTTTGGGCTGTGCCTGCCAGAATGGTAACCATGATAACCGAATGCCACAACATGCAGGGTGGAGGGTACACACCCCAATGGCCGACCATACTTCACAATTTGTTCATAGCATTGACTGTTTACTTCTGCAACCACAAAAGCCGGTACCCCAGATGTATTATGGCATCCCGGCAGCCGAAAGGTGTCCCACACTTGTACCGATGCCATGTTATTCCAATGACAGAGTATTGTACTCACTTTCGATAACAGGTACTATATATGTCAGAGCTGCAGAGTTGTCAAATGTTGTGAACTGTATTAAAATATGGTTTCATGAAAATACAAAAAAACGATTTTAACAAAAATAGAGTATCAGATATCTGGTAAAAAGTGGGGGGTAATCATGAAAAAAGAGCACTTTCCTAGACACTCTCACTCCTGTCTTGGACTCTTTGCTGGGGACAGTCAATTGGCAATTAGGCATCCTGTTTTCGTTATCCAGCCATCATATTTCTTCAGTGCCTGTGGGGCGTAGACAAAGACTGCCCTGTGCTGTCTGATCTTCTTGCTCGAACCTCCTACACAGCCACTTCTGTTTCTTGCTTGCTCATTTCAGTAGACCGTCTCTGATGCGGTTGGTGGGTTGCGAGTTGCCGGTTGCGGGTGGCAACGCTTCAGTGCCCATCCCTCCTCTCTTTGTTACTGGCTAAGAAGCTGTACTACTCACCACAACACACTCTAGAGCTGACCCTTTGGACTTTACAAGCCACAGGCTAATGAAACGCTCTAGGGCACCCCCTAATTACCAGCTCATGCCCCATCAGCCAGTGTGATCCTGTGCAATTAGAGATCTGTCTGACCACCTCAATACAGTTGGTGTCAAGTAACTTTTAAGAAAGAAATTACAGTGAATGACCTTGCGAAATACATTTATCAAGATGTATTTTTGTTTCTCAGGTTTAAGAACAACATATTGTTTATTCTGTTACCAGACAGCTTATGATGTGTAAGTGCGGGCTCTTTCATCATTCCCAGTAAATGTGGGTACGGAGTGTGAATACAATGACTCACTCAAAGGAGATCCTTTGGTTGACTGTTAAACAAAACATCCCTCGCCTTGCTGCAATATGGATGAGCGCACACACACACACTCTCTCTCTCTTCTAGTGTTAGTGATGTAAGTAAAGGTCATCATCTGACTGCCATGGTTTAGTTCTACAGTACCAGAATATCAGGGCCGTTTCTAGGTGTTTTGCCACCCTAGACGGGAATTGAAAAATGCCGCCCCCCCCCTTTTAGTACCATCTTTACTACTCTCTCCTCCTGTCATCCAGGCTAGAAGAATTAATGCATTAGATATATAGATTAGCTTACGCCGGCATGACAGCATACAGTTATGTGGGTGCCCCACAATCACAGCATCTTCTGCGGCCCATGGGTAAACATCTGACACCTTCACTCTTGATGAAGACCATAGCACCCTCTACAGACTTCAAAGCACAAAAACAGGCGATGATACTACTATCCAGCAGCATTAATCCAATGGTCCTTATTTTGCAGACCTTGGAAGGGAGAATGCTCCATTAACTATGTTGAATCCTTTGCTGATACCTGCTGCAGGTTTTTCACGGATTTATGATAAAAATACATTAGTCCAAGAGGCCGTCTTGCCCAACCACTTGTTTCTGTAGGGGTTAGGAGCTCATGTAATGTGTGAACTATGTAAATGACATTTCATTTATACCATGTAGCTGACGGGGTGGGCTAGGGTTTCAGGTCCTAGTCTGACTACAGACGCGAAGCTCCAGTCGGAGTCTTGAGGCTTGACACAAAGGGCAACACTCGACAACAGTCCATGTGATGAGGAGTTCAGCTCAGAATTGACAGGTGTTAGAATGCTTCTCTGATCTGCTAGGCTCAATGCCATTTTAAAATGGCCCATTTCATCAAAATGTTTTTTTTTTACAGTGCCTAGAAATGTTTTCAATCACTCTTCTATAACACTAAGTTTGGATTTTATTTTTGGCATTATACATTCCTGCAGCACACTCAAAATACCCCTCTACTACAACAAAAACCTGAACAGAATAGAAGTACTGCAATAAAAACACTAACAGAATAGATGTATTACAACAAAACACTAATGGGATAGATGTACTGCAACAAAAAAACAAGAGGGTGCTTTAGAGCCATCCTCAGATGTCCACAGTTATAGCACATTAGTCTGACATATACACACACACACACACACATTTGGTGTACTTTGGTGCTACAGGCAGCAATAGAATCGATTTTTGCTCTGATGCGACCCAAGTGTAGAATGAAGCCCTAATACTAGTCCAGTGGTTACAAAATAATCGACTGTGCATCAGAAATGTGCAAGCCTCTGTCATCCAACAGCCCAGATTGTACTATATATAGTCTATGGCAGCATCTAATGTTTCTGTCCGAGACATGTGCATTAGAGACCACAGCTCCCTCGTGGGAAGAAGTCTGTGATTTTTGGAGGAAAGATGGAAGACAGACTAGATGGAAGACAGACTGCAGACTGCTTTCAGAAGACCATTTCTTTTTTAGGCACCGAGACCAATCTTTCATTTTCAGACTTTGACCCAGCGCTCGAAATGAGAAAGACTAAAAAGGGAGAAAAGACAAGGAAGAGAAAAATGTGTAAACAGTGACAAAGGGAGCGGGAGGGCTGAAAAAGAGCATGCAAGAGTATTATAAGGAGATGGGAAGTGTAGGGCGGGGAAGAAAGGGGCATGAGGTGAAGTCCAGACTATGGAGCCTTGGTATCAGGCCTGTGGATGGCTTTAACGAAATACTTGGGACGCAGTCACCCTCAACTTTATTTTTTATTTCTAGAAAATAAACCTGTATTTCATCAGAAACAGGCCAGCATGGAACTGAGCTGCACTAGAGATGAGAGACGAGGGAGGACACAGACCTGCCTTGGATTCAGCAAATGTTTGCTGATGGCCTGGCTGGGTCTTGAAGCTATACCCCTCTCATGGCCGAGAGAGCCGTGTTGCAGCACAGCTCCATCCTTGGGAAGAAGGGGGGAGGGTGGGACTTTGGCTAGTAAAGGGAAATGGGCCCCCCCGAAACCCTGCCCTCCCATCTCAGGAAACAGTAGCAGCCGCCATCTTGTCCTCCTTCAAGCAAGGGAACTTTGACCCTCAAAAAATATCCTAATTGCCCCGCCCAAAAGGAGAAGCTGAAGATTTCATGCGGTCCTCTGCTCAAAACTCTGCAGTGGAAAAAGCCTATTGCCAAGAAAGTAGCTATCCATTTTGTAACGCTTAAGTAGGCACCAAAGGCAGATGTAGCGAACACCAGGCCTACTTGGTTTTGCTCATACTGGCCCGCTGCAATATCCTAGTCCCAGGTGGCGAACACAGGTGGACAGTTGCCCAAGGCAGCCCCGGAGGTCAACAATGTAGGCCGAGGAAGAAACAAAGAATGGCAACATTTCGGCATAAGATAAATGTGCATGCAATGCACCGAAATGGCAATTACAACCATTCAGTGACTGTCTGAAAGCGGTGACGTGGCTCCTGCCCCCAGACCTATCCCGCACACTACTGCCCTCGTCGTGCGACTCTCCTGCTTTATCTTTCTTGGTTCACTATGTACTCTAAGCCCATTTTTTTTTTTTTTTTGAAATCTTTTTATTAGGTTATTCAACAAAACAGAAAGTAAAAACCACTCTTTCAGTGTAAGGCTTTGGACAAAGCAAATTAAAATGCATCCTAGAAATTCAGCACAAGTATTACAGAGATAAATAGGCAAGCAAAGGGCACAACACAGTAGTCTCCATCCCCAACCGCTGTGCGAGACAGGGCAACTAGTCATGGTCGCTGAGGTCAGATTCTGCTGTATCGGGTGGGGGCTTACAGATGTTCCCTCTGTACACATTCCAGCCACCCCACACCTGGGACCATTTCTTTGGGCATCCTCTATGTACATATACCGCTTTTTCCGTCACCATTACAAGGTCCATGTCTCGGATCCAGTGTGCAAGGGTAGGTGCCTGTCCCGATCCCCATCGCTGGGCTATGTTACGTTTTGCGAGCATGAGCCCCAGTGTCATCCAAAGCTGGGCCACTCTCACGTGGTCCGTCTGCTCCCAGACATTGAGGAGGCAGAGCCGAGGGTCGGGCAGCGTGGGGATTTTGGTTACTTGGGAAAGAGTACGGAACACCCCTTTCCAATAAAGCGCTATGATAGGGCAGTCCCATAGGGTGTGGAGGAAGGTTCCTTCGTGGCCACAGTTCCTGAGGCACATTGGGGACTCCGTCCGTTGTAATTTGAATAGAAGTGTACGGGTATAGTATGTGCGGTGCAGAATTTTAAGCTGGACAAGCCTTAACTTGGACGATATGCCCACTTCCCTGGGGGACGATAGCGCGGCCTGCCACTCCGTATCATCGAAGTCCCCAAGTTCTGCCTCCCATTTCCCCTTAAGGACCAAAAAGGGGTCAGGGCGATTATTTATTATTTCCCGGTATGTTAGGGACGTCGCTTTTTGAATCAGATGTTCAGCGAGGAGCCGGTCCTCCAAGGGCGATGACTCAGGGAGCCGAGTCCCGGGTGAAATCGCCGTTCGGAGTGCATGCTGGATTTGCAAATAGCGGAAATGTTCGGTGTTGGCCAAATCGTACTCTGCCTGCAGTTGGGAGAAAGTGATCACCTCTCCCCGCCGCCAGAGGTCCCCTACCCTAGAAATGCCAATAAGATCCCACTGGTGGAATCCCTTGGTGGTACGCAGTATCCCAAGCTGTTTAGCGTCCCGTAGTGGCGTTGCCTGGGTAATCCTACCCGCCCACCCCATCGCACGCTGTGCCGCAAACCATATCTGGAGGGTGTGGGCAGCGGGCCCTGCCTGGACACGACCCCTTTTAGGGTTATAAAGGGCCCCCATCACCCCCCCAGGAGCAAGCAGCTGTCTATCCATACGGTAAGCAGGGTCGTCGCTCGACACATGGAGCCACTGATTTATGATCATGAGGTGCGAGGCCCAGTAGTAGGTTCTGATATCTGGGAGGGCTATACCCCCGTCGTACCAGCCACTGGTAAGCTTGTGGAGAGCAATCCGAGGTGCCCTGTCTTCCCAAAGGAGACGGGTGATCTCAGCATTAACAGCCGTGAAATAAGAGGGCGCCACCGGGAAGGGGGTATTCTGTAGCGCATAGAGGAATCTAGGGAGGGCGAGCATCTTAAAGAGCGAGGCCCTTCCAAGCAAAGTCAGGGGCAAGGCGCGCCAGTGTTTGACATCGGTACGAAGCCGTTGGAGGGGCCTCATTAGGTTTTCGGCCACAAATTTATCCCGATCTGCAGTGACATATATCCCTAGATATTTGAATCCCTCCCGGGCCACGAGAATATTGCATCCCCTCGGGGGCCGAGGCGGGGAGCCCCGGAGCATATATAGAATGGATTTCTCCCAGTTGATTTCGTATCCCGACCGCCGCCCGTACGAGTCACATATGTCGAGGAGACAGGTGATAGAGCGCGCCGGCGAGGCCAGATAAAGCAGAATATCGTCTGCATAAAGGGAGATTCGATCCTCCCAGTCCAACTTCCATTTGAGGCCACGGATCACCGGATCCTGCCGCACCCATGCCGCCAAGGGCTCGAGAGCCATGGCAAAGAGGAGCGGGGAAAGGGGGCAGCCCTGCCTTGTCCCCCGGCCCAGAGGGAAGGGGTCAGAGACACGGCCGTTTACCACCACCTGCGCAAGCGGCTGGGTGTAGAGAAGCTGAATCCATGCGCAGATCTTGGGGCCGAGCCCCATGTGACGGAGAACGGCGAACAGGAAAGGCCACTCCACCCTGTCGAACGCCATTCGAGCATCTAAGGAGAGTATGGCCGCATCTTCCTCTATCGAGGAGCGGCAAGCAAGAATGCCATGGAGACGCCGTATGTTTAGAGCGGTGTTCCGGTGTGGCATAAAGCCTGACTGGTCAGGGTGGATTAGGGTTGAGAGGTAGGGCTGTAGTCGTGTTGCCAGTAACTTTGCCAGAATCTTAGCCTCGGCGTTGAGCAGCGAAATCGGGCGATAAGAGGAGCACTCGTGCGCCGGTTTGTTGGGTTTCGGGATCGCCACTATTGTAGCCATCCTCTGATCCAGTGGGAGGGTCCCCTTAGATAGACAATCCCTATACATGGCCCGCAGGTGCGGGACCACTAGAGAGGAGTTTAGCTTATAATATTCGATCGGGAGTCCGTTGGGCCCCAGCGCCTTCCCTGTGCGAAGGGACAGAATTGCCAGCGTTATCTCATCATCCGTCAGGTCCGCCTCGAGGACCTCTGCTTCCGAGGAAGTCAGTCGTGGCATTGCGATGTCCCGAAGGAATAGCTCATTGTCTGCCACGGTAGAGGAAGCCTCAGGTGTATAGACGGATTGGTAGTGGGCCGCGAACGCCCCCGCTATGCGCTGAGGGTCCGAAGTAAATTCCCCCTCGTCGAGCCGGATCCGAGCCACCCACCGCGACGCCCGGTCCCCCCTCTCAAGCCATGCAAGCAGTTTGCCCGCCTTGTCCCCAAGTTCATAGACTGTGTGTTGGGTCGCTACCCGCCGAGCACGCGCTACCTCCCACAGATGGGACCTATACTCCTGCTGCGCCATGCGTAGTGTATGCGCCGAATCCTCATCCCCTTGTAGTGTATGGGACGTTTCCACCTCGTTTACAGACCGCTCCAGCTCTAGCACCGCCTGCCGCCGGGTTTTCTTGTAATCCGAGATGACGGAGATGGCCTGTCCACGGAGGACAGTTTTAAAGGCTTCCCAGAGGGTTGCTGGGCTCCTGACGGAGTCGGCATTTTCGGCGAAATAGTGCTTGGTCGCATTCTTAAGGGCCTTATTGATTTTAGGGATTTTGAGATATCCGGGATGGACCGGAAACATAGTGCGTTTACACGGGTCGTTGGTCGCAAACGTGATGATCACAGGCGAGTGATCCGAGATGCCCCTGGGGAGGTGCGACACCTCGGTCACCCCAGTGAACCCGGCAGGTGAAGTGAAGATGTAGTCTATGCGTGAAAGGGTATGGTGTGCGCCAGAGAGAAAGGTATACTGTCTCTCATTGGGCCTATACTTTCTCCAAGTGTCTACCAGGCCCAGCGCGGCGGTGAATTCTGTAAGAATGGAGGTGTCCCCACCGTGTGCCCTGTGTGACGACCTGTCAAGTGTAGGATCCATGGTTGCGTTGAAGTCCCCACCCATAATGAGCTCCCCTTGCGGGAGTGCCAACAGGAATTCACCCAGTGCCCTAAAGGAGACCTGGTGTAGTGTCGGGGGGATGTAGACGGTCACTAGATTGTATACCTTCCCCTCCCATTGGCAGGTAAGTGCTGCGAAGCGGCCATATTCGTCCCTACGGGAGTCTAGAAGAATGAGGGGGAAACGTTTGTTAATCAGTATGCCTACCCCTCTGGAACCTGTCGTAAACTCTGAGTGTGTCGCCATCTTAAACCCAAGCCTATCTAGGGCCTTGGTGGTAGAACCCACTAGGAGCGTTTCTTGCAAGAGTGCCACCGCGGGCCCCCTACGCCTGAGGTACTGCAGCACCAGCCCACGTTTAATCTTGTCCCCTAAACCATTAACGTTCCAGGATAGGACCGCAAATGAAGGACATCGCTGCTGAGTAGGGACGCCGGGCATTGTGTCAGTGGACGCTTGGGTCGCGCTACGTGATGCCATCCTCAGGGAGGGATATAGAAAGTGTCAACTGCAGTATGCCACCCCTGTGCACCTGTGCCTGCCCAGTCAGCCTGAAGCGCCCGTGAGTGGTAGGTGAACCTGAAACTAAACACAAACCAACATAACAACAAAATCCCCCTCCCACCTCCCCCCTCCCTGCCTCCCTGCCATGCGGATTTAAAACTACCCGCCACCCCAACTCAGCAGAGTGCTTAGTTCCCATAAACTGGTTACGTGCGTGTGGGGGGAAACCGCTCACTGTTCAGCCGCCGATCCCCACACCATAGGCTTGTCCCTTCAAGCAGCCAAATGTCCGATATGAGCCAGGGGCCCCGAGTTCTTAGCCCCCTGCAAATTTAAGGCCCCACTGGGCCGTCTGGCGCATCAAGGCCGCAGATCGCAGAGTGTCCGCAAGTCCGATTATCTCCATACCTCCATGCCTCACGGCGTTCCATCGTCCGCCCCCGACTCCTCGACACCCAGGTCTCCGGGAGAGGCAGAGAGGCCGCCAGGGGCATGCTCCCCCTTGCCCCTCGGTCTAGCAGGACGCCACCCCTCCAGCCACTCCGAGGCCTCCGCCGGCGATGTAAAGAACCAAGTGCGCCCCTCCGCCTCCACTCGGAGCTTCGCAGGAAATAACATTGAGTATTTAAGCTCTCGAGAGCGGAGGTCCGCCTTGACCGCCATAAAGTCTCTCCGCTGTCGCACCACAGTCGCTGTGTAGTCCGGATACAGGGTGACCGTACTATTTCCCACCCTCAGTGGGGGGGCGGTACGCGCCGCCTGGAGAATTGTATCGCGGTCACGGAAATTGAAAATGCGGGCCAGGATCGGGCGCGGGGGGGCCCCCGGTCGAGGCCTCCCGCCCGGCACCCGGTGGGCCCGCTCCACCGAGAAGAACTTGGAGAGCCCACGGGGCTTGAGCTGGTCGGTAATCAGGTTTTCGACGAAGAGGTCTAGCGCCGGGCCGCGTTCACTTTCCGGCACACCAACGACCCGCACGTTGTTGCGTCGGGACCGTCCTTCCTGGTCCTCCAGTTTGGCCAGCAATTGCTTTTGCGTCAGTTCCAGGGCTTGTATGCGCTTGTGGTGGTCTGCCGTGTCCTGCGTGAGGGTCGCCGCGGTGGCCTCGACCTCTGTGAGTCTAGAATTGATTTTCGCGACATCTGCTCGGAGGAGCGCCACATCCGTGGAGATCGTACCGATGGAAGCCTGCATCTGCGTCAATGTGGCCATGACGTCTGCCAGGGTAAACTCCGCAGGCTTGTCAGAGGGGGGGGACTGTTTCCGATCCGGGAGAAATGAGAATTTGTCCAGTTTAGCCTGCGCCCCACCACGGTGGCCCTTCCCTCCCATGGCGCCAGGCAGGCACCGAGGTTGCACCCGGTCGTTCAAGGTACCAGTCTATCGCAGTAGAATCAGACCTGCGTGTAGAATGGGCACAGAGATGCCGCCGCCGGACCCACGGGCATCAACTCCCCGCCGCCAGGAAGCACCAGAGTTGGGAGGCAGCACCGAGTCCCCAAAGCACCAGGGCTGTGAAGCCGCTCCCCCACAGTTCATCGGATGCTCGGTATACCCGTGCGGCGCGACAGCCGCCGCTCGAGGCGTACAAGGGCTCGTAGTCCAGGGGAAACACTGCCCCGGCCGGACCTCAGTGCGGGCGCCCTCCCAAACCCGGCATCACAGGAGTCAGGGCGAAGCAGCACCAGGTCACAGGGCGACGCCCAGTAGGTCAGAGTCTCAGGCCTCAGCAGGCGGTGCACAGGGGGCGTCGTCCGGGAGGTTCAAGCGCGAGGTAGGCCACCTGGTCAGGCGCACCCACTCTCCTCAGTAGGCCGCAGAGGCCGCAGCGGACCCAGCCAGGCAAAGCCGGAGCCGTCCAGATGACTGCGCTGTCAAAGCGCACACTGACCTTTGCCTAGAAGGCACAGCCACCGCCTCTCGTTCACTGTGCAGGATCTCAAGTCGGGCCGGGGCGCAGGCGGCTGGAGACCGGCACGTCTCGACGGAGCCCTGCCGCACGCAGGGCGACGCAGCCACGCCTTCCGTCTAGCACACCTCGGGGATGCGGGCCTAGTCCTCCGCTCGCCTCTCTTCTCCGCAGCTCAAGAACGGGGGGGTCTCGGGGGCCCCAAGCTCCAGATCCCGGACGCCGAGGCTTTCGGACCCAGAATTAGCCGTCCAGAAGTAAGTAAGCATTGAAGGGTGACCGGATAAATGACGGATTAAGGGCCGGTGCGGAGGAGCTCTGGGCTCAGGCGGCCATGTTCTTCAAGAGCCAAGCTCCGCCCCCCCTCTACGCCCATTTTTGAAAAGAAATTCACCACAGGACTTACAAAATGTCTCCTGGTCCGCAGATAGCAGGCCCATGCTTTATTTAATCTTAAATGTATTACAATCCTATTCATACACAATATTATCTTCAAGCAATAATGCTGCAGCAACGTAATAAGGTTACACATAAAAAAGACGACTCTCCTCTCTGGGTTCCCTTTATACAGAAAGGACATTTCAGTGTAAGCACAAAGCCAGGTCCACGGGCTTTGTCAGTGCTTGTTGTCTGTCAGAGCGGCTTCTGGCTTTCTTTGCCTTGTTCGAGGCGAGCAGCCTTGAAGACTCATCTGTCAGGGGGAGTCAGAGCACCCTCTCTGTGACAGCTTCTATTGCTCCAGATACCAAATCCCGTCAAAACTTTTAATCTTTGGTAGTGTGAGAAACAAGCACCCATACTTGGACAGAATTTCTCCCACTATCGCAGTTGCCAAATAGAATGGCTATCCTGTCTTCAATTGCTGATAAGGGTGCCTGATTGGTGACAGGCCTGCTCTTATCGTGCGCTGTGCTACAGCAGAGCAGTACAAAAGGGGGTGGTGATGGACGGAGCATCAGAACCAATCAAACACTCACACCCAGTCAACAGATCTGGGTTTGATCCATCACCGTTCTTTAGCCCACTCTGCCACCCCAGTTCAGACATGGCCATATGCAAATCAGTCTGACCCTGTGCCTCATGGGAACAGTCCAGCCCGAACTGCCAAGCCATGCCTTCCCTGGACCGGAAACAAGTTGGCAGGGTATGCTCAGACGTGAGTACCTTGCTCACTTTGCCACTGGATTCAAGCAAGCCTGGCTGAAGACGGCTGAAATGCCGGAAACCGGTCCTAGGAAGCTTGTTTCCGGTCCAGGGAAGACGTGGCTTGGCAGTTCGGGCTGAACTGTTCCCATGAGGCACAGGGTCAGACTGATTTGCATATGGCCATGTCTTAACTGGGGTGGCAGAGTGGGCTAAAGAACGGTGATGGATTAAACCCAGATCAGTTGACTGGGGGTGAGTGCTTGCAATGTTCAACACTCCGTCCATCATTTCCTTTGGTTTTTGCTTTGTGCTACAGCAGAGGGCATTTCAAGTTACAGGGGGTGACGCCGGCGCGGGCACAATATCAGAAAGGGCAACATGGCATAGCGCCTGGACAGTGGAACCGGATCATGGGCCCCGCCTAACACGGTTCGCTAGGGCCCTGCACAACCGAACAGGATCAGGGGTGCTTAAGAACATGTTTTACATTTCATACTGCGCACTGCATTTGAAAGAAATGCAGTCTGCAGAATGATAAATACAATTCATAAATGCTGAGGAGAAAATAAACGCCTCAGGCGAAGGAGGATAGCAACTTCCAGGGGCAACGGACAAGGGCACCCTGTCTTTCTCCAAAGTGTACTGTATTCCCCCCATCCCTGTTCCCGCCCAGGTTCCCAGGAATGCTGCCACTCGGACCTTACCTGGCTGTGCGGAGCACCCTCGGTCTGTCAGACGCCCTCACTCTCTGCTGGAAGCTCCTAAGTGAACAAGTCCAGATGCCTCACGATTGCTCCAGCCCTGGATCTTTGAGGCAATGTTAAATGTCAGCGCACGGCCCCTGCCCGTGGCACTGAACGTGATTTCACGTAATGTCAAATTGTAGAAGGCACGCTATCGCTACCCAATGCACTTTCGAGGTCGAAGGCCGGCCGTTCGAGGATTTCCCAAACATGTTTTTTGCCGCCCTCCCCCTTTTGCCGCCCTAGGCAGCCGCCTAGTCCTGCCTAATGGTAGAAACGGCCCTGCAGAATATGCAAGTTATGCCCAATTCTCAAGGGGATAAATCAGAATAGGTAATAATTATCACTCCCAATAATTTACAAACACAGGGGGGTCTCTAATCTTATCAGGTGCGATATTTATTTATTTATATTTATCAGACACTGGGTCCTCAAATTTGATGCATAGATGTCCCTGGACCAGTGGCGGCTCTCTTTTATGAGCTCCACAGCTACATTACACCCTCCTTGTTTTCTGGTCTATTTTTAGTTTATCAAGAGTGAATAATTATCACTGGAGGTGGTGGTCGGTGACCCACAAAAATGGAGAGTTGTCGAGCCAGTGCCAAACCCAGTGGCAGGCACTGTGATAAATCACAGCTTTAATGGCCACCCCATTTTACAACTTTTGTGCGACTCCGCCTTGCAACATTTATGGCCATGCATGCCCCTCCTCAGTTTAAGGGCCTCCAGAGCACCAGTAAGGACTGAGGGTACAGATTACCAATGTATCTAATTTATAGATTTGATAAAGCACACTACTACCGAAAAATGGTTCCTGCGCGCGAACACAGAACAGAGAACCAAAAAAACAAAAACAGCAACAAAGAAAGTAGATTAACCGAAAATAAAAGTTCTTAGGACTTTATGGAATTAAAGGTAGATTTCATTTTTGGGGGGTTTCAGGCAGTTCATTCCAAAGTTTCAGGTGTGGTGGGTATAGCCAATAGGTCTCGCTTTTGGGACCTTATAAGTATTTAGTTACGCAGCACAATATCCTTGGTGCAACAACATCAACTGTTGCATGGCTAAACACTTATAAGGTCCCAAAGGCGAGACCTATTGTCTATGCCAATGCTTGTTATGCAAGGGCATGATGTTAAAGCATGCTGTACCTGACTAAATCACAATTGTAACAGTGTTTTTGTGACACTGTCCGGGACCTTTATGTTGTGTTTGACAATGGTTCAGTCCCCGTCATAACACTCAAGTCAGCCCGTTCATTCTTGTACGCCTTTGTTGCTCCAGTAAAAGCAACTGTGAATGTTTATAAAAGCTGAAGTTTGAGTCTCAGATCCCAGCGGAAAAAATACGATTACACATGGTGTCCGGGACAGAAACATTTAGGAGGTGAGCTGAATCGCTTCCATCTTTTTTTACAGTTGCCTTTACAGAAGCTCAAGGACACAGTAATGTGACTGCAACAACCAGTGGTGACCGCGGGTACCAGCAGGACCTTGGAGTGAAAGTAAAACTTTTAGGGCTGCTCACATTTGGAGTTTACAGAAGCAAAAGGAAATACAGAAATATGCGCCCAAGACCATGCAGGGTCTGCAGCGCTTTCAAGCAACATATCATAGCATAGGAAGTGGGGAGCGGTAAGCAGCTAGGACGGTGCGGCAAGCAACATCATGTATTCTTATGGAGTGCTATAAAATGAAAACATTGGAAAAGAACTACAGAAAGTGTCTAGCCAGTTACAGTTTTGGGGAGCTGTGGGGAAATGAACACATTGGGTATCCTCTAGTGTTGGGATCTGAGAATCAAACTGCAGTTTTTCTAAACACTCACAGTTGCTTTTACGGGGGCACACTATTACACATGGTCTCAGGGTCTCAATAATATAGGAGTCTAGCTGAATAGTTTCCATATTTTACAGTTGCCTTTACATAGGCTCAAGGAGCAACACAAATGTGCCCAAGATAACAAGGGGCAGATGTGGTTGCCAGCAGGACTTTGGAGTAAAAGTACATTTGTTGAGGCTGCTCACATTATGATTAACGATAGCACAAGGAAATATGGGAATGTGTCTGCAGCACTTTCGAACAACAGCATATGGGAGGCTGAGGATGGGAGGGACATAGTGGCAAGCAACTACAGGTTATGCATCTTAATCTCAAAGGTAGCCTTACACTTAGGAAGCCTCAATGCTCACATAAACTTGCCAACGACAAAGAGAGAGGGTTGAGCGTGTAAAGCCTTCCCTATGGGCTGCTGTAAAAGTGGCGGCCATATCAGCAGGGAAGACTAAGTGGCATAAACAGAGTTAGATACTCACTTTGAGCTGGGCACAACATGGCACCTCCGTAGTTAGCCTGAAATAGGAAGTTGGGAAACCAACGCTGCACACACAATGTAGAGAGATTTCGCACAAAACACAGCAAAGTCCGGGGCTAGATCCATTCAGCAGTGGTCTTGGCGAGAGATTCCACTGTCCCCGCAACCCCACGGAGCATGCATGAGGACGGTAGACTGTAGTCCGAGTGCTTCCAGGAAACACAAACAGACAACATGCACTCACTTTGTGCAATGTGAGAAGTCTTAAAGCGGCCGCAAGACGCGCTCTGTGGTGGTGCGCGCGCTTGCGGGCAGCAGGCCGAAGTGGATGCCTGCTTGTGCCCCAGGGGGACTCCTGATTGCGAGTGGTGCACGCGCTCATGCGAGATCGCGGGATGGAAGGGTGCCCGCGAGATGGCGCCTGTGCTCGTAAGCGGGCGCCCGCGCTCGTAACCGCACGCTCATAGCCACAATCAAAAGCATGTGGTAGCATTTTCAAATGCCCACTCACTAAATGTCTCGCCAGAGTAGCGCATGCGCTGGCTCAGGTGAGACCTAAAAAAGCACCCTTTGAAGCGATCTTTGTTTATTCAAGGCACGTCCAAGGTGGACAGGGCAGCCTAATGCAGATTGCGTGGAGGAACTCGTGCAACAGCCTAAAAAGTTCAGATTTTTTTCACCCATAGACTGTTGTGGGCTGTAAGTAGGCAATTAAACTAGATGCGTTGCTTTGCTACCTCCAAGTTCAAGCGTCTACATTCTTCTGATACACGATTGTATTTTAGGAGTATTCTGGCACTCTTATCGCAACTTTAACTCTAATACTTCTGCCCTTTAATAAAAGTAACTCCAAACCAACGATTTTACTAAAATCTTTTTTCTCCTGTCAATAGTTGGTTAGTCTGCACTCTGACATAAACAGTAATCTACGTAATCCATGTAATCGTTAATCCGGCCCTATTCTGTGTCCCAGATACAACCCCAGTCCTTAATGAATGGGTGGGCACGGGCATGCGTAGTAGTATAGGAGGGAATTAAATGATTAGGGCTGGGCGGTGAACTCCACTCCGTTTGCAGAGCTTTCTGCACTTCGCGCTCCGCGGAGTTTGCGGAGTGCAGAAAACTCCTCTCCGCATAGTGCAGCGGAGTTTTTTCCCTGCTCACGTACGGTAAGTTGGCGATCACGAGCTGCCGTCAGGTAGAATTTCTACCTGAGTGGCAGGAAGATCAGCGTGAACAGCAGTTTGCACTGCACTAAGCCACTTGCGGAACTCCACAGTTTTCTTTTAACTTCGCGGAGTTCCGCATAGCAAAACTCTGTGAACTACGCCCAGGCCTGGAAATGATCTCCGTGAGGGTACCCGATGAGGTCACTCTTCTGTGTGCTAGCTGAGTGGCTGGCATGTAGGAGAGCGTTGCTCCAGCCTTTTGCCTTGAGTTCATCATAGAAAGCTGTAGTTTGCATGAGGAAAACACTATTTAGAAGGAGGGAACTGTGAAGGAGTCTAGGCAGGTTGAGCCAAACATGCCCACTGCTGCATAAGTGCACCTGCACTGCTCTGTGAAGGTGAGGCCCATGATTTACAAAGTAATCGGGGTATGAGAAAGGAACCCAGTAACCATGTGGATGGAGAGTAGTAAGGAACTCAAGTCCTGTTAAATTCCATTTCAGAACTAAGCACCAAGAAGAGATGCAATCCTAAAGAACACTGGACCGCGGTATGCAATCCCTGGAAAGGATAACAAAGCATACCAGAGGTGATCCAAATTGATAGAGACACTTGCATCCAGAACTAAGTACTCGCCAAGACCATGAGGGCTAGGCACTTAGCTTGGTTTGGGTGGCAGGTTTTGTGTTAGGCCAGAGGAAAAACCCAGCCTTCAAGATCTGTTAAGCCGCAAGCACCACAGCTCCCCTGCTGCCTCCACGGCTGGCGCTGGGTTGCCTCTACTCACCTCAGGCTGGTGCATGACTATTCTGGTGCACCAGTCGGCAAGGCCGGGCAGGATCACTTGCCTGTCATGGGCTGCACAGATAAGAAGCCAATTTTCAGATCTTTTGTTGTAATTTGTTGGCACCCTGAGGCCGCTGCCCTATCTTACATTAAAGGAAGTGTCACCTCCTCACACAAAGTACGGATACAATTCTGATTGCAGCTGTGCAAGCCAAGGGTCTGTGGATATGCAGGTCTAGGATAACGCAGCAAGCCAAGCTTCCCACACTAAGGGGGTCGATACTACACACAATGCAGGAAGGCCTTCATTTACAGCACAGCTACACTACAGATGGAAGCAAACGCAAGGTCCGCTGGCACACAAAACTTTCTATGCTGTGGGGTGTGACCGGTGGCTTTAGAAGATGACCACGCTGCCAGATCTCTGTAGAATGACTATTTCCACTGGAGCCCCAGGGTCAGAAACACCGCCCATAAGGAAGTGAGGCCGGTGGACGTGATATGAAGGGCAAGTCACCCAGTGGCAGCTGGAATGTAACTAGGGTGGTGGACACAATAAAAAATAGACTTACCTTCTTGGCTTGCTGCGCGATGTCGTCGCTTGGGTCTTCCCTCCTCGAAGCAAGCTCCAACGCGGAACCTGGCCAGCTCCCCTAACCAATCCTGGCACTGCTCTCATGCTGTTAACCAGCATGAGAGAAGCACCAGGATTGGAGGGAGCGGCCTGCACTTTCTCTAACCCAACTGTCTAAGACAGCTGGGTTAGAGAGATTTAAAATGTGCATGTCTGGCTGGCCATCGCAAGATAGCTGGCCAAAGAAACATGCACCTTTCAAACTTAAACGCACAGCTCCCTGCTGCCACTTGGTAGCAATGGCCCCTCCCCATCCTGACACTCCGTTCGGGACCGGTTGCTGAAAATAACATGGGAATAAATACACTTTATAACCATTTTCTTTTTCAGCTCTGGGGCATGTGGGACGACGTTTCTCTGCTCAATGTCGTTAGAGCGAGGAGCATTGGTGGCAGTGATAGGCGAGGTCTCAGGAGGTCCGGCTGTGACATAGGCTGCTGGTGGGCCTTGGGACCAGCTCCTGCTCCTGCAGATGCGACTGCGGGACAGCTACCTGGCACTGTCTTTAACGAGTGACCTTGGCTCCCCTCTCATGGCACAGACATAGCTGGGTGCTTATCGGCTTTGGAGCAGTGCCACTTTGTTTGCAAGGAAGGCTGCGTCATGCGACCTGGCACAGCTGTGAAGAGCGATGAGATGCTTGGGAGGAAATGGTAGCCAACATTAATTTGGAATGTGCAAATACCCACTTAGATTGACCCTGAAGATAAAGATTATTCCCACAGTTATCTCAAGAGGTGCTGATATTGCTGGCTTCTTCCTTTTCAATTTTGTTCTCTCCTGCCATGGAAAGTGGTTGCACAGTGGATCAAGAGAAGGGAAACAGTCTTTACAATGCGGCATTTAAAACACAGTGCCTTTACCATGCATATGCCTTTACCATGAAATGATAAGTATGTATCAGGTAAGAATGTGTTTATATACATATATTCACAGAAAAAAACAAAGGTTAAAGTAATGTTATAGTTAGAGGAATTTGTCAGTGACAACATTAACGTTTTGAATGAAAAAAAAATGAAAAAAAACAGAAATTCACCTGTTATATTTAGCAGCGCTAATTACAACTTGCGCCCCCACCATGCACTGCTTAGGATCTCACATATGACATCACTCAACATATATTACATAATTTATGACATCTCAAATTACATCATTAATGACATCACTGATGACATCACCAATGACATAATTCAATCTTCATTTTCCCGCATATTGCTGTATAAGTTACTATAGCATTAGAGGTCTGACAGTAAGTACAAAATAGCTCTGGTGAAGATCAGGCATCATTATTACCAACACAGAAACAACTCCCTTAGGTGTTGAAAACAAGCATTATGTGCAACATTGACCATATAGCATACACTTTACTGGTAGCATAGTTCACATTAACAATCAACCACAGATATACAGGAAACCCTCGTTGAGTATGGTGTTCAATCTGTATACAACTGTTCAGAGAAAGCCAAAATAGAGAATGCCAATTCCCAAACAAATGCCCTCCTACTGACAGTTTTTATCTGTATCAAAACCCCAGACACTTTGTACCAACATTAAGAAATGAAGTTGATTTCAGTAGAGAAATGTAAACAGTGTTTACTCTATGGAGAGAATTCATTCTATACCACACTGTTTGCAAGTATTGAAAACAATTTACAAAGAACAGTGTACATTCTATGCAACAGTTGTTAAAAAGACACTGCTTGCTAAAAATAACCAAGACCTGAAGGTGCTAAAGATCATATTACCTACACCCTTCATTCTGTTGTAAAAACTATACAGATAGCCCACCTTCTGAAGCAAAACAAGCATGCATCAATAGGTTAGGACCGGGTGCACACACTCTTCTATTTTAAGTGTAAATTAACATGCGGACACAATTCATTCTAATACCTCAAGGCTGCTTACAAAAGTTAGTATGTACTACGTAGAATCTTTCTCCTGTCGGAAACGTTTTCTACAGAACCCCAAATTTGCATAGAGCATAATGAATACAAGTCAACTGTCACTTGCACACAGTTACTATTAAATGCAAACATTTATAAAATGTTCAATACCTCTACACAGCTATGGTGCATTAAGAGCACATGTGTTTTGTAAACACTTACAACTATTAGCTCGGCCCAAGTTGTACAAAACTACGTAGAAAAGTAATATGGTAGTTACTCAGCACTATGTAAACTGTAAAACAAAGTAACACACTCATTGGATAATGACATCAGTGGTATCATCAATAATGCCATTTGAGATGTCATCAGTGGTGTCAGAAACTATGTCATAGAACATGTCATGAGTGATGTCATGTGAGGTCATAAGCAGTTCATGGCAGGGACACAAGTTATAGTTAACACTGCTAATAATAATGGTGATTTTCTGTGTTTTTTAAACTTCTAAATGTTAATGTTGTCACTGACAAATGCTCCTAACTATAACACTTTAACCTTTGTTTTATTCAGTGAATCTCTAAAGCAAAAAAAAATAATAACAGATCCTTTTATTACACCTAACTATAATGTTACTTTAACCTTTGCTTTTTTCTGTGAATTTCGAGCGTTGTCTTAACGTAAAGTAATACTTTATTACCATACTTAAATGCAACCCCCGCCTGTGGCCCTGCAGCCAATACCCCCATACAGTCAACCCCACACTGCACACGGCCTTCTGCCATGTGCAGTGGGGGGGGTTGACTATAGGGCCTGGTCCTCCAGGACGTTTTTTTTTAATTAAAGGGGATGGAAGCTGCACGACCCCTCTCCTCAAGCCATAATTGGCCTCAGGGATCCCATCCCCCAGGGTCACTTATTTAAATTAAGGGGAGGGCCTGTGTGGCTCCCCAGGGCCTGTGTGGCTCCCCTCCCCAAGCCTTGTTAGGCCCTGGGGACCCCATCCCCCAGGAAAACCCTTTTATCCCCATCCCCAGGGGCCCAGAGCGCTTGTTTGGGGGAGGGGCATGCCACTGCCATCCCCGTGCCTATTTCGGTCACAAGGACCCCATCACCTGGGGTCTTGCATCATTTTATAGAGAGAGGGGGCATGCAGTCCCCCTACCCAGGCTTGGTGGCCCCAACCCATGGCCTTGGTGACCCCATCTCAAAGGGCCCGGGACAGCCAAAGGTGGGTGCCCACCCAGGGCCCCCACCATATGGTCGTTGGGGGCTGCAAGAGAGCCCCCAAGGCCCCAGTGGGCTCCCTGTATCCAGTGAAGGCCGCAGGGTGCAGCTAACAATGCTGCTTCCTGTAGGCAAGAGCAATATCTAACTATGTGCCTTTATGATGCTCCTGCCTGCTGCGAGCGGACTTGGTGTTTGTTCCCGCTTGGCGGCAGATTTAAAAATGCTCCTGCCAAGTAAGATCAAACACAAGTTTCCCTGCTTGCGGTGCTGCGGGTAGGGAAACTGGGCACAGCTGCTGAGCCCCGGCGTGGGCTCTAAGGGGCCTCTTGGGGAGGGAAGACACATGGCCCTGTCCCCATAAAAATGATGTTGGCCCTGGGGGTGTGCTTCCCCTGGAGGCTTTGGGAGGGGGCCAAGTGCACCCTCCCCGTATCAACAGTTTTCAGCCCCGGTGGTGGGCTCCCCAGGGCCTTTGGAGGCTCAGGGGAGGGGGGAAAGCATGCCCCCTCCCCTATATGAAATAAGACCCAAGGGGTAGGCTCCCCGGGGAATTATCCCTTTACATGTGGCCCAGACGCCATTTTTTTAAAAACAAAATCTTATCCCGCAAGATTTTCCGGGGATCGCAGCATTTTTTTGTAATGGTTTTCTTTTTTGAACCCAGGGGGGTCCTTCTCGATCCCCCTGATGGGGCCTAGAGAATCAGTGTATCCCTACCCTGCCCCGATATACCTTTTATTTTTAGAACTTCAGAACAGGGGACGAAATCCTCAAGTCCTTTAATGGCTACCAGCAACTTTTTTCCCATGTTACTGGCAGCCAATCAGAGCACTTGCTCTGGCGGGAGTCTGACTCCCGTGGAAGTACAATGGCCCAAGGTAAATAAAGCTCCCTAGGCCAATCAGAATGCTCTAGTTTTTAAATTGGCGCTCCTGCAAATGTCTCGGAGACTCTCACAAGCCTAACCGTCCAAATATCTATATTTTTCTTAACCTTAATATCTCAAAATTCACTGAAATGATTTACACCAACTCACAAAAAGCACAATATGTGGACTAAGATCTAGCTGTCAGCCAAATTTGATGCACTTCAATTTAGCAGTTTTTGCTGTAGCCTGTCTTAAAGAATTCTATGGAAAATGCATGAAAACCTTTTCAGGAAGGAACTGAGGTGGCGGACCTTTCTTTTGGAATGTTTTGTGAAGATTCTCAAACAAGGCCAAAGTTATTAGCAAACCAAAAAAAATTTCCGTTTATGGAAAAGCAGACCTAACTATAACTACCTAGTGGCGACCACCAGTAGGATGTGTGTGTGTGTATATATATATATATATATATATATATATCCAAGGATTTTGGCGTTTAGGGGTGGGTAAGGGTATTGGGTGGTAGGGGTGGGTAAGGGTATTGGGTGGTAAGGGTGTTTTTAGGGTTTAGGGGTGGGTATTGGAGGATAAGGGTGTTTTTAGGTGGGTGAGTTTAGGGGTTGGAGTCGATATAGGTATATACACATATAATAGGGGTTTCACTTACCTGATTTATACTTAACATTTCGTAGTAAAGGCAGTACGTGTTAAAGGTATTGCGTGGTAACAGATGCGTGGTAAAGGCATTTCTTGCAATGTCATACAACCTCAAGAGAACACTTGAGAAGAGAAATCAATGTTTAGTAGGGCAAATTGCTCTTTGATGCTAAAAAAACAACAAACCAAATCTAGATGGAGTGTTGGCAGAACCCGTAGCAAGTTCCGAAATGACATTATACACCCCAGATGGAGACATAAAATAATTACTGCTGGAAATGAACAACAGATTAATGTCAATAGACTTTAAGACAGACATGCTTTCATTCAAGATGGATCAGATTAAAAAACAATAAAAAAAGTTTATCAAACATACTGTTGCAAAGGCATCGTGTGTGCCCTGTTCACCCCATTTTTGCTGACTGGTAACTGACTGACTGTCCCTGGGCTCTGTCTAACCAGGCCTAGGGCAAATGCTATATTGAAAACGCAGTGAAAACACACACATGCTTTAGGGTACACTATGTATTAGGGTACACTTACAATTGGCATGACCTATCCTAAAAGTCCCTAGTAGATAATTGGGCAAGGGGTTTTAAACTACCTATAAGTCCCTAGTATATAATGGGGCATGGCAGTTTAGAGGCCAGCAGCCCTTTCTGCATTTGCAGTGGCGGAGAGCCTAAGGTAATTTTGAAAGCAGCCATGTCTCGCAGCACTATTTTTAAAAGTAAATTAACTGCAAACTCGACTTTGGTGATAGGGGCACTTGCAAAGTGATAATCCACATTATTCTTACATACTAGGTACATCCAGGGTCTCCCCTAGGTGTCCCAGGGGTATGGGGTCATGTAATTATAAACAGGGTCCTTATTAGAGATATTTTATATTCCCTGGTAGATAGAGAAATTGCACATTTCACTCCCCCCATTATAGTAAAGTGCCTCCCAAAATCGACTTTGGTGCTATGAGCACTGCGGAGACCCCCAAGGTCTCCCTTAGGTGTCCCAGTGGTGGAGGCTGGGGGGGGGGGGGGAGGGGGGGTCATGTATCTTTAAGCAGGTCCCTTATAAAATATGTTTTATATGCCCTGGTGATGGAGAAATTGCACATTTCAGTTTCCCCATTGTAGATGCCTAGCCCCATAGGATAGTATTACAATCGTTTATGAACACAAATATTGCTAGGAATTGAATAAATATCATTCAAAGACTTAGGAGAATGGTATTGAGAAATCCAACAATATGCTATAGTTGAATCTATCTTGTACAGAAAGAAGTTATAAGACTTTCTTGTCTGTAAGCCAACATTCAGCCTTCCTGCAGTTTTCCCTGATTGGTCAGAGTTAACAGGATTAGCCAGGCTGCTTTTATGAAGTAGAGGCTATCTGCTGGAGAGAGCTCTTCTACATACGAATCCCCGAGCAGGGGGAGGGGTTGTAAAGCGTGAAGCTTCAAAGGATGACAGACAGGGAATACCCGGCCAACCTACCCCCATCCCCTCTGACCCAGTAGATAGGGGGCTTAAGGAAGGAATCTGCAGATGTTAGGGGTGGAGAACTATGCCGATGAGTCATACTGAGATTTTGTTTAGTTAGCTCTTCATGGTCTGCTGAGATTTCAGCCATGCTGAATTTGAAGAATAGTGCTTTCTGGGAGAAGATTATGCCATACTTTGGAGAAAGTGGCCATGCTCTGGGGAGTTGCCTTGCATCCCATTGGGCAGGAGTGCTCTCCTGCTTGACCCCAGAGAACACTGAATAAATATGTGAGAGGTGCAGACCTCTCAGATCTGCTGCTTGAAACTAAGAGTAGAAGAAGGATTGCCATGCTGGAAACTTGATTTCCACCACCAGGACCTGCATTCTGACTGACTGTGCCTGCTGCACTATCTGGAACTACAGACCTGTGGATGTACCTTGCCTCTAAATGATTAGAGTGGGCTCCCTGCATGCTACAGATTAACAGAGGTCACCTGCATCACCACCAAGAATCCACTGCCTTGAGTGTGTTCAGTGGACTTGTAAGGGTTTTGTCCAGGTGCATTGTGGGAATTGTGGTCCCAACCTTTCAAGGACCATCATGGAGCTTCCAGACCCTTGGATTGTGTTTTGGACACTTTGGATCCTCAAGAGGAACTTCAGGAAAAAGTACCAGAAGTTTGGAACAACTTTGGAAAGAATCTCCATAAGGTGACCTTCCCAACCACGAGGACCAAGCCGACCATCTTCATCCGCCCCCTGGCCCAGATTCCACGTTCGTCACGCTGAAGAACTTCGGAGGTCCGACTTTCAGAGTTTGACCGGGAGCTCCCGAAAGGCAAGCCGGCTACATAACTGTCTCCTAAGTTAAGCCTGACTGCTCGCAGCCAAGCTACCAAGGGTTTAGCATGGGAATAATTTATTGAGACCTATACTGGACCAAGCATGTGTTGTTGGCCTTATTGCCAGTGGTAGATGCATATTTACCACTACTAATAACCTACTTTACAACACATACTACTATGATAGATGTGGCTGAGAGGAGGATATCCGACCTGGAAGATGACAACTGCGTACAGTAAAAATATGTGAAATCTTGAGAAAATGTTGGTGTCTGCAATGGAATGGCCAAGAACAAGGATTTGGAAGCCAGGTCAAGGCGCAACAGTTTGCCAATAATTGTGATACTAGCATCAATGGTGGCTCCCAAGCTTTAGGTTTTTTTTCAGAGAATTTGCTGGTGGAACTTTTTAACAGCGACATCGTTTATGAACTACTAGAAAGAACACACCAATCCTTGGGGACCAGATTGTCTCCTGGTCCTGGAGAAAACCTAGACCTATCATTGCATGCCTGATTAACTATTGTGACTGGAATGCAGCACTGCACAAGGTCAGAGAAAGGAAGAAGAAGGAATACCAAGCTATGTCAATAGCTATATTCCCCGATTTCACTCAAAACGTGCAGGTAGTCCACCAAACATTTTTGTCAGTTAAAAAATGGCTAAGAGACAATCAGGCGTTATACGCAATGCTGTATCCAACTAAGCTGACGTTCATGTTACTTGGAGCAACAAGAGTGTGCATGGAATCCGGGAAGGCACTGGGTCATGTTCATTACCGCCACAAAGAGAAAGATCACACCAAATGATGGGTCAGAGCAGCACTGTTGGAGGGTCCAGGCACCAGATTAATTGATTAAGCATATTTTAAGCATAAACATTTGTTTACCTATGGGCCATTGGGCCATGATGGCGTGCACTTGACTTTCTGAGTCCACCACAAGTTTAATAAGACCTCCTGTAATTCAAGGCACAATCATAAAAACTGAACTGTGGTGCACCTTTGGGACTGCCAAGAATGATATCCTTTAGCCTAACACTGTTTTTGGGTGGCTGCGGGTTACTGAGAAGTTGCCCAATGCACATTTAATGTGTATTTTTGTTGGTTTGTTTTGAGTTATGGGGTGTTACCTCTCAGTTTAAGGCTTGGAGTGGGCAGGGGGTGTGATTATTACCTAGTCTAACAGATTATGCTACTGTCATTACTTGCAATGACCACACCACACAGGGAATTATACTGTTTAGGTCAAGCCTGTGCAGTGCATGCGCTGCTGCAAGGCATGCTGTATTAGAGTATGGACTTGAAGCCCCGCCCACTCTTCACCCATATTTTTAATTGGCTCGTGTCATTGTCCTGTGTAAACGCTGGCTTATGATTCGTTATTAGGCTTGTTAGTCCCTCCTTGGTACCGTCTTGTCTGCATTTGTTAACTCCCATAATGATTGGACCTTTTACTTGTCTCGCTACATGGTCTGCTTTATCTTGGCTGTGAGCACTATTTTGTTTAATGATTTGCCCCTATTCCACCCACTACGTTGCAGCACGCTGCCCACTTTTATTTTATTTACTGATGGTGGTCCGCTTTAACTATAGCGGCTGTGTTTCTTTATTTATTTTAGCCGCTCGGTCCTCTTTAAGTATAGTGGACCTGTTTAGTATTATTTGTTGGTTTGTTTACTAGCGCCCATGCGCACCTTTGTTTAGAAAAGCCGCATCTAAAGAAAGGTGCGCGGCCGCTATTAAAGTAAAAGCGCAGCATGGGCGCTTTTACAAAAAAAAGCCATCTGTTTGCCAACTTGACAAACAGATGCTTTTTTTGTCAAAGCGCCCCATGCCACGCTTTCACTTTAATGTCAGGCACACCCCTTTCTTTAGACACAGTGTGTCTAAAGAAATGAGGCTACCTCCATGAATGTGAAACCGCCGCATGGGCGCTAGTAACTAAATATTTGCAATACAATAGGTCTTGCATTTGCGAGAGTTTAAGGTATTTCATTGCCAATAGCTCAAACTCTCGTAAATGTGAGACCTATTGCATTGCGAATATTTTTTTGTAAAGTCGAAGGGCACCTCAGAATGCACATAGTAAGACGTACACCATGAAGGAATGAGGGGTGAGCGAGCAGTGACAATTTTTCAGTTTGAAAATGGAGTCTTGGAATGTCAGAGGTCTAAATGACTTTAGAGTAGTCAGGAATACCATGGCTTAACTCCATAGACACAACATTAGAGTTTTATTTTTCTTCACAGGAAACACCTCTGACTGGGATGGGAAGCAGCGTACTGCTTGTACCAGTACAGGTCACACACCAGAGGGGTGGCCATAATAACACAAAGGCATTACCCACTCAAGGACGAGAAAGGGAATATGGTCTAGTCCAGTCGTTAAAGGAGTTCAATAACATTGGTGCTCTAGATTTATTTCTCTATTTTCGGATACTGCATGTCTTAAATCTGATGGGGTGTAGAACTCCATTGAGCAGAAACCATTGCCTATAGAAAGATAATACAAACACAAGGAGCAGGGAAATGGGTATCGGACTCATACAGAAATATTAGTAAGGGTGCGAGATATGTCCTGAGTCACCACCAAAAGAATGTGGGAGAGGGCTACTGGCTGTGAAATCACAAAAGAGCAGCAGCTGTTCTGCTGGTCTCAGAATAAAGGAGTTTCTCGGATTGGTAGACACAGATTAATTCCCTTTAAATATATACATCAGATGTACTACATGGCAGCCTTATGATACAAATTTAGTTCGCTGCTGTAGAAGCGGGCCAGATTTCCTACACCTGACCTGGCAGTGCATGGGCATACCTAGATAATGGGTTTATATTTTTGCACTGCTTTGTAAAATTATGATTACACTATACTCGACGCCGCTGTTCGCCTAGCAGATTGGTCTTCCGTGATGACAACATGGACAGTCCTCCCGCTGATGTCGCTTTGGGCCCCATTAAGACATGTCCTCCTTAATGCGACTCAAGATGGGGAGACGGTGGAGGGGACAAGGACCCAAAGACCTGATTGAACGCACACTGCACGTCGATGTTGATTTGCTTGCTCTGCCTTTGGTTCAGAAGCGGTGTCCACTAGTCAATATTGGTACCCTCCCTTAGTGTATCTTGTTGAAGAGATGAGTGCCCTATGTCGATGTTGAGAAGTAGGACAGATTTCTATTGGACTGGATGTGCTGTACGAGCCTGAAATCTATTTCTGTACCCGTGTTTTTTTAAGTCTTGAAAATGTAAACAAACTTTTAAAAATGTAAAAAAAATTATATACACACAGTTTCGGTGCCAGCTACCCTCAGCCACAGAACACAGACAGCAGCAGTACACGTTTCCATTGCATACGTCGGGCAGTTATATGACAGATGCAGTGCAAACCTCCTTCACAGACACAGAACAAGCACTCCATGAGTGGCAGGGGTAAAATGCCCTCTTGTTTTGGAGTGTCTTGCAGTTTTCATATCAGATGATCTCAAAGTGAGGAACCCATATGCCAAGACAGCAGGAAGAGCAATAGGATTTTTGTATCTAACCAGAATAAAAGGAGTGATGCGTTACCACAGAATAGCGTGGTCATCAAAGGTAAGAACTTATCTGTATGATCATGCTTGGTTCTAGAGTCCACCTCCAGTTCGGCAGCCAGCATCTGCACTACTGTGTTCATTTCCGAGAAGTACTTTGTCCAGTACTGAAATTAGTGAATGGATGAATGAATGGGTGCAGGCATGCAAGGTAGGATTGGCTGTGTGACCATTTGACTCCTGTTCTAAAGGCTGCTGGCCGAGGTCCGATGTGGGCAGTTTTTAGGTTTAATCTGACAGTGTGGATGAACCATCGCTTTCAACGATCTATTGTTTAAGAAACAAAAAACTCTAAAAAGGTACTTTTAGCCTGCCCATTTCTTACCCTTGGTTAGCTTCATTATCATTCTTATTTTCTTCCTTTTCAGTGGTGAGTGCATATCTACGCATGTTTGCTTCACTTCGTGCCAGTGTTTTTGTTTTCCTCTCTAGAGCATGGACCAAGTACTGATTGATTTCTAAAAATACCATTCTTCCATACTGATTGTGCTCGGATTGTGGTACTTTTAGATTTTTGTGTGCGTGCATTGTTTGTATATTAATTGTACATGCTCCTATGCTTCTCTAGCTCATTTTAGCTCCTTATATGCTGCTTCGTTTTTGCTTTTGTACCATTCCATACTATAAAATGACTACCATATCATAACAGGCCGTACCATATTGTACTAACCAATCAAGTCACCTCACTTCCTTTTACCTTTGCCCACCCCTGAACCCCAAGTCACTCTCACCTAACTTTACCACTACACACCCATGAGTCGTTCGAGTCAACCTTACCTCTACCCACCCTTGAGCCCTTAGATCACTCTCACCTCCCTTACCTCTATACAGCACAAAATCCTATGTCAGCCTCAGCTCTTTTACCTCTACCCACCCCTAAACCATCAAGTCACCCTCACGCCCCTTTCCCTCTACCCACTCCTGAACCCCCACGTCAACCTCACCCTACTTTAACCTCTATCCACTTCTGAACCTTCAAGTCAGCCCCACTACCCTTCACCTCTACCCACCGAACCCCTCAAGTCACCCTCACCTCCTTTTAGCTCTAACCACCCTCGAATTTTCAAGTCACCCTCATCTTCCTTTACCTCTACCGAACAAACCCTCTCCCTCCCTTCTGTTTACCTCTACCCACCCCTGAACACTCAAGTCACCCTTATCTACCGCTACCCCCTACACATCCCTAAACCCTAAAACCCCATTTAAAAAATAACATAAAAGAATGTTATTTAAAAAAAACATATTTGCTGAGTCACTTGGGAGGCTAGAGTCTGCCAATTGCTTACCATTGGTTGGCTTCATGGTCACTAATTTCCTTGCCTCTCTTTGGTCAGCAAGTCCTGGCTTCACTTCCTCTGTCCCTACACTGGAGCATGGTCCAAGTACTGCTTATCTTGCTCAGTGTCCTTACCATGCTCACAGCTTTCAGAGGTTCTTACTATCCCTTTTTATTTACACCCACTTCTTCCCTCCTCCCTTGTTCGGCCCACCCCTCCCCCGTTGTTGCTTGCCCTGCCCACTCCCTACCACCTCCTTTTTTGTTGCTTGCCCCTCCTATTCTGCCAGAAAAAAAATCTCAAAAGTGATGCCAATGGCTGTCAAGATGCTACAAAGATGCATTGTGCTCCCTGCTTTGAGTCACCTTTTTGGCACTGTCTTCATGCGGGATCAAAAGATCAAACTTAAGCTCGGCCGCAAGACAATTACATGTTTTATTTTTTTGTTAAGGCAGAGAATAATCCATTACTTAGAAAAGGAATCACTGCACTTGCTGTCCATTCTGGCCATGTCACATCACTTTTTTACCCTAACTTTCAACCATGCTCCCAGGCAGCCGCACTGCTGAACAACAGGCCTAAAAGAAATTGCAAAGCTTGTTTTTCTTGTTGACTTTGGTTTTTTCAAATATTAATTCACCAACATTTCTCAAAAAATCATTCACATGATACTAACTAAGCAACGTTTTCACAAAAGTTCCAGATTCATGAATATTGGCTACTTATTTTGCTCAAATTATTATTTTTTTTTTTAAATAGACAAAGCCACCTTGTGGCGGATTGTCATAATTGCCGGTTTGATAGTGCTAGTTCTGAGCACCGGCAAACACCAGCACAAATTAAGCACTGGGATAAACAGCAGCATACGAACAAAATGGTGAATGCTTGCAGATCCATCACAGCTGTGTGGCTGTGCAGGGCTTACCAGCGTAGATTTTCAGCCAGAAGCAGAGCAGAGCAGGGCACAGGCGAAAGAGAGGAGCACAGCTACCAGTCTGCTTTTTAAAAATCTCTGACAGCATGGTGTATAAAGAACTGTGAGATTGAGGCACCTATGGGGCAGCGTGGGTCCCACGTGTGAATAAATGATATTGTATGATATTTATACAGTGCCGACTAATTTTGTTGAGGTCTTGTTACATTTAGGTAGGCTTAGCAAGCGTAGTGGGCTCAGCAAGCTGAGAACCCCAGGGCACTTTGCTAACGTAAAGGTATGAATACATGGATTCTCTCAAAGATGCCTGCCAGTACCCGGCCATCGTTGTCTGCTGAAGGCTTTCAACCCTAGAGCCCATGCAATGCTAGGTGGACAGTGTCCTTTGGATGCTGGCCAGCAAGCTCAATCTATCTCTGCACTGTGAACATGGCCTCCATGTAAAACAAGCAACAGCCTGACAATGAAGGGCTACAACTGGGTACCTTATTTTTCTCTTTTTTAGGCCTCACTTTACAGTGCAACTAGTTGAAAGACCTACTGTTAGCAAATTTTTTAAATATACATTGATCGGACTTTGGCTCTACCCAGAGAACTATTACACTCTTCCCATATGCTATAGGTCGTTTTTGGGCATCATTCTGCCTCCTATGTAGTGCTTGCATTGCCATGCATAAGGGACTATTTTCCATCTCAAAAGTATGCTCAATCACCACGCATTAAATTCTGTATTTCGTGGGTAAACGGAAATCAACTGGGTTTTTTCCCACCACTGCAGTCGCTTTTTTAGGTCATGCCTGAGCCAGCGCATGCGCTGCTTTGCGAGACATTTAGTAAGTGGCTTTTAAAAGTGCTGCCACACGCTTTTGCTCGCCTAGCGCTGGCGGTAACGCACGCGAGCACGCGCGCAGCTGCCAGCACCCGATCAGGTGCCATCTGGGATTCCTTTATGGCTTTCCTTTGCCACGCGCACCACTCGCAGGCACACCTCCTGCCCCCCCCTTAGTTAACAGCCCCTCCCCGCCACAGAGCGCGTCTAGCGGGCCGAGCGTCTTGTCTTAGTCCCAAGGACACAACCTTAGAGTGTCTCATGTCTGCGAAGTCTCGTAAGCTGTAGCAGTCTTCCTTTGTGTCCGACTAGCTTATATTGGACACAGACGGTCTTTTGTTGTTCTTCTCTTTTCCATACATTTAAGTGTTTAAATTTACCCCAGTAATGCTTAAGTGTCCCAAAATGGGCACAGGCGTTTTTTTTTTTAGCTGTTGAAGCGGTATGTCACGATATCGACACCCTTAAATAGTGCTATATTTCGTGAACATAATACTAACTCGTGGCAAACGTAAGTGTAGATTTATTATTAACTCCGTCTTGACAATGTTTCGGCAGTCTGTATAATAGTCTTGATGTAGGTTGGTATTTCAAACTCATTGTGGGACACCAGGCAGCCCCAGCCCGATTGAGTGAGAGGCTCTTTATGGACATTAATGGTATTAGTGGTAACTAAAACAGGAAGCTGTAAAGATCGCCCTTTCTTCAGCCTTGGAAGCTGAATGTCTCTGGGAATGGTTAAGCTCATTCTGGATTTAAAAGTTTGGCTGGACTGTGCCCAGGGCCCGACTTGGTGGTGATGTGATTATCTGAATGCCTTTTGTTTATAGCCTCCCCCCTCCACTCCCCAGGGTGTGAGCTTCCCTGGCATGTGAAGTTGCCTCCCTATGAAGAGTGCCTAGCCGATGTCAGCCTCCCGAGGGAGGGTACAGAAGAGACTCCAAAGGGCATCTTCACTTATGGTGCTGGTATGGCATTTTCTAATATTTAACCACGTGTGAGGGCGGGTACAGCTGTCTTTGTTAACTGGAACACCCAATGTAAATATTACCTTGGACTTACGGCCCCGAGAAGAACCTGCACGCGCTAATATTGGTGTTATCTAGGACTGGTGCTATGAAATGGATCGTCTTATTCCATGAACTTCACCAGTGGCCTCGGAAAATAACAGCGCACAGGCGCAGAAAGGTTGCATCTTTACCCTGGGCCTCCTCGGCGTGGCGTGTCATAGTTCGCAGCTCCTTACTAGTCTGTGTGGCTGTTGCATGTGCTGGTTAAGAGTTTCGTCTGAAGCTGAGTTTTCATATTTTATCCAATAAACGGTCCGCACATGCAAGTACGTTCAGGTGGCCCTAGATTAGTGCTCACTAGAACAGGCGGCTATTTTTTTCTTTGTAAGTACTTAAAATGCGTTCCCTTATGCCAGGTAAACTTTCATATTTTCAGGAAAAAGCCAAAATTAATATTTCGCAGATGCTAAAACGTCGGCTTGCCTCAAGGAGTAAAGAATACGCATGATGGCTGAGTCACTGTGGATAATAGCAAACTTTGAGTTCTGCAACATATAGTGGGATGCTTTTGCCATGCCTTCCATGCCTCCCAGCACCCAAGGAAAATAATTCTCCGGCAGTCCATGTCTACCTCTCTCTCTCTCTACACACCTCTCTCTCTCTGTCTACACCTCTCTCTCTCTCTCTCTCTCTCTCTCTCTCTCTCTCTCTACACACCTCTCTCTCTCTCTCTACCTCTAAGTGGCAGCCGGAGCCTTATAGCACTGCTTGTTCTTTATAAAAAAATAAAAAATGAAAAAAAAGGATTGGCATAGCCAATAGGTCTTGCCTTTGGGGCCTTATAAGTGTTTAACCATGCAACAGTTAATGTTGTTGCACCAAGGATATTGTGCTGCATAACTAAATACTCATAAGGTCACAAAAGCGAGACCTATTGGCTATGCCAATGCTGGTTATTTAAATGTTTTAGTCAGAACTCAAAATGCAGACCACACCTATCGATTTTACCAATATTTGATTTTGTTTGTGAATGCAGTGAGTCACAATACAAGACCGTGAAGCATTTATTCGCATACAGAGGGTCAGTGTGCACCACGTACAACGAATGGATGATCTACAGCGTATGCACCATGCATTCAACGAAGGGTCTACGGACATGCATCTACACCAATGCAGTACCAGCACGCTTTTGCTAGATTGAAGTTTCACCATGCATGCACCATGCTTGCAGAGACAGGCTTTGCGACATCCCCCCTGCAGGAAAGTAATAGCAGCACTTTAGGAAGGATATGGTGCTGCTGTCTGTCTCTGGTATGCCTCCCAATGTAGCGTCTTAAAGAATCACTGCAAGCTATTCACGTTTGTATTCATCAGAAGACTCTAAAATGTAAAAGCCCCATAAAAGTATAGCTTGATTCAACTCCACTGAGTGCTTGCACTCACCGTTTCCACAGATAACACTTGGTCTGAGATGCCATAGGCACGTCTAGACACAAATTCATCAACCATACGTTACCAATGCAGTCATAGTCTTGTAACTTCTCTCTCAGTACTAGTTCTCCCAGCATTGGTTTCCATTGTAAGAAACTGTGCAAAGAGACGCCCTAGGAAATATCTGCATCGATAACAAATTACGTGGTAGAAACAGGCACATTTGCAGCACACATTTGCATTCTTTTGCAGCATGTATTGGTGCATTTTCTTTACATTTATTAATTTATCATAGCTATAGTTCTCATCCTTTAAAAAATGAACCTGCTCCAGAAGAACATCGCCCTCTCAAATATACGGATTACATCTACAATGGGTGCAGAATTTGTAAAACATTTTCTTTGTGCTGACATTCTAAAGGTAAGGCCCAGTCTACCAGAACAGACTATTATCCTGTCGATACTCAAGATGCCTACACACCCAATAAAAAGCCTCTTATCGGAGTCCTACCTGTCCCTATCCCGAGAGAGCATGATACCTAGTTGTCCTGCCACACCCATCTATATATATATATATATATATACACACACACACACACACACATATATGCATATATATATATATACACACACGTATATCTATCTATCATCTATCTATCATCTATCAATCTATCATCTATCTATCTCCATACTTAGTTCTCCTGTAACCCTCAACTTCCCAAAATGTGGCATATGTAAAATCCAATACCCATGTCCTGCCATAGGCCCCAAACACTGCCCCATATCTAGATTGATTACTGTAACGAGGTGCCCCGACCTGACGAGGATGAAAGTCTACCACGAATGACTGCTTGTGTGAACAATCCCCTCTCCCCTCTTTACCTCCAGCAGCCTGAAGCCTGGAACCCGGAAAAGTCCACAAGACCCGCAGGCGAAAAAGAAGACTCGTGTTTCTTTAACTGGGCCGAATTTGCCACATGCCCCGCCCACATCAATGACGCAGAGGATGGGAGGACTTCAAATCGCGGAAGTGTAGAGCGGGAAGGGGTAGCGAGAACAGACGGAGAGGAGAACGAGACGAGAGCGATTACAGAGGAGATTCGAGAGAAAGAAGCAGACGAAGGAAGCGGTGCCCCGAGACCGAAGATAAGGACACCGGAGCCAGGAGGCCAACGACCCTGTGACTCGCCCCGCCACGTCTCAGGAGAAGCGTGGCACCAACAGGTACGAGCTCGTATCTCGGGTTGGGCGGGACGGCAGGGGCTAGCCAAGCCAAAGAAGTCGTACTCCCCTATACCCCTGCCCTCACACACCCGACACCTAAGTAAGGAGAAAGAGCACTGTGTGAATCCTCACCCCCGTTCCCTCACGTAAAGACACAATTGAACACCTGACTGAAACCAGTCTCCCTTTTCTTTTCTCACCCACGCCTTGGACCGGAGAGTAATTCCATGGTGACGAAGTCAACCTGGACCGGACTAGGAGAGGAAGGAAGAGTCCGAGAAGACGAGGGTCACCGGAACAAGAGGCGGACACCCCCCTACCCTATTACCGAGCGGTCACGTATCGGAAAAAAGTGTTACGACCAATAAATTCTTCCTCACTATCCTCCGCTGTCTCTGTGTTTCCTGCGGTCCTGCCACAATTACATACTCTTCGAATATCATTTTCTTATACCTGGCATCCTTCCAAATCCTCTTCATGGCATCACATTCCACAACCTAGAAAACCTCCTATAATGTGCAACCAGAAGATAAACACTTTTAAATTAGGTATCCAGTAAATGGACAGGGATGTTTGTTGAATCTAAAATTATGTACTTTTGATTTTTCAGGTTGAATTACTTTCAATAGAACACTTCATACCAGTTATATCATCTATAAGTACTGTAAATTATTGGATTTTTACGTATCTCGAATTCTACAAGGCTGAGTCGACCTTACTGGAATTTGAAGTCATGAACTTCAGATCCCATAGACTTGAACTGTTGAGGGTACAACAGAGACAAGATAGCAGAAGCCACCTGGATCCCTGGGAAGCTGTGGAGGATGACGAGTGGGGAAGCTGAATAAAGGGTGCAATTAAAACCTATATGTAGACTTTTTTAGTGTTCGAAAGAAGAACTTTCAAAGGGTAAGGCTCAAGACTTCATTTAAGTTACTCATTTTCAACACCACCAATTTCCATTCATATGTACAAGCAAAGATTTTCATGTGATAATTATTTTTTATTTTACTGAGCAGAAGCATAGAAAGATTTGTTACATCATAAAAAATTAATTAACAAAATGTATCTTTATAATAATAAATATACTTCATATTGAGACCCTGGAATTAAATTATGGCTTTGATACAATATTGCCGAGCCTTTCTTAAACATTTGATAAAGTGCGAAGTGTTGAAAACAGCTTTAAAAAGCATGTTCTGACAGTAAAAAAAAACATATTATTCAAGAATAATAACATTCAATTGACGATGACCCTTCCTGCCCTGAAGAAAGTGCAATATGTCTCTATAATTGGGATGGAATCAACTGTAATATACTATGAATTACATCGGGTCACTTTCTACTCACTCCAAATATATCCAGACCCAAGTAAACCTTCTAGTTGCTTCAACCCTTTTTGCATAGGCCTCTTCAAATTTCCTTGTGCAAGTCATTTTGTTAAACAATTCTAGGCATGTAGGTACTCCGGTTGTCCTCCAATTCAGAAGAATCAGGGATTTTGCCACTAAGGAGACTATTGCAATAAACTCCCCTTTTTAGGTCGCACCTAGCGCAGCGCGCATGCGTTGCTCAAGGAGATGACCTCTTGGAATCACTCCAGCTTCTCTGCAAACTCGTGCATGTGGCTTTTTTTTTGGCACACATTTTATTGGCCATTGCGGTTGGCTTTCAAAAATGAAAGCACGCAACTGGCCAAAGGCGGGTGCATGTCCAACCTTTCCCAGTAAATGTTTCCTCCCACGGCCTACAGCTGTTGGGAGCGAGCAGCAGCGCAGGGTGCCATCTGTTCTGGGTCATATTACAAAGCATTCGCGGCCGCGCTTGTTCCAAATCCTCTCGTGTGGTGCAATCCCCCCTAATTCCATTGGAGGGCGTTAGCCTCGATTGGTATGTACATTCACTCACTGCATTTTGGGGCTGATTATAAAATATTTTCCAGTGCTATTTTGTATTTTGAGTTTGTCACTGCTCTTCAGGACTGGCCTTGAGTCTGGGCAGTTACCCTGAATGCCTGTTGTAAGATGGCGTCCTTCCCTGACTGAACTGCAGTCCGTCACTCTCGCTTTGAAGTTTAAGCACCCTGCTCACGGACTGCTGCTTTAAACATCTTCTCTGGGTTACCAGTTTCCTTGCCACATTACGAAACTTTTCTGTGAGATTTACAAACCTCTTATAGTACCTGAAACACGGGGGTCGTGAAAAAGGCCCTGTTGCAATCCCAACAGGAGTTAGAAAAATCTCTGTGGACAGACCGTGCCCTGCAGCAGCCTGTCTCCACTCCAAGCCCCTGATGCCAGCAAAATTCTTTCGAGCCTGCGTGTGACAAATGTCGTGTTACGTCCAAAACTGCGTGCACAAATGCAGATAACCTTTTACCGCACATAGCACCATCCTTCCTGACGCAGAAGTGTGCAATGTTAAATAAGACCGAGACATACCAGGGAAGAAGCGTTTGCACTGAAGGGTATCGTGATGTCAGAGGCGCGCAACATGACTGGCTTCAGCCTCTGCTGTAGCTGTCAGATGACTCCCAGCATTAGCTGAAGAGGAAGAAGCCACTTACACATGTGTGAGATGAGCAATCTTCTCGTTTTGGTCATATTCTGTGGCGAGGTCGCTCTCATGCTCTTCTAAGTAACAACCACCTCCTGTGTCCTTCTAAAACACACTTTAGGTGTAATATAGTTCAGTGGGTGGATTCAGATGTCACAAACAATTCTGTGCGGTTTCTTCCTTTTTGGCCTCTTCTCGTTTTTCCATCAATTGTTGCTGTGTCTCACTCTCTCTTTTATTCTCACCTTCCCCTCTCTCTTTTTTTCTCATTCCTCCGTCTGTCTCCTCTCTTCCTCGCTCAACCATTCTCTGTCCTCTCCCCATTTCTTCCCTCTCTTGCTCCATGCCTGCCTCGCTCTCTGTAGTGATCACTCCACGTAGGGAGATGAGGTTCAGGAGGATTTATTCACGTTGGTTACAAGATCAGTAATGCAGTAGTATTCAGCCCCACCAGGAGCAGCCAGCAAGGCGCTCAGCCCTTCTCCAACTGTGTAATTCATACACCAACATTCTATGTTACATCATCTCTAGAGTGTTCCACTGGTGGAGCAGTGGATGACATGTAAAGCATAATAACCAAGATACTACATTTCCTTCTTTCTTCCAGAAGGAAAACAGAAAAGAGAAGTAAAGAATTAGATGTAGAAGCTAGAAGAACAACATAGAGAGGAGAGTACTGGGGAGAACAGAGCGGAGGTAGAAAGAAAGAAAACAAGCAAAAGTCTTAAAGAAACAGATAAATAACCTGTTTCCCATCCTCCTTTCTATAAATGAGAAAAATAAATAATGAAAAGAAAGAGAAACCATCAATGAGTGCTCCCTGTACACCAACTGGCCAGGTAAGTATGCGAGACAGCAATCCACATCAGGAGAGAAGTAGAAGATGACAAAAAAGAAGAGAAATACATTATATAACTCGTGTTTCTCCAAAATATAATAAACATTTGAGTTAAAACAAAATAGAAAAGTACTGGGCTACAGTGTTGAGAATAAAAAAGAAAACAGAGTTGGGAGAAAAGGGCCCAGTCTAACGTGGACCAATGCAGTATAGTTAATGGACAAGAACCAAACTATACACCCATGTGGGTAACAATATGAACATGCAGAGGCAACCATAAGATTGGTCTATAAATTGCACTAAGTAGTGAAGGTATGAGACGTGTAATGTGATGTCCGTGTAAGGATGCACCTCAACTGGAGGTACAATGTGCATGCATATGAGAATGGGAGAGACTCAACAGACACACCTCACGGAGAGGTCAAGAGACATTGTTCATATGAAATGCGGGACTAAATCCTCGCAATGTGTGAACCATTTGATAAAATGTGCACTGTACAACACTAAAATTATTGTGCACGGTTTACTGAGTAATTATAGTTAAGACTCAGGTAGAGGAAAAAACGTTTAAAACTCATCCCTAAACAAATAAAGGTTCAGGAGGATTTATTCATGTTGGTTACAAGATCAGTAATGCAGTAGTATTCAGCCCCACCAGGAGCAGCCAGCAAGGTGCTCAGCCCTTCTCCAAATGTGTAATTCATACACCAACATTCTATGTTACATCATCTCTAGAGTGTTCCACTGGTGTAGCAGTGGATGACATGTAAAGCATAATAACCAAGATACTACACTCTCTTCCATTTATATTGCTGTCTTTCCTTTCCCATTCATTCTAAGTCACATACAGGTATCAGTATCTAATTAGAGAGCCGGCGTTTCAAAGCAAGTGACATCTGTATATCAAACTATTCTGTGTTTTCAGTCCGTTTTCTGGTGATGTTTACTACGTTCTCTCAGTTTTTATATAGCCTGAACTCAACCGGAAGGATTTGGAGCACTTTACAAGATCAACACTTATATTATACAAAGGCACATTAACTTTGCTTTAGGCGCGGGGAGATTAAGTAACTCACCCAGGATCAAAGGGTTAAACCGACCCTTTTCCTGTTAAGCTCTCAATTTGCACACTATTCTCCCCCTTTCACCTGCACGCTTCACCCATCCCAAAGCACTTAATCGCCACTAACTAAACACTTATAAGGTCCCAAAGGCGAGACCTATTGGCTATGCCAATGCTCGTTACTTTTGAAACATTTTGGCTCGGTTTAGAAAAGCCAAAGAGCACCACAGCAGCCTCCGACTCGAATTGAATCTGCAGTTCATCACTAAGAGCGCCAATTGTTGTATCCCAAAACTAGGTCAGCACTGGGCAGGTGAAAAAAGTATGGAGCCAGTCGTCTGCTCCTAATTGCTTGCAACAAAAACATTTGTCTTCCAGTTCAGGATACATTTTGTGGAGGGCTTTCGGAGTATAGTAAGCCTTCCAGCATGACAAGAATGACATTCGCTTAAAGTTGGCAGCCCTTAAAGACTTGTTGCCGAGTTGTGAGATCATGTGCCACTCAACCTCTTGAGAAGAAGCTATTTTTTTTAATTAACTGTCTTTCCCCTTGATTCAGCAGAAATCTATACCAATTGCCAACCCCTCTTCACTTTTTGCTCTAAAGAGAACAACCGTTAGTGGTGATGAGCCTGCACTAGCCGCAAGACAATATTTCTCCACTAGAGGTGTTATTTGCAAATATCCAACAAAGAATACCATACTACTACGACTGCACCTAGGTTGAAGTTCCTGCCAGTTAATGCATTTCACTCCCACCAAAAAATGGCCCAACTCTCTAAAGCCATGAATATTCAAAAATCTTAAATGACATGACTGGATATGTGGCACAACAACTTTACATTGCCTGAGCTGCAAATATTCATACCCATCAGCCATAGCGTTCATGGAATATAGTGACGGTAGTCGTATGCAGAACTCTTTTAGTGTCTTGTACCTAGTTTTATGTGGGGAATTTGGCTGTCTTTATAAAGACTGGGAGCTGGGATCCAGCAAACTTTGCCATTTTCTCCAAAAAGAAGCAGTCTAAGGATCCCTTGAGGTCAATTATACGAACAAGTATATCGATAAGAGGCTTCATAATATGTTCGGATCTGGAGCAAAGCTAATCCCCCCCCTGATTAATTTCCAGTTGAAGTACCAGTTATTTAACCCTGGGTGCCCTTTTGTTCCAAACAAATTGGCAAAATAGAGCTTCACATTCTTTAAAATATGACATATTGGGCCATATGTAGGAAGCCCAATACCGGTCGGTAACGGACGATTTTCGGTAAAAATCCCGTTACCGACCGGTATTCAGGCTTTTGGTATGTAGGGGGCACATATCTGGATTCGGTAATTTACCGAATCGGAAAAATTACCGAATCGGTAATTTTACCGATTCGGTAAATACCGAATCCTGAAATGAGATGTAGGGGAAATGTGTGGGTGTTGTGTGGATTCGTTATTTACCACCAACTAAAAGTTGGTGGTAAATGACGAATGGCTTTGAAAAAGCATTTTTTTGCACTTAGAAGTGTGCAATGTGGCAGACATACATGCCCTTAGGGCATGTATGTGTGCCACATGTGCACACATGCAGGAATCAGGGGTGCAACAGGGTGTCACTGTGACACCCTGCCACCCTTGATTGTGCTCCCCCCATTACCGAATCGGTATTTACCGATTCGGTAATAACTGGCTTCCCATTGATTCCTATGGGCCTCCTGGCCCATAGGAATCAATGGGAAGCCAGTTACCATTACCGAATCGGTAAATACCGATTCTAAAATACCGACCCATTCCGAATCGGTAAATATTACCGATGGATTACATACATAGCATTTACCACTTCATAAATACCGAATCGGTAAAATTCAGTATTTATGAAGTGGTAAATGTTAGGCCACCTACATATGGCCCATTAACTTTTATCGGGACATTTGTAAATAGAAAACTGACATTTTAATAAGAGAAACCCAAACAATTGAAGTGAGAGGCAGAAGTGACATCTATCTAATAAAGCTCTAATTTTCTTCATCATGAGGAGGTAATTTAAATTATAAAGCTCTGTATAAGAATTAGTTACGTATACTTCGAGGTAACAAATTGGATTGTTGGAGAGAGTTTGTCGTTGAAGTGTGGCGGGAAGGATGTTAACCAAGGTGTTAAACATCAAAACCTCTGTTTTCTTTTGGTTAATTTTATACCCTCTGATTGATTGAAATTGAGCAAACTCTTTGAGCATCGTTCTTATATTTTGTTCTTGCGGCCTGAGGTATAGAATTATATAGTCCGCAAACAGCTTTAATTTGGTCATGCCATCTATAGGAGCTTCTGTACTGACATTTGCCAGAATTCTGGATGCCAACGGTTCAATAAAAAAAGTAAATACAACAGGCGATAAAGGACAACCCTGCTGATTTCCACAATTTATATCTATGATTCCTGCTAAATTAGAATTCACAAAAACCGGAGCCTGAGCTCCTTGATATATATTTCATAGCATGTTAGTAATTGAGTTGGGATATCCCACCTTATTAAGGTCATAAAAAAAGAGTATCCAAATTGACGAGGTCAAAAGCTTTCTCAGCGTCTACCATCATTATTAATGCAGGTATCTGTTTTTTTTTTTTTTTTTTATTTTTTTTTTTTAAAACCTTTATTTCGTCAAGAGTCTGGACACAGCTATTCAGCCGACAACCCGGAGGTTCGGCAGCTTCGACAGAGAAGGACAAAGAAGCGTCCACATTGCATTAAAGGAGCAGTGAAAAGATTCCATTTTTAAATAAACACAAACACACAACAAACCCCAGCAAGGCAAAAACACTGAGTGCCCATGGTGAAAGCCCCCCAGGGGAGGTCAGACCCCAATCATCTAACAGTCACAGTTCTATGATAAGAGAAAGAAGGGGGACAGCAGAGGCCCAACCAGTCAATTAATCATCACATCTTATATACTGAGCTGGAAAGAATATCAAGAAGAAAGTTGTTCCTCGGGGGGATCCAAATCAGGGGCAAGACATATTCTCCCCCTATATTGATTCCACCTCCCCCAGATGGCGTGCCACTTCCGAGGGCGGCCTCTAGCGCAATACACTGTCTTCTCCCTGAGCATACTCCAATCCATATTTTCTTTCCACGCGGTCAATGTGGGGGGCCCCACGGATCCCCACAATCGCGCTATATCTCTCTTAGCGACCATGTTACCCAGAGTCACCCATTGGGTCTGCGCCGCATTGTGATCAGTGGGCCCCCAGACATTCAGGAGACAACACCGCGCTTCCGGCTGCATAGCAATGCCCGTCACCTCCCCCATCACTGCATGGACTCTCCTCCAGAATTCCGCGATGACACCACATTCCCAGATGATATGCAGGAAGGTACCCACCATACCGCATCCCCTCCTACATAGGCCTTCCTCAGAGAAACCCATGTGAACCAGTCTTGGCCCCGTCACATACACTCGATGCAGTATTTTGAGCTGCACCAACCTCAGACGCGACGGGATCGCGACCTCCTTGGGAGAGGAAACAGCAGACTGCCAATCCTCATCATCCAACTCGAGTCCATCCCTAGTCCACTGGTCCCGCAGCCCCAGAAGCGCATCCGCCCGGACGTTTATCAATTTCTTGTAGATGAGCGAGATCGTGCTCTCAGGCATATGGCCATCAAGGATCCGGTCCTCCAAAGGAGAAAACTCAGGCACCTTCTCACCCTCCACGAGGACTGACCGGAGGGCATGACGCACCTGAACATAGCGGAAAAACTCGGAAGCCCCCAGCTCATACTCCTTCTGCAACTCTTCAAAGGACTTCACCCTCCCCTTAATCAGCACATCTCCAACCCTGGAGATGCCGATCAGGTCCCATTTGTCAAAACCTTTCGTATGCCAAAGCCTGCCCAATCTATCAGATTCAAACAACGGGGTAGCGAGGGTGAGCCTATCCTTCCAGCCCAGCGAGTCAGTTGCCATCCTCCACACACGCACCGCCACCCCAGTAGGCCCGTGAGGGACGAGTCCAGAGACCGCGAGTACAACGCCCTGTGATAGTTACCACCACGCAGCAACCACCTATCCATGGCATAACCAGGGCTGAGGGCAGGGCCATAGAGACCATGATTAATCGCGCTCAGCTGGGTGGCCCAATAGTAGCGTCGGATGTCTGGAAGCGCAATACCCCCATCATACCATGGTAGCGTCAACTTAGCAATTGCTATTCGAGGCCGCCCGTCCCACAACAACGTTGGTTGGAGGCTTTCAATCTCCCGAAAGTATTTGGCCGGTACCCAATCTAAAGTATTCTGCAATGCGTAGAGGAACCGGGGAAGAGACATCATTTTGAACAAGGCAGCGCGCCCAACGAGGGAGAGCGGCAGCCTCCGCCAGCCCTCTACATCCCGCCGCAGTCGCGCCATGGGAGGGAGCAGGTTCCTCTCATACCGCAAAGCGGAGTCCGTGGAGATAAAAATCCCCAAATACACGAAGCCCTGCTGAGCGATCTGGATTGAACAAGTTTGCGGGATCGGTGGAACCTCGCCACTCAGAACATATAAATACGATTTACTCCAGTTGATGACGAGACCCGAATTCCTACCGAAAGATGTAAGAACGTCACAGACCACTATCAGTGATTTCTTGGGCGAGGCAAGATACAACAGGATGTCATCAGCATATAGCGAAATGCGGTCCTCGTGTTCGGGCGACCATCTAAGTCCCCGTATATCCGGGTTCCAGCGTATCCACGCCGCCAATGGCTCAAGGGCGAGGGCGAACAACAATGGCGACAGGCGGCAACCTTGCCGAGTGCCCCTCCCAAGCTGAAACGGAGTCGACGCCTAGCCATTTACCACCACACTCGCCAGGGGTCCCTCATACAGCAACCTCACCCAGCTCACAAAGCCATGGCCAAAGCTGAACTTGGCCAGCACCGCCCACAAATATGCCCATTCCACCGTATCAAAGGCCATCGTGGCATCGAGAGACGCCACAAGGGTGAACCAAGTCTCCAATCACCCTGACCAATAGGGCCGCCAGGACTTTAGCCAGAATCTTCGGCTCGGCGTTAAGAAGGGAGATAGGCCTATATGAGGCACACTTATCTCGGGGTTTACCATCTTTGTGTATAACAACAATCGTCGCCAGTCGCTGATCCAACGGGAGTGTCCCACTCCCCCGCGCCTCCACGAACATGGCGCGCAGGTTAGGGGCCACCATATCCGGAAACAGCTTATACAGGTCAATTGGCAAGCCATTCGGGCCCGAGGCCTTGCCCGAGTTCAGCGCGCGGATAGCTCCTGCCACCTCATCGACCGTTATGTCTCCGTCCAAATCGTCCCTATCTACCTCGGAAAGACAGGGCATAGCAATATCACGCAAGAGGTCACGCGAGTCCTCGGGCGGCCTATCCGACACTGAGGTATAAACCATACGGAAATAGTCCATGAAGCACTGCACAATCCTCTCAGGTTCCACAATCACCTCTCCCCCCTCTCCCGTCAACTCCGGCACTACTCTATTAACCCGTTCTTTTTTGTCCAGCCAAGCTAGGAGTTTCCCGGCCTTGTCACCAACATCATACATACGGCCCTGCTGTTCCCTACTGAGGGTCTTAGCGACATTCGTCACCAGGTCCTTATACTCGGCTTGCTTCAAGCTCAGCTCATGCAGTGAGGCCTCTGTAACCTCCTCCTCTAGCGCTCCCTCCAAAGCCACAATCTCCTCCTCAACCTGCATGACCTCGCCATCTCTCCGCCGCTTGGCCGCCACTACAAGGGAGAGAGCCTCCCCGCACAGCACGGTCTTGAACGCTTCCCACAGCGACACTGCCGAGTCCACGGATCCCTGATTATCCTTGAAATTTTTTTTAACTGTCTTCACCAGTGCGCTGCGCATCTTGGGGTCTCGGAAGTACCAAGGGTTAATAGGAGCCACTCTTCCCCCTCCCTCACGGCCAACATCCAGCCTGACCCACACTGGCGAATGGTCCGATATACCACGCGCCATGTGCCTGGCCTCGGACACCATTGAGGCGTGCGCAGCCAGAGTGAGCAGGTAATCAATCCTAGAGAGGCTACCATGCGCTCCGGAGTGGAAGGTGTATTGGCTCTGTGTGGGGTGCAGGAGCCTCCAGCAGTCTATCAGGCCAAGTGTGTCAAGAAAGTCTGGAAGCCACTTCTGAGCCCCCCCCCCGTGTCTCTGGGCGGGTATCTATCCAGCAGCCCAGAGCCAACAGCATTGAAGTCACCCCCCACCACAAGCATACCCCCCGGGAGATCCAGCAAAGCCCTACCCAGATCTGTAAACGTGGAGGCCTGCAGGGCCGGCGGGACATAAACCGAAACTAAAACCAAAGTTCTTCCTTCCCACCGCCCCGCCACCGCCACAAACCTCCCCCTATCGTCAACAATGGTGGAGTCCACCTCAAATGGTAGCGAGGCTCTGACTAGGATGCCCACACCACTGGACCCAGAGGAAAATCCCGAATGTGCTACGAATTTATAACCCTTCCTATTAAGAGCATAGCACATGTTACCTATAAGGTGCGTCTCCTGCAGTAGGGCGACATCCGGTAATGACCGTTTCAAGAATTGCAAAACAATCCCGCGCTTAATGCGATCCCCCAAACCATTAACATTCCAGCTAATAACACTTAAACCCCTACCCCCCATCCCCAAACGTAAGGAGGCCCACCCCACACCCGAAGAGCCACCATGGAACAGCCCTGAAAATAGTCACTACGCCTTGCATAAACAAACCCCCCAACAACGAACCCAAATTCCCAACTATCCCCCCCACCCTGCACCCCTGCTGCAGCTTACAAAGCCCCCCCAACTTGCAGTGTGCCTGTCGCCCTACCGAACCCAAAATCTACAAAAAGTACCCTAAGGGAGGAAAGAGCTCCCCTCGTCCTCCCACAACCCTCCGTATTTACTGCATTCTGTTCAAGTCATTAACTGGAGTCAAAACGAGTCAGTCCGGTTCCGAAGTCATCAACCTTGTTCATCCCGGCCACTGTCCCCATCTGCGGCAGTGTCCTCTCCCGTCCGTTGTCGGGGCAGAGCGTCCAGCCACTCCTCGGCCATGACCGGCGACTCAAAAAAGAATGTTCGGTCTTCGTACACCACACGTAGTCTCGCAGGGAAGAGCATGGCATATTTCAGTTCCCTCTCCCGAAGCCGCCTCTTCACCCCCAGGAAGCCCTGCCTCTGCCTCTGCACCTGCTGGGTGAAGTCAGGATAGAAATTCACCGAGGCGTTCTGGAAGGGGACCGGGCCCGTCACCCTCGATGCTTGCAGGATAGCGTCCCGATCTCGAAAGTGAAAGAGCCGGGCGACAATCGGCCTCGGTGGGGCTCCCACCTTGGGCCTACCACCCGGCACCCTATGTGCCCTTTCAACTGCGAAAAACTTTCCAAGACCCTTAGGCTGCAGATGATTAAGCACCAAGTCCTCCACTAGCAGGTCTACAGAAGTCTCATCCGAGGACTCCGGGACCCCTATAACGCGCACGTTGTTGCGCCTGGCCCGGCTCTCAAAGTCCTCCAGCCGACGGGCGGCGAGATCACTCTCGGTCCGCAACTTACGGACCTCGGTCTGTAGTTCCGAGACATCAGCGGCGAGTCCCGTGGTCTTGAGGTCCAGGGTTTTAACTCGTTCATTCGTTTTGCCCAAATCCGCACGGATCAGATTAACGTCCACCAAGATGGCATCGACTTTGTGCGCCAGGGCATCAAACTGTCTCCCAATCGAAGTCTGCAGTCCGTCGAGCGCTCCCATGACATCCTGGAGCGAGAGCTCCGGGGCCAAGGGTGAGGCAGCCTTCTGTGCATCCGGCGACTGGATCGGTCCACCCGGTGACCCCTTCTGCTGGGCGTAGCGGTCCATATTGTTGGCCTGAGTATAGGCTCCCCGCCTGGTGGCCTTAGGCTTCGGCCGATCCACCTCTGCCTTGCCCGACATGGTTGGCTCAAGCAGGTCGGTTCAATCAGGACGACCCTCTCTCAGCGAAAGGAGGCAGGAGTGCGCAGTCCTGCGACGGGCCACCAGAGTAGCGGGCAGAGCGTCCAAATAATAATAAGGCAGCCGAGAGCACTCCCTGGGCAGGGCCAACAAAGGACGAAAAAGTGAAAGTGAAAGGATGTAGACCTCCGTCCGGTAGTTCACACCTCGCCTGGCCGCTGTTGTTCAATTAGAGGCCGGGCATCCTGCCAACTCCAGCCCCTGGCTTCCTTCGGAGATAGGCCTCACTCTTCCGCCATGCATAACTCCGGTTCCCGGTGGGCGATCCGACCGCGGGTAGCATCAATCGCCTCCCTGACTAGTCATCTGCACGATGCCATGCATGCAAACAGGATTAGAGACAGGATAATCGACGGAGGGCACGAGGGTCTCGGGAGCTCAAAGCTCACGCGGCCATCTTGGTCAAGCGCTAGGCTCCTCCTGCAGGTATCTGTTTGATGTTGAAGAAATCTAATGCATGATTAAAAATGCAGTATTAGAGGACATTTGCCTACCTGCCAGAAAACCGGTCAGGTCATTATGAATCACCTTCTGGGCAAAGGGCATAATTCGGTTGGCCCAGCTTTTCATTAAAACTTTACAGTCAGAATTTAATAAACTGATTGGTATATAAGAATTTACATCTCTGGGATTCTTCCATTTTTCAACAAAACTAACTATAGTACATTCCTTAAAGATTGATCGGACCTTGACACCTGCATTGACACAATTAAAATGCTCTTTTTTGTTTTATTCAAAGTGTCCTGAATATAGTTAAAATCCCCACATAAAATCATGGGGCCCACAGCTCCTCTAGCCAGCTCATTAATCTTAATGATAGGCCTCGGGTCATCTACACTGGGGCGTAATAATTCACAAAATGAAGTCAATTACCGTTTACCCTGGCTGTGATCCAGATCAATCCACCCTGGGGCTCCCTCTGGACTTTTGTGACCTCCCATTCTATACCCATCCACGATAGATCGCAACGCCCCTTATAGCCAATCCAGAAGCAGAAAAATATGCCTTCAGATAGAATTTAGGAATGAAAAGCTTAATAATGTTTGTGTGTAAGTGAGTTTCTTGAAGAAAAAGAATTTGCGGTGAAAAAGAGGTTACCCATCTAATTAGGTCACCATACTTCTGCTTATTAGATACACCATCAACATTTACCGATATAATATGTATTTTAAATCCCATCTCCCCAAATAAGTTTTCTTACGTTTTTTTATTTTTCCAGAATTCTATATAGCGAGAACTTGACCAGAAGGTATCGGGTATTAGAGCGCTTTACTTGAACACCAGTTGCCTTACACAAGTACACATTCATTTTTATTATTAGGCACAGGGAGATTAAGTGATTTGCCCAGAATCACAAGATGTTGAGTGTTGTTGCAGAGACTCGAACCTGGTTCTCCAGATTTGTGGTCGACCGCCCTAGCCGTTAGGCCACATCCTCTCCCCTAAGTTTAAAAATCGTATCCAGACAAATTCCCCCAATATTGCATTCTTATCTATGTTTCTGCTCTTTTTTGATAACTGTGCTCCCTACCACCAGTACCCCCCTCACTTCCCCTCTCACCCCTGGGAGAAGGGGGATTGCCCACAATACCCCTCTCCGACCTCCCTCCAGTGACGCCTGCATGGATGCTTATGCTAGGTGCCATGTTAGTGCACCCACGGTGAGAATCCCAACCCCCCCTCCCCTCTTTTCACTGTCTAAGTAAAAATTATTTGCAACAATTCATGGGCTTACTCCAGATTTGTGAACATGTGGAACTTCCCTGTCACTAAAACCCTAAGTTTGGACTGTTGAGCTATTGCTGCATGCGCTGCGCTCCGCGAGCCTTAACTAAGTATAAAAGCTTGACAAACTCCTTTCACCTGTGTGCTGCTGCAGACATTTCAGAGAAGATTCAACAATAAGGTACTTCATTGGTAGAGAATTGATTATTCTGGAAGGCCTTAGATAGTATCTGTTCTTTAATGCAATAGTCTGTAAAGTTCATCAGAATTTTCATTGGCAATTTTGAGTTGGGATATGGATGGGCCGGCACCCTGTGTGCTCGAGTAATTGACAAATCATTGGAGACTTCTGGTAAAACATTTTTAATGAATGTCTCGACCCATTGCACAGTTTGGATCCCTTCACAGCCTCCTGGCACTCCTACCAATCGATGGTTGGAACGTCTCAAGTGGTTTTCCAATTCGTTGATCTTATTCCCCAGCAAGGATTTCTCTTTCCTCACTAAATCAGCTTGCTGCTGCATTCTATTCATCTGATCTTCAACCTGTGCAATTCTGAACTCTGCCTACTGCATTCTGACTGGGAAGCTCGCCACTGCTTCCTCGAATTTCGCAAGCGATGATGCAGGGAAGCTATCTTGGTTACTTCCGTTGCTTTCAGTTTTCTTATTTCGTCCAGGATGAGGTTTAGCATGGTTTTTATATCCCATCGCACAACCGCCTCGTCCCCTTGATGCATCTCGACTGATCTTTCTGAATCAGCCTGGCTTTGTTCTTGTGGAGCGACATACTTGCTTACATCTGTTGTGGAAGGCTGAGGAAACAGCTGCATATTGATGAGTGAATTTTGTAGTGAAGGACCTTGCTGGGTACCGGATTCTTTTGAGAGAGACACCTGATCAAAGCTGGGAGCAATTAACTGAAGTCCTGACAACAACTCTGGTTGCGTATTAATGGAAAAACCCGGCAGCATGGCTGTAGTAACTTGGGGTTTGAGGAACAGTGGATACTCTTTCACCTTCACTAGAGTTAAGGTCGCAAACTCTTCAACTGTTGTCCTTGATGAAGAGCTGGCTTCCTTTTCACTTCTGCTGTAGATTTGCTTGCGTTACAACAAACAAATGATGGACGGAATGCTGACAATGCATACATTCTCCCCCAGTCAAGAGATCTGGGTTAAATCCATTGTTTTTTTGCCCACTACACCACCCCAGTTCAGACATGGCCATATGCAAATCAGTCTTGACCCTGTGCCTCATGGGAACAGTCCAGCCCGAACTGCCAAGCCATGTCTTCCCTGGACCGGAATCAAGCATCCTAGGACCGGTTTCTGGCTATCAGCCGTCATCAGCCAGGATAGCTTGACTCCAGTGGCGTAGTGAGCACGGGTCCCACGTCTGGGAATACCCATCCCACTTAGGGCGAAAAGCGTTACAACAAACAAATGATGGACGGAATGCTGACAATGCATACATTCTCCCCCAGTCAAGAGATCTGGGTTAAATCCATTGTTTTTTTGCCCACTACACCACCCCAGTTCAGACATGGCCATATGCAAATCAGTCTTGACCCTGTGCCTCATGGGAACAGTCCAGCCCGAACTGCCAAGCCATGTCTTCCCTGGACCGGAATCAAGCATCCTAGGACCGGTTTCTGGCTATCAGCCGTCATCAGCCAGGATAGCTTGACTCCAGTGGCGTAGTGAGCACGGGTCCCACGTCTGGGAATACCCATCCCACTTAGGGCGAAAAGCGTTACAACAAATAAATGATGGACGGAATGCTGACAATGCATACATTCTCCCCCAGTCAAGAGATCTGGGTTAAATCCATTGTTTTTTTGCCCACTACACCACCCCAGTTCAGACATGGCCATATGCAAATCAGTCTTGACCCTGTGCCTCATGGGAACAGTCCAGCCCGAACTGCCAAGCCATGTCTTCCCTGGACCGGGATCAAGCATCCTAGGACCGGTTTCTGGCTATCAGCCGTCATCAGCCAGGATAGCTTGACTCCAGTGGCGTAGTGAGCACGGGTCCCACGTCTGGGAATACCCATCCCACTTAGGGCGAAAAGCGTTACAACAAACAAATGATGGACGGAATGCTGACAATGCATACATTCTCCCCCAGTCAAGAGATCTGGGTTAAATCCATTGTTTTTTTGCCCACTACACCACCACAGTCCAGACATGGCCATATGCAAATCAGTCTTAACCCTGTGCCTCATGGGAACAGTCCAGCCCGAACTGCCAAGCCATGACTTCCCTGGACCGGAATCAAGCATCCTAGGACCGATTTCTGGCTATCAGCCGTCATCAGCCAGGATAGCTTGACTCCAGTGGCGTAGTGAGCACGGGTCCCACGTCTGGGAATACCCATCCCACTTAGGGCGAAAAGCGTTACAACAAACAAATGATGGACGGAATGCTGACAATGCATACATTCTCCCCCAGTCAAGAGATCTGAGTTAAATCCATTGTTTTTTTGCCCACTACACCACCCCAGTTCAGACATGGCCATATGCAAATCAGTCTTGACCCTGTGCCTCATGGGAACAGTCGAGCCCGAACTGCCAAGCCATGTCTTCCCTGGACCGGAATCAAGCATCCTAGGACCGGTTTCTGGCTATCAGCCGTCATCAGCCAGGATAGCTTGACTCCAGTGGCGTAGTGAGCACGGGTCCCACGTCTGGGAATACCCATCCCACTTAGGGCGATTTGCTTGGTCGCGCCTCTTTATCATCCCCTGCCCTCTTTTTCGCGCTGTAGGGGTTTGGAAGCGTGCCATGTATAACAGGATTCGGCTCCAGTCCTTCTAGCTCCTTTAGTCCCACCTGTTGAGTGTTCTCCATAGCTGGTCTATTAATTCAAGCCTCCATTCCGTGTTCGAGAATATCTTACCTGGAACTTAAAGGGCTTTATACTGCAGCAGACCTGCGCCGTGATTTTAGACTGAGGTCTGCCCTTGCTGCCACTGATGCAGTTCTTACTTGGGCGATACGTGCTTTAGTTTTGAGACCGCCAGCAGAATCCCTATTGATCATCATGTTGGACATTTTTAAATGCTTTATCATTGTGTTAGGTTGGAGTATTCACTCTTTTAAACCTTAGAGTACACTTGACAAGGGGATCCACCTAGCGACCCACTCCCAGGGCACCCTTCTGGGTCAGACCATAGGGAGGCTGCGCCTGCAGTGAAACCTGGTGAGCCACTCGACTCTGGCTAGGGGCTCCCAGTCCCTCTCACTGGTGTCCTGCAATGAGGTATACTGACAATCCAATGTTATACAGTGGGCTACCCCCAGAGTAGTTGACACAGCAAGTCCCAAACCGTGAATATAATTCCCAGCTCATAGAGAAGACAAGCACAGTGGACCAACAAATTTCAGAAAATTGCAAGGGGGGGTGCTCTAATATTCCTCGAGGGCTTACAGCATTTGGCGTGTGGTTCAAGGTCCGAAGAGACACAGTATCCTCAACCTTTTTATCCTTTTACAGCATCCTGCAGGGGGGAGGGCAGTCCTGATATCCCCGCAGTGGTTCGCTATGCAGCACAGCAGAGCAGCTACAAATATCCTTGCTGGGCAAGGTTTAACCAGTGCACCTCCAGGTAGCCACACCCCGTAGCAGCCAGAGCCACGAGAGATTGATTGATCTGAGTCAGCAAGGCGATATTAGCCAGCGTAGCAGCCCCTGCCGGAGCGGTGCGTCTCTGCAGGACAGTGTCAGTGTGTGTCCCGGCAGCTCAATCGCTGGCAGCAGCGGTAATGTTGAGTTCTGTGCACCCGGAAGAGGAAATCCTAGTGCAGAGAGTTGTTGGAAAGGGGGGTGGCCTGTTCACTCAACGGCAGCGAATGTGGTATTGCTTGCCTCCCATTTTACACATGATCAAGTGACATGTAGGTGACCAAATTTGGGATAGTAATATGACAAAAATACATACATTTTCATTTAATAAATCTTTAAAGACCAACTAGGAGTGTGCAAAGTTTCAAAGACCTATTACTTAAGAGTTTCGCCAAGCTGGAAGTTCTCAAATTGAACACAAATAAGATGAGCAGCTTCTGTAGCCTGCGCCGCAGTGGGGGACATTCAAGTTATTCTAAAGAGCCTTTCATGACAAAGGAGGTGCCTTAGCTGATTGGCAACAACTCACCTCCATTTACCTTGCAATGAATTACCTCCCCCGATTCCAAAGACTGACCTCACACTACTGACTCTGAGCCCCTCACCTACATGGTGCTCGGCATAGCCCTCAGGTTTTCTCTCTACCCAATTTAGATCCTTTTCGCCTCGCACATCGCCCTGTCCACTGTGTGGCACCTCCTGTTACCACTTACATGGGTGACGCAAGAAATGCTGCGGTCTGGGGCAATTTACTGCTCTTGGATCCCCCAAAATGGAACATTCTGGAGTAGACACCAATTAATTTGGTGGCAGGCTGAAGTCCCACTTCACCTGCAGCGAATTGGGTGAAGTTGGAAAACTTTAACTGACTTAAGAAAGGCCAAAATGTTCTGATGCAAATACACGGATGCAATAACATGTTTGACCATCATTAAAATAGCAGTCAAAGAGGCAGTGTTCCCAGAATAACTTTTCTAGGAGAATTGCCTACATACTAGAACACATCCACTCAATCTTATACACTGGACAGTTTTTAGATCTTGTTGTCTTCATCAGGTAAAGGAATAGGAGCAGGAAGGCCTAACAGAGAGATGTCATCTTGTGACCGTCTGAACCCCTGGTTCCCCATTTGACCAAATTTGTCATTCTAAGACAGTAGGTTTGAGTCCCTTTTTTGAAGTGCAGACATTAAATCAATTCTGCAGTGGGCTTCTTATACCAAAAATTCGATGAGTGCGAGCAGCCAGTAAGTGAAGTGGCAAGCGCCAGAAAACATAAGAGGTGCACGGAGGAGGCCAATAAGACATTGATTAATTTGAAAAATCGTATTGCTACAATAGTGTTAATCTGCCAGGTCTAATATCGGATTTTAATTGTCCATTTGAAATAGAGTAACAAAGAAATTTACATGTTTCGTTATTATTGATGGTATATACTCTGATTTTTTTAATTTTCAGAGGAACACTTTTTGTCAGGAAGCGTGTATTGTTTATGTGTGACCATGGTTACAACTGCTGCACATTTGTGTGCTCATAAATAAATAACAGTAGAGAGGTTCAAGATTTAAAAGTCTCAGGAAACCATTCAGTTTTTGCAAAAATCACTATCAATTAAAGTGAAGCATGGCAGAGATGGTGCTCATAGTTTTATAGGGCAACCCAGCAATCTTTGCAACTTTGTCAATATACTAAATGTTTTGTTGGCTCTTATAGAACGCTGTGTCTTGAAAATCGAGGGCACGAGGCGTCTCAGCTGAATCTGTGATAACTTGGCAAAATGCTCTCTGTGAACAGCATTTCTCTTTGATACCTACAGTAAAGATCTACATACAAATATGGATAATGGGGAATAAGGATTTATTTATCTTGTTTCGATTTGTGTATATTAATTGTATTCTGTTTCTTTAGCACGTCCACCTCACAGGGGCTTCCTGGCGCTAAGTTAGAGGTGCGGGTGAAAGCCCCTATTGGTCAAGTAATCCAGAGACATCTTAAGGATTTTGGGGGCCCAGCGTATTTTGGGGGCCCCTGTTGAGAAAGTTTTGATTTTGTGATCCAATTTAAGCTTTTTCATACCCTCTTTGACCAGGTGACCGACACTGCACAGTTACACTGGTCCAAATTCTACGTGTTTCTATGCATTAGTCAGGGATTGTGATGTGTGTTTTCAATATGGTAATATAGAAGCAGCCCACAAAAATTATTGCTAATACTTTTTACGACCTTTCGCATATGAAAGGCCCTGTTTGATCTAAAAATATATTTTTTATGGATGTTGCATGGTGCTGAAAAACAGAAATTTCTTAGCAACATGTGTGTAACAGACTCCTACACATCACTCATATTAAAAATAAATCAAAGGCAAACGTTATTTAAAACAATCTATGTTTAAGAATCATTAAAGGTCATTAGTACTGTGTTTAGAACAGAGCTGACTCTACCAGGGGGGGCCTGAAAGGCTGGGGCCCTTGGCCAGAGCCCACTATGCCCATACCTTAAAACCTCTCCAAAGTAATCATGGACTTTAAGCAATGACAAGAGCAAAGGAAATAAGGTATGGACAAATAAAATAAATAGGGGAAGAAATTGAATGTTCTAGTCGGTAAATAGAAATAATGGATTCATGCAGCAAACTGGAAGTTTAGTCGTCACTATCGATACGTTTTGAAAACTGTAGAAGAAAGCTAGGTGACAGCATGCCCTGAAATGAGAAAAGATTTAAAAATCCTTTTCACCACAACTTATAGCTGTGAGGCATGATTAAAGTGTTGCCTTTACCACAATCTGATCAAAAAAGTTCACAAGCATGGAAAAAGTGAACATTTCTAACTGTGGCTATTTATTAAGTGAAAATGAGAGTAAAAAATGAAAAGACAGAAAAGAATAATGTACTCTCTTATTTCAGTGGGATGTTTTGATCTTATTGGAAAGTGGGGCTCGTCAATAAAGTAGCAGTGAACCCTAATGTTTTCTATCCTTGAAACAAACCATCCAAATGGGGTCTTGTTTTCGTGGTGTGGATGTAAATGAGGGGTCTTGCTGTATCTTTCAGGTTCTCCAGCACAGTCCTAAGTGTAGTGATGTAATTGGAGCGCTTGGCACGTATGCCACACCCGACACGAGGGGTTGTGTTCGGCGAGCAGGGGCTGAGCTGGAAGCTAATGTTGATCCTAGTGGGTGTGTCTCCTACTTAATTCAATTCATAAAGCTTTATTCAGAGCTTAACACAAAGTCCATAAAAGCACATCTATACATACATCGAAAAACAAAATAAACAGGACCAATTATCATAAATACAAATCAATATAAATTTTAAAAAACCATTAAAATATCATGCTGTTCCTAGCTTTGATCACTTGAAGGAGAAAGGTTGCAGTAAAAAAACAGACATCAGGATTAAGGTTAAAAAACAACTTTATTGAATCATGGACATTACGTGTACCATATTTTAACCCCTTGCATGCCCGCCCCTTTCCCCGCCCAGTGCCGCGCTTTTTATTAGCGGGCGGAGTTCATGACGAGCTGGACTCGTCATGGGCACAGCGCCACCGCAGCCCATGACGAGTCCAGCTCGTCATGGGCACTGAAGGGGTTAAGAAGATAGGTTTTAGGAAGACTGAACGAAGATGACCATAAAATTTACAAAACAGTAAAAGATGCATAGTACTTTGTGCAGATTTGTGATCACATAGACAGGGGCCATTTGGATATTTTTTAATAATGGGGAAAGCGACCAAATGGTGCACAATCCCCAACCGTAATCTGGTTAATACAAAACGGTGGGAAACTCTGTTAACGTAGCTCAAATATGGTTGGTAGCCAACAGTCTCGCAATACCTTCCATAAACCAAGCTTGTAGAAGAATGTCCACCCAACATCGCCCGCCCATCAGATATATGGCTCATGAAAATGAACTTCATTTCGCCCTTTGACAGACTAGAAGCAATGTGTGTATCCTTTCTAATGTCAAATCCATAGATTTCTGAGAAGCTATTGGCTACAAATTTGATCCAAGGGATCCTCATAGGATCATCCATTTGAAGACAATCACTAATGATTGCTCTGTTTAAAGATGTCTCATCCTTGGACCAAACGGCTCGCCTTAACATTAAAGGTCTTAAAGTAATATTATCTGAGAGATGTTGTATCCCAAGCTCTCTATGCGTCAATTTGTTAGAGGCGGATATTGGTAGACACAAAAGTCTCTTTAAGAAAAGGTTTTCTTCTACTTGGAGGCTTCGGGCTGAGTAATGGCCCCAGACTCCAGCACCATATAGAGCAATCGAAAGACATCTCATTTGGTAAATTTTTAGCATGTCTTTAACCCGCTTATCCCCAATTTTACTGGCAAACTTAAACACCCCGTTGGCACATTTGGCCATCTTGGCCCGGACATAAGTAATCTCACTAGACCAGCAGCCGTTCTTAGTAAAATTAATGCCAGGATAATTAAAGGAATTAACCGTTTGCACTTTTTGTCCATCGATGAAATAGGAATTGGGTTTTTTAGAGCCCAAACCACATTCCAAAATGTGGGTTTTGGATTTATTAATCAATAATTTCCTATCCCGGATGAACATAGAAAACTTATCCATCAAACGTTGTAAGCCTATGGGTGTCCTAGATAAAATCACGGCATCATCCGCATAAAGTAAAACCGGGATCTTAACATCATTAATATTCGGAGCATCTGCCACCACTGTTTTTAAAACTGAATCAACTTCATTTATAGAGAGGGTAAAGAGAAGGGGTGCAAGGACACACCCTTGTCGAATACCACGCCCTATCTTAAACTTGGGGGTGCACTCCCCCCCCGGTCCATAACAAACACTGGTGCTAAGGTTGGAATATAATCGCGCCAGGAAATATATTATACCCTCGGGCGCCCCCAATTCCAATAATTTGGCCCATAATATACTATGGTCCACCATATCGAAGGCGCTACTCAAATCTGCAAAGCAGAGATAAAGATAACCTTTTTTTGCCCTCGTATACTTACCTATAAGGAGGTCGAGGTGGAGACATTGCTCAATAGTCCCTCGACCCTTCCTAAAACCATACTGACAATTGGCCAAGATGTTGTTGGAGTCAGCCCACTCTTCCAGCCTGACCAGAAGCACCCTGCTCATGATTTTTACTGAGGAATCAAGGAGGGAGATTGGACGATAATTCTTCGCATCCCCCCTGTCTCCCTTCTTATATATCGGAATAATAAGGGATTCCTCCCATGTAGGTGGGACTCTATTGCAAACTGCCGCATTAAAAACTTTAGTCAACAATGGGCCCCACAAATCGGGGTCTAGTTAATACAGGTCAATAGGCACCCCGTCGGGGCCCTGTGCCTTCCCCCCGTTACTCAGGGTGATACTTCCCCGTACTTCGGCTATAGAGATATTCAGGGGTATGATAGGCCAGTCTTCTTCCTGGTCACCCCTCTGTTGAAAAGTGAGAAACCCATTTCTCCTCACTTACATTAGCCGTCAATACAGGCATCTTGTCATCCTTTAGGAACGGACAGTTAACCGTATCCCAAAATAAAGAAGAATCAGCTGTGACTGCCGCCAAATCAAGTTTATCCCACGCTTCTTTCCTTAATTCAGCCTTCCTATTCTTAACAGCTGCCTGATAGGTGGCTCTCAGGTCTCTAATCTTGCTGTTGTCTCTTGGCTTAGCTCGTAGAGCATATTTAAGCTCCTTCAGTGCAATAGTACTAACATGGTCGAACCACCCCTTTTGTTTGGATACCTTAACCTTACCATGATTCGTAAATTTGTTATCAATAAAATGGTTAATTTTAATAAAATTTTGCACAACTTGATCAGTAACCACCTTACTTTCTAAAATGGCTGAAATGTCTACCAGACAACCTGCAACAATGGAGTTTGACACAAGCTCCGCTTTTTCTCCTTTCCATCTAATCCGTAATCCATTAGGTCGGTGCGGTTCAATGTTAACTATGGTATGCGCGTTTGCTCCCTGCTTCACTTTCCATAGAAAAGTCTCAATGGTGATACAATTGTGGTCGCTAAGCGCATTATCCACAACTACCGGTGTTAAACACCACGGACTAAGACTAGAGGATATGCAAATAAAATCAATTACGGTATTTGCATTTCTTCCCCTAAAGGTAGGGATTATATTTCCACAATCGTTTTTAGCATTAACCAGCATTTCCATATCATAGGTGGTTAGGATTTTATTTAGGCCTGGGCGAAGCACTACGCTACGCTCGCGTAGTTTGCGAAGTTCACGCTACTTCGCACTACGCGAACTGCACGTAGCACAGTGCGAACACGCGTAGCGTAGTGTTGCGTAGTGCTGCGGTCATTTTTTGCTTGCTCGCGGTCCTCAACGTCAAGTTGGCGACCGCGAGCAAGCAAAATGACATCCTGGCGAGACTTTTTCCTTGTTCGCGATGGCGAGCATGGAAAATAAACCTCCCGGCGAGATTCCCAACGCGAGAAGGTCAGGTTTCTCATTGCGAGGGGTCGCGTATGCTCGCGACCGCTCGCGATGAGAAACTACCAGTTCGCGTTGAGAAAGCTGCAGCTCGAGTAAAAATCTACTCGAGCAGCAGAAAACTACAGCTCGCACTGTGCAAGATGCCATTTTCAATGATTGCACAGTGCCGGTTGCTTGTCCGCACTGTGCAATCATTGAAAACAACATCTTGCACAGTGCGAACATGTTACTTCGCAGTTCGCGAAGTGCTACGCGTAGCTCGCGTAGTGCGAACTTCACTTTGCGTAGCTTCGCGAAGTGCTACTTCGCGAACTACGCCCACCCTTAATTTTATTCAGAGCTTCTCCATATTTATCATGTGGGAAATGGGGAACTTCAGCTCCTAAATTATCAATAAAACCACAAACCCTTTGAAAGGAAAGTGGACAAGCAACAGAGTTAAAATCTCCCAACCATATGTAATCAAAAACGGTATCATGCTCCATTAGAATATCAGCCAAGGCGGTCTCTAGTGCTAACACAACCTGATGCCTAGTGTTATCAAAAACGTTATTATAAAAGTTTATTAAAAGAACATTTCTCCCATGCTCCTGATAAAGCCATAAGATCTGGGAGTGGACCCCAACCAAAATATGTATTTTTACCACAATGGGGAGATCCACTGAAATCAAGACCAGAAGCCCTCCTTTTGCCCTACCTGAAGGGGATGCCACGGCTGGTAAATGATAGGAAATGTACCCATTGTAATTAGGTTGGTCCAAACACCAGGTCTCTTGAAAACATATAATGTTAAAAAGATTAATAAACTCCAACCAACCCAAACAGGCATCCTTAGAGGAAATACCTGCTACGTTCCAACTACCAATAGAACAAACCCGGGGGTTAGAGTTTTTGGAGTGCATTGAGCACAAGGGAATTGGGCCACAATGGTTAGGCGAAACACTAATCCATGGGGGGGGTCCACCCCCGTCGTCGTGGTCCAAGCATACATCTTCACAACGGCTGTTGTCCTTAGTGATATCATCCACAGGACTATTATTTACTCCAGGTGCCTCTAGGTCAACTACCCCAAGATTAACCTCCCCTCCCAAAGCTTCAATGGAGACAACTTCCACCCTTGTATCCGCCTGGTCAGTTCCCAGTCAATCATTAGAATCCAAACCACTCAGGGGCTGGAATTTGTTAGATGTTGCCTCATTAAAGGTAGTATGCAGGTTAAAGTCTCTTGTCCCCAACCTCTCACGGTCAATACTAGGCTGTTTATGCAAATGCCTATAGAAATAACCAAGGGAGCGGAGATAAATGCCTTGACCACGGTAGGGGGTGGAACTACCTTTCCTCAAGACAATAGAGGCAAGGTAAGGGTTTCTAAAGTTAACAACAATACAGTCACCAACGCAATTCTTACATGAGCTACCAATCCAATTGACTCTTCTGGTACATATGATTTCGTCAGCTAGGGCTACTGGGAAACCACACTCCCTATGAAGCCAATCCACTGTCTTATTTTTCAAAGAGGCATGCGATTCACTGTAAGGATTGTTATGACCACTCTCGCTAACCGGAGGGACATTAATCAGAACTGCTACATAAGGTGCACAGTCCGGAGGTAAATCGGGCTGGCAAGTAGCATTGTTTTTAACTGACCCTGAATTTTGTGTCACATGATTCCCCAAAACAACGTTAGATGAAGAATTACATCCTGTAGTCATCGGAGGGGTAGTCCCACTAGGTCCCTTCTCTGAAGTATCCCCAGAAGGAGGCATAGGAATATTAGGCATGACCATTGTAGGAATCTCAATTGTATTCTTAGGATTGGTGCCAACTGCTGCCTTATCCTTAACATGGTCACCAGTGTTGGAGTTCATGAATGATTCTAACAAACCTCCTAATCTTACGACCTCTGCATTAACCTTGTTAAACTTGTTTAGGAGGGGTTTAACAATCAAGTCGAACTTAGATTCGATGGTGCTGATTAAGAGATCAAATAACGCTCCATCCATAGTGGCCGGGGTAGAGACTGGGGCTACATTAGGATTTCCCACGTAGCTAGATGTGGTTTGTGTCACTTTTTTATTTGAGCGAATCATCCCCCGCTTTGTTTGAACATTCTTTGTGATATTTCTACATGCCCGTGGGGCTCGCTGTACCCTTTTTCCCATAGGGCTTGGCAATGGAGGGTCAACATGACCAGCCAAACGTGATTCAGAGCCAATAACAACCCCCGAGGTTGGACTATCATGTAGGACTTGATCTTGGTCTTGGCCAGACACCAAGATAGAATTGTCCGGATCCGTAGAATCAATAATAGCCTTAGGAGGGTTTATCGAGGGGGCAGGAACTGTAGGGATGGGGGGAGAGGTGATAGAAGACTCCAAACGCCCCAGAGACTTTCTACGTTCCCGATTGATCTTATCCACTATTTTTACCAAATAGTTATCTATAGTAGTCGACCCTGCGGCATGTTTAGCTTTAGACATTATTGCCCCAACCCGATCGTTAACACACCCTTCAACAAGCAGCTAACTATTGGTAGCTATTGTTACTACTACAATGGTCCAATTGAAAGTACCAGGGTTCATACGATGACGATTTACCTTATTACTGCGCCAACATGCGGCCCCCTCCAGCCCCCTCCTGTCCCGGACTGTCATGGACTGTCCGCCCTTTGTCCGGGCTTCGTCCTGGGCGTCCCGCGTCGCGTCCCGCGCAGGGGGGACCAGTGATATTTAGCGGGAGCGGGAACCAATAGGCGGATGGGCGGGCCGCTACACAGCTGCGGACCTCACGGGCTCCTGGGACCTGCAGTCCCGTCCGGCGGCTCCTCTCTGGCCACAGCAACACAGCGGGTTGACAGCACAGCCCCTCCAGAAACAACAGGCACGGTAGGTAAAAGCCCCCACCAGCGATGCGGGACCCGCGCCAGCGGGTTCCGCGAGGTTTTTTAAATGATTAGTGGCGGATGGGCGGGCCGCTACACAGCTGCGGACCTCACTGGCTCCTGGGACCTGCAGTCCCGTCCGGCGGCTCCTTTCTGGCCACAGCAACACAGCGGGTTGACAGCACAGCCCCTCCAGAAACAACAGGCACGGTAGGTAAAAGCCCCCACCAGCGATGCGGGACCCGTGCCAGCAGGTTCCGCGAGGTTTTTTAAATGATTAGTGGGCGGATGGGCGGGCCGCTACACAGCTGCGGACCTCACGGGCTCCTGGGACCTGCAGTCCCGTCCGGCGGCTCCTCTCTGGCCACAGCAACACAGCGGGTTGACAGCACAGCCCCTCCAGAAACAACAGGCACGGTAGGTAAAAGCCCCCACCAGCGATGTGTCTCCTACTTCACTTCTCACCTAATTAAGACTATCTTTTGTCACAACTTCTTCATCTTCTCTGGGACTATGTTATATACCTCTACATCAAACCTTCTGAACTCATAATTCAATGCTTAAGTTCAACGTTTTTTAACCCGTAAAACCGCCTTTATGAATCTCAGTGGATGAAGCGGTGAACTTTCTACTGTTTTGTGAGATTCTCCTTACACTTTCACAAAGTTGATTAAGTTAACGATCTTTGGTGTTTGCGTACCAGGGAAAAACGCAGTAAAGCCTACTTTTCCCTGCCACCGTGTGATTCTGTCTCCTCACTGTGTGACCGTGTGAAGGGAGCCTAAATCATGTGACACACGGTGGCACTGTGTGAGATGGCAGGTCTGCTAACTCCTTCATCTAATGAATGTATTGCACTTCATGCAGCCAGGAAGCCTGGGAGAAGTCCCTACTTTGTTATCGTAGACAAATACTTTATTTCACGGTGCCTCCTTCTGTGTTATCACATCTGAGGGCACCTTAAAATACATCATCTCAGGATATGCGCTATACAAAAATGTCTCTTCTATGTATTTTAATAGACTTTAATGTTGCGCTGTCTATAATAACAACTTAAGCCATGCGTAGGGTAAAGAAGACAAATTACTTGCCACTTGGTTCCCTAGAAGTATTGAAGGAAGGATGGTAGGGGGAGGGCACAAATGTTTCTAAATTCCATGTTTGGCAACTATCACTTCTAATAAATGCCACTCAATGTAGTGAAATAACTTAATGTACTAAAGTGACATGTTTGCGCATATTTAAAGAAATCCACTTTTTGAATTCAGCATTATATTTTTACCTGATGATTTGCATGCCACATATGTTGACGGCTCGGCTTGTGTTATGGATCTTGGAACAAAGCCAGACCCTTTGTGCAACTTTGGCTCAGCTGCAGTGCTTAATTTGTAAAAAAAAAACAAGTGCCAGGCCCTCCGCTTTTTGCACCACAAATTGCCACTGTACTTACTCAACTACTAACCATCACACTGCTACAAGTGTAACAATTCAGACTGTTTGAAGAAGGACTTGGGTGGCAGGTATTATTTGTTTTATTGTATATCAAATTAGCAATCAACTGTTTTTCCGTTCATCTTTAAAATGGCACAGTGTCACAATGTGGCAGCAGTCATAAGTGCAGGTTCTGGCAATTATGTGCCGGTGCGGAGCAGCGAAACCACCGTCTCAAATTAAGCACTGCTCAGCTGTACCTATATATGTGCTGGCTCACCCGCCATGGTTCATCCTCCCAGAATTCTCCAGGGATATGAGGATATAGGAGTTCAAAGAACTGTCCTGATATAGATTGCCTCCTCCCCCACTAAGAGACTGTTCATCTCACTTCCTCCCATCTTCTAGGAACTATTCCATAGTTGGTGTACCCCGAGGCTCAATCATTGCTTTTCTTCTCTGAGCGCTTCTATTGGCGCATTGCAACATGACATGGGAGTGAAGCGCTACAATACAATACGATGCCTCAGCCCAGTACAACCCTGCTGCTTGTTCCCCTCTCTGGTGTCAGAGGCTTAAGAGCTCAAAGAAGTATATGACCCATGGCCGAGGCTAGGAACTTAGGGCGGTGTGTGGATGGGAGAGTCCATTCCTAAACGAGTTCAAGGACCTGCGACCAAACACACAAACACTGTTTCGGAACACAGCCTTCTGTCTCCCTTGGCTGCCCATTCTGTGCCCCTTTCCGTTGCCCCTTTATCTGATCGAATGAGATCGCTTTCCCCATAAGCCTATATCACATTCTGTTATTCAGTCTCCCATGAGATTTAGCCCCTGCCACCTCTGCATGTGGTTTACGTAGAATCAGACATTGGGCAACTAACAAAGGTCTAAACAACCTGCTAGTAATGCTGGGAGTTAGGGGTGGTGGCTAGAAACTCTTTTGGCGCACAACTTAGAATACCTGCACAGTGAGAGTTGGCAGAAGAGGGACTCAGCAAGGCCTACAGTGACACTCCCTGCACCAGGAAAAATCACCATGCTACACTTCACACACACACATCACGCAAAACAGACCACTACAGAATACCCACCATCACATCACCACACACAATTATGGCATCACACACAGGACATGATTACTCACTCACTGGAAGAGGGGGCAGTCTGCCAGTGAATGTAAAGATAGCCAAGCCAGACTCATAATTTTCAGGTTGCGCACAGATCTCGTCAGCAGATACAATGGCCCACTCAGCTGCTATCCTTCAAATTGCACAGTGCACACCCATACTAACTATAGCTTCCCCATTTTGCCACTCCAGTTGCAGTGATAGACAGATACGGGAATTGTGTGCCTATCATATATAATGCAGAAAAAAACCTATTTATGCTTCTCATTGCAAAAGCCACAAAACGCACCCCGGTTCCTCACCCTAATATGTGGTGCCCCTGCAGAGAGGACGAAATTCAACAGGAACCATCCAGATGTTTCAGATTATACTCCGGGCATAGTATGAGGGGGCAGATGGGTCCCTATTTTTAGATCGGGTATGTCATTCAGCTTTAGCGGCTTCTCCAGACTATTTCTTTTTCCAAGAAATGTATACATAACACACAGAGGAGCATTTAGTCAGTAGGCTTCATTCATTGGTCTGTTAAATTGTCATTCCCATTTAGCTACCACCCACCACTGCATACAGCATAGGGCAGTGAGCTAGCTCACTTTACCGATTGGTGCCTACACTTTAAGTGACTGCACAAAGCCTGTTCATATTGTTTACCGCTGCTTAAAAATAGTTAATTTCTCTTTATAGGCAATGCTGGTTCAAAGTGTGTTTTAAAAAAATATATTATATGAACTTTAAATACCAGTTATTCCTTTTGCCTACACTTTGAGTGCAAAGTTAGATGGTGATTTGGTTTTCATCTCATTTTTATAGTTGCTGTTATAAACTGTCTACAGCACTTTGCAACATTGTAGTTGCTGGCATTATGAGGGATTAGTTAGGCTGGGATTTCATTTTATCGTCTTCACATACAATAATACTGAAATGAATGGTGCAACTGAATACCTTTCTAGTTAAAAAACAAATGCCTGATAAAAGAGCCAGATCACATTTTTTTTTATTAATATAAAACTTTAATTGCAACCATTTGGCAGCCACATTTAGGTGCTGGCATTTTTTTTCTCTTTGTCTTTTTGTGACATAAGCTTGCAATATGTTTTTTAATAAGTCATCTCCCTATTTTGCCAAGTCAAGACCTATTGGCTTTGCCAATGCTTCTGTTCCTTTGTTTAGGAGGTACAACAGTGTAAGTAGTGATTATTATCCCATCTGTGTCCTTGAACCCAGCTAGCTCTCAGATATCACTGGGTATCAGCAGGCCCTCTCAGTTCTCTAGCAGTGCGCATTACGCATTTGTGTTGTCCCAAGTGATCGGTGTTGAGAATCTCCCACTTCATCTGGATCCTCACCCCAGTCTTTTTTCCAATGTCCTTATTTCCTGCCTATTTTTCCCAGCAGTTTCTCTCCCTAGATTCTGCAAGAATGTGACTTGGCAGTGGGCGGGAATATGCAAAGGTTTCTTTTCTTGTAGTGCATGGCAGTGAAGCTGCATGCTGTATTAGTGAAGCCCAAGGTTCAAACAAGCGTCATTCGGTGAGTCAGCCCCACAAATCTTTTCTAGGCACTTGAACAATAGGTTTCAAAACAAGTCAATTTTACTTATTTTCCAGCCACCCCAACAATAAAAGGATGAGTAGGCCATTGGTAACTACGACCTGGAGGGAGAGGTCTATTATCCAATTTCGGTGTCTTCGTATTAAGTATGCCCTGTGCTTGATGTTTTTCTGCTCACACACATTATAAGCCAAGACTAGTACTGCAGTGAATCTGTGTTGGGTACATTTAAAATGTAAAAATAAAAAATTAATAATAATGAAAAGGAACCGCATTGTAAACTTCTGAAATGTAACTATGTAATTCAAATCTATAGAATAGCCCCACTTGATATATTGTCGCCCAGGTCCCTCTTATATACAACAGAGCTCAATTGATGCACAACTCAGTTCACAATGCACACACAGGGCCAAGTCCAACACTCACCAACAAATACATACGTACACATAGTGCACAGGGAGGGGTTATGGACACCGCCTGAACTATTTTCTAGTAACCAGGAGGGGATAAGAGTGGACCTTTTAATATGTCAGCAAGCAACATTTCAAAGGCATACAGTGGCAATAAATGGCATTAGTGCATCTTCGTGCAGTCTTGGAATAGATAGGTGCATAGACAGCCTAAGTATGCTTCATGTACATGGAATAAAGGACCCCCTTCCATACATTGTAATCATTTTGCAAGTCACCGTGGAGCTCCGTGACTCTATAGAGGAGCAAAGCTGATGGCTACCATGCTGTATATTTGGAACTGTGTGTGTAAAAACGGTTACAGAAATGTTATCTTTTAAATTGATATAAAAAAATAAATGGCTAGTCACTTTTGTGACATTGGTGAATTTAAGAATATAGGCATTTATTTTTATTGGGAATTTTATAAATGTTCGTTTTTATCAATTTACGTAAACCCCGGCTTAGGGAACTTACTACTTGTGAAATGATGCCAAAGAGGATGAATGATGAAGGGTTGTCACTTCATTAGATTTCACGTCAGATGGGAATTAATCGGAGGCCAGGGTCAACTCACAGCGTCATTCTGCTGGCGGACACTAGGGTTTAAATCGGGGTTCGCCAACCTTTCTTATGGTAACAGCTACTCTTGCTCAATGAAAAGCACCTTGACCTACAAATATTAGTGTTCTACTAGTGACCACATAGGACAAGATCACCCCAGGCAAGATTACCAGCAGTTATTCGCTTCCGTGCATCTAGCAGGGAAGCCAGCAGTAACGTAAAAAGGCTTTTTCAATTTAGAATGTCTCTACATGGGTAATACATGATAACCATAGCTAAAATGCCCTTATCACCAAGGTGATTGTAGCATTATTGCATGATTCGCTCAAATATCTGTTGAAATATATTTTGAAAATCTGTTTTTCAGTAAACATCAGCTTTTGAGTTCTGAAAAAACACATTTGCATCTCGAATGCATATTTTTCAATTGTGGGAGACATACATTAATTTAACCCCAAAAAAGCTTCTAATGGGTTGCACCCAGGAGAGCTATATCCAGATCGCTGGAGAGCTACTAATAACTCCCGAGCTACTGGTTGGAGAAGACTGCTCTAAATAAAATCACTTCTGCACACTAAACGGCCGGAGCTGTCCTGTGGGCAGCGAGTGAAGGCAGCCCCTCCATCGAGTGTTGGGTGGGCTCGGATTCCTACTTCAGGGCACACTGCTGCGCCGGCACCATAGCCGCACCCGGCCCAAGCACCAAGTGACGCCTGTGCGCTGCTCTAGCGGACTGTATTTATAGCACTCCCTTGTAAAATCCAGGAAAACCGGACTCCCAGGGGGAGTGGGAGTGGAGCTGCTGCAGTTGATGCTTCCGCAGGGCGTGTTTTTAAATCCATACCTCGTCACAGAGAGATTTTAATCCATACCCAGCTTTTTGTGAAAGGTCTTCCCTCAGCAGCTTTTAGAGGCTGTTATTGGGCATAAATCACTGTGGTGCCTTTCTCCTGTTCATACCGGTCTATCCCACTCCCTGAAAATGAACTCGGTAGCCCTCTAATGAGTATGAGTATTACAATGAGAGAGATAGAGGGAGAGAGAGATAGAGAGATAGAGAGATAGAGAGAGAGAGAGATAGAGAGATAGAGAGATAGAGAGATAGAGAGATAGAGGGAGAGAGGGATAGAGAGATAGAGAGATAGAGAGATAGAGAGATAGAGAGATAGAGGGAGAGAGGGATAGAGAGATAGAGAGATAGAGAGAGAGAGAGAGAGAGAGAGAGAGAGATAGATAGATAGATAGATAGATAGATAGATAGATAGATAGATAGATAGATAGATAGATAGATAGATAGATAGATAGATAGATAGATAGATAGATAGATAGATAGATAGATAGATAGATAGATAGATCAGGCGAAAGGACACCCAGGGAGGGTGGAAAGAGGGGGTACAGGACTGAGGGTATGAGGTGCTGGGTTACTGGATGACTATGCCAATAGGACATCACAAACCATTCAGAGGTGGGTTTGCCTGTTTACAATCAGTCTTTTCAGACGTGCTAATCTAGCTGCTTCAAATAAAGTGCACCAAGGATGAACGTCCCTTATGTACGGAAGAGCTCGCCACTTGACTCCTCATCACCAAAGACAATGTGATCCACTCCTGAAGTTCAGGTTAACAACCTAATGAGTTCTGAGAGTTGTAGTCCTGGTTCCCTTCAATTGCCATAATCGAACCAACACAAGGAAAAACAATGATCTCCACAAGAAAAGCCACCGATTGATGTAATGAATCCTTGCTAACAGGAGCTGTCTGGGAGGCTTGTTATTTACAGTTGTCACCTTTTCCCTGAGAACCCATAGTGTTTTATTCACAACAATGTCTGCTGCTTCACTTAGCCCAAGCCAACGTTCTCAAGTTCACAACACTCAAGGCACTGCATATGCCTTCTTATAGGGACTCTGGACACTGTGCTGGAGACCTTTAAGGAACTATATGCACAATAGTTGCCATCTTTAATTACTCTTGGTATTGTAGCAGCCATCTTTAACGGGCTCCTACTGCTGCCACTGACATCTTTAGAGGGCTCTATGCACTGCAGTCAGAGGAATAGCCAGAAGAATAATATACAGCTCAAATTGAACCATACCACACGGAGAGAGGGAGGCATGCCATCTCGACTCATTCTAATAAGGTCTGCTGTAATTGTTTTCCTATATAAATTTCCCTTAATTTCTTGTTCCCTTCATTCCTTCTCTTTTCATTTTTTATCTATGTATTTTCCATTCTTTTTTTCTCCCAGCCTTCCGCCCCTTTTATTTTTTCCCATTTTGTCTTTCTTTACATTTACTTCCTTCATGCTGTCTTTCCATTAGCCTTACAGATATTTTTTCTATGCATTCTTTATCATTTCTTTCTCTAAACATGCTTGTTTGCTTTGCCATCCCATGCCTTGACCTCACCCCGCAGCATGTCATACTCTCTTTCTTGCAGAGTTCTACATCAGTTTCTGCTTTGATCTAGTGACCGTCGAGTCACAAATCAAAGTTAAGAAAGTCCTTAGAAACTAACCTGTCCAGTGACACCCCCTCTGAAGCTGGTCCAGTGGGGCTTTCAACACGCCCTTGACTATAATGGCCATATTAAAGGTCTCTCAACGCTGCAGCGGTCATCTTCCACTGACTCTCGACACTTCCGCTCTCATGTCAAAGGGCCAGTGGCGTTCTAGGAGCCATTCGTAAGTCATCTTTGACCTTCAACAGCCATCAGTATTGTCTATATATGGTGCAGCTTTCTGCATATGTTCCCAGAGACAGAAAGCCACAACAATGGGTGGTAATGTTAATGCTAATTACTCGGTTTATTTCGTGCACACTTCTTGCATTTTCATCTGTATTTTAATCTTTACTCCATGTTCTCACTTCTGATAAGTTACCACCTTTCTTTCAGAAAGAATCCTCGCTTTCTTCCAGTCAACCCTCTGGGCGTGACCTTAAGCCCCCGAAACTGCGTACAGAGAAGTCTGAAATTGCTTACTGCATTGTGTGCTGGGTCACCAGAGGACTGCAAACATGCGGAGGAACTCGACACAGAGCAGCTCACAAGGGCCTGGACTGCAGCCAAGTACGTGCCAGACCACATGTTCCTACCACAGGAGAGAGCTTCGGAGAGCACGTCACTGGTGCGATCAACGAAGCCAAGCTTCTGGCACAGGAGGAGGCAAGGGAGGGCAAAGGGATGTCGAGATGCAGGACAGAGAGGGAGGCAGAGAGATACGAACAAGGCAGAGAAGAAAGACGGGGGGAACTCTAGAAGCGATTGCGTTTGAAACCACTTAATTAACATCCAATCATTTTTGAGGAAGGAAGCAAAGAATCACTGAAGAGAAGAGTTGGTATGGACCGGTGGGGATCAATGTCACCTCCCCACACCCTTGCCGTGAGCAGGGACCCTCCCTGAGTCACGGTGCTCCGTGCCCCATTTGCTGATAAATACCTATTTCCCCAATTATGTGAAGACCACAGGCTGCCATCAGAGAAGCTTAAGTGCTTCTGGGTTGACTTCATTAAAAAGTCTGAAAACCAACCCAAAACTTTCTTTAAATTAGTAGCTGCTGCTGCGGAACCTTCCCAAATGTTACGCAGGTATATGCTGTGTGATGAGATGATTTTGTTTTCGTGGATGCAATAAATACAATGAGACAAGGACTGGTTATGAGGGCTAAACAGCCATATCATCTGCCAGACTGCTCAACGCAGCCAAATAAGGTTTCCTACATGCACCATCCACCCACTGTGTCAGACAAAAAGCGTCTTAAAAATCCTTACCTGTGGACCCGTCATCGGCATGGCTGCAAAGGAATATTGAATCATTTTTTTCATTCACCTGCTTAATTCATATATCCAGGAAAAGTATGTTCAATTTTCTCTAAAAAGGGATTTGACATTCTTTATTGGAAAAAAATCTAATCTAAATGGTGCTGGTCAATTTTTGTTATACTATCACTTTACCTGTCTTGGCAAAAAAATGGAAAACCATGGTTGCCTAGCTCCAGGAACACCTCGATGCCAACAATAGCATTGCTCCCTTGAAACCTAGATTTGAGCTGGGAGTGGAGCCGTCTGAGAGGGAAAGCCATTTGGCACTTTGTGGTTGAGGCAGAGTGGCACTCTGTGCAAGGAGTAGAGTGGCACTAGGAGCCTGGAAAGGGGAACTTCTGTGTGCTGGGAGCAAAGCACCTCGATATGCTGAGAGGAGTTTCCCACGCAGCTGCAAACACCGTGGCACATTCTGCTGGGACCAGAGCAAGGCCAGACTGGCCGTAGTGGACACCGGGCAATTTCACGGTGCATCAGAGGGGTGGGGGCCGGTTTTGTGCCCGTGGGGGCTGGTTTTGCAGCAATGCTCCAACATCGACCCCCTTAAACAAAAGAGGGAGTGGTGCTTCTTGCTAGCACCCTAACCGCCCCTCCTCCACCCGCTCTCGGGGCCAGTCGAGCCAGGGCTGCTTGCTGTTCCCAGTCTGGCCCTGGAGCAGAGTGCTCCTTTGTGCTGGGAGTGGACTGGACCTTTGTGTTGGGAGCAGAGTGGCACTAGGAGGCTACGCGGGGTGCTCCTGTGTGCTTGGAGCAGAGCACCCCGCTGTGCTGAAAGGAGTTCCCCACTCAGCTGCAAACTCAGCGGCACTTTCTGCTGGGAGCAGAGAGCTCCTTTGTGCTGGGAGCAGAGTGACACTAGGAGCCTGGAGCTGGGTGCTCCTGGGTGGGTGGAGCACAGTGAACATCTGAGCTGGTAGTGGATTGGATTTCTGTTCTGTGAGTGGAATGGCAGCTCTCTACTGTGAGAGGACTGTCCCCTTACAGTGCTTAATTTGTAGCTAACACGAGTGCTGTGGCCTAAAGATTTTCTTAGTTTGTCGCCACAATAACCACCCACCACTGGCGCTACCCACTGCGCCACCCTATCGTTGTGTCTTTTCCTATGACATAATTCCTATGAGGGCCATATTGCCATGTACAGCTCTTTATTGACCTCCACTTAGATTGAGACAGCTCTATAGGAACAACAATATACAATTGCCATTTCGCAATGGTATGAAAGAAGCACCTTTCCACATTCATGCAGATCCTGCTTTGCTCTGCCCGGGGCAAGTAGAGTGTTTTGTGCAATTTTTCTTTGAATAATTTTATGATTGTCCAGTATTTATGATGGAGAACAAACTTGCATTCAATGAATAAAAACATTACTGGATAGATAACTTGTTTGTTATAGCCGAAGGCACGCCAAAGGCATGCCCATCTGCACCCGTCTGCATCCCGAATGCGTCCAGCACCAGCCATGCTGCCCAAATGGTGCCCCTTCCAGCTGGACCTCAAATAGTCTATAGTAGGGAAGCCCACTACTTTATGAGGAATCAGAAATACTGTTGTAAGATCTTTCTTGAAGCAGATTTGATTAATTCCTCGTCTTGTAGGCATTGTCAGTTTACTCCTAATCACCTGTTCCTCCTGTATAGTGATAGTAAATCTCATAACTGTGAAGATCATAGGCCTGTAGAGAAGATGGGTCTGTTGAATAATCAATGCAAGATGTCTGGGAACTTCTCTCAGAAGAAGTTGAGATGTTGTTTTTATTACCGAGACTTGGCTGAATGAGACTTCAAGTCTCAGTAAAATGCAGTAAAATCTACCACTTCCAAACTGAAAATTCCCTATGCCTTTTGATTTACGCAAGATTTGCGTAATGAAATCTTTCTTGTAGACGGCTGGAGACAAAATGGCAGAAAGAATATGGCCAAAATGATAAGATCACTTATAAAGCTGCACTCAAAGCTTTAAGTAAGAATATACTTTTAACAGCAGCCATTGCGAAACAAATTGACACGGCTGGTCGAACGGGAAATGGGCCTAAAGCGGTCTTTAGGACTGTAAAGTCCTTTCTCCAAACTGTACCAATCAGAACATAGAGCCATCTCAGATCCTATGTGATAATCTCTCAAATTTCTTTCAGGAAATAGACTGGACAAAGATAACAAGACCTCCTGCCCTCACAGTTCATCACTCGGCTTTGAGTTACATCTAGAAACGTCTTTACATGTAGATAGACCTACTTTAGCAAAATTCCAGACTATCTCTTTGGATGATGCAGAAAGGGCTCTAGCGTCAGTAAGATTGTGGTCTTCTCTAGATCCACGCCCACCTTGTATTCTTAGGTTAAATTCTGCAGCACTCTGCAAACACATTAACAGGATTCATAATCAATCATTAAAATTGGGCATCTTTGCAGTCTCCTGGACCTACAGGACCCTGATAAATAATATGCCCGACAATTTACTAACACTTAGGGGCAAATGGGAGGAAACTACAGATACCCTGGAAGATATAGGGCTCGATACTCCAGAACCTAGGACCACTTGAGGGACATGAGACAAATACAGTGGAGGGGAGAATGGGACAGGGGTTTCATGAAGGAAAATTGCAGTGAAGTGAACTCTGTATCCTTACCAATCACGATCGTCACCCACTGTATTGCACGTATGGTATGTGAGAGATACCTGCTGATTATTGTGTGATTTCTTAAAAAAAAAAAATAATAATTGGACATCTTTTCTAAATCATAGAAGAAGGCCATAATCCTTCCTATGTTAAAAAAAAGTAATGAAGATCCCCCCTCTTTACTCAAATATAAACCAATCCCTCTCCTGCTGGCTCTGGGCAATCAATTAGAACAGTCAGTCAACAGACAGATTTCACATTTCATTGAAACTAATGACTCGCTGCATCCTTCCTAATCTGGGTTTCATAAAGGTTTCAGTATGGAAGTGGCACTTTTAGAGGTGATAGAATTTGTCAGAATCAGTCGAAAATTGGGTAAACAAGCAGTGGTCATTTTGCTGAAACTCTTGGCCACGTTCGACACGGTCTCTCATAAGATTTTGCTGGACTGATAGAGATTCCAGCATTAACACGATGTCAAGAAGTGGCTCAAACCTTTTTTTTCTTTTTTAAATCAGCCAGGGAGCAAGCGGTACACCTTCCTCCATTTTCATCAAATTTTCATTATATGTGTTTTGGGGTACCTCAGGGTTCTGTCCTAGGTCCCACTGTTTTTATTATCTATCTTGCTCCTCTGAACAAGTTAGTGGAAAACTGTGGTTTAAATCAAGTATCCTATGATGAGGATACCCAGCTGATGCTCTCTTTCCAACAAATGGATAGTGGGCTGGTGGAAAATGCCTAGAACTGTTTGACGGCCATTATGAAGTGGATGAAGCAGAATTATCTGAAGTTTAATTCAGTTAAATCTGAAAATTTGTTCTTTGGAGCCTCACAAGGTGGATTCATCTCTGTGGCCAGTTGATTTAGGTCCTCCCCCAGTGTCAAAAGAAGCAGTCTGGAATCTTGGTGTCATTTTGGACAATCAGTTATGCAAGCCTCATGTCAGAAAGACCACAGCCACCTGTTTTTTTCTCTTAAAAACTTGAAAAAAGATTCTTGCATTTTTGCCTGATCAGTCCTGTAAAATGGTAATCCACACAATGCTCACAGCTAAGTTAGATTATGCAAACTCATTGTATCTTGGACTGCCTAGAGGACTTCTTTACAAACTAGTGAGTTCAAATTGCTGCAGCTCGTCTCATATTGAGATGTCCAAAAAGACAATCCTCTATGCAGAATCTGAAAACCTTACATTGGCTTCCAATTAACCAGAGGCTAATGTTTAAAGTCCTTAACATCACCTACAGGGCTCTTTACCTTTCCAATCCTCTCTGTTTACAGAGGAGATTTAAACAGTATTTCCCAAACAGATCTCTTTACTCCTCCAACTAGGGATTAATATGAATCCCTAAGATACATAAGAAGAGGCTGGGATGCTCCTTTGTTTATTTGACTACAAAATACTGGAATTTGCTCCCTAAGGGCCAGATGTACGATGCGCAAAATAGCACTTTGCAAATTGCGAGTCTTTTGCGACTCGCAATTTGAGAAGCACTATTATGTATGTACAACAGTGTTATTACACTGTTTTGCGATTCCCAAATAGAGAGGCTCATGAATATTAATGAGCTTCTCGCAATTTGTGACCCCATTGGGAATGGCAGGCCCTTCCAGGTATGGTGGCCTGCTGGGCTTAGCAGACCACCACGTCCAGGACTGCTTTTAAATAAAGCAGTTGTTTTTTTTCCAATGCAGCCTGTTTTCCTTAAAGGAAAACGGGATGCATTTAATAAAGAAAAAAATGAAACAATTTTGTTTCATTTTTTAAGGGCAGTTAGTGGTCCCTGGGACCACTGCCTGCCCTTAAATATTTTCCACTGCGTTTGCAAAGGGGAAGGGGTCCCCTGGGACCCCTTCTGTTTTGCGACCCCATTAACACCCTCTTGTAGAGGGTGGTAATTTGCCAGTGTTTTGTGACCGCAATTGCGGTCACAAAACATTTGTACATTGAATTGCGGACGCAATTAGAAAGGGAACACCTCTTCCTAATGCGACTCACAATTCCTAAATAGCGAGTCACAAATAAATTGCGACTCGCTATTTAGGAATTGTAGATGCCAGCAGTGATTTTGCGTGCGCAAACGGGTTCGCAAACCCACTAATTCACCACTAATCCTTTCTGTGTTCCAGGGTAGCGTGCTACTCACTGAAAAAAAGTGCTTCAAAGCCTCGTCAGTGGTAGTAAGCGCTACATAAATGCAATTGCAACAATACAATGTGATGAGTGTGCATGTAGCTCCCATCTCTAATTTAAAAGACGGTCCGGAGAGAACCACCCGGGGTTGGGTCACTCCCAGGATTCACGTCCTGTACTCTAGTACATGACTTCACTTCCTCTTAACAGAAGCGTCTCCAGACTCTCCCTGTTGTCACGTCTTCACTGCTCATTAGAGAAAATCACATTATTCTGGCCTTTTACGATGCATCAATTATTAGCAAAGATCTAAACCTATTTGTCGAGGAATATAAACGCGTGTATAATTGTAGCACCAGGTGCTCTGAATTAGTTAAACATAAAACACCCATTAACTGAAATACTAAACGCAGCACACAGATTCTGCGGAGAGAAAGGAAATGATTCCCTATCTATGACGCTCCTCCTGAAGAGACTTTCTGACATTGTAATCGGGCATTTAAAGGGATAAAACAAATCACAGCTTGACCACCGAAAGCCCAAAAAGCACCACGAGACAAGTGGTTTTGACACTGAACGAAGATAAAATAATATTTAATACCATCTAGACACCATAAAGCACAGCTACAGGCAGAGTTCACATTATGAAGGTCCAAGAGACGAAAACCTACAATGGCGACCCAACTGAAATGTAGTAATCAAGGAAAATGATAAAGAACATCCAAAGTAAAGCAAGAACTATTTGTAGCCTCCGGAGATCGCAGTGAGAATTACGAGGCAGCGCCCCCAGCCCCTCCACGAGTGAGAGGCATCTGTGGTGAGAGCTCTTATCGCTGCACTTTGCAGACGTGAGGAAACCTAGAGCATCAGGGGACTCCCAGGCTGCAGAGATGGTGCTTAGGATGAACAATGGAGGCGAGAGGTAGGATGACATCACACCGCTTCAATATGCAGGGATTCACACTGGTTTAACTCTTTGTGGGACCACCCTTCAAAGCAAGCGGACCTCTCTCGTCAGGCTTTAAATACAAGTGAGATAGTTGGGAATAAAGGGTGGGATTCCCCCACAGTTCATCACTGCTCACTTTGGGCTTCCCATTTGTGCTGACACAGTGTCCGTCCCTGCGTGGGAGCCATGAGCATTGCTAGTGCTGGGTACATTTGTGGATGAGATATGGTTGGGTGTGAGGTGAGCCCTGATGAGTAGAGTTATCTACATCTGCATTATGTAGAGGTCACTACCCTGTTATTTAGATTCCCAGCCGGAAGAAATAAGGCCTCATAACTCCTTAATCAAGTCTGGAGTTGTATGCACCTTGGATCTAGGGCATGGGTGTATTCTGCCCAATTCTTTACTCCCAGTTTTCTTGTAATCCTGTTAATTTGCCCCTCTAGACTGGCCCACCCTATAGATATGGATTTATTTTATTTGTTTAATATGGGGGACGTAACCTACAGCAACACCACAGCACAGAGAATGGCTTTTAGAAGAAAAAGGTCCTAAAATTGGTGCCCAAATATACTACTTCTTAACTTTAAGAAGAAGGCAGATATTATATGTTAATGAAGCAAGCTCGGTCCAAGGGCTTCTTGCTTTGATCAATGTTCACTGAGACAAACTGTGGCCGTTGCTAGCAAGTGGAGTGCAGCAGGAGCCCTTTACTCAATGGCTATTGCATGCCCTGCAGCTCTTAGGAGTCACGCCTAGGCACTGGGGGCCATATTATAAATTGTGCCTCAGGGGTGCATAAGTAATGTATGCCCTGTTTGTGCACCCCAGGGCGCAATGGTATTCCCTTCTGTAATACTGATAGCGCAGGTGCACATTTGTCGCCAGAGCGGTCATAACAGGGTGTTCCCAGATTTGCATGGGGGATTGGCCTCGTGCAAATAAGAGAATCACTTTACCTCTGCGCCGTATTATGAACATGGGCGCAGAGCATAACATGTTTTTAGGAAGCTCACTGAAAGTGTGCCACAAAAAGGTGGTGCACTTTCAGTGCGCAACTTAAGGGCAGCCCTCTGGAGGGGAGAAAGGGGGTCTCATGGACCCCCCCCCAGACATCCCCCTGCAGGCGGGTGCAGTCATTCACAGCACTCAGCTGCAAGGGGATCTCTCTCCCCTCTTTAAAGTGCAGGCCGGTTGTCGCCTGGACTGTGAAACACGGAGCAGCTTTTAAACAACTTCTCCGAAGGTCTCTTGAATGTGCTGTCCACAGGGAAACGCGAGTTTACGGCTGCCTTGGGGGCAGCCATTATTTGTAATTTGGCACACAGTCCCGGTTTGTGCCCAGCGCACCTTTTGAAAGGTGCACCATGGCGCAAAGAGGGAAAGTGCACTGTATTCATAATACGGCCCCAGGTCTGTTATGACCGGTCCACTGAGGTCACCACAACAAGAAACAGGAGATCAGACCCAAGCTGGCACTGCACCTGTGGCCACCTTTGACACGGAGAATCTAAGTTGACAGCAGGATCAGACACTTCTGAATACAGCCTATTCCAGCAAGCATGATGTGCATACCTGCACAGGCACCTTGCAGCTCCAGAGGCCTCGTCTACCTATAGGCGTCTCAGACTGAGCTGAATACACCTGCACATACACTGCAGGAGGTGCCTTACAGACTTGGGAGATAAGTGGCATGAACAGGTGGAAGATCCCTCAAGTGCGAAGTTGATATTTGAGATACTTTGTCTTTTTCTGCCTCCTGTGAGTCTGCAGTGCTCACGGCGCTACAAACTGCACCAAGTGCAAACTACTTTTCCACTCAACGCTGTAAACTGTAAAACTGCACAATTCATATGCAGACTGATATAAATGGCTGAAGGGTGCTAACCCATACAAGCAAGTGGCACAAGGCTGATCCAAAAACATTCTAAGACTGAGGTCTTCTAACTCTTTTTCTCTGAGCCCCATCTAAGCAGAATATTTTGAAGTCAGACCCCCCTCTAAAAATGTATGGCAAGAATAGGGATAGTTGGAGGGGCAGGGATGAGCTCTGAGACGGCGTTCAGATCATTTCAGAGGTATTTTTCTGTAGTTCTTATTAATCAATGCTATATGTGAGACTTATAAAAGTACAAGATTTATCAAACCAAAACAGAAACGGACCAAAAACACTAGGCCCCATAATTGGGGTGTTGTGAGCCTGGGTCACAATGCAACTGTACCTGCTGCATTAAAAAGACCTTAAAAAAAGCCCCCAAAATCTCCCCACCTTTTTCAAGGCATCTCTCTGAGGAAGCGTATGCTATCATTTGAGTTAAAAAAATGACCACCTCTGCCACATATAGCAACACTTTGTCTGGGCCATCTCTTTGATGCTACCCAAGGAACTCGCTACTTTAATTTTTCTCCTGGACTGTTACTTTAAGGCCCAAGGGGTTCGGATGATCAGAGCGCTTCATTTGAATGTGACCATGCTGGCCTCTTACCGGTCACACACTCGTCTTACCTTGAAGGATGTGTGCATGTGAACAGAGGTTGAAGTGGATGGGATATATGGGGACCCCAATGCTTTTTTACTTTTACAAAAGCAGTTCCCATACTTTTCTTTAAAAAAAACACAAACATACCTGAACAGTTATTGTGGCCCTTGAAGTGCATCTGTGTAAAAGTAAAGGGAGGGCGGGGCTAGGGAGGAGAGGAGTTTTCCTACGCTGTGAAGCTCAGGGAGAGACACAGAGCTAAGGACGAAACAGGCATTCTCACCAGGGTGCCTGGTCCCTAAAAGAATGTAAATGTGTGCAATTTCTTAATCACAAAATGTAAAAGCTGCTTGGAAGCCAGTTGAGGCTTTAATTGATGGAGTCACCTGAGGCTTCATGGGGACAATGACATTCTTTTTTTAATACTTACATGTCAGGTTGTTATAAGTTGAGTTCCTGAAAGTTTACTTTTAATAGACAAATGTTTGCACTAAGTATAGTTTACCTATTACTAAAATATACATGTTGAAAGCACTGGTTTTATTTTAAAACACCAAATCAATTTGTAGCAGTCTACCCTATACTATGTATTATGCTACTTTAAAATAATGACTTGAGTATTCACAGTGCTTTCTGCTGCCGGCTGAGACCTTGTAGCACTGTAAATACACAATTCGATATTCCTCTCATCTAGTGTTGTCACATTCCCCAAATTACATGTCATAACGTAAAATAATGTATTTCTATTGATTAGCTTAACTTGCAAATATTTTTCGTTTAAGGTTTCTGCATTATTTTATATGAATTGAAAAAAATCTTTATTTAATTACATGACAATCATAAAAGAGAAGGGTTAACAACATAAAATCACAATTCATAATTTTACAAAACGAAAATCATCATAATGACAATATTACAGTACTAAAATATCCTAAGAACGCTCCAGCATGCTGCACCCCAAGGTGCAATCCACAAGTTTACACTAAAATATTATTAATTCATAATGTTGTTCCAGTGAAGAAAAGAGGAGACAACCATCAATACTGCATGATCAGATAGTAACTTTAAATATAATAAATCTGGCCGAAACTGACTGAAGCCCCTAGACTTTAAAAGTGATATTAAATGCTTCTACCGTAACATTTCTAAAAATGTACGAGACAGTACCAGTTGTTCCAGTGAGAGCAGCCATCACAAAGGTAAACCTCAACCCTTTTTGGGTCAAACTGACCTGGTGGAAAACAAACAAGTGAACATATGGACCCCAACCGGAATTTGTCAAAAGAGATCTTTCCCATGGATGACTTACAGCAAGGAATTAAGACTCGGGGCCTGTCACAGTTTGCAAAAGTAAGAGAGATCTAGCAGTTGGCCTCAGGAGCACCTCAGATTCCCTAGCTTCCTTTAGGTACTTTACAAATCGCTCCTTAACTGCTCTCCTTTCCCCTTGCTGAGAAGATACGGTATGTAAAACAAGTCAGGCACCCTAAGGACCGAGCAACAGACAATGTAACTCATCCATGGTATTTGAGACCATACGCGCACCCAAGGCAGTCCTCGATCACATCCTAATAGAATCCCATGTGCTCGCAGCCCCACACACAGATCCACAATAGCACTGGGGCCAATTTCACACAGTCCTCCACATAGTCAAGGCCCAGCTCCTCGTGAACAAATAACAACAAACTATTGGGAGCCAAGCCCAACAATCGCCTCCAAATGTATTGTTCTCTCGCTGGATTACCTTACAGTTCCGATAACCCAAAACGGCTGCACCGTACAGAAGTACTGGGGGGCATTTCATTTTATCAATCTGCAATAGGGGTAAGATGGTTCTATTACTGATCAATTTTGAAAATCTAAAAATGGCACAGCAGGCTAGGGAAAAGCGAGAACACCGCTTAGATATACATGTGAGCCAATTGTTCTGTCAGATAGGGAACATAAGGACCCTAGTGAGACTATTACCCTTGATGGCAATTGGTCTGGTTTTGGAGGATTTCCTCCCACACACCATATAATGTGTTTTGCTACTATTCACATCCAGCTCATCCATAAAGTTGACAAAAAGGTCAAAAAGTATTTTAAGCCCATTGGCCGTTCGGACCATCAGCACGGCATTATCCGCCTAAAGCAGGGAGGGCACAAGAAATGTCTTTACCCTGGGCAGCTCTTTCCCATGTGAGGCCAGGTAAGTTTTCAAACCAGTAATATGAAATAAACAAGTATTTGTGCCAACACACAACCCTGTCTGACTCTCGTGGGAGGCAGAAAGAGTCTGAACATCCCCCACCCATGCCGTATCTCACGGACTCATTCACATCCAAGTGTACAACACTCAAGAAGTTGATCAATGAAGTAGGTAGCCCTAACGCCATCAAGTTATTCTATAGCTTTGACCTATTTACCCGGTCAAAGGCAATGCTCGGTCCATGGATGAAAGGTAGATGGTCCCTTGCCTTGCTACTACATACTTTCCGATCAAAAGATTTAGGTTCAGGCCTTTATTTTCCTGCAACCCATACTAAACTGGGCAGAGAACGTTATGATATTGGGCTCAAGTTTCCATGTGCTGTAGTATATGGTCCACCACCATCACTACCGAGTTTAGCAAAGAAATGGGTCTGTAGCATATGGGATCATGTCTATTCCCCCTTTTTTTTTTTAAACATGTACTATTACTGCCGATTTTCAAGTCGGGTGAAGTCCTACCTGCACAGCAGCATTAAGGACATTTGTTACAATGGTATGCAAAAATTTGGGTCTCACCCATAAAGAGGTCCACAGGTATCCCACCCGGACAGGAGCTTTATTGGATAGACTGGTCTGGATTGCCGCGTATACCTCTTCAAGGTCGAACCTAATCTCCGGTTGGTACAGAGGACTTTCCTTGTTCTCTGCCGGGGAGGCATCAGTGCCAAGGGCATAAACCCTTTTAAAATGGGGTACCTGGTGTAAGCGGTCTCCCATTGATAATAGCGCAAAAGCCCCTAGAATCCTGGGAGTCACAGGTAGACAGCAACCACTCCAAAGAGGCCTCTTTAAGCTCAGCTTTCCACTTCTTAATCGGTGGTGAACTGCTGGTTGCACGGCCTATTATTAAGAGCCTCCCGGAGATGCTCATTAGCTAACCTACAGGCTTTGTCAAACCAGGCAAGTTGCACTACTGGGCCCCGAACCAACAGTTCCCTCATAATGCCATTAATTGAGACATTCAGTTTGGCATAAGCCTCCAAGATCGCTACAGGAGATGGATCAAGAGCTAACAGAGGTTCCTCAATGAGGTTTAAATGTGTTCCGACTAGGGTCTCAAATAAAGGGGTAATTCCAAGATTGCACACTATACCCTTAGCCGCTTTTCTTGACTGTTAAGCTGGTCATGCCTGGCACAATGTCCAAACTTGTACCTGGTAGTGCGTTGCCCTTATTTCAGTGGGGTTATGATCACTAAAACCAGTATTATTTACAACCCCTGGGCTCACAAAGTTAACAAGGGATCTCGATATAAACACGTAATTAATGGTTGTCCCTTTACCCAAACCAACAAATGTAGATAGATCCTCAACAGGCAAACCTCCCAGTCATCACATCGCAGAGGCAGGCATGCCTAAGGGCTACAAATAACTCATGCCCTCTTTGATCACAAGTGAATGTGGATGGGGGGGGGGGGGGTGAGTGAATCTTCAACAGTAAAAGGATTACCATAAATTTGATTTGTACCCAGCTTAGCATTACAATCCACAGCCAATATAACATTAAAAGCCTTAGGATAAGCAAGCGACCTAGCCTCTAGAGTTGATAGCGCTTGAAATAAAGCCTCGATCTGGCACCCCAGTTCCATCACTGATTTATAAAAAATTACCAAAAAGAAGTGTGAATCAAAGGAGGAAACCACCCATAAAATCTGAATTCCTGTGTGACTAATGGGGATAGGTACAACCTTCAATTGTTTAGAGATACCGATCAGAATAGCTGGGCCTCTGTGTGGTGTATGTCCAGGAAAGGAGTTGCTTCAACATTATTGCTTTCAAACCCATCCCATACTACTGGATTCTGGTCCAAAGTCTCCTGCAGCATAAGGATATCAAACTGGGTAGCAAAATTAAGGCATTCCGGATCTTGAATCTTGTCCCCAATATCTGCAACATTCCAGCTGAGCACTCTGAGAACCATTCCTATATCCTTTCTGGGTAGAGACTAATTTTGCATTGCAAGTGATAAACAAGGAACTGGGGTACAACCCCTAAGACTGCTCAAATGAGGGACAGAAGGGTGGAGTCAATCATTCTGATCTAGGTCGGCTAGGGGAAAAAATCTGTTAGTAGTAAATACCGCAAACTGATGTGGAACATGATGTCTCACATTATCTGGAGCTGGAGAGTTAAATTGCAGGTAGTGTAGAAAAGGCAAAGTGGAAGGATATTAATTCCTACATAACTTAAGGTCTTTGGAGCAAAGCTATAAATCAGTTGCTTGGCCAAATTAGGTAACCTGCAATTTTCACTATACAATACCCAGAAAATGTTGTACATGGGACCAACCCAGCCAACCCTTCTAACAAATAGAGTATCATTATAATCAGTGGTATTAAAACTAGTGTTGTTAAGCAGCCACTGGCAAACCTTATTTTTCAGTGGAGGGGTAGACTCCCTTTCACAGGAGCTAATGTGTGGTATCCGTGCCAAAATTGCAACATGATGGCAGCAGGAAGGGGGAAGGTTCAGGTTAGGCTGCTCTACTGTTGATCTCCCTCCTCTCCCGTAGAACCAACCACAGTGGGAGCATTTGTGTTGCTTGGAGTCCTGCCAGCTCCCGCTGAAGCCCCAGGGGCATACTAATCCGAGGGGTGGTGGGGCTGTACAGAAGCCTCAGTAGTTATTGGCAGGTGTGGGGTCAAATGATCAGGGGCTAAGCCATGATCCTAGGCACCCTACTCGATACAACATTGGAGATCACGAGCCTGGCGCAAGCAAAAGAGAGAGGATTAATACGGACATTGGGGGACCCAATGAACTTAGACAGACCAGACACAGTGGACTACAATGAAAACAGCCTTTTCCATCATAGGTGTAACACATGCATGATGGTGTCTGAGTTTATTACACACATAGTCCAGGCCACATTACCAGCTACCAAAGTCCCAGAAATACCTGGAGAGCCCTGACTCTTAGGAGAATAAGATTTCCAGTAGGACACTTGGGTTGGTGCACCTTTTGGCTAGCGGTGGGCAGATGATGGTATTTGGAGTTTCCGGTAGCACATTCCCATCCAGTCATTCCTGGATCCCTGAAGAAACATTAGGAGAGCTATGACTAACCTTCCTACAGATTTAAATTTAGGTCTCTGTAAGTGTATCTTGTGCAGCCTGAGGCCCAATCAAGTAACTCGGACCCTCCTCCGCCTTCAAAGAAAGTACCCTTTCCGCTAAGTCAATTTCTCTTGAAATTGCTCCCACTGCCAGAGCCAAGAAAGAGTCTAGATTGGTGCTGTTGGTGGGCCTGACAGCAGAGTCTTTGAGACCTTGTAACTTATGTTAGCCCATGGCACAAGTTTAAGCGTATTGATCTAGATGGGCAGTAAAACACAGACACCAGGGATCAATAGGCTAAGTTGCAAATGAAATAAAAAGGCCACACGGGAGGTCCTACCGGGTCCAAGATGTACAAGGAGGGGCCCAGCCTCCTCCAGATGATGAAGGGCACAGGATGGGCCCGCCCTTGGCCCAGGCTTTGCCCAGACATGGTCCGCACCACGTGTCAGCATGATACGTTATATAGCACTCCAATCAACCCCACAGGTGCAGCAGGTTGCTAGGGCCGTCTCCAGGCCCATAGAGTCTTGAGACATGTAGTGCCCTGTGTGGTAAAGTCCTGCAGCTCCTGTGCCCCGGGTCAGCACGATGCGCTATATAGCACTCTATTCAACACCACAGGTGCAGCAGGTTGTTGGGGCCACCTCCAGGTCCAAAGATTGCAAAGTCCCGCAGCTCCATGTAGTGTGTATAATACAATTTTAAAATAAAGACTTGCATATTCACAGTGCTTTCTACTCCAGGCTGAGACCTTGTAGCACTGTAAATATGCAAGTCGCTTTTCCTCACATCTTAAGTAGTCACATTACCCAAATTAAATTTCATAACAAAAGAAAGTATTTCTATCCACATAGCTTAACTTACATTTATTTTTCGTTTAAGTTTTCTGTATTATTTTATATGCAATTCACAGAAAGTGAAAAGCTAAACACATGAAGAATATTTTGTTTTTTTAGTCATGTTTTTGACCCTGCCAATACATGGCTAAAAGGAACAAAATATTCTGTGTTTTGTTTTTCCACTTTCAGTTACCTGCATATAAAATAATACAGAAACCTTAAACGAAAAATAAATACAAGTTAAGCTTATCAGCTAGAAATACATTCCTTTTACATTATGAAATTCCCCATGAAGAAGAAGACAAATAACATTTTCTGGGCAATACTACCTGGCGACACACAGTCGTTGGGGGAAGTGAGGAAAGGGTAGTTGGTCCACCACAAGGAGGGCACTAAAGAAACAATTGATGAATGGGGGGTGAAGCATGGGAGTCTCTTGGAGAAAGTAGGCACCCCGTTAGACACACGTCGATCCAAGTAACACCCAGGCAATCCGGGCACCCCGGAACAAGAATCTGCTCCTCTGCACCTTCCTGGAAGTGAGGCACAATGTCTGGTCCACGTTGATCTGCGCTGCACCAGACAATTCTGGTCACACACAACGAAGAGTTGTAAATTCCACACCGCCGTGGAAATGAGGCACAACGTCTGGTGCGCATTGATCTGAGTTGTACCAGACAATCCTGGTCACACAATGAAGAGTTGCAAATTCTGTAACTTCCTGGAAATTAGGCATAACATCTGGTGTACGTTGATCTGAATCGCACCAGACTGGTCACACACACAGACGCAAGTTCAGCAGTGCCGCATGAGGTAGAATGAGGCAATTCTACGTGTCCGCCCTCACTTCCAAGGGTCACAACCTGTGAATTGGAAACTGCACACAAAGAGCATGCAGTCGGTGTGCTGCACGTGAGAGATGCAGCAAGATTGATGAAGCGGGCCACGTGGGGTCCTTCAACCAGTGAATCCGCTCACCACCAACAAGACGCTTATGTGTTTTGAGGCCCCACAATGCAGGGGGCCACACTCTTTACATGTGGGCAGTACTTTTGGAGCTCCACACAAGGAAATCCGGTGTCCAGGCACAATACTTAGTTCCACACTCACGCTGCGCTACCAGTTGGGATTCAACAGATGATGTGGGCTCTTAAGGGGGCACCGCTCACCAGGTGTCACAAATTGATGGTGTGGGTGTCTCATGAGAGGTCTTTGATGTCCCTGAGACCTCCACAAGAGGACAGGAGGCAAGCCAATAAGCCATTGGAAAGCACACTTCAGAGTGCCACGCAGCAGCAGGTAGTCAGCGCAGGCCAGCCACTATTCAGGAAGGGTGCACTTTCGCTTCCAATGGCAGTAATGTGCAAAATAGATTTCTCTGGCAGTGTGCACTACGTAGTTCCAGGATCTCTGGTCCCATGTCCCCACAAGAGTATCTCTACCCTGCTAAAGTATGGCACCAGTAGTTATACTGTAGAGTGCCTTTGAAGTTGGGGGTGGTTCTGACGGTTTTCCTTTGAACCATAGATGTCTGCCCTACATTTCAGTGTTGTCTGCCATGGGGCAGTGCAATTCAGATCTTAGTCTTTACAGGGGCCATTATCTGGCTCCCAGAGGCCAAGTGTCAAAACCTCTTCCTCCAATCTATCCAGCCAGGAACTCATATGGCAGGGGTCTGTCATTCCAGTTGCATGCCCAATGTTTATAGCTGTTTCTGGGGAAGTCACAGGTGTGCTACCCCAGCCTCTAGTGTGGACTGGAGTCAAACTAAAAGGCACACAAAGAGTTTTAGAGCAGAGAAGTGCCCACTTTGTAGAAGTGGCATTTCTAAGCTATTAAGAACAAGAGGGTTTGTCATTGTGAATCTAATTATAGGAAACATGATCCTGCTCCACTGTAAGCTACTACTGCTGCTTGAAGTAACATATTGGAAGAGCAAACCTCATAGGTAGTGACACATGGGTTTTCTTCACTACCTGGGTACCTGCCCTGTCTTTCACCTACCACGTGCTTCACCCCTTAAGACTTACCCCAGGGGTGCCCTAGTGGTAGTGAAAGGTCTCCTCAGGATTGGCCAGTGGTTTAGAAAGGCCAACCTGAGCATAAGTGCAATTGCACATTGACACGTTTAAAAACCTCTTAGATTTAAGTGTGCACCCACAAACCTCCAATGGCAGGCTTGAGGCATTTTTTAAAACATGAGGTAAGCACCATTTCCTAACGTGTGTAGGAAGTGTCATGCACTTTCACACTGCATTTACAGTAGGAAAGTGCCCAGAGTCCTAAGGCCACAAACAATATTCAGCAAAACCCTGGTGTGGTCCCATGGGAAGAGCCGACCTCCGAGGTAGGGAAAACTCACTTAGGGGTTCTACACGACCTGTGTAACTGCCCTGTCCTTTGTCTACTTGCCCCACCCCTCAAGGCTTACCCTATTGGTTCTCTAGTGGATGGCCCACTCAGGGTTGAAAAATAGGAATGTCAACCTGAGCATAGGCACAACTGGGCACCACTAGGCCTGCAAACCTAAACCAATCAAGTAAGCAGCACTTCCTAGGATGGGCAGGAAGGGTGCACACACTCTCACATCACATCACAGTGGGAAAGCGTTCAGAGTACTTAGACCACAAAATGAGAATCAGCATAAACCAGGAGGAGAAAAAGCAAAAAGTTTTAGGGAAATCCACTAAGAAGGGCCATGTCCAACATGGTCAAATTCTGTTTGTTTGTCATGGTCAATAAATCTTGGAAGTACAAAGGAACATATTTTGGGAAACACTGGTCCCATTGAATTATTATTTCACTGATGGGTGTCTAAAGCAGGGGTGTTTAAACTGTCCCAAGGCCTTGGGGGCAATAAAGCCACACTAACTGGGACAAGAGTTCTTGATTTCAGTGCCTGGTGGATGTCATTGTGAGGTCTCCTTTACACAACAGCACTGAATAAATACTGGCCTTAGTGGCCCAGAATATGTTCTCTGTTTAGAGGATCTGGAGAAGGGCACAGCTTCAATCTTGCACTGAGGTCGGTTCAAATGTTCGTGCACTTTTACCCAGCAGAGTCGAACTGTCCAATGGCGTCGTACATCAGATATGTTGGGTCAGAGATCACCAGGGGAGAGCATTTTTGTCAGGAAAGATGAAATAATTGCCGATTGGTACAGCTGTGGCTGAAAGCCTGGAGCTTTTTCCCCTCATACAAATGAAGTGCCTGCCTCTTTTGTGGAAACATCAAGTTTGGTTACCGAACAATCTTTCTATGTGAGCGCATGAATGAAGCTAAAGGATGCATCCTCTGATTAAGTTACACAAAGCTATATCCTTATCGCTCCCTGAGGTTCGCTCTTTTGGCACTGATGGCAGCTCACTGCTAGGACAGTGCGTATGAGCTGAGGTTTCCTGGGTGCGCTATGACACCCCTTGACCTCCTTCAAAGGGTGCTTCCTCCTTTGGGGCAATGACCAGGATTCAAATGGCAGTCACTCTAACCCAGGTCAAGCATATAATCAGCAAGGTCTGCCTCTGTTCATTGTACATAATCTAAGCGTTGGAAGAGTTCTGATCTAAGTCATACTCTACCCACTATGGCTGCTCCTGCATTAACAATAAAAAACTCCATCAGATTCCATCAGGGTTCTCTCGGCTACCATGAGTCACTCCTGGTTTCCACCTAGTTGAGGTGTCTAGAGCAGTGCTTGCCAAACTTTTTAGAACCACAGTCCAAATTTTAGAACGACAAACTATTGCAACCCACCTAGCTTTTTTTATTTTTATTTTTGTTGTGTGACAAAGCATCGTGTGGTAGTACACTGTCATTTACAGGCAGCACACCTTCAACTGAAATGGCCGCTAAATTTGTACAGACATACAATTTACTGAAAACTACATTGCACTCAAATTAAAACGTGTGGAAATTGGGTTTCAATGAACATTTATTATTTGGGCATTACCAAGTGAAAAATGTAATTTGTCTTGATCCTATTAAAATCTTTGTTTCCATCACACTTCAGAACTTCAAATTTATGACTGGATCTCAGACACTTCAAGCCCCCGAGTGTTGCTAATCCTGGGAGTCAGGGGAGCAACACAGCGCCAGTCGGGAACCATAAAACGCCTGTTGCCTCGCTGCACGAGACACTTTTCTCTGTGACTGGGGCTCACAGGCATGGGAATCTTTTTTACATGACTGGGGCTCACAGGCACTTAAAGCCCCAGAGTGCTGCTGTTCCTGGAGGAGCCGGGGCAGCAACACAGCGTCAGTCAGGCACCATAAAATGCCCGCTATTACCCTGCAGTGCGGGACACTTCTCCATGGGGCTCACAGGCACTTCAAACCCCAGAGTGCTGCTGTTCCTGGAGCAGCTGGGGGAGCGACACAGCAGCAGTCGGACAACATAAAACGCCTGCTATTACCCCACAGCGCCGGATGCTTTTCTCCGTGACTGGGGCTCACAGGCACTTCAAACCCCAGAGTGCTGCTGTTCACGGAGGAGGCGGGGGAGTGACACAGCGCCAGTCGGGTGCCATATAAAGTGCGCTATTACCCTGCAGCCCGGGATGCACTTGGGCACATGCCCGGAAGAATACTGGGTCAAGGGTGGGCCCATCTGCGCCCGTCCATGGCTGGGCTTGGCCCTGTCTCTTGGACCTGAGGCCTGCCACCCTAGATCCCAGAGGCAGTACTTTGACTAGGTCATTCATCCAACTTTCTTGGGTGCCGGTCTTGGTGAGCTCAACCTCTTACTTAAGTTACACAAAGCTATATCCTTAATCTCTTACTTCTTGTTATTTCTCTCTAAATCATATCAGCTTGTGGTCATTATGCACCTGGGAAGAACAATAGCAAAAGGAAAATAGGGTTATTGCTCCTATCAATTCTCTGGGTGGTACAACACTGGACACCTATCTGGCACGCGCAGAGAATGTTGTCTCCAAAGAGATCCAACTGGCTGAGAGGCGACGTTCTCAGGACTTTAGGGTTGGCCCTGGCTGCTCGTTAGTCTCCCCGGCAGGTCCACCTGCAGGCCCCTCTACCACAGTTGTCCCAAGTTCCTTGGGTCTGTCCTTTGACACGGCTGCAGGTCAGGTTATTGCCCTGTCCAATAATGCATCTATCTGCAATTCAGATGCCATGCTTTGCAGTGACCGTGAACCGTAGGCTACATGAAAGTGCAAAATGAAGCAAGGGGTTTGCACCTACCCCAAAGCAGAGGCAACAGAAACAACAGAGATAAAGAGCCTGCAGATCTTCCCCCACTGCAGATTGGGTTAGACTTCACTACATTCACGGCTAGTTTTTGTCCTTGCATTTTGCTCTAGAAGATACATTCTTAATTATTCCTGGTGGTTCGAGACTAAGCCCTATTCTGTCCTGCTTGCTGTACAGCCCGAGTGCCTGGCTCCTCTTCTATTCCTCCTGGCCTTGGTTTTCTCCTACCGCATTACTTATGTGTTTAATTTGACTCCTGGAGGGGTTTTCATGGCTTTTGGACTTTATCATACATTTCACTGACCGTTCTCTGGAACACCTGTCTTTGCCACATAATTTGTATGCGATTATAAGGCTAAGTACATTATGCAAACAGCATAATTTTCCTAAATAGGAACTATTGAAGGAGCAGAAGACTGTTGACTTATATTTGTACTTCTGAGGCCACGATCCTGGAGGAAGAGATGGTGTGCTTATTAGACTTGCTATACTGTTGGGCATCCTTGCAGCCTAGCCTGCACCAGTCTTTCTGCGGTGCGGATTTGTGAAGTGGTGCTCTGTGATTTGTATGGAGTTGGACTTGCATGAAGTGCAGCTGCAGAGTAGTGCATCAGAGAAACTTGGATTGCTTATTTGCGTGCCTAGAAGATACCAAGTGTTGGATGAAAGGGTCGCAGTCAAACCTTATGAAATGACATTTCCAAGATGGTGGTGTATCCATAGACTACTGAGCAAGGTTCTCCATTTAAGGTGAACTTGAGTCTTTTCTTACGACCTCAATTCTCGTTTAAGTCATGTATAACAGAGGCACTAACAAGTGAAAGATGCATCACAGTGTCCCCTTATTATTCTTAATGTTCATCGCTCATTCGCTATTTTTGGCCCCGATTTGTGCTCTGTACAGTCTGATTTCTCTCTGGATTTTCTTCTGGAAGACCTTGCATGGCTCTTTTTCCTTTCTGGATCTCAAGGAAAGTTTGGTGCCTTGCTTAACTTCTACAAAAATGTTCTTCAATCAAGAGTGCCAAAATTGCTAACAAGGGTTTTTTTATGCCCTCTGACTGTTTCCTCCTAACTTGGATCCACTTAAGGAGACACTTGACATATTTAAAATGTACAATTAAAGTGCAAAGACGCACCATGGCTTTAGGAGTTGCTGCTTCTTCTTCGAGCAATCAAGAAGGAAACTTGCCAGATCGTCTCAACATCCTGCCTTTGACAACTACTTTTCAAGAAGCCTTATATTATCACGGCCTTGCCTTATATAGCGGAGCAGCAGAACAGAGCAGGAGGTTCTGGATGTGTTAGTTTGGGGAGTCTACATTTCTACAGCATCTGTTATGTGGTCCAGTCAGTATTTCCACTGTACCAGTGTAATATTCCGACAGTGCTGAGGTCATTTATAAGGAGTTATGACCCTGAGTAGGATTACTTCTGCAAGTTCCCGCAAATACCTGAAAATGCAGAAATGGTGACCTGTTGGTGATAGCATGCCGCCATCTCCAGTGGGACGTGGGACCCGTGCTCACTACGCCACTGGAGTCAAGCTATCCTGGCTGATGACGGCTGATAGCCAGAAACCGGTCCTAGGATGCTTGATTCCGGTCCAGGGAAGACATGGCTTGGCAGTTCGGGCTGGACTGTTCCCATGAGGCACAGGGTCAAGACTGATTTGCATATGGCCATGTCTGAACTGGGGTGGCGTAGTGGACAAAAGAACGATGGATTTAACCCAGATCTCTTGACTGGGGGAGAATGTCTGCATTGTCAGCATTCCGTCCTTCATTTGTTTGTTGTAACGCTTTTCGCCCTAAGTGGGATGGGTATTCCCAGACGTGGGACCCGTGCTCACTACGCCACTGGAGTCAAGCTATCCTGGCTGATGACGGCTGATAGCCAGAAACCGGTCCTAGGATGCTTGATTCCGGTCCAGGGAAGACATGGCTTGGCAGTTCGGGCTGGACTGTTCCCATGAGGCACAGGGTCAAGACTGATTTGCATATGGCCATGTCTGAACTGGGGTGGCATAGTGGGCAAAAGAACGATGGATTTAATCCAGATCTCTTGACTGGGGGAGAATGTCTGCATTGTCAGCATTCCGTCCATCATTTGTTTGTTGTAACGCTTTTCGCCCTAAGTGGGATGGGTATTCCCAGACGTGGGACCCGTGCTCACTACGCCACTGGAGTCAAGCTATCCTGGCTGATGACGGCTGATAGACAGAAACCGGTCCTAGGATTCTTGACTCCGGTCCAGGGAAGACATGGCTTGGCAGTTTGGGCTGGACTGTTCCCATGAGGCACAGGGTCAAGACTGATTCGCATATGGCCATGTCTGAACTGGGGTGGCGTAGTGGGCAAAAGAACGATGGATTTAACCCAGATCTCTTGACTGGGGGAGAATGTCTGCATTGTCAGCATTCCGTCCATCATTTGTTTGTTGTAACGCCATCTCCAGTGGCGGCTGGTGACATTTGAAAGTGGGGTGGCGTAAAATGTGTGATGGAGTGCACCGTGGTGAGCGAGTGTAGCTAGCGAACCCTATTGGCATAAGGAGGGTTCGGGGGGTTTTCCCCAGATAACATTTTGAAAAAGAGGGGGAAAATGGTGCATTTTCAAGCAAATTTGAGAAAGCTAGAAGGTTAAAAAAGCAATTGTGAAAGTACAGGTATTACATTAATAAAGAGATGTCAATGTCATAATAACATAAGTAGTTGCTTATTCAGTATAATCACAGAACTTCATAACAGACTTCGAGATAACAATGCTGAGTACCATTCATACATAGCACATTTGCCATCAAAATGCTCTTTTTTTTTTTTAAGCATTCACCTTATCTGTTTGAGCTCGTAAAATAAGTAAAGCAGAGACAGCTGGTGAGTTTTCAAAGTGTAAAAAAGTTAGCCCCAAGTGAGCCCAACCGATATAAGTCAAGATATGGGGGAGGGAGGTTCTTCCTATGAGAAGTTTTTGAAAGAAAAAAAAAGGGCAAATAGTGCATTTTAAGCTAAATTAGACAACAACAAAAAATGAAAAAGCACTAAGAATCTATACCACATATAGGAGGCACGACAACTGAGTTGCCTCTTTGTTAATGGCATTATTGTAAGGAGGGAGGCTGAACACTTCTAGTAAAGTACACCTGCACCCCAGTAAGCAGTCTAGGGACATAGTGTTGGACTAAACCGGACTTGTATTTTTATTTGTCACAAATCTAACATAAAATAAAAACATAAGTGGGCAGTGTAAGGCACAATACCCACCATGAAAGCTTTAATGTGAAAACACACTTCCTTATGTAATAACTAAGACATACATACAGCAACAGTCCTATCCTGCCTCAGCATTGTGGCTTTTATTGAAAAAAGAACACTAGACGGAATACATAATCTTCCAAATACATTCCATAACTATTTCTCACAACGAAACATCGATCACATGCATCAGTGTACAATGTTGTTGCTCTATAAAATATAAAAGTGAACAGTTGAAAAACTGCTGGAAAAAAATATTTAAAAATCATAAAGCACAACAGTGCATCACTGCTGCATAAATTGGTAGAATTGCCTGTAAATTGGACAGTCACCCGAGGTCAGCTCTGTACCCCCAGAAACATCAAAGCCCAAGATCATATAGGTGTATTTCAAGGTATGGGACATTGCATGCACTTTACCTGCTGCAGACAATATTTGTGGTAGTACCCGAGAAATAAACAGTAAAAGCAGCCTTTCAGACCATAAAACAGGAGCACAAACATTTAAAACAAGCATTTACAATGCAATGGTCTCGGCATTGTTAAAGTTAGAGCTATTGGCACTGCTCATGACATTATTTTTGTGTATGTTTTTATTTTTAAAACATTTAAAGAAACGCCATTGTTATTTACAATGTCAATAGCGTAATCTATCTCAAATGCGAGACCTATTGCATTTGCACCCACACACAGAGCCACACACACAAAGCCACCCACAAACACAGAGCCACCCACACAGAGCCACCTACACAGAGCTATTCACATAGAGCAAACCACACACAAATAGAGCCACACAAATAGAGCCACCCACACACAGACAGAGCCACCCACGCATAGAGCCACCTACAAAAAAGCCACCCACACAGAGCAACACACACACAGAGGCACACACATACACACACACAGAGCCTCCCACACACACACACACAGAGCCACACATACATACACAGAGCCGCATACACATACACACACAGCCACACGCACACACGTACAGAACCACACACACACACATGGATCTAGACACATACACATTGATCTTGGGAGCCAAAGCAGAAGTGGCACCGTTGTTTCTAGATCTTTGCATTTATCACTAAAAATTAAGCATTTAAAAAATAAATGACTAATAAAAATTGACAGATTATCAGAAAGGTTTCTGAGGTGGCCATAGTGGGGGCGATTGGTCAGCGAACACTCATGCCGTAGTCGTTACTCTCTGCCTCGCAAAAGAACGGAAAGTTAAGGAAGCTGTTGAGGTTTTCTCTAGGTTTGCCATGATGATTACTCATTGGTCTCAGGATTTTGTATGGTTCGGTCTGAAACATCAGGAAGCTGCTGAGACGTGTTGGGTTGCTGGTAGCTGTCACTTTTTTCTCCTAATGGCTGAGAAGTTATGGAGACTGTGTAAAATGTGGGGGCATATAACGGCATTCCTCGAGTCTACACGTTATCTGACTGCATTTGACACAATATTACATACATACTTAGCACAGCAGAGAAAGGGTCCAGAAGAGGTAATTTCCAGTCGGGGTGATTACATGTTCTAGTGTTGCCCTGTGTGTTGTAGGTTCTATTGTTGCAGTTTGCAGAGTCATATGGTGTGCTATCATATTCCTTTCCAAGAAATGTGGCTCTGGTGCCTAGATTTGTGGCTGTCGCCATGTGGTTTAAGGGTCTCTCTGGGGCCCACTCTTATGTTGTAACAACAGGATGACCAAAGTCAGCATAATCACATGTAATGTTCATGGCATGGACACCACACCTTCTGAGGCAAGGACGGGGATAGGAGATAGTGGGCACTGCCCAGAGTTGACAAATTGTGCTCTGTGTTGGCATCCTCGCAATCGGGTAGGTCGATTTGCCCTGAATTGCAGGAGGGTTTTCACATTTCGAGCACTTTATTAGAACAGTGCTCGCCAGTGGTGGTAAGATGTCAGTCGGCACCTCATCAGATATTCACAGTGTGGGGCTTTGAGTCATTGAGCTCCTCTCTCTGCAGAGAATATTAGGTCACATCTACCCGTTTGTATAAATGGTTGGGCCAGACGAAATGCCACCAGATCGCTCAATGACCACCTAATGCATGAAACATGTAGACCTATGGCTTTGACCTGAGCTTACTAGCAGGTCTGAGAAGCACTCTCACTTACAGAGACAGGGACCATTATATCCAGAGTTTCTTTGCTTTCATTTTAAGCTCAAATTCAACCAGGAATATCACATGAAAAGTTTTTTTTTGCAGCATCTGGATGACAGTTGATTTGATTCTCACACGTTTCACCAATCTTCTCAAGTTGTAGGACACACCATTCCCAACCCAGCAATGATGCATTTGTCACAACTGTTAAGCCTGGGCGTAGAACAGTGGCGGCTGATGACATATGAAAGTGGTGAGGCATAAAAGTTCGGGATGAGTGGCATGTGGCAAGCGAGCGTAGCGAGTGATCCCAACCGTTATAAGGGAGTTCGGGGGATGATTTGCAAAAACATTTGGAGTAGGGAAAGTAGTACTTAAGGAGTAATATTTTATGTACTCTTACATTTCTTTGTGACTCAGATCTCAAACGTCGAATTCTTTATTAGTAGAAGTGCAAAAAGGGCACCACTCCTTTCTATTTGAACTGATTGAGTATGCCTATTACCTTAATATTCTCATTTTATTCCCTTTTTAGATGTTTTGGGGACAGTTCACAAAGGCATTTAACAGTATGTAAAAGAGTACTACTGGAGTAGCAGCCCCGTCTGAACTGTTATTTATCTGTCTTAAAAAACCCACAACATGCTCCCAGCAGAAAGTGCTGGCGGTGTTTAAGAAAGCTAAGTGTCTGGCTGGCTTCAATTAACACCCTGTGATTATCTGGTATTCCAAGCAGCAAAAAGGGAATAAATTGCATCTAATTAATGCTTCTCGGTGACACTGATCGGAGGCTGTGAGGACAGTGAGGCAGGGGGCGCCCTGGCAGCAATGTTTGTTTTTTCCATCTTCGGTGGCAGGGGTGGCTCAGTGAGGGAAGGGTTGCGCTCCTAATGTTTGTTCAATCCACCATCTGCGACTTTAATTCCAAATGAGCTGCCTGATGCCACAATAAATTAAAAAATAAGAAAGTATGAGGCACAGGTAACTGATGCATGTACCTGACCTTGTTTCAGCTGTACCACCCGATTAAAAAAAAAAAATTAAATTAAAGGTGTCCGATCGTAAATGCAGCGAGTGTCATTCCAGGCCTTAGAAAGGCCACTGCGCACAAAATGGAGAATTTGCCGGTACCGATTTCTTTTTTAGGGGGGCGGGGGGAAGCTGGGGACTGAAAACACTTTATCCTTAAATCAGCTGATATTTTTAATAGGCAGAATGTCTTTCCGGTTCATTTTCTACAGATGTGGCACTATTAATGCTGTGCACTGGCTGAAATGAGTGCTCAGTGAAAAGGCTTTTTCTTTTAAAAATTCAGCAGTGAAACCGAACTACTGCTCAATCTGAAGGTTTTTTTTAGCAGCAATAACAGTATGACACTCTAAGTTATGGATATTTTCTATCTGCTGTGTTACGCCTTTCTTCAACTGTTAGAACGGAAGGATGAATAGGGGAATCAGCCCTGCTGGACCTCGATTTTGTGCTCTGAGCTTTGCACACGGACCGCCGTAGCACGCGCTCACCTCTTTGAGTCTGTGTAGTGGACGCACTCTTAGATGAAATTCGTGTCACATCGTCTATGCGTTTGTGAAGTAAAAGTAAACTAATATCAGTTGTTTAGTAGACGCAGTGAACACATGTTTGATTCACAGACATGTTGGAAGAATGGGATGACATGACTAATTGCAGTTTAACAAATCTAACCTCCGACAGCTGGTTAGTGATACTGACGGCTGCAGCGCAGTCTTACGCAGACCTTTCCCTGCTCGACGATGCACAGATTATCATGCCACAGTTACCGCGCATAAAGAACACCGGATGTTTGTAACTGCCAATGGCTGAAAATAATGAACGTTGTCAGGAATCTGAGGCGCATGTGGAGCGGGAGTAGTACAAACAAGGCAGAGCAAAAGGTACACCACTGCCTTTCTCCGAGGCAGAGCAGAGCAGAAATGCCTCGGAGAAAGGCAGCCTCCTTTTCGGATTCGGGGGCGTGTTTTGCTGTTGTCTCCTCCCTGAGACTTTTTGCAAAAAACACGCCCCCCGATCCGAAAAGGACGGGGCATGATTGGAGTGACGGGACCTCTTCTCCAATGGCTGGCCAGCATTTACGAGGCCAGCCAATGGAGAACAGGGCAGAAGAGGGGCGGGTTCAAGCCCCTCTTCTCCCAAGTCATTAAATCTCTGGACTTCCGGTCTGCCGACCGGATGGTCCCGAGACCTAAAAACTGCCTACACTTTCCATTATTAAACGTTACCTCACTGTGATAGTGATGACTTCACTCGGCCTCAGGAGTCTGCTGAGAGCAGGGTTCCCACTTCACCTCTACTCTCGCCTTCTGTCAGCAGAATCTGTTGCGCAAATTGCACTGCATTTCATGCTACTAAGTTAAAGGCATCAAATGGCATGCCATCCACCTAGCTTAGGCGGCAAGGAGCCTTTCATGCGGTTTCTAACACTAGCAATAATGTGAAACTCTAAGTAGGTATTCTGGGCTTGCAGACCTCTTTACAGCACTAAAGTGAAATAACGTGCTCTCTCTGATGTACTTTGGGTGCTCTTAGTTTGGCACACATGTATCCATGTCAGAAAGTTGTGGCGGAACCTGCCATTGAGCAGCACTGATACTTGGTCCTGAATCCGAAAGTGGACCCCGCTTTAATTTTAAGAACCCCGAGTGAAAGTGCACCCTGCTTTAATTTGAAGAACCCTGAGTGCTTTCTGCCCTCTTACTCTCCCTGCTCTGCCAGTGGTTCTCTAATTACCCATCTGCCTCCTTCTACCCCTCTCTGACTCTGCCCTTCAGCCCTCTTACTCTCCCCTCTCTGCCTACGGTTCTCTTACTGCCTCTCCTTCTCTGCTCTCCTACTCTCCCCGCTCTGCCTATCCTTTTACTGCCCCTCTGTCTCTGCCCTGCTCCGCGCTCTGACTGCCCCTCTGTCTCTGTCCTCTTACAGTCGGAGCTCTGTCTCGACTGCCTCTCTACTACCTCCTGCCACTCTGTCGCTGCCACCATGCTCTCTATGCCTCCCAGGCTCTCCCTCCTCTTACTCTCCCCTCTCTGCCTGCGGTTCTCTTACTGCCTCTCTTTCTCTGCCCTCCTACTCTCCCCACTCTGCCTGCCCTCTGACTGCCCCTGCCCTGCTCCTCTGTCCCTGCCCTGCTCCACGCTCTTTCTCTCGCCGCTCTGACTGCCCCTCTGTCTCTGCCCTTCTCTTCCCTCTTACACTCAGAGCTCTGTCAGTGGCCTGACTGCCCCTCTCCCTCCTCCTACCACTCTCTGCCCCACTGCTCTCTCTGCCTCCCAGGCTCTCCCCCTCTTACTCTCCCCTCTCTGCCTACGGTTCACTTACTGCCTCTCTTTCTCTGCCCTTCTCTGCCCTCCTACTCTCCCCGCTCTGCCTGTCCTCTGACTGCCCCATTGTCTCTGCCCTGCTCCTCTGTCCCTGCCCTGCTCTACGCTCTTTCTCTCGCCGCTCTGAATGCCCCGAAAAACCCCAAACACAAAGAAGCAACCAACAACAAGCATTGGCATAGCCAATAGGTCTCGCCTTTGGGACCTTATAAGTGTTTAGCCATGCAATAGTTGCATAACTAAATACTTATAAGGTCCCAAAAGCGAGACCTATTGGCTATGCAAAGCGGCCGTGCGGCCGTGAAAGTGATCGCGATCAAGCATCAAAGCGCGAAAGTGAAAGTAATCGCGGTAAAAGCGGCGCGCGCGCCCGCGCACATGCACTGTAGCTCTAGGCTGGCCTGGTAGCACTTTTTGGAGTCCTCTCAATAAGTCTCGCCAGACCAGCGCATGCGCTGTGTCAGGCGAGACCTAAAAAACGAGCCTGGCGAGAAAAACACACAGGCAGCTGGTAAAACCAAATGTGGAAAACTACGTCACTTTACAATTAAAGGGTGTCAAGTTTAAAATCAGACATGCCAACCCTCCCGATTCAGGCGGGAGACTACCGATTTCAAAGCTAGTCTCCCGCCTCCCGATTCTAGCATCCAGAAACCCAATTCCTCGGGGTTTCAGCTGACAGTATTGTGTAATGTGCTAATTCTTCCAGCAATAGTAAGACTGGCAATGCAGGGGCTCTAAAAGGGGTGAAAAACCAACAAAGCCTCATTAACAAGCGAATGGTCTTTTAAATACCTGTGAAGTACTCGGGGGCAGCTCTGAGCGAGCCCGGGAAGCTGTTTCAGCCCGGGCTGCCACACACGGGGGAGGAGGGGGGTGGTTGGTGTATGCACTGCCAGCAACCTGCCAGGCCAGTGCACAACACTTGCATCACTCTCTCTCTGCCTGCCATTGCGCTCCATGCTTCTGAAAGGTAAGACAAAAACGTGCATTTGCGTTTCAAATGTCCGATCCTGCAGCAGCACACTTCCAAAACCCATACATGACAGTAACCCGGTTAAAGGCCCCATTCTCCCAATTTTTTCTAAAACATCTCCCACTTTGCTCTTCTGAAATGTTGGCATGCATGTTAAAATTAAAGTGTACAAATCAGCAGATGGCAGTACAACGACTGAATCAGTTGCGCATCTATGTGTAAAATCACGCACGCAGTTTCTAATTAAAACTGTGAGGTAAAAAACAAAAGCACACACATGCTGATCTAATCTTTTTCAGGGACAGTCAGATGGAGCCGTAAAATACAAATCCGTCACCTCATGAGACAGGGTGCACCATCTGGACTCTGCAAGCAGTGACGCAGCCACGAGTCCCAGACAATTGCAGTGGACACCTGTGCAACCTTGCCTCCACGCCGCCACCGGGTCCAGGGGTCTGCTGTGGGCTGCCAAACAGTCCATCACGGTGTAGTGCCATACAAGTGTGATGCACCTACAATTCAGCACCGGAAACAGAAAACTCGAGTCTGCGCAGTGTGTCTTCAGGAATCCTGTGGACAAACTGCGCAGATTCAATTTCTACGCTTCCCGCCTGCCTGGAGCCTCTACCCCACCCCTTGCCAACTCATCACAGGGTGGGACCAACCCCCCGTGATGAGTTGGAAATGGGTGGGGTAGCCATGCTCTTCACTCCCTGATTGACCTGAAGCCCCGGCACTACAGGGCTTAAGCCTGAAGCGCCCTGGGCTAACTTTACCCCCACGTCATCAGATGGTGGAGACTGATCCTTTGGGCTATGTGACTTCACAGGCCTAAGGCCGGTGAGCTCTTCAGCCCGGCAAATAGTTTGCCCAGCGTCACTCAGCGTTAGTGACTCAGGCTGCATTACTTATGACCCCAACACAGAAAACAAGGATGGCATGTATACGACCCAATTTAGGTGAGTGCAGCAGCCTGCATTTTTAATAACAAACAGCAAACGCTGTTTTTATTGTGGAGATGGTGATGGGACAAAAGTAAAGGGGGCGGAGCCCTGACGCCCTGTACGAGAAACCACCACTGGCCCATCTCTGCATTTGCTAATTGAAAGCAATGCAGCCACTCACTGCCCCTTGCAGACACAGGAGCTGCAATAGTGGAACATGTGGCAAAAAAGAACAAATGTTACTTACCTGTAAACTGTGGTTCTCCGGTATTGGTGTCTTTCATAGATTCACATGCTTGAATATTCCCCGTCGTCGAAGTGGGAGTCCCACGGTACATAAAAAGCAATAAGCCTCATGAATATAAATATACACATAAATATATATATAAGAATAAAATACATATATAAATAAACATATATTTTAAAATAACATATCAAGTCAAAAGTACCATGGGATAACATTGACGCATTGAAACAGAAATCACTTTACTGACATATCCATGTCGTTTTTATAGTCCAAACTCCAGCCAATCAGGTGCAAACACCCTCCAGAACCTTCTCCTCAGAGGCTCAGGCCCTCAGATTTTCGTAGCACAAGAAGTGACAAGAGTCTTATGAGGAGAAGAGAGCCTCTGAGGGGAGGAGGGTGGGTCGCATGTGAATCTATGAAAGACACCAATACTGGAGAACCAGAGTTTACAGGTAAGTAACATTTGTTCTTCTCCAGTATTGGGGTGTCTTTCATAGATTCACATGCTTGAATAGAATAGTGAGCAGTACTCTGCAGCCTGAAGAGGCCGTGTCAACGTTGCATGAAATACAATGACATTGTATGATAAAAACACACAGCTGATAACAACCCAAGGAGGAGGGAAATAACAGAGGCTCACCTTATTTGAAGAGATTGCGAAGAACTGCTTGGCCCACTGCCGTATCAGCTTCATTGATTGCATCCAGGCAGTAGTGCCTTGTGAAAGTGTGCCTGCTGGACCACGTAGCTGCCCGGCAGATCTGATGAATGGGCACACCAGCGAATAAAGCAGTGGAGGAGAACATTGCCCTTGTAGAATGCGCCCTCACTCCAGAAGAAAGAGGCTTGCCAGCCTTCTGATGGCAGAAAGATATCGTTGAAGAAATCCAACGTGCAATTGTTGGTTTGGTTACAGAATGTCCCTTACAGGTTCGCCCGTAGGCTACGAACAGTTGATCAGACTGACGAAAGGGTGCCGTTCTGCTGATATAGAACTTGAGACACCTGTTTAAGTCCAAAGAGTGTAGACTCTGTTCCGCTGGAGATTGCGGATGAGGTAAAAATGTTCTTAAAATTACGGGTTCATTAATATGAAAATCGGACGGCACCTTTGGCATGAAAGCTGGGTTAGTGCGAAGGATTACACAGTCCGATTTAAATTGAAGAAAAGGAGGATGGATTGTGAAGGCGTGAATGTCACTTACTCGGCGAGAGGAAGTCAGTGCAAGCAGGAGGGCGACCTTCCAGGTAAAAAATTTGAAATCCGCAGAATAGATTGGCTCAAATGGCGCCTTCATAAGCTGCGCCAATACGATGTTAAGACGCCACGTGGGCGGAGGACGCCGAATGGGTGGAAACATCCGGAACAACCCTTTAAAGAATTGCTGAATTACTCTAGATGAATAAAGAGAGGAAGAGCCCTCCTGGCGAAAGCGAGAAATTGCCGCTAGAAAGACTTAAGATGGAGTGAGACAGTCCTGATTGTGCCAACTGCAAAAAGAAAGGCAGAATCTGTGCCGGGGAGGCGTGCACTGGGTGGATGCGAACAGACGAGCACCAGTGACAGAAGCGCTTCCACTTTAGCTTGTAGGTCTTCACCGTGGAAGGTGCCCGCGCCCTGGCTAGAACTTCCCTGCAGGCAGGTGAAATGTTCAAGTGAGCAAATTCAAGGTGCTCAGGTTCCAGGCAGACAATTTGAGTGAACTGGGATTCGAATGGCAGATCCGACCGTTGTTCATTGTTAGAAGGTCCGGCCGAGGGCGAAGAAGGATGGGCTCGCACTGAGAGAGGAGCAGTAGCTCAGAGAACCATGCCTGCAGAGGCCACCGTGGAGCAATCAGGAGAATGTGGCACGGTTGTCTCCGCATTTTCCACAACACTCGAGAAATCAGAGGGATTGGCGGAAAAGCGTAGGCAAATATCTTGCACCAGTCTATCGAAAGAGCATTTCCGCGCGACCCTCTGTGGGGAAGCCAACTTGCGTAAGACTGGCATTTGCTGTTCTGTGGAGTTGCAAAGAGATCCAGGTTCGGGTGACCCCAAAGGCTGAAGACAAAGTCTAGAGTCAGCTGATGCAACTCCCACTCGTGGGTCGATGACGCTGACCGACTGAGTGAGTCTGCTAGAATGTTGGAAATGCCAGGCAGGTGGACTGCAGTGAGCGTGATCTGATGAAGTATGGCCCAATCCCAGATCTTCTGAGCAAGCTGGGAAAGCAGTGGAGATTTTGTCCCACCCTGCTTGTTCAGGTAGTGCATGCTGGTGGTGTTGTCCGTTTGAATGAGCACTGATTCCCCTTGAAGCTGGAGCCGGAAGGATTTGAGTGCAAGGAAAATTGCCATCAGTTCTAATCTGTTGATGTGCCAAGAACGTTGAGACAGAGTCCATTTGCCCTTGATGGATAGATCTTGAAGGTGTCCGCCCCCCCATTCCAGGGAGGCATCCATGGTAAGAACGAGTTCCGGGGCTTTTGCCAGGAAAGAAGTTCCAGTTGCGATGTTGCGAGGTTGTGTCCACCAGTGCACAGCTTGTGCCATGCGAGCGGTTACGAAGATCCGGTCGCTGAAAGAACCGGAGATCTGACGCCATTGTTTGTCCAGTTCTTCTTGAATGGGACGACTCTTCAGTCTGCAATGTGGGATCAAAGAAATGCAGGAGGACGCCATCCCCAGAAAAATCGTCAATATGCGGACTGAAACGGACCGCTTTGATCTGATGGAAGCTGCGTGCTGCAGGATCCGTGTTTGCCGATCGGCGGAAACGAAAGCCATGGCCCTGGAGGTATTGATGGTAGCGCCTAGGAACGTTCTGTGCAGAGCTGGCGTGAGCTGAGATTTTTGTATGTTGACTGACAGTCCTAGAGAGTGGAACAGAGTCCGACAATACTGAGTATCTAGGGATGCTTGGTGAAAGGACTGAGACTTGAGACAATCGTCGAAATTTGGGAATATTTGAATGCATTGCAACCGCAAATGGGCCACCACCGGGGCAAGGACTTTCGTGAAGACTCGAGGAGCTGAGCGAAGCCCGAAAGGCAGGACTTTGAATTGAAAGTCCCTGTGGCCTACACGGAAGCGTAGGTATTTCCTGTGGTGTGGTAAAATTGGCACGTGGAAATAAGCATCCTGAAGATCGATTGTTGTCATGAAGTCGTCTTGAGAAAGGAACTGAAGAATGTCCCTCAGCGTGAGCATGCGGAATGATTGGTCTTTTAGAAACTTGTTGAGGGACCTCAGGTCGAGGATAGGGCGCCACTCCCCAGATTTCTTTAATACAAGGAAAAAACGGGAATAGAAGCCTAGCCCCTTCTGAGATTTCGGAACCACTTCGATGGCCCCTTTCTTGAGCATAATGCCGATCTGATGGAAAAGCTCTTTGAGATGAGCGGGAGGAGGACCGGATGGAGGGGTGTTTCGAGGGAATTTGACTAATTCAGGGCATGGCCCTTTGAAACAATGTCCAACACCCAACGGTCTGAAGTGATCAATGACCAATTTGAAAAGAATTTTGAGATTCGTCCTCCAACTCGGGACGGGGGGCACTGAGGGGAGGGGCATATAAACAAAGAGTCATTGTTTTTTGGAGGAGTTCCCCCTATAGTTGGACTTGCCTCTGTAGGTTTTACTAGTCTGGTGTCTGTAAGACTGTGGGTTTTGGGAGGAAAAACGTTGGTGTCCTTGGCTGTAAGAGCGGTATTGAGTGGAATTGCCACGAAAGGAAGAGGTGGTGCTGCGTCCGCGAGCACCCCGAAAAGGCTGCCTTCTAAACTGTAGTGTGCCAAGGGAACGAGCCGTCTCAGTGTCCTTCTTTATTGTTTGGAGGGCCTCATCCACAGGCTTTGCCTGGACTTCATGACGAAAAGAAGTGGAACGAAGCCAGCCTTGACTCCTTGAAAACAGCTGCTCCAGCTAGCTGTCGAAAACCAGTTGAGGCGATATCTACAGAGCAATCAATAATCTCTGAAGATGCTCTTTCACCTTCTTGCAGAATCTTGAGAGCGTCTGCTCTAGAGGGCTCTGGGATGAGCTTAATGAAAGCCTCCATGTCCGACGGCGATCGTAACGGCCCAAGATGGCCAAAGAATTTGCTGCCCTTACTGTTGTGGAGGCCATGGTAGAGAACTTCTTCCCAATGGCGTCCAGGTGACGGCCATCACGGTCAGGTGGAGAGGAAAGTGGAGACGAGGGATTCTTCGAGCGACGTTGTGCCGCCTGGGTGATGACTGAATCTGGCTTAGGCTGGGATACCAAGCAAGCAGGAGAAGAGTCCGGGGCCTTATACTTTTTCTCCAACCGCGGAAGAACTGCCGGGATTGAATTAGATGTCTTCATCAGTTTAATCCCTTCATTCCAAATAAAGTCAATTATGGGCAAGGCCCGAACTTGTTTCTGTGGTTGTGATTTGAAATCATACAGAAAGCAATCCTCCTCTCTCACGATCATGGGGAGATGAAATCACTGCGCCGCTCTTTCCATCAACTGATGGAAACCTGTAATGTCAACAGGTGGAGAGTTCACTGGCGACTTCGGAGGCGAAGAAGGCAAGTTAATTTGATAATCATCCCAGTCGGCCATTGTGTCATCGTCATTGCCCTGAAGCTCTCCATCTTCCGTATCTTGAAGAACGTCTCCGTCACCCTCTGCAGGGGGTACTAGTGAAGGGGCGGATGGCGTTGGCTCCACCGGCACTGGAGGAGGAGTCGGAAAGTTCGATGGAGCGTCACGTGGAGAACTGTGAGAAGAAGGTGGAAAACGACGATTGTAATCCTCCAACATAAATTGGAGATGAGAGACAAAGGAAGCTGTGCCATTGGGACCTGTGTAGGAGGATCCTGCTCCTCTTCTTGATAAAAATGATCCTCCTGATCCTCATCCTCATTCTCGAAATCCTGACATTTAATGAAGAGTTCTGATGGACTGCGAGCAGCCCGGAATGTGGAATGAATGTCCTCATCAGAAGCAGAGTCATCCTCGTTGCCAGAGGGAAACAGCTGTTGCGGTGGCTGAGCGGCCGGTGGCATAGTAATGGAGTCCAAAACAGCGTGACGACGCTGAAGCAAGGAATCGTCGACAGGTGCAGATGTTGGCGTAGAAAACGGCACCAGTGGAAGGATGCAAAAGTTGACAACACCGTCGACGAAGCCACCGTCGACGAAGCCGCCGTCGACGAAGCCGCCGTCGACGAAGCTGCCACCGCCGACAAAGCCACCGCCGACAAAGCCACCGCCGACAAAGTCACCGCCAACAAAGCCACCGCCAACAAAGCCACCGTCGGCGAAGCCATCGCCGGCGAAGCCACCGTCGATGAAGCTGCCGCCGACGAAGATTTAATCATCGACGACGCCGATTTCTTCTTTTTGATCATCGATGAGGATTTGGACGTCGACGGGATAACCAGTTTCCTCGTCGTCGACGAAGAGGATATAGGAATCGTCGACGAGACAACCTTTAATGAAACACAAACCACTGTCGACAGAGATTACGTCGACGAAGCTGTCGTCGACGACATAGGGAATCTGCTGGAAACCATCTTCACCGTCGTCGTCGAGGTTGAAGAAGCAGCAGATTTCATCGACGGAGTGACCGTCGATGAGCCGTCGATGGTCTGGCATGTTTTTGAGTAGAAACATGCGCTGAAGGAGTCACAGACACCTGAGAGTGAGATCTCGGGGGCGTTGACGCAGTAGCAGAATGTACTGGCACCTTAGAAACTCCCAAGAGGTGAAGCTTTCTCTTTTTTTAGAAAGGGAGAGGGCAAATCATGTACACTACTACGATTGGAAGAGACTCCGGCGTGAGCAGAAGCCACACTTTCGACATCAGAGAGAGGATTATCTGCGTCCTTCAATTTTTGGAGCCACAGAAGGAGGTGACCCTCTCTGTCCTTTAGAGTCTTTTGTGAAAAAGTTCTACAGATTTTACAGTTGCCCACCTTATGGTCGGGGTAAAGGCAGTAAATACATTTTTCATGAGGGTCCTCAGAAAAAAGTCTTAACTTCCCACAAGAAGCACAGGGACGGAAATGAGACTTCTTACTTGAAGACATGAGGATAAGTTGAAGAAATCCAAACCAGAGAAAAAAACTGAGCAGAGCTCAGGGAGACTCCCTTCACATGACGTGCAGTAGAAAATCTGAGGGCCTGAGCCTCTGAGGAGAAGATTCTAGAGGGTGTTTGCGCCTGATTGGCTGGAGTTTGGACTATAAAAACGACATGGATATGTCAGTAAAGTGATTTCTTTTTCAATGCATTCCTATGTGTCAATGTTATCCTATGGTACTTTTGACTTGATATGTTATTTTAAAATATATAATGTTTATTTATTTATGTATTTTATTCTTATATATATATTTATGTGTATATTTATATACATGAGGCTTATTGCTTTTTATGTACCGTGGGACTCCCACTTCGACGACGGGGAATATTCAAGCATGTGAAGCTATGAAAGACACCCCAATACTGGAGAATGTAATTTTGGAAGCATGTGGTGGTCAATGGGACATCTTTCTGCTTCCTCTGATGCCTGCAACTTCCACTAAACAAGCATTTGCAATACAATAGGTCTTGCATTAGCAAGAGTTTAAGCTATTGGTATTGTAAATGACGATGCGTTTTATTTATCTGTTTTGCTAATTAACACATAAATAAAAGGCTTTGTCATTTACAATGCCAATGGCTCAAACTCTTGTAAATGCGAGACCTATTCAAAGAAGCGGCCGCCATTGTCAGGGGCTGTTTGGAAAGTGATAGCATGCATGGCGAGCTGAATGTTGCAGGAAAACATGTCCTGCCTGCAGTAGGAGAAACTCATGAAAGAAAATAGTGCTTACAGACTAAAAAAAGACAAACAGTGTACCAACTGAAGTAAAAGGGCCAGTCCTCATGGGGGTTAACAAATTAAGACAAGGAGGGACTCACAAGCCTATAAATGAATCAGAAGCCAGCATTTGCGAAGGACAAGGATACAAGCCAATGACCAATATGGGCGGAGAGGAGCCGGGGCTTCTGTGCCATACTTCAATACAGCATGCCGCAGAGCACCCACCTTCCTCCTTGTGGATATGTATAGACTTACATTGGTAGCCTGAAGCCTTTCAATGGTTTGTGTCCATGGAGTGTTTGCAAACCATTGATACTTTCGCAATTTGCAATCATTTTGGGAATACACCTTCTCGCTTCTTTTGTCTGACAATGTGCAAGAAGTTACAGCGATGAGTGATGCAAATTGGAAACCCCTTTCTATGGTCTTACTTGACAGTGCAGCTGTTGCCAATTAAGTGAGCATCACTAGAGAGGTTCTTTGGCTCTGCCCACATGTTGAGTCATGTTTACACAATTTGATTGTGCAGCAGTTGTGGGCTTACTCTGAAAGAGTGCTCGGGCACCAGCATGAACAAGTGAGCGTGGTCTACAATGAGAGCATGCTTACAGGGAGTGGTACGACACTGAAAGTAGACACCTCTAACAGAAGCATGTCTCATGGGTATGTCTATTTTTTTCTTGCCTGTCAAAAGAGATCATCCAATCTAGCTATGCGAGCTCACCCTTCTTGTTTTTCTGTTGGTTGAGGGCCAGGTGATGGAGTTCTGCACCGAAACTCACTCTAGAAATCCTTGTGTTACTATTGGTGGCAGATGGGGACTGGCTCACACTTTGTGATGGGCGGGCATTTGAATAAAAGGCCGTGTGATTTATGACCAGGAGGTGGTGAAGTCTCTGGTCTAGCGCGAGACACTCACAGTTAAGTTCTGTTGCGCCTCTGCAGTGGCAGCACAAGGTAGGGACAGGGGTGCGTTTGCACGACTCGTGGTTCAAGCACAAGTGGTCCACAATATCCACGCAGTATTGTTGTTGAACTGCCAATCGCCGTTTCTGCTGAAATCACCTAGCAGCTTGCTTGCAGGGGAGGGGAGTTAAAGCAATGGGCATGGAGGTGTTGGAGGAATGTCCCATTTTGAGTGGCGATTGCTCACTCACAATGGGTCATGAGCAAATAGGGCCCAAAAGGAGCAAGCACTCACATCGAGGAGCGGGAAGTGACAAAAAGTAGTTACAGAGACAGGACACTGACGCGCTTCTTGGAATACACAAGGAGTCCAAATTCAACTGAGGAAGCAGCAAAGCCAGCCATTGCGAGGCGACCACTACTGTGGTACTGGTCACTCCAGCCACATTAACCTCAGCTCCGTGCAATAGCGTGGTACTGCAACAACATCAATTGGTCACATCCGTGCCACGGGCAGCAGCACTGAGTTGATCCATCTGTCCAAGCTTTGAACTTGCCCATTGTAAGAGTGCACTCTTAATCCATGCTGCCACCCTATATCTACCCATGAGGCCACCCCAGTCATAGGCACATAGTATGACTTGTGCCCTCTGAACAGGAGAGCTGGAGTTCTAGCTATGAACCTTCCTGGTATCGAACCAGTGCCCCGTCCTCACAGCGCATGTGCCTCAGTATACTGATTTCATTCCTGATAACTTTATGAGGCGAAGTGTAAGTCAGCCTCATAATTCAAACAAGTCTCGGAGACATTTGATATCGGTTTGGCGATTGGTGAACACTGTAGGATCCAGATTTTTCAATAATGCTTAGTGTGATTCTCTGCTGTGTCTGTAGTGCTGCACTATTCACCGAGCTCCCGCTTTACACAACGAGTAGGGTAGTGGCATGGTCTCTTTAACGTACAAGTACTTGTATACAGGTCTTACTCAATGTTTAATTTGTGTCGGTGGTTCAAGGTACTCCCCACCATCACTTAATTGTTAACACCAGCACATATGACAGTCTGCCACATGGTGGTGCTGTTTGAATAAGTTAGAAATTAGAACAACAGTTGTTCATTAGTTCAATATACATTAAAAATGACGAATGCCTGCCTCCCAAGTCCTTCTTATAGCTTTGGGGGCCTGGAATAGTCAGAATGATCACATTTGTAGGAATGTGATGGATAGTTATTATGTACGTACTGTTGTTGGCAGCCCTGGCAGGGACAATCCGTGTTGCAATCTGCAGAGGCCTCCTGATAAGGGCTCTGACACTTTTGTTTGTTTTATAAATCAAGTACTGGTCCTACTGTCTCGTATCTCCACTTAGCTTTGCACTTTTCCCCGGGGCGTCCGATTTCTGTCCCTTTACTGTAAGGTACCTGGATTCTTACAGGTCTGCCTCTGTAGACTCCAGTTCATACAAGTTGTTGTGCTTTCTATAAACAGCTGGTGCTGCAAGTAATTGCAGTGTCACCCTCTCTCTAGCATGTTCTGTGCCAAATAAGCCATGGCGCAAAACATATACGAGGTGTGCGTGTGCGGAGTGGAGTGGACAAAAAGTTTATTACTGGTTTTTTTTATGAAGCCTAGTAGTAGCATATTTGCGAAGCAGTGTTTCAGGCCCACCTAACTATGCTGTTTTATTTCTGTTCTTGAGCACACACGGCGCAGGAAGAGGATTCTCTGCGGCCCGCACTGTATGCTCTTGTGTTCAGGTAGGCCTCTTTAGGAGCTCTTTCTCTGACTCCCTTCGAAAACAGCCTGCTTATGCTGTGCCAGAGGAACCTGCACGTGGACATCCCTGTGACAGACTGGGCAACCAGCAGCCCATGGGCTCCTTCTAGACAGACTGGGCAACCAGCAGCCCATGGGCTCCTTCAAGATCCGGGGCATTGGGCACTTCTGAAGATTGGTATGTCGAGGTCACCTGGGCAAGAAAAGGATGGGGAGAAGAATACTGGGATCCAAAATAAAACAAGGGAAAAAACTGGTAGCAACAAGGATTGTGTTCTGTAAAGAATGTATATAGGAGATAAAGAACTGAATGTGACAAACACTTTTTAAATGGAAAAAAACCCTCTTGCCTTCCAATGGAATCACTTCCGGAAAAACCTAAGGATACACTAAGGAGCCAATAACATGAGGTGAGAGAAAAATACATCTGTGTGCAGCCAGAGTCCGCTCTTTATATTTAGGCCCATTCTATTATTTTTCCTAAATATTAAAAATAAAGATACATAAAGCAGCTTTTGGTCAACTAGTTTCATCCACTGGTTTGTTAAATTGTACATCACATATTGCTTCAGGCCAGGTATGTGGCCTCCCTGGGCATTTTGCCAATGACAAAAAAGGTCCAGTCCGTAATCAAAAATGTTCTTGATGTGGGATTGTAGGGCATTTTCAGAAAGTATGTAGGAGAAACAGTAAGAATTATAGGAAGGCATCAGTAAAGGTACTAGAAGAGGATTCAAGCTCTTTTTCACAAGATACTGATAATGATGATGCCAACATATGTGTGTTAAGTGTGGGTTCAGAAGAGGACTCGAGCTCTATTTCACAAGACACTGATGAAAAAAATACCAATGTGTGTGTGTGTAGTGTGTGGGTTCGGACTCTGAAGTCTGGAGTGTTGATAGTGAGAAAAAGAAACCCAAATGTGAAAGATCTATGGGAGGGGTGACTATTATTGTTACTGATGATTCGGGTTCACTGTATTCCATAGTCAATGAAAAAGTGTGGGAAGAGAAATTTATGCCAGTTTTGGTAAACAAATTAGATTCACCGGATATTGCTCCAAAAAGCTTTACGGGAGAATCCATCATTCTCATTGGTTATAGAAAACTGATGTTCGTTTTTAAACAACTGTGAGGCGGAATGTAAATTTTACGCTGCCAAAGCTGGTCCTTTAGTGTTGCGGTGGTGGAACCAATGGAAACTTGATATCATTTTTGGAATCCCAATAGTGCCGATCCTATTATGGTAGTCCAAAGTAATGAGGATGATGAGAAAAAGATAATAGAAGAATTTGCTTGAGTATTTTCTGGCACTATAGGTGAACACAGGGTAAATTATATGGTTTAAACCGGTTTATTAATTTTAAACATAGTATACAACAATCCCACCTACAACCATCGGCCGGTGGGCATGCATGAACCAAGACAGGTTAACAATCAAGGAGATCACGGGGTGGGGATTCGGTGGATGAGGGTGGAGTCAAAGGGAGGACCGGGGGGGGATGGAGGGTCCAGACAGGGCGAGTCAGTGAAGGACATCCACACGGTGAGTCTCACTCACATGTGAAGAAGGGGGGATAATCATTGGAAGGGCATGCATACCATGAGTCAATCAGGGTTCCGGTATCCTAAACAGGGACCCTAGCTCTTATCAAACAGCGGTAAGGTGTTAGTCACAGGGGCAGTCAATTTCTCCATACCCATTGGTTCCCATAGTTTATGGAGCCAATCTATGGTTATCAGGACTCGGTCGGAGCCCCAGCAGGCAAAAAGAACCTGCTTGGTGCCCCCATGCAATAGGGTAATGGGTAATTCCTTTGCAGATTTGAAGGGGATACGTCAAGGAATTCGGAAGACCCAGTAGGATGTAACCCGGGAAGCAGGTAATGTCAGTATCGAACATCTCATCCACCACTGCCGGAACCTCCACCCAAAAGGATTGTATCTTGGAGCAGTGCCAGAGAATATGGGTGAGAGTCCCCAATTGACTACTGCAACGCCAGCAAGCACCATCGCTGCCTCTCTTCCACTGGACAACTCTCGCTGGAGTATAGTACCAATAATGGGCAATTTTGAGAAACATCTCCTTGCTGGAGGTATTGCAGGCAGAGGCAAGTGCATGGTGGAGGATGTCACTCTATTCCTTAGTGGCAAATGTGCATCCATATTCCTCCTCCCAGCATCACTGTGCAGGCGATTTAGCAGGGGTGGAAGGTGTGTTAACACCACAGAGATCCAAGTGTAGGCGTTTGCCAATTGTGCGTGTAAAGAGCCATTTCTCAAAGGGAGTAAGAGGCCTACTAGACTGAGGGAGAATCAGAGGGTGGGAGACCCAGTGATGGATTTTAGTACATTGCCACGAGGCCTCAGGTGAGCGCCGTTATGCAGTTTGGATCTACAGGAAGTTCATCCTCATCAAAGAAGTCCCCTATTCTCTTGCAATTGGCCTCTTGCCAGTGGAGAAACACAGAGCCACATAGCATGGGAGAGAAGTCTGGATTCCCTATGATAGATGTTTGGGGGAGGGGGATATAGGAGTAGATAGCTTCTTTGTGATTTGTACATAATCCCACAACCCCATTGTAGCTTGGAGAACCAGCAATTTATAAGGACCTGCCGGTCTGTGGTTTCGTGGTAGCCAGGACACTTTCCAGATATGGATACCAGCCATGGCCTGGTCCACGAAGCACCAATGCCTTTTCCTAGTAGGCCTGGACCATTGCACAATGTAGCGCAACTGGGCCACCCGGTAGTTTTGCAATAAATATGAGATTCTAAACCCACCCTCCGATTGCAGGAGGTAGGCTTGCTTCCTCCCCTAACGGGCCTTCTTGCCTCGCCAAATGAAGTCTTCTATAAGACGTTGGATCTTGGCAAGTACATGAGGTGATGGTTGTAAGGGCAGCGTTTGCATGACATATAAGATTTTAGGGAGAGGTGTCATTTTGACTGCGGCCTGGCGGCCCAGCCAGAGGAGGTCATGCCCCTTCCATTTAGACAAGTCAGAACAAGCAGTAATTAGGAGTGCTGCGTAGTTATGTTCAGCAGTACAATCAGGGGTGGGATAGAGCTGTAACCCTAGGTAGGCCATCCCCTGGGTGGCCCAGGCAAATGGTTTTCCAGAAGTGCTTGATCTGCCTCTGGACAGTAAGGATGAGTGCTGTGGATTTTTGCAGGTTTGTCTAAAAGCTCGAAGCTCTACAGAACAGTGTCAGTTCTTGCATTACTGCAGGGACTGCGTACAATGGATTTGATAAGACTAGCAGAACATCATCAGCACACAAGACTGTTTTGTGCTCCCTGCTGCCAATTAGGATGCCTGTGATGGATTAGTGTCCACGAAACCGTTCAGCAAAGGGCTCCATATAGAGGGTAAAAAGCAATGGAGACAAGGGGCAGCCCTGACGCATGCCTCAACAAATGTTAAAAGGCTGAGAGAGGGTGCAGTTCACCCTCACCGGAGCCCTAGGGGACACATAGCCACACTGGATCCACTGTCGGGGGCTTGGGCGCCGACCAAACCAATCCAACACCAGGCGCATATACAGCCAGTGAATCTGGTCAAACGCCTTCTCCACGCCGATGGAAAGGAGAAAGGTCAGAATCTGAGAGCGATGTGCCTTGTCTAGAAAGTGACCTATGTTTTGTACCATCACTACATTCTCTTTCTGGTATAAATACAGTCTGATCAGGGTCCACCAAGCTTTACATATAGGTGCCAGATGGTATAACAGGATGCCAGTAAAAAGCTTGGCGTCCAAGTTAAGAAAGGAAATTGGCCTATAGGAGGAGTACAGTGCTGGGTGTTTACCGGGTATGGAGATCATTGTTGTAGTGGCCAATTTCATGGTGTCAGTCAGTGTGCCTGTAGTGCTAAATGTATTATAAAGGCACACAAATATGGGCGCTAGTACTGTCCCAAAGGTCAGCACCATACCAGACTGCTCCGGGAGCTTTGCTCAGCTGGAGACGCTGTATGGCCATAAGGACCTCCACCATGGAAATATTGCCATCCAATTTGGTCGCATCATTCCTGGGGGATATGTGCTAGAGGGACTTGCACCAGGTATGAGGCCGCATCTCCCAATTCTATCTCCTCCACTGTATAAAGAGGAGCATAGAAGCATTCAAAGTCTTTAGCGATTAGCTCGTCCTGGTGGACTATGCAACCGTCCGAACATGTGAGTTTCCCCACCCTCTGCAGGACGGCATGGGTTCAAAGGCGGTGGGGCTAACAATTTCCCTGCTTTGTTACTACCTGCTTAGTAAGTTTATTTTGTTCGTAACAGGACATACTCCGCTCTATCCATGTCCAACGCATTAAGCTGTTAGGGGGCTGCTGTGTTTTGGTGCCGGAGAGCCAACAGGAAAAGAGAACAAAGGGGAGAAACAGTAAACAATACAGTGAACAAGTTACCCACCTGGGAACAGGGTGCACAAACAGTTGTGGTTCCATGCCATCAGTGCCAGCTTGCATCAGTTCTGCCATTTGGTGTAGTGAAGTCAGGGAGCTCCATTTGGGAACAAGGCAAAGACGGAGCCAGACCAAACCGACCCCAAATACGTTGCTAAATCAGGATCATGGCAGCAATTGCAATGATGAGGATTTGCTGGCTACCACTTAATCATAGAGGTGGCCAAAAGGGATCCAGGCGATCAGTGGTCACTATACGGGCCGTACTTAGAGTATCACTGAGCTAGAGAATCTTGAGAACAGATCCAGACGTTCCAACATACTCTTCCTAACGAGATGTGGTCTTTTGCTCCAGAAAGTCGACCCGTTTCTGCCATGTTCCACCTGATATCCTAAACATCAGCCACAATATCATTCTAGAGGGCAGCGAAATTGTCTTGGAGGGTCCTAAATAAGGCTCTAAGAATTCTCTTGTTACTGGTGCAGCTTCAGTCCAAGACCCTGATGCCCGGACCTCCGCGGGAGCGGGTGCAGCCACATGTGTCTCCCCTTACTGGTCCACTCTCCTCAGCAGGAGCTTGGCAAACAGGTCCTTGAGGGTGGCGTCCTTTTTGAAATTTCATTGGGAAGGCATTTCTGCATCTTGGGACAACTACATCACTTAAGAGAGAGGGGTAGCGCGGCCACAGGAGAAGGGCCTGCTTGGGTGAAGAGTGTGTCCCTTGCAGAGAACCAGGCACCCAAACCCGGCACTGAGATCAGGGGGTCTGCCGCAGATATCCAGAGCTAAGGGGACCCCTAGTATCGCCAATCTCACCTCTGCCTCCCTGGTACCTGGGGTGACCATCAAGAGTCCAACATATATTCCGGAGGGGTCAGGTCTCCAACAAAATGCAGGTGCAGGCGCCAGCTCTATAGAAAGTTAGGGGCACCAGACTAGAGAAGACCAGTCAGCCAGAAAAGGATATATACAGTGAGGGGATGCCTGAGTGGTGTCTGGCTCCTCAGCCTGTGGCATCTGCACCCCTGGGGTCCAAGGGCCACCATGCAGGGCCACCCCTGTCCCAGCAAAGAAAGAGCTTCAGTCCTCATCAAACACGTTGGCAGGTGTGGTGCCACTATGTAGGTGAGGACGCAGAGGGCCAGGCATGTCAGACCAGGACGGCCGCAAGCATAAACACCCAGGGCAGACTGACAGGTCTCTGGCTGGCATCAGTCCCCCAGTTTATGGCAGCCGCCAATTTATTGGCCCAAGAGCAGTCTGGTGGGATAATTGGTGGCCGTCAGCAGGAACAGGCTGGTTATTTGTGCGGGCCCCCTGCAGAGTGGGGGATGGAGCCCGTTCCCGAGACCGCAAAAAACGACTCCAGGTGGGAGTGGGGGCAGCTTCCAACCACTCTTCAAAGGCCACATACCTCAGTCTGTCAGGCCGCAGGGAGTCGAACAGGTGTCCCCCTCAGCCTACCTGGTCTCTCTCTATGCTGTGTGAGCACAGACCGCGTGATGAGGCCTGCGGCCAGCCCGGTGTCAGGATTCACCAGTAGGGGCAAGGCTGGGCCTGCTCTCGAGCACAGCCGCACCGGTGCCGCACCAGTGCCAGGCAACGTGGCCTAGGTCCCTGCTGCCGGCAGGTCCCGCGGAGCCCAGAAAGCATAGAACTCCGCAGTGAAGTGATGGGGGCAGGCCAACACCTACACTCACCTGGTCAGGTGGCTGACTCGTTGACCAGGTGGGCAACCCCCGTCTGGGTCCTTCATTCATCAGGGGCCAGAGTTAAGTCTCTATTGTGGCTGCCAGTTTGGTTGAGCGACTGTTCACAGGATCACTTCACCACCGACTCTGGTATGGTCCCAGCAAGTCAATCCAGAAAGAATTAAACAAGCTACAAGAAGCTGGCATAATAAGGTCAGCAGAATCTTCAGATTGGGTTGCTCCATTAGTAACAGCATGACGCGCTAATGCAAACTTTGATTATGCATTGCCCCTAGAGACATGAAAAGGAATATTCTGGACCACTTTCCGCTACCCAGAATTAATTTAATGTTCTCGGCAACATAGGATATTCAATGGTTTACGACTATAGATTTAACTGCTGCATACCATTAGTTACCCTTAAATCCTGAGAGCCACCGGTTAACAGCATTCATTACATCATTTGGTTGCTTTCAGTTTGTCAGGGTACCTTTTGGATTGGCATTGGCAGTGGCGATGTTTCTCAAATTGCTTAAGAATTTTAAAAAATGGGATGTTCTTTCAGGATGATATCCGGGTAATAGGAAAAATTAAAGAGGAGCATGATTCCAAACCTAGAAAAGTGTTAAACATTTTGCAGGCTAAAGGGTTAACTGCAGAGTATGTGAGGTGCATATTTGCAAGAAGAACGGTAACCTATTTGGGCCATGAGATAGGTAGAAATGAGGTTAAACCAAAAGATCTTTGGTTGAAGCAATAAAAAGTGCTTCCACCTCATCTAACAAAGATGAGGCGAGAATATTTTTGGGGATGGTGGAATTGTACTCCACGTTTGAGTAATGAATTTTCAACTAAATGTTCCTGGTCAGGCATTTATTGAAAAACAAATGTGATTTCCTGTGGAAAAAGGAATGTCAAGAAGCATTCAAAGAAATTAAATGTGTAATTTGTTGTGCACTGACACTACAGTTTTGACCATAAGTTAAGGTCAGTAGTAAGCACGGACGCTAGGTGCAAGGGTCAGGGTGCGGTGTTAACGCAATTTGATGGAAACAGTAACAAACATAAAATGGCATTTACTTCAAGATCTCGGACTCTTACAGAAGAGAAATATGCTGTAATCGAAAGAAAGGCACAGGCATGTGTGTGGGGTTTGGAACATTTTAGGGCGTATATAAGGGGATCAAAGGTTATTCCTCGAAGTGATCACAACTAAAAGTTTGTTGAATGATTCTCCGCATTTAACCCGTATGTCAATAAAGTTGCTAGATTACAAAGGGTGCTATGGGCCAGTAGTCAAAAACAGAATTGAGTAGAATGCCTCTTCCCATGAAAAATATGCCACATGATGATTTGGAGAAATGCTGTGTGGCTGAAATTGATGAGTGTGTGGATGGCATAAGAGAAGAGGAGTGGAAGAAGGCGATGGATGAGGATGAAGTATTACAATAAATCAAAGAGTGGATACAGAATGGCTGGCCCTCCGAGAAGGATGTTGGAGAAGAGTTACAAGTGCACTAGGAGTTAAGAAATGAACTTTCCATGGAAAAACACAGGATACTACGTTGTAGTAGAGTAATTTCCCTGAAATGTGTCAGAGAAAAAGTATTACATTTATGTCATGAGGGACATTTAGGGATATCCAAAATTAAAAACAGGGTCAAGTACTTGTAGTGGTGGCCCGGTTTAGATTTAGCTATAGAAAGGAAGGCTATGTAATACGTGTTATGTAACAATTCTGAAAAGTCACTAGTCACAATAAAGCCTTCCCTATGTCCCTTAAAATGAAGAGATGCCTTGGGAGAGAAAACTTTGGACATTTTGGGTCTGGTTCAAGATGGATATGTGTCTAAGTAAATAATTGTGTTAATTGACCACTTGGCAAAATGTCCAGATATAGAAATGGTGTCTAGGGTAGATTCCCAGGTTGTAGTAAAATTTAGGGACAAATATTTTTAAGAGAAGGGATACCCAGTGTGATTCTGACTGACAATGGGCCTCCATTCTTTTCAGAGGTGTTCAAGACTTATTTGAGGAGGAATAGCATTGTACATAACACTACATCTGTCTAATATCCTGCTGGGAATGGAGCGCTTAAATAGACTGCTGAAAATACACTTTACAGTTCGTTAAAGAAACAAATTTGTGTTGGGCCAAGAAAGTGTGGAGAACTGGGTAGGCCTATAGGGTATCACCTTTTACGTCTGCTGGCTTCAGCCCATCTGAAACTATGACAGGAACGATTCCTGTTATGAAAGACAATGCTGAATGAATGCCTGGATCTAAAATTAGTAATTGGACACCTACAGTAGTGAAGGAGAATTTTTCCAAGTCTCAGAATGAATGGAAAGATTATTTTGACAGGAAAACCAAATGCAAACATGTAAATACACAAGTTGAAGACTGGGTAAGAATTAAGAGACCCGGAGGATGTATAAAAAACAAAGGGAAGTATTTTTCCCCTTTAAAAAAAGTGCTGTGTAACTTAGTCCAACTAAGTGATGGTAAAGTGCGGCATTTAAGTTACTTTTTATAAGGTCAATTTGAACATTACCAAAGATGGTGACAGTGTTGCTTATTCGAATCAGTATGAGTGGCTTCTGGATTTGGATAATTCACAGAGGCCGGATGAGGAGGTGGAAAATGGGAACAAATAAACAGGTTGTGACATGGAAGCACTGGATATGAATGAGTGAGATATGAATGAGACAGATGGAGGTTACCAAGGTGTGGGAACAGCGTGCTAGAAATTAATAATCTTTGCCCTCCACCTCAGGGTCAGAGAGGGGGGACAACATATTGGGAGCGATAAACCCTTATCCTCCACATCAGGGTTTGAGAAAGAGTAGATTGCGAAAAAGAATATAAATACCTGTGAAATTGAAAGACTATGTTTGTGGTAAGGTATGATATTACGTTTAACTTTATCTATATTGCGGTACAAGTATTAGGATTGCAGGGTGTTTAGACGGGGTAATCGAGCAACCATCATCGATTTAAATGTGTATCTTGTGTATAGAAAGTTCTATGATTTAAGTATCTATTTTATTTTGTGTTTTTGTTATTATATGGGGAGGGGATGTGTTGTAATGGAGGTATGTAGCAATTGAGTTAAAATAAGAGTTAAAAGCATGTCCCTCATAGTCTACCTTAATGTTAATATCTTATGTCATCAGCTGTATTGTGATGTAATGTAGAATGTTGAATTGAGGGGATGAACATGAGATGCTGTAAGTGCAGCCGGTAACTCCTCTTGTTCCTGGTTTTGCAGAGGCCTGTTTAGGAAGAATAATCTACTCTTCAAACTAATTAGACACTCCATGACATGGCCCAAACCATACAATGCACATTATATACCATGATACAATATACGATGATCCCAAATTGGAGTCATGATACCGTTCACATGTATTAAGAGAACACTATATTTTCTGACTACCACTTCACTCACTCACACAGAACAACACACCACCATGATGTCAAATAGGCAGCAGCTGGCAGCTTACATCTTGTAATGCATTATGTCTGACTGAACTAAGGTCACACATTGCAGTGGACAACTTCAAACGACACTACATCAGCAGTAGGAGGCTAAGTAATTGTTGAATTATACAACACAAATACACAGGCTTACATAGAGTAAAAATTGATAAGTAAACACAAAAGACAGAGATACATATTAACTCAGAGATACCAATATACCCAGAGATATATAGAGATATGCACATATGCAGTACACTCCATCTTCGGCCAGAACACTGACCCCCTCTGAAACCATACAGATGGGGACTCACACAAAAACACGTGGTAGCCATGATGCTGGGGAAGACACTGAGGATTCTCCAAGTACTTCCACGCAGAACTAGATTTATGGCCAGCACCCACACTGGCAAATACTAATGAATACACAGACATTCACACAAAGTGACTTTGGAAACACTATGATGACTGAGCCTCATGACCCCCACATACACAGATCCAAACACGTGGGCCCTCATTACGAGGTGACTGGACATTGGTTTGGATATCAATGCATCAAATCCCATCTATTCTGACTTTTTGCCCCGGATCGGGGAATAACTGCATGGACTGTGAAATACTGGAAACTTTACTGTGCCTTTTGCCCATTCGAGGGAGCAATATGGTTGCAGAAACGCCGACTGCAAACTTGAGTGACTTGTGGTTTCGGGTGGCGGAATTCTACTCTATGTCATGGCGCGGAGTGAAATTGTGCGACTTGTAAGAAGTGCCTTAGTGTGTGTCGCCACAGAAACTACCACGTGATGAGTGGAGAGCAGAACTGCCGAGATTCTCTTGGCCACTTAATGCCCCAAAGCACAGACTTACAATGAAGAATGTGACACCTGCATGGCTTAGCTTAACCCTACAGAAAATCACGAAGTTACTGTCCAACTGCCACAGCTCAGCGGTCCCCAGACAGCATCAGCATACAAAATCCTGACAGAGAAGATGATTGGCAAGAGAAGGAATGCCCAATGACGAAGAAAAGATATTAACGAAGCACTACAAAATAGACGGCAATTAAACCAGATAGACGGTTACAGATTTCATGCAGGAAAATGTGCACTCGGAGAGCACTTACCTGTGGGCAAAAACGCAAAGCACCATCACTCACCAAGCTAGTTGTCAAGAAGCAGAAACCAGCAAACATAGCTGAAAGCGAAAGAGCACATAATCTGCCAGCAGTGTGTCCTGAGTGGTAGGGACACTTTATCCTACAATACCCACCTTACAAAAACAGTATGGACATTTTCATGTGCAAAAGGCACGGATTGCTCCTAAACCTGAAGAAAGATGTGTCTCATACGACGAGATCCTTCAAAAATGGTCGAGTGGGCGGCAAATATGCCAGTGCACATCAAGAGAGACACCGGGCGTAAACAGCCTGACCTCTAGGCTATGCAACGACCACTGCCGATTAGAGTGTGTTGTGGTAAGCATCCCTTTACTTAGGAATACTGGTGGGGCTTGGTATGCCAACCGAGTTGCTTGCCTTCTGTTGTACACACGTAGACACCCTTGGATGTATATACATACACACAAGGAGTCTTCTCCCTGGTTTGTGATCGGAACAATTGGCTACCTATCGTGTTCATTACATGCTTCAGAAGGCAAGATTCCAACTCTCACCACTGCACTCTGCACCCTCCACGCACACGTCACTGTCTCTGGTGCGGAAGAAGGAAACGTGTTTATCTGTAGCAACCCCTGCAAAAAGTCGATTCGTTTGCTTTGATAGCCCCACGTGCATTTGTGGGCCCGCATCAGCATCCACTGCCCCACCCAGCCCCCAGCACGGTCCCCCTGGGGGAGCTGAAAAACAGGGTAATGCTTTCAGAGCTGTAGGGAACCCCACCCCAGACAGCCCTCCAAGTACCACTGAGGGAGCAGCACATAATTTTGTTTACAAACACACAGGATTGGCTACTGTGGAAAATAGTTCTCATGGGTCCTCCACACCCTGGAGACTCTGAAAGCTGCTGCCGAAAACATGCCCAACAGTGGGAACATTATCGGTGCATTACATTGTTTTATCCATTTTCATAAACGAAATACTTGGGGGAAGATGTCCTTCCTCCCCCAACGTCCGTGGAGCCCTCTTGGCTAGGGTGTGACACGCAAGGGGGCATATGGGGCTGGTACATCGAAATGTTCCAGGGTTGTTTATTTGCCTATTTTGGTTGATAGTGACCGCATTAACATCACACAGACATATATTGTTCGCCTACCCGCAAACACCCGCTGTCCCCGACTCTCGAACTGAAGATATACGGTACCCCTCTAGACACACAGCATATACATGATCCCTCTTCCCTAACACCCCCACACACGGACACATCTACACCGCTGCGCTCTGGTGATTACCAGAAGATAGGGCACCACTCCAGTCAGCCTCGCCGACGAAGGTGAGCCCCGACCTTGACGACTCTCCACCCTCAGCTACATAGCGCTTGTCCGCTCCCGGTGCTCTGGGACACCCTGCCTCTGAGGCGAGAATGCGGAGCCTCTGGTGCTGAAGCGTGCCATCCCCACCTGCAGTTAATCCCGCTACCACAGTTATCTCCACACAGAAAGACCAGTGGAGCCGTGCGCACGCACTTCGGCTCTCAAGGGAGACTATGGGGCCCCTTCAGCTGTCACATTAGAGAACCCTGCCGACTATCCACAAACAGACGCGCCCGCACAGCCACAAACTCACACACACAGCTTTAACTCACTCTGGTGCTGAAATACGGTGCCCCCAAGGGCTCATTTTAGATATCCGGGCCCTCTTCTCTAAAACCCCTTACAGATCGCGGTCCCTGGTCCTGAAGCGAGCCATCCCTGCATAATGCGAACCCTACGCCCTAACACACAGCAACGCTGTTCCAGACTCTTATACTGAGGCAAAAACACGAGCCTAAGCGCACCTCCCCCGCCATGACACACTCCGCTGGCCATGGTGCTGAAGTGAGCCGAGACCTCTAACCCTATACAGACCGCTTCCGACCTTCCAACCATCAATGGCGAGAGCCAAGCCCTCTGCCCTTGCACACGCTCAGACACACCCACACCGCTGTCATCGACTTTGGTGCCAAAGTGAAGGCACGAAGACTCTGACGCTTTCACCACGGAGTTAAAGGCATCGTATACAATAAACACGAAAAGTTGTCTTTGTCATGTCGAGTTTTCCAACAAATTCTTTGTACCGTTGGTGGGTTGAGAACTATTGTACGCCAAGGTCTTAAGAGCGTGGTTATTTTGTTAACTGTGTGTTATTTAGCATTCTGCACCACACAACAATTTTCCAATTACCACAGATTTCTTCCTTGGTTCCTGTATTGATGTATGAGAAATATAAATGAACTCAATGCAAGAAATGTGCTTTAGTTAAAACAGGTTTCATCTTATCCCAGGTGCAGGATGATGCATACTGGTGGGACATGCTTAGAGGGGGTCCCTGGGGATGCAATGTCCCGGGGCAGCACCCCTTCCTTCCTTAACTGCCACGGGCAATACACTTCCTGGACACAGGATATTCTGGGGAAGTGGACGGACTAACAGGTGAAGGTGTTTGCCTGACTGGGGTCTTCTCAGCTCCCCATGAACGTCTTAAGGCATGGCTTCATGCAAAGCATTAAATTACCTTCCATAGACATGGGCTCCAAAATCCCAAACTGTTTGAGGACGGCGAAGAAGAGGACAATGACCACAGCCACCGCACAGAGTTCCATGCCCTGGATCCCCATGGTCGGCCAGCGTCCCTCGGGGTGCGGGTTTGCACGACGGACATGCGAGTCACCCCACTCTGCTATCGGGGGACAAAGATTCTGGCTTGTTCTTGGAATTAAGTGGAGAGAGGGACTAATCTTCCCAAATTACCAGGAGTTGGAGTCCCATCTCCTGAGGTCCCTTCTGAATCCTGGAGGTCGCTGGCTCGTAGAGTAAGACTCCCGTAGGACTAGGAGAATCGTGCTGACTTCCACGCTACCTCGTCTGCGAAGGCTCCCAGAGGAAAATGAAGAGGACTCGGCCAACCTCCAATCTGTTCAGTATGGCTCGAACTTTGCACCATAGGGTGGATTTATCGATTTATAGAAAGGGGAGCAAACCACAATTGGATCCCCATAGCTGGGAGAGCTCCTGAAGTTTGGTGCAACAAACTTTTCCATGCGAGGTCAAGTCATGGTGGCTACTGGGCGGGCTGTCGATGTGCCTTCTACATTCACGACCTGTACCGAAGCTCCCGGGCTCTTTGGAAGGACAAAGGCACACAGCTGGGCGCAGCATCAGCCCAGCACTGTGGCAGTACAGGTGCAGACTTCTGCAGCTGCAGACTCGATAGGGTCATCAGGAGGCTCGGAGGGCAACCCCTGTGTCCTGCAAAGCTGGGCTCCAGGAATCACTTCTCATGGTCCTCCCTGCCCGCCCTCTGCTGCATCACGGGCTGCAAGAATTACTACAGGCTTCAAATCCCCCTTGAGAGCGGGAGGGGAGGGGTGCCGGAGGCAGGAGTGCTCTCAGCATCCCTCCCTCTGACTCTCACTCACTCTGCCCGTCCCATACTCTCCATCCCTTGCTACAAAAATACCGGCTGCATTGATTAGGAGAAGAGTTTCCATAACAACAGCAGGGATGCTGGACCCAGAGAGAAACTCGAGCAGCCGCCTGTGCTGATGGTTTCAAAAAGTGGTTTGAGGTTTTGTTTTTTTCTTCTCTTCATAGCATGTGAGGTAATCAGAGTGTCTGAGGGGAAGGTGACACTAGAATGTGAGCTCGTGGAGAGGAGACGAGGGAGAGAGCTGAAGGAGAAGGGAAGAGAGCTGAAGGAGTAGGCCAGACAGAGACTGAAGGGGAGAGAGAAAGTTGGTAGTAGGCACGAGGAATAGAGAAGAGATACAGGACCTTTTACAGGACCAAACTAAGAAGGGCCAGCATGTACAGTAGAAATTAAAAGGAACTACGAGGGAATGAGTGGGTGAGAGACAAAAAGGATGAGAAGAAAAGGAAGTAGGTGTCTAAGGCATAAACTCCCAAGAAAGAAGGGCTGGCAGCAAGACAGCAGAGTAGGGCTGTATTTGGGAGGGTGCGTTGGAGAGTGGTACGGTGAGCGCAGAGGTAGAGGAGATTTATAATTTCAAATGGATTATTGCTGTATGCAAGGAATTAAGATATACAATACTCATTTTAAATGATAGATAATGCACAAGTGTCGCTAATAAAAACATCTACTGTCGAACGCCTAACTAAAAATGCTTCCTTGAGCGCCAACTAAAATGGCTTCTCCTTTCGGTCCTTGAATATAAAGTCTATCTGGCACCTTGGATCCACTGTTCAGTCTTTACTTAGAACCACTAGTCCGACCCCCTACTTGAACAATCCTCCAAGACTCGTCTTCTCTTCATACTCCAAGTTTAATCTTCCAAATGGGTGAATGCTTACTAATCCTAAGTGTAAATCTCCACACAGAAATGGTGAATAGCAAAACATTGGAGAATTATACCTAGGTGTAGGAGTAAGTATACACATGAGTAAATATGCACATATGTATTTTACCTCTGTGAATCAGGCCCACAGTCCTGAAATGTCATTGGCGATCCAAGTAAATGGGGTAGGTTGGCAAGTGTAACCACATAAGTGTGCACAGTAGTTGGCCCTATGTTTGGCACATCCAGTGCAGCTTACAAATAGAGAGGGTTTACATTTTTTTGGTTGGTTGGTACTTCTGGCATTTGTTAGTTTGGCACATGTAAGGTTTGATGGGGTATGTAGAGTTGGTTTTATGTTTTACCAGAGCATGTAAGGTGAGGTGAGTTATCTAATCAAGTTTGGTGTCTGTATGGGATGGTGCATGTTTCGTTAATATCGGTTTGGTTGATGAGTATGAGAGATTAGTATGGCTTTCAAAAAATCATTGTACAAGCATAGTTGGGTGTTGCAACGATTGGCGGATATGTATGGCCGTTAGTCGATTTAATTAGAGACATGTGGACTGGGTGCCTTAGTTATTTGCTGTCAGCGATGTTCAGTAGAAAGTGAGCATTTGTCATGTGCAATTGGATAGTGTGTTGCTGTAGTTAATGTCTACACATTTAATGGTATTGTGCATATTGAAAACGGTTTACACCTTCGGTTTTGTTTGACATAGTGGATAATGTATTGGGGGTTTTGCATGGTTATCATCTATATGGTTGGCGTGCTTGGTTGTTTTCTTGTCTGCTATGCTGATTTTGTTATTGTGTTGACTGATTGTTGATTGGGGCATTTGTTTTAGTTTTTTTTTTTCCATAGATGGTATGTTGGTTGCGTGTGTTTCTTGGCTATTGTGCAAACGGTTTGGGTGTTAAATTGGTTTGTAGTTTGCCTGTTTATTTGATATACAGGTTAGATTTTTGGTTTAGGGATTTTTGTTCGTAAGTCAGTTTTACTGTTGCTAGGAGGTTGGTTAGGCTGTTATATGTTTACAATCCTGGTTCAGCAATGTGGATGTTGATTTGTTTTATTATTTGACTCTTACTCTGGTTTATGCATCTGGTTTGATGGATGTGCGGGTCAGTCGGTCTGCTGGGTAACTCTTGGTCATGTATTGATGTCCTGCGTTTTTGTCCTAATGCAATAAAACCAAACCCGTAATTCCGTCTCGAGCGTAATCAGGGCCTAAGTGTTTTACCATTTTTGATTGGTGAATTATCTGTTGCTCATATTTGGTCTTTTTTCTGATTTCTATTCCGGTTGGTGTACTGATCTTTGTGTTGATGAGTTGTGTTAATTAGCATGGTCCTGTGGCTGATTGCATAAGCCGGTTTGTGGGTGTGTATTCATATTTTTGCATTTGTTGCCAGTCCTCGGGATTGCTTAAGTAGGTAGTAAATTGGTTCTACTGGTTCTTCAGTTTATTTGGTCATTTAGATGGTTACATTTTTCATGGTTATATTTTCGTTATTTGATGACTGCTTAGTATGTTGTCGGTCTTAAGTGCGTGTATTTTTAGGGTACTTGGTGTTTTGTTTAGTGTGATAGATTATGCCACGGTGTTTGTTGTCCTGATCCTCATAAGACTAGGTTCAGACACACAAAACTAAATATTTCCCCAAGAGATTATAGTCTGAGATTATCATCCTCACATTTCTCTATATTTAATCTTGATTGCTAGTTGACCCTCAAGCTGCCTCTTGGCTGCCTAAGTTTAAGTGTTTATTTAATTTTACCAGGAAAACAATCACATTAGAAATCTCTATGAGAGACTAGAATAAAGTTTTAAATACACATTTTCAGTTTAAGGATGATTATGAAGCAGTCTTAAGTGTAATATGATGGAAAATAGGGAGGGCGAGAACAAGATAAAAATATGGCGCATACCCCCCACCCTCCCATGCGCCGGTTGTTTGCTACAGGTTAAAACATTCTTAAATTGCTGCAGACTGACTGTCGGACAAACCTTTTCTTTTTTTCTTGCATTGGTTAGACAAGTCACATATTGACAACCTCCTTCTCAGCTATAAATGTTGCTGGAAAGAGTAAATCGAAAGAACAGACATGCTAGATGTTTCAGGAGATCAAATCATTGAGGTTTGGAAATGACAGAAAATAATGCACCATTCTGAGAAAAGAGGCTATGTCCGAAAGATTGCCATCACTCTCAGGCGGATGGTGCTTCGATTGTTTATTGGTCAGTTGTGTAATTTGCTAGTAGGCTGAATAGTTGATTGAGTGGCTAATGGGTGCTGTGTTGAATGAGATATTGATTAACTGTGTTATGGCCATACATTTACTTCTTTGTTGGTTTGTAAACATTTATTCAGTTAGTGGGCTTGCTGGCTGTTTGGTGGTTTGATGAGCTGATTGATTGTTATGTTGGATAATAGATTGAAATGTTGCTCAACATGTTCATTGGTTATTTTAAGTACTGATGTATTACTTTGATGGTCTTTCATTTGCATTTTGGGGTGAATGTGGACTAGTTTGTTACTTGTGTTGATAGCTTCTTGATCAGTAGGTTAGCATACTAGTTAGTTGCTGGAGTTGTGGGCTGGTAGGCAGTTGTCTGCTCTGTGACTGTCGACTTCATGTTGGTTTGAAAATAAGGCTATTTTTGTTTAGCAGATTGGCAAGTTACCTACTGGGCTGACACTGATAAACTGATTAGCAAGTCCACTGATTTCCAGACTGTGTTGAATGTTCATTGATAGCAACCTTGATGGGTGAGACCATCATTTTATTTGCCATGCCATGTTAAATGAAAGACATGTTTATTGACTGACATTTTAGTTAAGCAGTATGCTGGCTGTTGTGATGATTGGTAAGTTAGCTGGTACATCTGCTTCCTCTCTTGGTTGATGTGTCAGGGTTAGTAAATTCATAATTGGTGTGAAGAGTTTGAGCATATTTGCTGCTATGTTTAGCTAGTTGGCATGTTGCTCAGTTGATGTGTGTTAATCGGATGATTGCCATGTTAGTTGGATGGCTTACATATTGCTATGGTGGATGTTACTTGCTTGACATGTTGAATGAAAGGCGTCTTTGTTGCTATATATCCTGATTATTTAATATGATTGAAGAATGTTGGTTGGTTAACTAGCGCATTAGTTGATGTGTGAAGAGAACCATGCTGATTGATCCATGCACTGGTTAGTTGCCTGTAACTGCAGTGAATACTGCTTCCTATTAGTTTCTGCCTGTTTTCACTTTACTCACCCTGTGTCTTATCCCCTTCCTGTGATCACACTCATCTCGACTCTGCCTTTCCCTAAATAGCGGTTTTGCCCTTTATTCTACAGCACCTGCTTTAATGTATTTTCTCTCTACACCATACCTTCTCCCACGAACTTTCCATCTCTCTCCTCCACCTCCCAGCTCTCCCTCCACAGCTCTCTCCTCTATCGCCTTCCCTAACTCTGTCGTCCCTACGCCAGCCTCCCTGCCCTCTCGCCCCATCCACAGCTGCTGTGCCTGCGAATCATCGCCGGATCCCCCCATAAACGCAGGGCCATAAACATGACATTGATTTCTCTTTCTGTCAACGTAAAATATTAAAGATGGTTAAATGGATAAAAGCTCTCGATGAGTTCTCAGCGATCTCTTCTGCATTAGCAGCGCAGGGCGCTCCTTTAATGGACGGCCGGGCCGGGCTCCCCGAGCTGCAGTCTGCCAGGACTGAGGCTCTTCTCCGCTTTCTGCTGAGAGGGAGATCTCTGCTCAGGGTGGAAGCTTCTCTCAGCTTTGCTGGGACTGCAAACTTTTCCATTTGTCTTTTTTTAAATGAGAGGGTGAGTAGCGAGAACGATTCATTCCGATCCATTATCAATAGATAAAGTATAGGGGTGCTCGGAGGAGGGGATGGAGGGGAGAGGAGGAGGCAGGGAGTAAAGGAATCTTTGCGGTGTCAGCGCGCGCCCGTTGCACGGACGCACGCGAAGCCGGACGTTTACTGATCAGAGCGCTAACAGCCTTACTCAGCCTTTCACCCTTCCGAGCTCCATAAAATGAGTACCACTTAGGTGGGTGGAGAGCTTTTACGCGCCAAGGTACACTTCGACGGTGGTGGTGCGCGCTAAAATATATAATAAAAAAACAACAAAGGAGCGGAAAGAGGGGGGTGGGGGGGGGGGTGGGTAAGGAGGAGGGAAGATGGAATTTATATGAGCAAGCTTCCCAAGAAAAAGAACAGGAAAATGTATTGTAAGACTTATGAACAAGATGTCAGGGACGGGAAGACAGGATGGAGATGGGGAGAAAGGGTGACGATGGCGACAGATGGGGAAACTGACGGAGCTGGGGTCGAGGCAAACTTGATGAAAATTAGAAATACATACATAATTGGAGAGACGAAGGGAAAGGCGGGTGAGGGGTGGCGGTTTTATAGAAAAACGAACGGAGAGAAGGGGGGGGGGGGGGGTAAAGAACTTAGGACAGAGGTACTGAGGAGGGAATTAGACCGAGGGAAGTACGGCGGGTTAGAAGAGAATGAGGGACGCGAACAACGGAAGGGACTGGGGATAGAGATGAGCCGAAGGGACTGAGGTGAGTGAGGAAGCGATGGGACTGACGGGAAAAGGGAAAAGCAGTGTGTAGAGTGAGAAGTGGTGAGGAAGGTACTTAGGGGAGTGAGGAGAGGAAGGGACTGCGGAGGCAAGAAGTGCGAAAGGAACAAAGAGGGAGTGGAGAAGGGAAGCTGGGAGCAGGGCTTTAAGTAGGCTGGGTCCTGCCGGAGCTCAGCACCGGCAGCTCTAAAAAGAAGGTGCCGAGACGGGTCTCTATCGGGCTTTGCATTTTTGCCCTCGCCAGCAGGGTGGGAAAAAAAATCGTAACTCTGGAGTAGTGCCACCCTTCACTGCCTGTGATGTAACTTCAAAGAGACTCGTTACAGTTCTTTCACAGTCTCATCATTTCTGAACTGAAGTATTTTCAATGTTATACACAATGAAGCCATAGTTGTTGCTTATTTAGCTTATGGAACTAACAACCATTGACAAAGCCAATAGTCCTGTTGTAGGTGTAATGTTACATGTTGTAAGATATATCTGTATACAATGACAGAAGAGGCGGAATACTAGTCGGGTGGTACACTATGCTAAGCACAGATTTTTAGCTTAAATGTTTTAAGCCACGCCCTTAATTACATCACCCACGCCCCTTTGCGACCCCCCCCCCCCCCAGTTTTTTCATCCCACTTAAAGCCCTGGCTGGGAGTGTGAAATGGAAGCGTCCACGGCGGAGCGAGGAGAGGAAATGACTGATGAGGGGTGAGGGGACTGTGGGCAGAAAAGGGAAAGAGACTGAAGGACAGTGAGGAGAAGGCAGCACTTGGGGTGAGGATGGGATGTACTGAGGGAAGTAGGAAAGGCAAAGGACTAAGGGGAGTGGGGAAAGGAGGGGAGTGAGGGGGAGAGAGGAGAAGAAGGCACCGATGAGAGGGGGAGGTGCTGAGGGTAGAAGAGGGAAGAGACTCATGGACAGTGAGTAGAAGGCGGCACTGAGGAGTGAAGAATGGCAGGTGCTGAGGGGAGTGAGAAAGGAAAGGGACTGAGGGAAGCAAAGGGCTGAGGGCGAGAGGAGGAGAAGTGACTCAGTGGGAGAGAAGAGGGGAAGGGACTGAGGTGAGGAGTCAAGAGGATGGAAACGGAGGGTGGTGGAGAGGCGGGATTAAAGAGTTTAAGAGGACAGAGGGGGAGAGACGATTAGAGGGAAGAGATTAGGGATGGTGAGAGGAGAGTGGAGAGGTAAAGAGGACTAGGTAGAATTCAAGAACTGAAAAGATTGAAGGAAGTAACATGAGAGGAGCAGTGAGGATGGTATGCATGGCAGTGGGAAAGGGTGAAGAGGTTTGGGGGAGCAGGGAGAGTAGGAGAGGCACGAGTACAAGGAACGGGAAGCAAGGATTGGCAGGAGTGAGGGGTCTGCTTCTCCTCCAATCTTGGAGTCATGGCCTTCATTGCATACCCACCAAAACAGACATTCTTGTCCTTCCTTCCCACCACCAGCTTCCTCTTGCTCAAAGAATACCCTTCCTCATTCTCCTCTCTTAGTACCTCTTATCATGTAATGCTCTGCCCATATCTCTCTCAGGGTAGACCTTGGCAGCTCCCCTCTCAGCCTCCTATTTCCTTTTGTATGCCCTTAATCTGCCTCCACCTTAGTTCTGCATCTCTCCTTGAGTTCTCTTCCCAGTTATGTTCTCAAGTGAATATATCTCTCCTTCTAAGTCGGCATCATAGCTCCCACATTGTAACTCTTCTACAGACAGTCTTAGTTCCTTCTACAGACCCTCATATTCTTAGTCCTCCTCAAGTCCTTTCTCTGGTTCATAGCGTTCTCTGGGTCACCTTCCCCCGGTTGCCACGTCCTTGTCATTCCTCTCTCCGGATACCCTTTGGAGTTCTCTTCACAGTAACACATATTACTCAAGATGTTGGAATGATGATGGATGGAAAGATGTTGGAAAGATGATGGATGTTGGAATGACAGCTGGTGGCCCCCCGAGTTAGGAATGATCCCCTCTCCTGCTATGGAGCTAAAAAACCTCGGGGTCTGGCTGGACCCTTTACTTAGCTTCACTTGCCAGACTAAGAGGGTGGCTGCCTCTTGTTTTGGCATTATTAGGAGCATCAGGCCGGTGCTTAAATTCTTCGATGCCAGCACTAGACAGCTTGTGGTCCAGGCCTCGGTACTATCCAGGATAGATTATGCCAGTGCTCTGCTTGCAGGCACGAACAAGGCTGAACTTCTGCGGCTACAACGAGTGCAGAATGCCGCCGCAAGAGCGATAGTTGGGCTGCCCAAACGTTGCTCCGTGCAAACACTCCATTGGTTGCCGGTGGCTCGGCGGATTGAGTTTAAGGTGCTTTGCCTGGCCTTTAAAATCTTGAAAGGCTTGGCTCCACCTATTCTCATGAACCTTCTGACTCCATACGTCCCATCTCGCTCTTTGAGATCGATGGGCCAGAATTTAGCTGTTGTTCCTCGCTTTTCGCTGAGCAGGATTGGAGGCCGCTCCTTCCGAGTAGTAGCCGCTAAGCTCTGGAACGCTCTCCCTATTGACATCCGTGCTTTGGAAGACTTAACCAGGTTCAGACGTGTCATCAAAACGTTTCTTTTTAATAAAATCAACTGACTCTGCTGCATATTGTGATGTTGTGTTTACCTTTCTTGGCGCCAGGACGCCCCTTTGCTGGGGCAGCTGTGCGCGGTATAAAAACCATTAACATAACAAGACATGTCTTCTCAGTCCAGTCTCATACAACGTTCAAGATAAAGCTCAGTTCCCCACTGCCTCATCTCTCTTTAAAGTTACATCTGTATTTATTATTTTGTTTTTGTTTTATTAAGCACACGGGAACAAATTGTCTCTAGGTGCAGATCATCCAAAACTAACTGTCCCCCCTCTCACTGAAGAACGTGTGATACTAGAAAATCAGAGTGAGAATGTCATCTGACAAATATAATATCCTAAATTTAGTTTGCAATAATAACTTATATTGCCCCTTTGAAGTTAATAATGGAAAATCTAAGTTGAATGAGAAAATATTTTTGTAAATGATATTTAGGGCACAATGTTTATGTCGGATATTATTTCTGCATATCATATTCAGATTTTGGATTAAGGACTGTTGGATCATACTAAATGCCGAAATTTGTGGACCAAGCCCAATAGGTGGACATTCATTTTGGTGGCATTATTACCTTTCTTTTCTCAATCTCGCACCTCTGTCAGCATAATGCTTCGCAGTTCCTCTCTGTCCAATTTCTTTCCAGAGGTCCACCGTCTGTTCCACACTTTTTTTTTAGATTTATCTAAGGGTATACTTTTTCAGTTCTCTTCTCAGTCTTCGTAGTCTTTCAGGATAAACCTGGTCAGTTTCCCTCTTAGGCTTTTACATCTTAGTTCCTTCTCAGCTCCTCTCCCACTATTTCTCATTTCAATTCCTCTCTCGGGTTCATACCTTTCTCAGAGTACGCCTCCAAAGTCCCCTCTCAGTCTTGTATCTCTCTTGGGGTAGACCATCTCCTACCTCTCTCATAGTAGACCTTCAAAACCCGTGTACAAGGATCAGAACCATGAGTTATGTTACAGTTATTACACCCTCACGGTTTTGCCCAGAAACATTCTGGCAAGTCAAACTTGTGGAGGATTATCAGGGAAACAGGCCAATAAAAAAACTGTAAATACGGGTAATTTGATATTTTAAATACCTATTCCACGTGTCATGCCTTATTTTAAAGTTGGAAACTCGAAACAGGAGGTATTTATCACATGTGGTAAATGCCTCCCTTTGAGTAATTATAGTTACATAGTGTGGTATAATCCCCTACCCAATTCAGCCCAATCCGTTATGTGGGGCAATATCTCCCATTTCTTTCAGAATACACCTTATCGGTCTCATAATTCGTTCGTGGTAAACTTCCTCAGTTTCCCAATTAAAATCATGTATCTCTTAGTCCCCCCTCAGTTTTATACTTCCCTCAGGATACCCTCCCTCAGGTGCCTCTGCAGTGGCACCTATTTCAATTCTTGCTCTCATTCCTCGCAGGATGCACCTTCTCAATCCTCCCTCCCCCACTCTACCCCACGCCCTCCCCTCTCCCCGGGGTGTTTGACCCCCTCCCTCTCGCCTTCCGTTCCAGATTCCTCGTCCTTCCTACGTCCCAGCGCTCCAGTGCTTCTCAGGCTCGCTTGGGCTGCTACTCCTGAGACCCGGCTGTCTCCGTGGAACGTCCCTGGCCTTTCTTAATTGATTTTGATGCTTAATCGATATCCCACAGCCTCAAAAAGGCAAAGTAAATCCCCAAAGCCCACTCAAGACTTCCAAGACCCCTTTGACACCAGAGCCGCCCAGCCTCGCTCTGCCTAACGTTTGTGCGAGTCAGGGGCGAAAAGAAAAAAAAAGAAACCCGAAACAGCAACTGCTTGAAACAAGTATTAAAGTGAAAGAGGACCTTACCTCAGGGTCCCTGAAACAGGAGAGAAGCGAGCACCGAGCCTAAAGGAACCAGTTACAGGAAGACTTCAAAGAAACTATCTAGGAAAAGCTGCGAGTTGTGGACAGCTCAATTCCAACACCTGCACGTGCCAGCCACGGCGGAGGCGCCCTTCTAACGGCCGTAGAACGTTGCAGATTTGGGACAAACCAATCCAAAGAGCTGTAGAAGAGGGTGGGTGAGGTAGAAACCCTTCGCTGAGCCTAGCACCGCCCCCTCTCAGAACTCGTACCATTGTGACGTCATCTCGGTTCATAAAGCGCTCTTCATTAACTCATCACCACCCCTCACCTGATATAATAATATCAAGCCTATGCTTTTTTGGCCCGTGCCCATGTCTACCCTGCGCCCACCCAATGTCCCTGTCTATCCTGCTGAGTAACGAATCCACATTAACTCATACAAATAAATACGACCAACTCTTGCTGTAACGCCCAGTGGGCTGTTGCATGGTAATGAAGATTGTATAAAAAACAAAATTAACCGATACTTGCGGCATAGAGAGAGGGGTTCAAAAGAGAGGGAATCTCACTTTAAACACTAAAAGACCAAGAGGCCTTTAGGAGACAAACAACACCAACCCAATAATCACAGAACAGAGAGTTACAGCATGAGATACGCATCCATTGCTAGATCGATCAAGAAAATGTTCCACAGGTTATGAGACACATCGACAAGAGATGTGAAAACTACAGCACAAACAGGATGCATTCTTCAGAGATGTAGAGCATACAAGACAGACCTAGGTGGAAATAGCAAACATAGTACATATAAAGCAGGTACTCTGCATAGGTTAGGACAACTCACCAGAGATGCAGAAAGTGTTCTACAGAGGACAGGACACCTACAGCAAAGATACAAAGTTGCCCCCCTGGGTAAATGACACATATAGCACAGACGGAGGAAGTCCTGTAGGGCATAGGACACCTACTGCATGAGGTATTTTACAGGGAATATTACACCCACAGCAAAAATGTATGAAGTGTTCTACAGGGAATAGGACACCCACAGCACAAATGTATGAGGTATTCTACAGGGAATATGGCACCAACGGTAAAGCTGCATGAGTTTTTTTACAGCGAATATAACACCACCAGCAAAGAAGCATGAGGTGTTCCACAGGGAATATGAAACCTATAGCAAAGATGCATGAGGTGTTCTACAGGGAATATGACACCCACAGGAAAGAAGCATGAGGTGCTCTACAGGGAATATGACACCTACCGTAAATATGCACGAGGACTTCTACAGGGAATATGACACCCACAGCAAAGATGCATGGGGTGTTCTACAGGGAATAGGACGCCTACAGCAAAGATGCATGAGGAGTTCTACAGGGAATATGACACCTACAGTAACGATGCATGAGGACTTCTACAGGGCATATGACACCTACAGCAAAGATGCACAAGGTGCTCTACAGGGAATATGACACCTACAGCAAAGATGCATGAGGACATCTACAGGGAATATGACACCCACAGCATAGATGCATGGGGTGTTCTACAGGGAATATGACACCTACAGCAAAGATGCATGAAGTCTTCTACAGGGAATATGACACCTACAGCAAAGATGCATGAGGTGCTCTACAGGGAATAGGACACCCACAGCAAAGATGCATGAGGTGCTTTACAGGGAATAGGACACCCACAGCAAAGATGCATGGGTGTTCTACAGGGAATATGACACCTACAGCAAAGATGCATGAAGTCTTCTACAGGGAATATGACACCCACAGCAAAGATGCATGGGGTGTTCTACAGGGAATAGGACGCCTACAGCAAAGATGCATGAGGAGTTCTACAGGGAATATGACACCTACAGTAACGATGCATGAGGACTTCTACAGGGCATATGACACCTACAGCAAATATGCACAAGGTGCTCTACAGGGAATATGACACCTACAGCAAAGATGCATGAGGACATCTACAGGGAATATGACACCTACAGCATAGATGCATGGGGTGTTCTACAGGGAATATGACACCAACAGCAAAGATGCATGAAGTCTTCTACAGGGAATATGACACCCACAGCAAAGATGCATGAGGTGCTCTACAGGGAATAGGACACCCACAGCAAAGATGCATGAAGTCTTCTACAGGGAATATGACACCCACAGCAAAGATACATGGGGTGTTCTACAGGGAATATGACACCAACAGCAAAGATGCATGAGGTGCTCTACAGGGAATAAGACACCCACAGCAAAGATGCATGAGGTGCTCTACAGGGAATATGACACCCACAGCAAAGATGCATGGGGTGTTCTACGGGGAATATGACACCCACAGTAAAGATGTACGAGGACTTCTACAGGGAATATGACACTGACAGCAAAGATGCATGGGGTGTTCTACAGGGAATATGAGACCTACAGCAAAGATGCATGAGGTGTTCTACAGGAGATATGAGACCTACAGCAAAGATGCATGAGGTGCTCTACAGTGGATATAACACCTACCTCACAGGCACGTAAGTTATAAGTCATAGCATGGATACACTAAGGTGCCTACCATGGTTACAACCCACCTAGAGCATAGGCAAAGTATAGGATCTTCAGAGATATGAAATCCACAACACAGTCACAGAAAGTGTTCTACAGTTGATATGACAAACCTACAGCACGGACACAGAAAGATTCCTAGGTGACATAGTAACTCTAGTATAAATAAAATGATCTAGAGGGATACAGCACCTTCAATATAGATATATGAAGTATTATAGAGAGGATTAGACATCCACAGTTAACATGCAGGACGTGCTCATCAGGGTATGAGACAGCTTAATCCCATACAGTGTGAACATTCTACAGGCATAGGGCACTTGTATCACACCTAGAGGAAGAGGCTTACAAACAGTATGAGACACAGCCATTAGCAAAAGGTACATCAAGAATTCTACAGTGATTATATGCGGCAGAGGAAATGTCACTCTGTGGCAAAAGTACAGGAAGAGTTCTACTGGGAGACAACACATTCACTGGAGACAAAATGTTGTGCAGGAGGATTACAATACATAAAGGAAAGAGTTCTACAGAGATGTGACTTCACCCGCAGATATAGTAAGTCTTCTACAGAGGATACGGAACAATTGGAGTAGATACAGGAAGTGTTCATTAGGGTACAACAGAAATCTATATCCCAGAAACAGTAAGTGTTCACAGATAAATATCAACCAAAGAGCAGGAGTGCTCTGCATGGAATGTGACACAGAGGTCAGAACCCCTAGTTCAAACGTACAAACCATTCTTCAGGCATATAATACGTACAGTACAGACGAAGAGTCCATAGGGATATGAAAACCTACGCCAAAGTTACTCGACGGGTCGAAGGATGTGACACACCTAACGATACTCGAAAATCTCTCTAGTGGGCGATATAGAATATACTTGTGACACAGACACAGGGACAAGCCATTTACAGCCCAGAAAATGGATGTGTACTACGGGGGGTTTGATTAGGCCCAGGTGAAATTTAAATGGGAATTGCCCTTTATGCTTGTTATGTGAACTTCTCAAAATTATGCCATTTGCAAAATAAAGCCACTGTGCGAGGTAAAAATATAGCAAAGTAACAATATGACAACTAGTACGCAGCAATTGTGTTTTTTTGCCTTATTATTTAGCATGAAAGGAAATGAAATTTAGCAAAAATTGGTGCAAGAAAGCATTTCGCACTATGCTACAGTGCTGAAAAACGAATTCGCATTTCACATTTATATGTAATTACAGGTACATTTCTTGAAATTTTGTTTAATTACACAAAAGCAAATTAAGTGAATTACGCACATCCCTAGATATGCTCCACTCACATCAAATTCAGGAAGTATTCTACAGTGTCTATGACACACATCAGTGACAGGATATGTACTGGGATGAGACATTTGCAGATATAAGAAGCTCAGAAGGATAGGATACTTACAACACTGATACAAAAGGTTTACTACACTGCATTAGTACAGACACGGATAAGCACAGCAAGTTTGTTTTTTTGTTAATGTGGAACAGCACACAGCAGATAGATTAAGGGCCTAATGTCGAGTCTGGCGGTACTCGGACCGCCAGACTTGTGATGGGGCGGCACTGGCGGTCTTCTGATCCCACATTACGACCTTGGCGGTCATGTCGCTCTGGGACCACCGACTCCACCAGGGAACAGTGGCGCAGCAGGCTTGAGGCAGTAGTCTGCTTGGCAGGACTGCCGCGCTCCCGCCAAGCATATTACAACTTTCCTCACCGCCACTGATTTCATGGAGGTCTTTCTCCATGAAAACAGTAACTGTGAGAAAAGAAAGTAGTGCCCCTTTGTACCTCACTCCATGGGGATGCACAAAGGGGGGCACAACATGTGCCCACCTGTGTGCATGCACCCTCAGTTCCAGCACGGCATGGATTCAGAGTCTATACCGTGCTGGAACTTCCTCTGACCTTCCCATTGTGGTACCTATTTTATAGGCACCGTGTGGGATCAACCAGTCAATGACTAAAAAAGTCATAACATGGCGGCGGGTTCTCACGCGGGTATGGTGATGTGGCGGTCTCACTGCCACTCCGTCAAACTCATATTCGGCCCAAAGTGTTTGACAGAGGGTAAGGTCAGGCAAAACTTTTCTCCGGTAAAGGTCATAATTTAGATGAAAATTAGACGGATTTTAATTGGATGGTTATCGGCCTTAAAACATTGGACAAGTTATGCTCTTGTGTATGAAAATCACGCAAGGTGTTGTGTCGTACTTACATGTGTAGCATTTTCTTATGCTTATTCAGTTTCTGTATGGTATTGTATTCCTTTAATGGCTCGTGTGCAGTGCGAGGCACAGAACTTGCTGGTGTATTTCCAGGCTAAAATACTTCTGCGGGAAACATTGGACATTTGTTTTATTCACGATAATCTCCGATTGGCCATCGCTATATTTAAAAAGCGTTAATGAGGTAAGATTACCTTGTTATTTCATTCGTGACTGTTCGGGGAACCGCCATCGGCTGCATCTTTCGAGCAGCGGCGGAATTCCAGACTCGAGTGCTGTTTCATTATCCTGATGACATCAAGGGGCATGCGTAGTTGCAGCGTGTACGAGGTGATGTCATCACGCAAGGTTACGCTGCGTTACCTTGCGTAGCGGCCATTTTTTAAAAACTACAATATTACGAAATTAAATGAACAAGAGGTTGTTGGAGCTCGTATTCAACTCTTGCAACGTGGGATCTTTATTATTGGCAGCACTTTTTTCCCCATTATCGAGCAGAAACAGGTGAGAGAGTCGGGATACGACTACTTCATATTCATTAATTTCATCCCTTTGGAAAAAATTTTTTTGTTGTTGTTGTGCCTTTTGTGCACTGTGACTCTTTAGTTGGACATCATCATTTTTTAAATTTATACTCCTTAATGTATCCACTTATAGAAGGAGGGATCAAAGTGCAGGAGGAGCGGAGCAAGCCATGGCACAACAGAATTTTACTATCAGTTCCCCTCATCCATTTTGGGCTGCTGGTTCTCAACCTAGCATTGTGTGGTTGGAGTGGAAAGAGTATTTTGTGAACTACATTTGTGCTATTGATGATGCAGGAAAAATGAAACCGGAACAAAAGAAAATAATACTTCTCCACTCTTTAGGCCCCGTAGGGTTAAAAACACTCTTGTATGCCAAAAATTACAGATGCTGCGTTGGATGTTTTTGAATGTGCACTTAAAGAAATGGATAAATATTTTGCTCCTAAGGTATGTATAGGCGTAATAAGACATAAGTTCTTCCAGAGGAAGCAAAATAAGGAAGAGCTGGTAGATGAGTGGCTTGATGACCTAAAAAAATTGGCAATAGACTGCAAGTTTGGGGACCTCCATGATGATTTGATATGTGACCAGTTGGTCATGCATAATAACAATTCACCTATACAGGACCGTTTATGGGTGAATGGAGATGCACCACTAGAGGATGTCTTAGCCATAATGAGGAAGTCTGAAATGTCAGGAAGATGCGCAACTGTAATCAAAGAGTCGGAGAAAGAACCGGTAAAAGCTTCTAGGGGTGTTTTTAAATTACAAAAGCTTCAGGACGTTGGTTGAGCCAACCCCAAAGGAACTTAGGGAGAGACAGGAAACCAGAGGAGAGAAGATGCTATCGATGTGACAGTAAAGAACATTTAGCTTTCAGCAAACAATGCCCTGCCTTAAAAAAGAAATGTGGTATATGTGGTCTTTTATGTCATTTTAGCAAAATGTGCCTTAGGCGAAATAATGTGAAGTATGTATGGAACGATGAGGAGGGTACTGTAGAGGACATTGATGTGGAAGAGAATTGTATTAAGAATTTACAAGGAAATTTCCTTTTGAATGTTAGCGAGGATTCATTGAAAGGTAAACCTATATGCGAGATATCTTTAGGTGGTGTTACTGTAAATGTCTATGCCGTCTCAGGATCACCATATACTATTGTAAACGAAGAAGTTTGGAAAACAAAGTTTGTGGGCAAAATTAGGCATCACTTGAATGTTTCTGACGTGAACCCGGTAAGTTTTACAGGAGAGAAGATAGACATGCTGGGATTCAGATGGCTCACTTTTCTTTTTAAAGGGAGGTTAGCCAGAGGTAAACTATATGTTGCCAAAGTTGGACCCTCTGTTCTAGGCTGGTTTGATCAGAAATATTTGCACATCATACTGGATCCTAATAGTGATGAGAAAGTACTTAGAATGCAAGAGACCAGTAAAGTAGGAGAGGTTTTAGTGAACAAATTTCCAGGTGTCTTTGGAAAGGAATTCGGGGCACTTAAGGGGTTCGAACACAGGATTGTACTTAAAAAGAATGCTGAACCTAAGGTGCATAATGTAAGACCCATTCCCATGTTAATAAGAGATGAAGTTAACAAGGAACTACAGGGTTTATTGTCAAAGGGAGTTATTGAAGAGATAGACACTTCGGAATGGATTTCTCCGGTCGTGGTTGCACGGAAATTCAATGGAAAAATCTGTTTATGTATTGATTTATGCCATCTCAATAATAACATTGTTATTGAGAGATTTCCCCTGCCAAGAATTAATGAGATGGTTTCTTCCATAAGGGGGCAACCTGGTTTTCCACCATAGACCTTTCCGCAGCTTACCATCAGGTCATGCTTGAACCTGAATCAAGAAGGCTTACGGCTTTCATTACACCTTTTGGGTGCTACCAATTTAGGCGCATGCCTTCTGGCCTTGCGTCGGCCGCTGCTGTATTTCAGCGATTGATGCACAGACTTTTTGGAGAAATGAAGGGCGTAAGTTTTTTCCAAGATGATATCTTGATCGCTGCTGGTGGAAAAGAGGAATATGATTCTATTTTGAACAAGGTGCTGGGGACACTGCAGGTTTGACTGTTGAACTCTCCAAATGTAAATTTGCACAAATAAGTGTTTCATACCTAGGGCACATCATAAGTGAGGAGGGTGTGAAGCCAAAGCTTTCACTTTTAAACACTATTGTTGGATCACCCGCTCCTACTTCTAAGGAAGAAGTCCGATCTTTTCTGGGTATGGCGGAATATTGCGCTATGTTTATACTGAATTTTGCAGCCAAAGTTTACAATATACATTCTCTTCTTAAAAAGAATGTGATGTTTGATTGATCAACAGAGTGTGAGAAAGAATATTCGTTGATTAAAGTTGATTTACAATGTGTGAATGCTCTAAGTAGCTTTGACCCCAATTTTGAATGCTTGTTAACTACAGATGCTAGTGACAAAGGTTTGGGCGCAGTCCTTTCACAAAAAGGGAAAGATGGTAAGGAAACAATTATTTTATTTGTCTCCAGAGCTTTATCCCCTGCAGAGAGCAAGTACCCTATCATTGAAAGGGAAGCACTGGCTTGCGCCTGGGCCTTAGAACATTTTTTGTGCCTTCTGTCTGGGGCAAGCCTGTGGTTGTCTGCACTGACCATCGACCATTGGTACGCATTCTGAACACTGAAGGTAGTGTGGGGGCTTTGGCCAGGTTAGCTAGGATATCCATGAGGATGAAAGAGTATATTTACAAGATCATTTACGTACCAGGTAAAGACAATGTGGTTGCCGATTGTTTGTCTAGGCTACCTATTCCTTTGGAAGAATGTGTAGATGACCCCTGGAGAAACTTCAGTATAGCTTACATTCATGATTCTGGTACACCTGCCATCACTAAAGCTGAATGGGTGGATGAACAACATAAGGACAATGATTTAGAAATGGTTTCGGCTTACATTTGTAAAGGGTGGCCTAGAAAACACAACATTAGTGGTGATTTGAAAGCCTTCTGGGACGTTCGTATGGAACTGTCTCTTGACAGTGAATTGTTAATGAGAGGAGACAGGATTATTCCTCCTAAGACTTTACGCAATAAGGTGTTACAATTGTGTCACGAAGGCCACTTTGGGATCATTAGGACTAAATTGGTTGTGAAAGGCATCTTTTGGTGGCCTGGGGTCGATAAAGATGTTGAAAGGTTTGTGAAAGGGTGCTCAATTTGTTGCTCTGCAGATAAATCTTTAAAAACATTGAGACCCCCTACGAGTGAGGGGTTAATTCCCAGTCTTCCTTGGGCATTGCAATTTAAATTTTTGGACCTGTGGGGGATTTGAAGGAGTATGGCCTAGTTGCAATTGATCTTTTCACTAAATGGCCTATTGTTGAGATTGTGGAAAGAGTAGACACGCATGTGGTCTTAGCATTTTTGGACAAAATATTTGTGTGGGAAGGGTTGCCTGTTTGCGTGTTGAGTGACAATGGTGTACAATTTATGTCTAACATGGCTAAGGACTATTTTGAGAAGTGTGGGGTGAAGCACAAAACAACATCATTATATAATGCCAGTGTCAACAGCACTGTGGAGCGCTTTAATAGAGTGATTAAAGGTGTGATTCAAGCGGCTATGAGCAAGAAGTTGGACTGAAAACTGGAGATACAGAAAGCTGTTTGGGCTTACAGAGTTACTACACAGACCACAACAGGGTTGCCCCCTTTCATCATGATGAGGGAGAGGACACCCAGATGTAGGTTCAACCCTGGTTGGCTTCTGAAAGGCAAAGTACAACAGTGGTCCCTGTAAGGATGGTCGAGGGTAGACTAGTGATATGGAAGAAACCAGTCAATTTATTCTTGCATACAGGGTACTTTTTATTCGCCACAGTAATAGGCAAGAAATCTATGTGACCAAAGTGTTTTCAAAGGTAAATAATAACAGCCTCCAAGAAATCAGTTTCTGGGTTCTGGTTGTTGTGAAGAGTAACTGTCCCGCTACCACTTTCTACTCCTGGTTATCCTGGTCCGCCCTCTTCTGGGGTCTTGGGATTCTCTCCAGGGTTCCTCACCAGGCCACCAAAAGAAAATAAAGAACAGAAATGCTCCGGTTAGGATTTGTCCTGATCTAGTCTTGGTTGTGCCACCTCCACCATAATGACGTGAGGGAAGGGTATGGGGTTATCAAGCTGGGAACCTTTTAAAGGGTTGTGAGGGAGTAAGGGTTCCGGTAGTGTGTAATTCCTAATGAATGTCCCAGCTACCCCACCAAAAAGACCCTCTGAGTGGCACTTGCCTGAGGCCACGACCCGTGTACCGGGCCGTGGCAGTCGTACCCGGGGCGTCCTCTCCCTCTCGTGAGTCGCCGGGCTTGAACGCAGTGTATTCCTCCTCTGGGGTTGCTGCGGCCTCTGGGACTCCCGCGCCTGGGTCTCCGACCTCCGTCTCTTCTCCGCCAGCGCCTTCGGTCCTCCTCTCTGGTGTCTCTATGGCCTCCGCTCCTGATACGCGTTCCTCCGCTGTCCGCTCTCCTCCGCTCCTCTCGTTCTCCGTCCTGCTCCTCTCGTTCTCCGTCCTGCTCCTCTCGTTCTCCGTCCTGCTCCTCTCGTTCTCCGTCCGGGTTCCGCCCCTTTTGTCCGCTGCAGGCGTCCTGACGTCACCCGTTCCCAGGGAGACTAGAACAAGTCCAGTTTCCGGCGTTTCCCGCACGGCTCCGTCCGGGTCTTCATACTTCCGCTGTGCCGAGTCGTCCTCCCTCCTACAGTCCCCTACTGATGTGAAAAGAGATCTGGAATTTGTACATATGAAAAACAAAGAATATTACGATGCATGTCATGGCACAAAAGATGTTCCTGTTAAGGTGGGTGATTGGGTTCGCATTAAAAAAACGGTTAAAGTCCCCAAAGGTGAAAGCAAATTTGATACACCACAACAAGTGGTGGAGGTTCTACACAATTACATTAGTCTTAGTGATGGTAGGGTTTGGAACCTTAAGAATGTTGCTATTGATTTTAATCAACAATGTGTAGAAGGCACACAGGAGCCTGAACGTTCTTCCAATTTTGAATGGGTGGAAGATTATTTTGATAATAGTGCTCTCCAATCTCATTTGGGTTCTGATGGATACCGAGCTTCCAAAGTCACTCATGGCGGTCTCACAATGGACCCTAATCTATCCACCACGAATATCACCCCTGGTGTTTCTGCCTCATCCTTAATGGGTGGGGAAGGGTCTTTGGGAGCTGATAATTATAAGGAGGTTGTACCTACTCAAGAGTGTACAAACTTTGGTGCTGTTACGAGTGACTACACCAAGAGGAGGAGAATCCTTCCTGGATGGCTGAAGGAATATGTGATGTAACTTAATACATTTTAGATTACCTTAATACACTTTTGAAATGTTTCCTATTTTATGCCTTCCCTTTTCCCTCCATCAGTCTTTGGTACCCGCATTCCCCTAGTGTATTTCATCCATTCCTTCCTGGTTTAGCCCTTACCTTTTTACTTGTTCCTAGGGGGGGGCGGGTGTTGTGTCGTACTTGCATGTGTAGCATTTTCCTATGCTTTTCAGTTTCTGTATGGTATTGTACTCCTTTAATGGCTCGTGGGCAGTGCGAGGCATAGAACTTGCTGGTGTGTTTCCAGCGTTCCAACCCTGGGCATTGAGTTGGAGTTGGTGTCCGGGGCTGGAAGCCGTGCTGCCTGGCGCTTGCCTGTTTCACTGTATTTCTGCTTTCTTTGGAATAAAGCCTTTGAATTAAACCTGCCTCCATCAATCGCTAGACAAGGGCCTTTCTCAATGTAGTTGCATTACAGTTTATGTTTTCATGCAGTGAGGATTGCTAACTCGGTAAATGCACGGAAAGGACATTGCATGGAAAATATTAACGTTTTTAGGCTAGTGATTAATAGGGTAAGTGATCAGATTATCTGCGTGGAAACAGTGATCTATATAATACATGCTGAAAGGCCTTTATGGAAAAAATGATTTCTACTTTATTACTTCAGATTTTCTTTCAGATTTTGAAAATGCTTCTAAAATGAACAATTATTGATACCGGAACGATGGCAGAATCATATATGGTGCAAGGTGAGGGTGCGGACAGTGCAGTGAATATTGGTGCACAGTGATAATTATATATACAATTATAAGTCAACACATTCACTGTATTGTGGGAGCCAACCGTATATGCTTTGTCGTATATACCCTCGGTCAATCTGTGAGTTTTGTAACGTCGACTGTACTTCATATAAACTCTGCCAACGGACAAGCAGCAGTTTTTAGCCCCATAGATCAAGCAGCACACATCCAGTTTCATAATTCCCGCAAGACCCTTTCTGCACAAACCACCTTCTGCACAAACCAATCTCCTGCGATCAATTAGACAAAAAAGCCCAGGTTTTTTTTTTGAGGGGGGGGGGGGGGGGGGGGGGGGGGAGGAGTACGCAAAAACATGCAACCAAATAAGTGGAATTTACGTTTGTGGAAAAAAAATCAACTGGGTCAAAATAAGATCTACCTACTATATAGCTAGAGGAAGTGTTTAAGAATCGACACGCTATATAGCATGGATGCAAAAAACCTTCTCCAGGATATGGTCTATAGCCCAAATGCAGGATGTGTTGTACTAGGAATGGAATACACCCAGGCGCGGCTCCTCCGCTAAGGAGGAGGAGCGTCGCCCCACTTCTTTTCAGCAGTATATGGAAAAATAAAAGGATAGTAACTCAATGTTATTATCATTTTATTTTTTCCTGTTGCAGCAACTTTGTAGGAAGGGCAGGGTTCCTCTGCTGACAGAGCAGGTGAGGAGTTGTTAGCACTCCCTAAGTGCGAATGAATGTTTGGCTGGCTATCTCGGGCCGGCCAAACATTCATGCGCACTTAGCATGTTCCTCACCCAGGCTGCATTACAACCTGGGTGGAGAACATGCCCAGGTTCCCATTCCGTGACTGAGCACCGAACAACAGCGCTCAGACCAATCACAGCGCTGTATTGCAGCGTTGTGATTGGTTCAGAGGAGCCTGGGTGCCTCCTGTTCCGGAGCGGAGGGATGAGGAGGACGCGGCGAGGAGGTCAGTGAAATGTAATTTTCATGTACCCCTTCCACCCCCTCTCCGCCTCTCCACCCCCTCTCCGCCTCACCACCCCTAATCCATGCCAGCCGCCACTGAATACACCTACAGTTAGATACCATAACTGTTGTATAGTCGGACAGAATACACCTCAAGCACCAATACTAGAATGGTTAACAGGAATAGGACAACCAAAGGACATTCACAGGAAATGTATTTAAGCTACGTAGGGAATATGAGCTCCATGATAAGGGAAGAGAGAGGCCACAATCTGAATGTGAAACATGGCTGAGCTTCCACAAGGCTCAAACAATCTGTCCAACAAAGGTAAGTTGGTTGCTGGGAGGAATTCTCATCTCACCCTTGGTATCTAGACACAAAAAAGCAAGGCCTTCCTCTGAGTAAATGCAGGTGGTATGTGTAGAACAACTAGTCAAACAGCAATGCATTTACGAAACTAAAAAACTAAACAATCCAAATGAAATTAATTAACATCACAAACATTTAATAAGAAACATTTCACAAGAATTTAGAAAATAAGAAATCTGGATTAAAAATAGTGAAAAAAACAAAGCAAAAACAAAACACAATGGGAGGATTTGGAACTGGTGACTAAGCCTTTCTATCACTGGACATTTCTTGAAGTTGAAGATCTGCAGCTTGACAAGTCTTGAAGCTTTAACTGACGTGTTCCACGATGCCATTTACCTTGAGAACATGGTAATATTAAACGTAGTCCAGTAATGGCAGAAAATCTTTTTTTCTTCAGTGGTTCTGCCAGCAGTATCAGCCAATCAGGTTTCTGTTTTTTTTTTTTCTCCTGTGGGAGTTTTATGGGAGTCCTGTGGAACTACCGCAGCAACAGCTATATATACATTTTGAACCTTAATTTCTCAAAAAAAGGTTGAACAAATTTATAACTAAACACAAAAACATGCTTTCTAGGTAAAGATCTAGTTTTCTGCCAAATTTTGTGTAATTCTGTTCAGCTGTAGCTTTGTCTAAAATTTCTATGGGAAATTGTGCTCCTTTTTTCTGAGACCCACCTTGATGGATCACCCCAAAACTTTCATGGAACGAGCGGACATAGATGATTATTTCTTTTGGAAAGTTTCATTATGATTTGTCAAACCGTGCTAAAGTTATTAGCAAAACATAAAAACCTCTTTCAATGGAAACTCTGTCGTAACTATAATATATACTTTTTATAAATATATTAGTGGTGGTCGTGCCAGTGTGTGGTTATAGTTGTCAGTGTTTCCATAGGAAATGCGTTATTTGAATTGCTAATAACTTTGGCCCTGTTTGACGAAACTCCATGAAACTTTCTAAAAGGTGCTACTTTTTGATTAGTTTGCACATGAAAAGTTCCGGGGTGATCCATCAAATGGGGCTGAGAAAAAAGTGGGGTCTCAAAATGCAAAATCCTCATGCCTTTTCCATAGACTTATTTAAGAAGCACGACCGCAAACACTGCTGAACTGAATTACACCAAATTTGGAATGAAGCTAGATCTTGGTCTGCAGATTGTGCTGTTTGTGATTTGGTGTAAATCCGTTCAGTAGCTTTTGTGAAATGAAGGTTAAAAAATATTTATATATCTGGACAGTTGAGTTTGAAGGACTAACAAAAGTCCTTAAAACCCAATTCTGAAAAATAAAGCGCTCTGATTGGTCCAGGGATCTTTTTTCCCTTAGGCCATCTAATACATGCGGGATTCAGACTCCCGCGTTAGTGACCGCTCTGATTGGCTGCCAGCAACACAGCCATTACAGGACTTGGGGATTTAGTCCCCTCTCCTGAAATAAAAAATAAAAAAATCTTATAAGGGCGCAGTGTAGGGATATGCCGACCCTCTAGGCCCCATAGTGGGGACAAAGGGAGCCAAAACTGTACAAAAAAGGCAACCATTTTTGCCGTTATCACACAGGACTCATGTAGAATTGCGGCAAAAAACAACAAAAATGGAGGCTCAGGGCCGAATTGTTTAATTAAGGGGAGGGGGGCATGCTGCCTTCCTCCCAGAGCAGTATTCAACCCCAGGGACTCCACTCCCCAAGGGCCCGATTTAATAAATATAGGTAGGGAGCGTGCGGTCCCCTCCCCAAGGAGAAATGTATGACGTTACAACGTATACATTTACAATGCATGCCTTTACAACGCAGTGTTTACATCGCAACATCCTTTACAAGGCATTCTTTTACATCGCATTTTCAGAAACTACCTTTATAACGCATTCCATTACATCGCATTATACCTTTACAACGCATACCATTACAATGCATCCCATTACATCGCATTTAAGGTAAGTGTTGGATAGTATAGGGGTAATAATTACTATTCTAATTCCAGTGAGGGCAACAGTAGGGTAAGTGTTGGATAGTGTATGGGTAAATTTACTATTCTAACTCCAGTGAGTGCAGCAGTAGGGTAAGTGTTGGATAGTGTAAGGGTACTATGTGTTGTAATGGTATGCATTGTAATGACTTGTGATGTAATGCCTGCGTTGTAGTGACATGCGTTGTAATGACATGAGTTGTAGTGACATGCGATGTAATGGCTGCGGTGTAATGACATGCAATGTAAAGGATGTTATGATGTAATGACTGCTATGTAAAGGTAGTGCGATGTAATGACTGCGTTGTAAAGGTGGTTTCCCCCAAGGAGCCATCCCCCGGAGCCCTCTGTATTTATTAAGGGCAGGGGGCACACTGCCCCTCTGAGCATTTAAAAGGCCCTGGGGACCCCATCCTACGGAGCCGACACTAAATATATATATTTTTTTTATCTGTTTTTTTAGTTTTTAAACCATAAAACATTCATGATACATGAATTGCACAGGCAGATGAATGCTAATACATTGTAAGTATTAACAGCAGCCGGCACTAAACTTTAAAGGGGGGGGGGGGACAGGCTCCCTCCTTGTGCATTCAATGGCCATGGGGACCCCTTGCCTCGGGTCCTGCTCACATACTGTGTCCCGGGGAGCCCATCCCCGGGGCACAGTGGTTTCCCTGCTAGCACTGGTGTAGGCAAGGAAACTTGTGTTTGCTCCTGCCTGGCTGGGGCATTTTTGAATCTCAAACGGGAGCAAACAAAGTCTGCTCCTAGCGGGTGGGAGCTTTAAAAGTGATCCCACCTGCTGGGAGCAGACTTTTATTCTGTTTCCTTGCCCGTACTGATGTGGGCAGGGAAACAGAGTAAGATTTTGCTCTCACCTGGAGGGACAGCATGAATAGCTGCTCCCCTCCAGATGGGAGCAGTGGCAGCTCCCGCAGCATGTGGGGAGCTGGCTGTGGCCACAGGGCCCTGGTGCTCCCAGTGCAGCCCCCAATATGTGCTTGGTGGGTGCCCTGGGTGGCCACAAGTTACCCACCTTTAAATAATGTGGACCCTGAAGGATGGGCACCTGTGCCCATAATAGGCTCTAGAAGGAGGGGCCTCTCCTTTAAAATAAAATTTAGAAAACGGTCCTGGGGAATGGGGTCCCCAAGGCCTAATGGGGGCCACATGACCCCCACTTGACTTAAAATAAAAATAAAACGGCTCAGGGGATGTGTTCTCCAGGGCCTAATTAGGGGAGGGGGCCACGTGCCCCCCTCCCCTTTTTTATTGCAGTTGACTCTGGGTGATGGGATAACTGGGGCCTATAAAGGCTTGGGAAGTGGGATTACATGCCCTCTCCCCTTGTTTAATTGTATTTGGCCTCAGTGGATCGGGTCCTTGGGGCCATTTAAGGCCTGGAGAGGGGGCAGAATGGTCCGTCCCCTTAGATTTTGTCCTGAGGGTGGGGTCCCTGGCACCCAAGAAGGCGCAGCGAGGATCGCTCCATGGCCATCCTCCCCTTTTTATTGGTGCTGGCCTCGGGAATGGGGTCCTCGGGCCAATTAAGGATTGGGGAGTGGCTGCATTTCCCCTCCCCGTAAAATATATGTTTTGCGCCAGGGGATGGGGTCTCTGGGGCCCCAAGGCCAACACTCTGCTGCACACACCGAAGGCTGTGCCCGGTGTGTGATTAGCAGCCTGCTGGGGGTTCGGCCACAGGACCTGGTGGCAGGCCAAACCCTGTGCCCAACATCCTGATGGGCACGACCATAGGTTATGTGCAGCGTGGGGTGGGTTGTCTGCGGAGAGGTTGAAGCAGGGCCTGGCTGCCAGACAGGCCCTGTGGCTAACACCATGCCATGCACGACCAAAGGCAGTGTGCGGTGTAGGGTCGGTTGCCTATGGGTGACTGCCTGTGGAGGGTTGGATGCAGAGCATGGCTGCAATCCAGGCTCAGCAGCCAACCCCACAAGTGATGAAAGGCCATGCACATCATTGAGTTGGCTGCCTGAGGGGATGTTGGCTGCCTCTGGGGAGGTTGGCCACAGGGCTTAGCCACAGGCCAGGCCCTCTGGCCAATGTCCTGCTGTGTACAGCTGGAGGCAGTACAAAGCACAGGGTTGGCTGCCTGTGGGAGATATGCCCCAGGCCCAGTGGTCAATCGCGCACGGCCTATGTCCGTGCACAGCGTGGGATTGATTTTACATATGGAACTAAAATATTACTTTACTTTAAAAAAAAAATAAAAAAATAGGAATTCACTGAAAGAAACACAGGTTAAAGTAACATTATAGCTCGGTGAATAAGTCTTTGACAACATTAACATTTTAAACTATAAAAAAAAAAACAGAAATTCACCAGTTATAATTAGCAGAGCTAAATAGTGCTTGCGCCCCAACATGCACTGCTTATGACCTTACATATTACATCACTAATGCCATGTTCTATGACATCATTTATGACATCACTGATACATATACACACACATACAAAGTTTCTATAGGAAAGGCATGTTTTGTTTTTTAAATAAGTTGGCAGACGTTAGCAAGTCTGAATGAAACTTCCAACAAAATAGTTTGGTGCAAACACGTCAACCGGTGGGCAAAAAAAATGAGGAGTCCCAAATACAATTTTCCATTTTAATTCCTATAGGATGCTTTATTCTTCAATGTGACAAAATTGGTTGAACCGCATTATGTCAAGTGCGGCATGAAGGTAGAGCCTCACTAAAAGAGGTGCCTTTGCCTGGTTTTGTACAGTAGCTTTTGAGAAATTAACCTTTAAAAAGTGTCGCGGTAGTGCATGAAGAGGTTTATTTTAGAGATATCTGGACCATTAATTTGTTGATCCATGGAGAATTTTCAATTCTAATTGACAAACCTAAAGGCACGCCATCGAATGAGGGAGCTTTCCTGCTATCCTGCACGGTGACTGTGCAAATTCAGCTCTAGTGTTGCGAATTTGCTGTGTTTTAATTCCCTTTTTGTCACAGAAGCATTTCTGTTGCGGCCGCCATTACCCAACAGGGTGCACTGAGCACCAGTTTGCTCAAAATCACAAGGGGGCAGGGTGTGTACATCCTGACTTCCAGGAACAGGTGGAGGGACCCCAAAGGGAACCCGCAATAATAAAAGGCATATTAAAAAATATTTTTTCTAACAGGATTCACATTGCAATGTTGTTATTGCGAATCATGGACCCTCCCTGGGATTTAACACTAAAATCATCACAGTTCTAGGACATTTTCTACTGGGGAGATCATACCAACAGTAGACAGAGTAAATCTACCACAGGGAAACCAAATTGACAGCACAGGTATAGGAAATGTACTAAAAGGGAAAGCACATTAATGTACAGATATAGGTAGTAGGGGTATCAAATTGACATCGCAGTTATACTACAGGGCATAACAAACATAGGTATGGTAAGTGTGCTACAGGGGATTTCTTACTTAAAGCAGAGATACAGGAAATATACTACACGTATATTCATACACAACACATTGATGAAATCTGCTACAGGGTATATAACAGATGCACAGCTATAGGAACTGTACTAGAGGGGAGAACGTGCTGAAAAGAGATACAGAAAATGTATTACAGGACAAATCATGCTGACAGAACAAGTAAAGGAAATGGGAATTGGAGACCAACATAACAGAAAATAAAGTATTGCGGGGAATATCACATTCAAAGATTTTGGAAATGTAATGCTGTGAACGTCACACTGACGGCACATATATAGTAAATGTTCTGCAGGTGATCATACACCAACAGAACAGATGTGGGGATTGTGTTGTAGGTGACACCTACTACCAGCATGAGAGTTCTGCCTCTCCCTGAGGAATAGCAGGATATTCCTGCTGCTCTTCTCTGGTTTGGGAGGCTGTTCAGGAGGTGGTTTTCCTCTTTCTGAACCAGGAGCTTCGTGTCTTTCTGCAAATCAAAGATTATTTTAGGTTCATGATCTAAATAACCAAGTGGATTTTCTTTCTGTGTTACTTCTTCTCACTACTGTTTAGTTACTGTTTCTCTCGTTCCGGCCTTTCTCTGGGGCTTCTGTAACACAAGGTCGTCACATACCATCCTCGAGACCATTTGGAACTGAATAAAACTCCTTTGTGACCACAAAGCAGATTTCTGAGGAGAGAGAGGGAGCAATTGGCACTGGCTGACATAAGTGAAGATCTCCTTGGCTTCTAGGACAAGGAGATCCCAGAAGCATTTCTACAACCTATAGGCAGTGCTTTAAATGGGAAAAAATAAGAGCAGGTACTCATAAAATTGAGCTGTGGACATGGGCGGGACTTTGGGTGGGGTTAGGGGCGGGGCAAGGTGCCAGCATCCAACGAGATCAAGATATTCTCGGCGTACATCTGGGAATGTTGATGAAGAAATAGATATGGTTTGTGTGTATTTTACTTCACCGACACTGGCACTGAAATACAAATTATATAAACTGCATAGTTGATATAAGATAAGGTTGCATTTTCATGGTAAGTATTGTATTATTTATGTAGGAGTTTTATGTAGCGCTGTGCATAGTGGCACTATAACGGGGAGAGGATGTGGTCCGTAGGCTACGCTGCCGACTTTGGTGCTGGAAACCAGAGTTCGAGCCTCGGGGTCGCGTCCACATCCTGTGATTCTGGGAAAATCACTTAATCTCCCCGTTCCTGAATGTGTAATATAATTACGGTGCTATGTAAAGCGCTCCAATACCTTCGGGTCGAGTTCACGCTATATAAATATGCAAAAAAAAAAAAAACTTCACCGTGCCAATATATGAAGTCGTATTCACATTTCCTGGGCATGCCCTATTCATTATGTGTTGATGAGCATCCAATGCAGCACAGAACTCTATTGCACTGAAAAGTTATCAGCGTAATCTGCTGAAATAGAATAACTTTTTTCCATATCAGCTCATAGTGCACATCTGTGACACACATACACGTAGGTTCTCACACAGACACTAACACGCACATCATTCGCTAAAACTGATTTTTCCAAATGCAATATCCAAGCTGTACTTTAAATGTATGTATGTGTTTACCCTGATGATTAGTGGCATCCCCCTCCATTCTCAACCTGACTACAGGCACTCAGCACCCAATGTCATCATTTCCCATGTTTCATACAGCCACATTATGACTGCAAGAGAAAGGTGCACAAACGTTTCTCAAATTCATACCAATTTGGGATTTAGCCCGTAGCGCTACATTGGGATTGCGTAGGTAGCGCTACCTGCTGACTGCCCAAAAGTAAAAGGAGTCCTGACCAGAAAGTTCCTTGAGCTATTATTTTGTTTCACTAGCAAATGTTCTGAAACGGCTGTTCCCATGATTGCCAAACTAGGACAGAACGCCTGTTTCACCTCGAGGTTTGTGCTGTAATCACCCGGATCTCTAGGTGGCGAAGCAGAAGAGTGAGAGAAGCTATGTAAATAGCAAATCTCAGCAGGTTTTGTTTCAATCGAGGCATTATCGGTACTGGCCACCATCTAGGATCGTCTGTCAATGCACACATTCACGGCTCCTTTCGTAGCCAGCAGGGGCGCAACGAGAGCCAATTTCAGTGGGGGGCCCACTAATAATTTCGGTGGGGGGGGATGCTGATACTTCCAGCAATATGTGTGGAGATGCAGGGGCTCTAAGAAGGGGTGAAAACACAACAAAGCCTTGTTAGCAAGTGAATGGTCTTTTAAAGACCTGTGAGGTACTCGGGTGCGGCTGCAATAAGACAGTCGCCAGAAGCTGCCTCAGCCCGGGATGAGAAACAAGGGAGAAAGGGGCCTGGGGGGGGGGGGGGGAGTTGCTGAAGCCCTTTGAGCTCTATGGATGTTGCGCGCCTGATTGCTGATGAGACTGGCTATGCCTGTCCAAACAACGTTGCTACACGTTCGTAATGTAAGCCTGGCTACTGCCCCAGAGTACCGGTACTCTCCCTGGCCAAGGAGAAGTTCCGGTACTGAAGGTGGAACAATTTGGAAGTGCTGGTACTCAGTACCGGTGAGTACCGGCCCATTTAAAGCACTGCCTATAGGGGTATCTGGCACAGCCACGGCTGAGGGCAGATTTGGTGATGTAGAAGAGGGAAGTGAGGACATCTACTCAAAGGTATTTAATGATTGGTGAAGATACAATATTGTATTCATAGGAGGAATTGTTGAGTGTGTTCTGGATGTGGGTAAGACAACCGTGTGTGAGAAGCTTGAAGCGAGTTCACTTGGATTAGAATGAAAGGGTGATAGGAGGTAGGCTGTATGTCCGTTTCCTGTTGCTGATGTTGGGTTTGATTCTTTTAGTCTTTTTGGTGAAGTGAAATCAGTGGAGTGTCGAGTTCTATGCAGTTTTTCAAAGTCAAGTTGCTGTCGGCAAGGAATGTTGACCATCTACTGTTTGCTAAGTTGATTGGTATTTTTCGGATGAAAGAGTGGAATTTCAGTGTTTATTTTTTGGTTGACCTTGATGCCAAGGTGTGGTGTGAAGGACAGAGAAGGACATGAATACGTTGTCTGCTCAATTCATGGGTATCAAGGTCTTGCAGTAAACTGGGTGAGGCCAACAGGACGAAGCTGCCATGTTGCTTTTAGGGTGGGTTGTTTAGTGATATGTTGCCTAATGTACACAGTGTTGAGGACATGTGTGTTAGTAGTTCCTTCATGATTTAATGATAGAGGCACTGGTCAGTTTGAAGCCTCTGAAGAATATAATGTGAGACGGCTGTTAGGAGACAGAGGTGAGGAGATCTCAGAATGCTATACAATTCTTGTTAGGTCTGGGGTGGTCTATAGATCATAGTGAAGTAGATAAAGGAAAGAGGCTGGGGAGGAGCTCTGATGGGCCTGGAAGACTTGTGGATGATTGCGAGACCCCCTACTGCATTGTCTATACAGTTTGTTTTGGATGCTGTAGCACAGAAGATAAGGACATCAAGGATGTACATCTGAGCCATGTTTCAGTAGTCAAGAGTGCATCAAGTCTGTGCTGAGTGATGATGTTGACTGCACTAGGAGTGTGGATATTAATTGAATATGTGTTTGATGAGTTTGATCTGGAGGGTTTGTGTTCCTGCATGTGTGCTAGTGATTGTGGGCATGTGGGTGCTGTAACATATGTGTGTGGCGCATGGGGGAAGGATTGCCGGAGGGGCAAAGGTTCTGGCTCTAGACTCTTCCTGCCCTGAACAAGTCAGAACAGGCGATGCTCCTTCAGTGTTTGTCCTGTGGCGTGGATGCCAGGGCAATCCGATGCCATGAAGAGTACTTATGCAAAAGGGGACAAGAAAGGCCAGGCAGGTGGTAATGGAGCTCGCTCCCGATTTGTCAGGGGCTGCATGCTGGGGCTTTGCACCTGCGTGCTTTTGATTTGGTGATGCGCTGCTCGCTCCTTTTTTGGAGATTCCCTAGTCTCTCTCAGAATTCCTGTGTCTCTAAGATTCCCTCTTCTCACTGTGGCAATATCTTCTTTCTCTCTTTCTGGGACTCCTGGTTGTCTGCAGGGATCCTACCTCTTTGAGGTCCCCTCCTCTCTCCGTTTATTTATCTGCTCACTATTTATGGCGATTCCTCCCTCTCTCTGGGTTTGGGATCCCTTCTCTCTCTTTCTAGAGTTCATCCTTGTCATTTGGGTTCATTCCTCTTTCTATGTAGTTCTAGACTCTCTGGGGTTTGGCACTCAATCCCTTCGGTGTGTCTCTCCGTGGTTTGTACCTCTGATTGGAGTTTCCATCTCTCTCTTTGGGATTCCCCGCTTCCTGTGTGGTTCACTTCTGGAGGTGTGTGGGTAGTTCCTGCCTCTGTGTGGGGTTTGAATTCCTCCTTTCTCTTTCTGGGGTTCCTCCTGGCCTTTGCGGTTTCTCTCTCTCTCGCTCTATGGAGCGTCCTACCCACTATGGGGTTCCTGCCCTCTCCGGGCTCGCATTAAGTCGCTGGAGTCGGGTCGTCTCTGAGCCTCTAATAGGATTTCTGCAGAGTCTGTTGTGAGTTTAAGTGAAACGTGAGCGATGTTTCCTTCTCTCTAATTGAGAGGCTGCAGAGTCAGGCCCGACTTTGATCGAGTGCTCTGGACTCTCAGAGCTAATGCAGCGGGGGTTACTCTCCAGCCTCCCACAGGGAGGATGGAAGAAAGCGTAATGTGCTGAAGGAGGGACGCGAGGAAAGGAAGGGGGAGCGATCAGCTATGAGGGAAAGAGACAGGGGAAAGAATTACGAGTGGAGATAAAAAGGTAACGAAAGCGAAAATAAGAAAGGGGCTGCAAAGAAAAGAAGGAAGTTTGTGAAGAAGTTAAGAGCAGGGTCGAGAGCAGGGCCAGCTTTAGTGCTGGTGGCGCCCTGTGCGACAATGTTTGTTGACGCCCCCCCCCAATGACCACCTCCACCCACGGATTCTCTCACTAGCACCCTTTAACAGTGACCAAGTCTCCATAACCACACCCTCTCAGATGCACTGAATTAGTGATACAGCGCCACTCATACCAGTGTAGGGTGACCAAGCACTTTGCATCACACACACATTACACAATCATTCATACGTGTATAAATCAACGTATAGGAAGTGTTACTCAAGCCAAAGGACTGAAAGTGTAGGAGTCACATGTCATCCATACTGGTAGGCAGTATAGTTTAAGAGTGCTAGGTGTGGAGAAGCACACACGCAGAGTCGAAAAAGCAACAGCATAGTTGGGAGTTTTCTTTAATTATAAGAATCGATTTCAAGCCAAATTAACCATTTTTGCAACATTAATCAATGCTCTAATAATGTATACTTTGCAGTGTGTATGCAGTTTTGGGATGAAAGTTAATAGCTCGCTGTTCTATATTAGGACTTTAAGTTATAAATTGCAAGTAACAAAAGGAGGTCTCTTTTGAAAGCAGTAACCTCTGATCTGTTTACATCATACGCACTCTGTAATCTACTTGGTACACATTCTTTGCCGCAGGCATATTAACCCTCTGCACTAACTTCACCGAAGTCAAAACCTCAACTATACAAAATGCTGATCTCTCTCCAGGAAGATAATTAATCACACAAGTTTTCTTGACATTTATGTGAGGCCTGGAAACGCTGCTGCAGGTGCTTCAAACGCATCATAAACTTTCAAACACGGCGCCCCCAGCAGGCCAGCACCCGGTGCGGTGGCACCGGTCGCACCGCCCTAAAGCCGGCCCTAATCGAGAGAACAAACAAACTTAGGGGCATATTATCAAGCACGGCGTTAAAATTATCGCCGCTTTAGCGGCAGAAAACCGCTGCTAAAGCGGCGATAATGGGCTTGATAATATGCCGCAGAGAATTGCAATAGAAGCCCATGTTGACGCCAGAACGTGGGCTTCTATGGGAATTCTCAAGGGCATATTATCAAGCTCAATTGTAACGCCGTTTCTTGATAATATGCCCTGAATTACGGAGTATGGAGAGAAAGAAGTGAATGGTGCAAAGTGAAATAAAGACTATAAGAAAGGAAAAAAGACTTAGACAGGAAGGAGAAAATGGGAAGAGCATACATGGCAGTAGTGAGGTAGGAAAGGTTAAAAGACCAAGAGAAAGAAAGAAGGAAATACGGTAATAAATAGGACGAGTGGAAGAGAGGTAAAATAAGGAAAGAAGGAACTAAAAGAAACAAGAAATAAAGGAGTCATAGAATACCTAGAAAAGGAATGACAAAAAATACAGGATGACAAATTAGAAAGCTGAAGAAGGGAGACAAGTGAGAGGAAGGAAAGAATAAATACAAAATCACTAAAAGAAAATTAAAAGAAGATAAATAGGAAACGGAATTGAAGGAAATGAAAGAATTAAGGAGAGGCAAAAAGGAATGAAAACAAGCCAAGATAAAAAGAAGGAATACTGGAGAAATTATTATTAGAAAAAAAAATAAGACTACAAAGGAGAAAAGGAAGAGAGAAATAAAGAATTACAAGACAGGAGAAAATGAGTAAAGGGAGGGAAAAAAAGGAAAAAGTCAAGGAAGGGGTTAAATAAAGACAAGCATTGGCAGTGACAGTAGGTATACCTTTTAAATGAAGGTGCTGCTTCAGTCATTGATGGGTTTTGACACTCAATAGTTATCATATATTCAGCTACTGAATCATTGCACTCATGCATTCTTCCACCCGCTGACTGATTCTTATATTCATTTACTTATTCAGCCACATTAAAAACACACAAACAACCAACAACAGATGCAAGATAAATTAAAAGTAGATAAATGCTTGAAATAACAACCAAAAATAAACAGCACTGGGTCACCAGTTTGCAATGGCATTGTATATAGTGCTTCATTGCTCTAAATGCCAGCATGGGTGCCAAATCTAAAATGGAAGTCCTGTAATGGTAAATCAGTGATACACCATTGCCAATACCATTTGATAATGGTTGTCTGGTATAGAGGCAGCGGCCGCATGGGATGTGGTGCACTGAAGAGGAAATGATCAAAAAGCAAGGACCCCGTTTGCACTGTCTGGGGAACTTTAGTATACTGTACAAAAGAAAATAAGAGGTGAAGGAAAGAAATGAGAGGGGGCTTATTAAAGGGAGAAAATGAATAACTAAATGATTAGGCCACTAGACCTGGCACTGAAGCACACACCTTTTCAGGTGGACGTGATCGTACAAATGATGTCTTTTACAGGGCAAGAGAGCAAATGGCAGAAGTGGGCAGACCCAAAGCCCCTCTTTGAATGTATATTTTTTGATACTTATTTATAGATATTTATGTATTTTTAATAAATTGTTTTGATTAGAAGATACTGGCATGCAAAGAAGCCTTTCAAGCCTTCTGAAGAGACTCTAGAAAGAATTATTATAGTCAGACGCGGCCCTTACAGGTAGGAGCGATGGGCAGGGGTGGGGAGGGGGGGGAAAACGACATACGATGACGAGGAAAACTTAAAATAAAAAAATAACTTTTTCCTCGTTGTCATATGACGAATCCACCCCTGCTCCACCGCTCTTACCTGCATGGGCTGCACATGATTATAGTGCAAATCTTCTAAACCTAGAGTTTGTCAAAGGGGGCAATTGAATACAACATTCTTGCCTACAAAAATAATCTGTGAAATGTAATGTAACAAGATGCAGGGCTGCAGGCATTCACATGGTGTAGTAATACATACACCCTAAAGGTTTTTTGGATTAGACATATGCATTTCATAAATAACATCATGACTACTGCCTTTGTCATGACTTTTCATTACAAACAGATCAAACCTATGGCACGTGAAATTACTTTTCCCAATGAACCAATCACAATTATAGTATTTATATTTGGCTTGTCTCCAGAACCTACTCAACCAACTGTTTTGAAATAAGCCTTACCACAAGACAACCTACGGCTAGGGCGGTCAACCTCGAAGCTGGGGAACCGGGTTTGAGTATCGGCAGGGACACTCAACATCATGTGATCCTGGGCAAATAATTTAATCTCCCGGTGCCTAACAAAAATGTATGTGTCCGTCTGTAACGCAACTGATGCTTATGTAAAGCCCTCTAATACCTTCGGGTCTAGTTTGAGCTATAAAAAGACAAACAAAAAACATTAGGTTTACTGTAGTTAAATCACAAATATGTTTCAAATTAAAGATGTTCAAACAATACAAAATCCTAGTATGAGGACCTAACAGGAATTATCAAAGTGAAAGTCTTCTGTCTCTACATTTTGTTGGAGTGGGCCATCAATCCCAAAACCATTGCCTACTACGGTAATGTGTAAGATTCCATATAACAACGTTCCTGCTTACAGGCTACAAACCACCCCAAAAAGCCTAGTGCTTAAGCACATGTTTATACAATAGGAAAGTGTAGGAAAGTGCCTCTTTTTGCCAGATACCCGATGCCAACTTGACTGAGCATGTGCTGGGACCCTGCTAACCAGGTCCCAGCAACTGGGTTCTTTCCAAAACAGTACCTTTGTTTCCACAATTGGCACAACTCTGGGCCACACGGAAGTCCCTAGTAAAAGGTACCCCTGGTACAAAGGGCCTTGTGACCAGAGAGGGCCTTTGAAGGCTGCAGCATGTATTATGCCAACCTGAAAGATCCCTCACCTTAACACCCACACACTGCCACTGCAGGCTGCGTGTTTTGGTGCAGATCCAAACTGAAGAGCCACACCTCCCTGGGTGCCATGCCCCCCAACACTGCCTGTGGCATAGGTAAGTCCCCCCTCTAGCAGGCCTTACAGCCCAAAGGCAGGGTGCACTATATATCAGGTGAAGGCATAGCTGCATGAGCAATATACCCCTACAGTGTCCGTACCATTCGCAGACATTGGAAGTGCGGTGAAGCCATTTAGAGTACTCTCTTGATTTTGCCATCCCACCCGACAGAGAGGAGGGCGAAGAGGGAGATGCAACCAGGGATGAGGGGTTGTCCGCCTCACCTGAAATCCATTGTCTCCTTCCCTTTCAGCCCGGTGTCTGAGAGCCGGAGGGAGATCCAAAATGGGACACCGATATGCCTTATGGTGATACCTATCCCTTTAAGGAGAGAGCTTCTGCTGAAGGCACCACCCAGGCCTGCGACGTCACCCTCACCGGACCAATCCTGCGGAGACAGCCTTACCAGAGTGTGGTAAATAATTTAATTACCGGAACTTAATTTGATGCGGAAAATTAATAATAATAGCTCAGAAAAAATAAGAGGCAGAATCCGTGGTATTAGAGGTTCGGAACGGGCTTTATTCCAAAATCAATTCGAATTGATGGACTCCATATTCCATCACCACGAAGGTTCAGGAAGTGAAGGGCCATACTTTATTGACAGGTAATCATTTTTATACAATAGGCATTACAGTGAAACAGATGCAGGAGGCGTAACAATTGATAACAAAGATAAAACATACATGCGTAACTAAAGTGGGTGTAACTAGGCGTAACTTAAAGAACGTCATTAGGTATGATGTCACAAGTAGGTGGCACCATGAAAGAATTTCGCAATGTCAGCAGAAATACTTGGCAGAGATGCGCGCGCAGCAGCATGACGTGTGATTGACGTGCAACTAGGGGGTGAAGGGGACTTGACATTTAGCTCTACATGTGGAGACAGAAGTCTGGGGGGTCAAGTCAACCTAATCCCAAATCATATCTAACATCCTATGTTTAAAGAACTATGTTATCCAAAAAAGAAAGGTCTTTCGAACAAAATCTATTCTATACTGACTGTGAGTGCGTGTACAAGCGTCTAAGTGTCTACACTAGATGCGAGGGCAGAAATCTTCCATAGTAACAGGGCTATGAATTACTTGCATAAAGACAGAGAAGCCGGGCCTTTTGCTCGGTAGCTGGAAGAATGTTTACTTAAACTACTAGACAGGAATGCATTGGATAGGGAGCGGAGCAGATAATCTCGAAGGTGAAATACAGTTTTTGGCAAGCAGACAGGTTGAGTCAGGCACCGTTAGCCGCGCAGGGAGTAGGACAAAGTTCATGGATACAGATGCGAGCTCAAACTGGAGCTTTCAGAGGCAGAAGGCAAGAAAAGGCTTGATGGCAGAATCAGGGCCTACTCGCCTGGACTGTAAAATGGGATAAATGAACCATATAAAGCCGGTGGCCTTTCATACTTAGGAATGGAATATCCGACCCATTCATGGCGGATCTGAAAGAGGACATGTTGGCGGGGGACGCACATGTGTTTGCGTCTTCATAACTGGAACTGGAGGAAACATACATGTACTCGTGATTTATACATGAAACCGTTGGGGTCCAAGATAAGGGACATAACTGACCATAAAAATCCATATTTCCACATTCCCTCCTTGTCCCCTACTTGCCCTTAAGAGATATCAATCTTCATCAATCCGTCGATCTGTTCATATAGCATCATTTGTTCTTCTTTCTTCTTCCGTGATGAATGAAATCTTGGTGGTGGAATACACGATGTGGCACACAGACCACAAATCGCTGGTCCACATTGTAGGCATAAGCAGCAACTGAATAGTATGAGAAAGCCAATACCTAGGAAGGATAGGACCCTCCATCCAAAGGTAGATAATACACTCCAAAACCAACCGCACCAAGTCCAGGTGCCTGGATTCTGGTGTATCTGGCTTACAATCTTATGAAGGCGAGTTATGGCTTTATATACAGATGGCGAATTTTCTGGTATGAAAATGCAACAGCTTGATCCGATGACCCTACAAGCTCCGCCCCTATCGGCCAGGATGACGTCAAGGACAAGACGATTTTGAAGCACAACAATCCGCATAGCAGACTGCTCTTCTGTTAAATTGCCTAAGGCGGAAATAGTTTCGTTCACTACTGCTTCAAGGGTTCTGGTTAATCTACGTATCAGCTTACTATTGGTAACTGTACCTATATAGGGAAAGAGACCTTTATTGAAATCTGTGTATTTTTCCCATGCTGTCTCAGTGTAGTCGAATATTGGGAGATCTCTCCGTTCTCTATTGTGTACTAATTGAGTATTTCTGTGATAATCAGGAGGAGCTAGGAAAACAGGTGGCAAAAGGAATCCGATGTAGCAGGTACCATCCCAATCTAGAGGCAAACGTATATATGCAGTCTGACCACATATGAAGTAGGAATGGCGAGAAGCTCTAAATGTAGACTTGCCTTGATCACTGAATTCTATTACAGTGGTACATCTACTATGGCCCATATGTATGGAACCATTCTTTCTTACACATAATTCACCTTTAACTGGAAATACTGACATGGCGGGCAAAATTGGTGCAGCTTCGGATTCAACATTCAGGATCATGAGATTAAGCGTGAAATTCCCTAATCCATATACTTCATTTTCTAGATCAGTTCCTGTTCTTTTGGGAAGTCCCTCCTTGTTAGGGTAGCAGACTTTAAGCAAAACTAAGTTCAGGTTTCCCCATACCCAGTTGTCTTTATCAACTGCAGAATTCGAATCTAGGGAATTAATCAAACTAAACCATGCTCCACAGGAGCCATTGTGTGTGAACGGGTATGGAAAGAGAGGCAGAATTCCCTTATAGTTCTGATAGGGAGGGAGTCGGCCACATATCCAACAATTTGTAGCATTGCTAACCTGATGGGAATGATGTAACATACTAATAAAAGTGTTATTGCGCAGCGCAAATCTATAGGACAACTCATGCGGGGGTAATTCACTAAAAGAATGTTCAGCAGTAACATTGTAAATATGTTTAGAAATAGGATAATATATGTGCAACAATATACTTGCAGCGATTATTAAAAGACTTAAGAAAAACAAAATTAATAACGTCACTGTGCAATGACTACGCAGTAATTTACAGTACGCATGTTGTTTCAACTGCATTTTTCGGTTTCTTTCTCTATTCAGGTCTAGAGGATACATGTCAGAGACAAATTCGACCGATTCACCTTGGAGAGGACTTAAACAATCAAATTGTCTGACTTGTTAGACCTTAGTTTTAGTTTATATTGTTCCTTGTCATTCAGTTCAACCAAAGGAAGCTTTGAGTCAATCGGTGAAGACACGCGAGGTGTATCGTTTACATCTGATTGTAGTCCATGAAATTTCTTGATATGACTTGAATGTATCCAGCCTTTGCGACCTTCGATCTTCACGGCTGTCCTCGTGGTTAACAGTACGAGTTGAGGCGATTTCCACCTAGGATCCAGCTGAGACTTCCGGTCAAAGTTCCTCACTAACACCAAGTCCCCGGGAATTACGTCATGGGGTTTCACCTCGGTGTTATCGGGAAAGGCTGCAGCTACCTGTGAACGACAAGATTGTAGTGCAGACATCAAGGAAGCCAAATAATCTGTCAGCATATTACAGTCAACATCAGTTATTTTGCGTGGTATAGGCGTCCCCCCACATATTTGGTGGTCTACCAAAGACCACCTCATAAGGGGATAGCCCTGTTCGAGAGTGCGCTACCATTCTCATGTAAAAGAGTGCAACTGGTAAGGCTACTACCCAGTCGACACCTTTCTCTCTACATATTTTGGACAATCTAATTTTCAGGGTTTGATTATGTCGTTCCACGAGACCTGCTGCCTCGGGGTGTCGGACACAGTGAAATTTCCACTGATAGCCTAACAAAAGTGAAACGTGTTTCATTAGTTCGGATGAGAACGGCTGGCCGTTATCTGAGTAGACAACACGTGGTAAACCGTACCGTGGGAAAAATTCTCGAACCAACTGTTTGGCAGTAGTCGGGGCAGTGTAATCTGAAACCGGGTATGCCTCTGTCCAACGGGAAAAAGCACAGACAACTACGAGAACATATTTGAATCCTCGACATCGTTCCATCTGGATATAATCCATCTGGAGGACTTCAAAAGGGTGATCAGGAGGCTGAAATCCACCTTGTTCTACGGGAATGCTTTTACCTGGGTTAAACTGACAACAGATCATACAGGTACAAACTTTTTGTTTAGCTGCTGCTCGTAAATGTTTGTTGAACCAAATGTGTTGAATGCTGTCTAGCATAGCTTTTTCTCCTAGGTGCGCTGGACTATGTACAGTATTAATGATAACTTGGACCATCGAATCAGGAAGGAACCATACAGATTTTTCCTTCGTCATCCATCCTTGATCCGTTTGGATCCCTCCTCATTCAGTCCATTTCTTTATTTCCTCTGGTGTAGCATGTGTCTGTATGTCAATTACGTCAAGAGCGGGATCCTTAACCATCATGCAATGTGTTGGTGTCGGGACTATTGTCTTTGTCATGTCAGATGTTTGAGTTTGAGCAGTCTGTTTAGCTGTTCTGTCAGCTAGATCATTGCCTTGAGAAATGATATCAGTAACTTTCGTATGAGCTTTACATTTCATAATTGATATTGCAATGGGTAGATGTATTGCATCTAATAAGGCATGAATGAGGGGTCCGTGCTGAATGTGAGCACCGTGAGAAGTTAAATAACCTCTCTCTCGCCACAGCACGCCGAAGTCATGTACAACTCCGAATGCATAACGTGAATCAGTGTATATGTTGACTTTTTTATTTGTGGCTTGAATAAAGGCTTGTGTCAGAGCGATGAGCTCTGCTGCTTGAGCGGACAAGGTATTTATGCAATTTGTTTCAATGACTTCAGTGTCTGTTGTGACTGCGTAAGCGGCCACTAGCTCGCCTGTATTTGTTCTCATACATGAACCATCTACATACAACGTCAGGTCTGGGTCTGACAATGGGACGTCTGTCAAGTCTTGTCTGGGTTTCGTCGTGATAGTGATAACTTCAATACAATCATGTGCAAGTGGGTCTGTTCCATTTACTGGTAACAGTGTGGCAGGATTCAATGTACTACAACGTCTGATTTCTATATGTGGCTGAAACAATGTTAATTCGTAACCAGTGAGTCGTGCTATAGTCAAGTGTTGTGTTTGTGTGCGGTTCAAGAGAACCTCTACTGCATGTGGTACTTGTACTGTCAATTGGTGTCCTAGTACTATGGCATCGCTTTGTCTGATTGCTAAAGCTGTCGCTGCCACTGATTTCAGGCACGCAGGCAGAGCCTGAGCTACGGGATCTAATGTACTAGAAAAATAAGCACATGGTTTGTGTGATCCTGCTTGTTCCTGTGCGAGTACTGACAAGGCAGTACCTTCGCGTTCTGTAACAAAGAGTGTAAACTGTTTATTGTAACATGGTGTTGCTAAAACAGGCGCTTGACATAAAGCTTTCTTTAGGCTTTCAAAAGCTTGTGTATGTTCCTGAGTCCAAGGGAGAACAGTCGATGTGGCTGCCTCCTGTGTTGTCAACTGAATGAGTGGTTTTGCTAGAAATGCATACTGCGGGATCCACTGCCTACAATATGAAGTGAGGCCTATAAAGGCCCGCACCTCCTTTTGTGTCTTGGGTGTTGGCATGTTAGCAATTAACTGGATGCGATCTGGTGTAAGCTGCCTTCCCTCCTTGGACAGCGAGTGACCAAGGTAAACAACTCGCTGAACACAGAATTGCAGCTTAGAAGGGGACACCTTGTGCCCCTTTTCGGCCAAAAATTGTAAAACCGTCAGTGAGGCTTTTTCACATTCAGGTTCGCTTCTAGCGGTGATCAGCAGATCATCGACATATTGAAGCAGGGCAGTGTTGACTGGCATGTGGATACTGTCAAGTTCTCGTTTCAGTGCTTGGCTATAGATGCTGGGGCTTTCTGTGAATCCTTGAGGTGCGCGTGTGAATTTAAAGCTTCGTCCATTTAAACTAAATCCGAACAAGTATTGGCTTTCCGGATCTATTGGGACGCTGAAAAAGGCATTCTTGAGATCAATTACAGTAAAGAATGTTGCTTCGGAATCAATGGCTGTCAGTAATGAAGAAATGTCTGGGACTACGGGGTATTGTGGTACAATACATTTGTTTAATTCGCGCAGATCAATAACCAATCGATATACTGGCGGGGCTGTTGGATCAGTTCGTTTAAGAATCAGAATTATCGGTGAATTACATACATTGGAGTCGGTTTCCACAACCACTCCTTGGGTAATAAGCTTGTCAATGATTTGCAGTAAAGCCACTACAGCATCTGGAGGTAACTTGTATTGTCGCATTCGTGGTAGTACCACTCCTGCCTTTAGTGTGACTCGATATGGTGTAATGTTCATGCAACCAACATCTGTAGGGCCTTGTGCCCATAAATGTGTGGGTAAAGTCTGCAGTCGGTCATCCATGTCTCGGGACACATAGTGCCCTTTGAAATCACGTAAAAACAATCTTACTCCTTCCGGAGAACAACATATTATAGCTCCTAGAGCTTTCAATGTTTTTATGCCTAACAGGTTTTCTGGACATGATTTAGTAAGCAATAAATCTGTAGTTCGTGTCAAGGGACCAATCGTAAGTGGAAGAGGCTGTGATACTTCGTTAATGATAGGTTTTCCTGAAAAGCCAAGGGAAATATTCTGTGAGCCTGAGAGGGGTGCCCCTGGAACTTCACTACGTTTTATTGTTGTTCGGCTTGCCCCTGTATCAAGTAAAAATTTTCTATCTTGGCCTAATAGTTCACTGTGTACATAAGGTCCTTCTTGATCTACAGGAACCTCGATAAGGGGTAAGCCAACTTCCCTCTCCAGGCTGCTTCATGAATATCGTTGATAATCAGGATAGTCATACTGTGCGGTCTGGTACATCTGTCGTGTCGTTGTTTGTGTGGCAGCAATAGGCTGCGGTGGTGGAGCTGGCATAGACTGTTGCGGAGCCGGCATGGACTGTGCATGCTGCGGGGCTCCTTGTTGGTTCTGATCCTGTCTAAGTGGCCGTGGTCTTTCTTTTGTATTACCTATGGCGATATTATGTTTTAAAACTGGACAATCGTGTACATAATGACCTGGCTGTTTACAATAGTTGCATGTCCCTTTTACAGGACCTGTTGAAACACTGGACTGTGTTATACCCTTTTTATGACCGTCAGCTGGAACTGTCTGGGAAACTAGCATTTTCATTTTCGTGTCTTTCATGCGTCTTTGTTCATGTTCTTGTTCCTCTCTAATTCTATTGTGATGGTACTGTAGCATTTGTAACATTTGTGACGGAGTGTTACCTTGCCAGGTACTCTCGAATTTCAATACTCTATTCTTAACTTGGGGCAAGGAATTTTCAACTAATTTTGTCACAAACAGATGTGGATACGATTCGCTACTTGCTTTTATTCCACTATTTATACCAAAACATTTTTCGAATCGGGCATAGAAATCACTAGTATCCTCATCGTGCTTTTGTTTACAGGCTGAGATTGCACCCCAGTCTTCCTTTTTCGTAGTTAATAAACGTGGCAGTACCTGTACTAGTAAACCTGGTAGTGTTTTGGTCTTTTCCCCAAGCCCTGAACCTGGACCTCGAGCTTTTTCTTCGTTTTCTAATGCTGTCCAATCTATCTTTTGGTCTCCCACCTCCCAATCCTTTTCCTTGAGTTTTTCGTAAATGCCCGCAGGCATTAATACCTTCAATATTGTCATAATGTCGGGATAGGTATACTCTCCCATGAGCAACATGTCTTTAATTTCACGGTGGAAACCCGCTGGGTCTTTGTCATGACTGGGTACCACTTTCTTCATTTCTAATAGTTCTATTTTAGATATTGGTGTGTACACAAACACACGTTTAAACTGATTGTCCTCACCTTTTATTGGGTGGACTTCGCGTAAGGGATTCTGTCTATCCATATAATACGTCGTTCTTTCCTTGATGGGCAGTGAGACATGTTCGGGGCATACAAAAAGAATGTACTGCTTTCTGGATTCTAGTATTTCTCTAATTAACTCAGTACCTGAACCTCTCCATTTATTCGTGAGTAATTCAGTCAATATATCAGGTAAGGGGCCAGGATCGGAGTGTTGGCTTTTATATAATATAAGGAGTTGTTGAATCATATAGATACCAGCTAAACGCTGTTCATCTGGGGCGAGGTTCAAAAACGTGTGCGCTAATGTATCATCACTATATTTTCCGGGACTATCAACCCAATGAACGGCTGACCTGGCTAATTCTTGTTCGTCCATAGAATCGAGTATATGATAACCCCTTCGTTCTCGGAGTAATTTGTCAGCGGCTTGGAACGAATGTTCGGGGGACCTTATATTTATTATAGGAGTTTGGAATTTTCTGCTATTATCTGGACGTATCGGACGTATCGGATCAGTAAAGCATCTAGTATTATTGCAAGATCTTCCTCTACCTACATAGGCCATGGTTTCTAACTGTCCTGTGGGCAGTTCTAATTCTTCCTCCTCCTCGGTTTGTTCAGGCTCGTCTACTGCTAATCTTTCTTCGTGTATTCGTTCTACTTCTTTGCGGATCTTGCGGCACATAGCTACTATACATGATCGTTTATCATGTCTCCCCTCTGATATATTCCTACTCCATGTGGTAAGAATTTGCATTTCTTCCGGATTTACCCCTGGTCGGTCTTGATTTCTGATCACACAATTTATGAGGAAACGTAACAGTTCCCCCTGTATCTCCACTTTCTGGTACTCCAAGGCTCTATTAATACTTTCAGAATCTCGTCCTGACTGGACAAAGTGATATATATTTTCTAAATGTGTAGTCATTCCTGGTAGCCTCCCTAAATATATTGCAGCTCGTCGGATACGTAATGATGCCAGCAGCATTTCGTCCCCTTTTCCGGGCACAGGGTCATATCTACAATCTATTAGAAGTTCCTTGAGCGTGTCGGGAGTTACTAGTTTGGGCGTACGTTGGTGGGCTAATTCTTGAAAGGAAAGTTTATTTACTCTGGGTGGCGTGGAAAAAATGTTTGATGTACCTCCGGTAGCACCACCTGGGGTGCTGGGTGTGAAAGGATTTGTTGAACGTGATATAGCAACCATAGGTGTGGATACAGATGTAGAAACAGATGTGCTTGCCGGAACTTGTGTCGGAGTTTGCTGTTGCGGAGGTACAGACGGAGGAGGGTCTTGGCGTTGAACCCCCTCGGCAGGCGGTCTATGTGGCGCAGTATTAGCATACTCGGGAGCTGCGTCGTCTAAATAAGAGGAAAGAAAAACATCTTCTGCGGTTCTGGGATGCCCTTTGGGATGTACTTTTATCGGAAACAATGGGGGTGGCAAGTCTTTTGGTATCTCCGGAGTAGCCTTAGGTAATCCTTCGGCCAGAAGAGGATACATACCATTCATAAGGGCATTTCTTTGTCTGTCTGTTTGTTCTGACTTTACTCGAGTACCTTCTTCAATTAATAGATTTTCTCGAACTTTATTTGAATTCTCCTTACTTTTCTCTTCCTGTCTGAGCGCTTTTTCTGTACGTCTATATGATTCTTTACGCCATAATTCAATGGCATCTTTCTGTGACTGTCTAGCTTTCTTTTTCCATAATTCTTCCTCTACTTTCATGATGCAATCTGCATCCCAGGTCCCAGCTGCGGGCCACCTCTGACTTTCTGGTAATTCCTTGGTGTAGTCTACCCATAAATCAAGAAATAATATGGCGTCTAGGCCATGTTTATGATACATGAAGTACCCTGGAGTGTCCCTAGGAGGAATGCGAACAGCTTCTTCGAGTACCCCTTTTCTAGTTTTGATCTGTCTTAATTTCGAAAAGAGCGGCATATTGAGAACTGATCTGATACCTAATTTTGAACACGTTTAATACCACAAAACACAATAATGAACAGTCATTCACACCACAATATACAGAACGTATTTAAAACATTTTAACATTTAACATTTAATGAATAAACAATGATGGCCATTTAGGGAACTAGTCACTAAGCATAATACTCGGTACTAACTAGATAATTCTGAATTATATACTAGACATACTTGATATACTGCTAAACAGTACAGATACACTGCTGAAACAGTGCAGACCGGATTTGTGTACCCAAACCCGTCTTGACCGGCACAAACTATGTGCACGTCAGAACGCCTCCCCGACAATGGTACTCACCGGGTAGCTCGGAACGGAAGGCCTCGGAACTGAACTGAACTGGACTTGAACCGGACTGGACTCGACTCGAAACTTCGGAAACTTCGGAAACTGGTGGGCCTCTGTATACCTCGGATCTTGCTCTCTCAGCTAGGCTCTGGTCGGGATACTTCGCACTTCTCACCGCCTCGTCTGGGTGTTGATCGCAGCCTCAGTTACCCCCGCTCGGCAGGAGGGAGATACAGGAAATCCTGTGGGTACGCGTTGTTGTCCGTCCAGCTGTGACAGGAGACCGGGCCTGCAACGCACCTCCGGCGCGTGAGATGAGAAAGTGTCCCTGTTCGGGCGCCATATATGTGGTAAATAATTTAATTACCGGAACTTAATTTGATGCGGAAAATTAATAATAATAGCTCAGAAAAAATAAGAGGCAGAATCCGTGGTATTAGAGGTTCGGAACGGGCTTTATTCCAAAATCAATTCGAATTGATGGACTCCATATTCCATCACCACGAAGGTTCAGGAAGTGAAGGGCCATACTTTATTGACAGGTAATCATTTTTATACAATAGGCATTACAGTGAAACAGATGCAGGAGGCGTAACAATTGATAACAAAGATAAAACATACATGCGTAACTAAAGTGGGTGTAACTAGGCGTAACTTAAAGAACGTCATTAGGTATGATGTCACAAGTAGGTGGCACCATGAAAGAATTTCGCAATGTCAGCAGAAATACTTGGCAGAGATGCGCGCGCAGCAGCATGACGTGTGATTGACGTGCAACTAGGGGGTGAAGGGGACTTGACATTTAGCTCTACATGTGGAGACAGAAGTCTGGGGGGTCAAGTCAACCTAATCCCAAATCATATCTAACATCCTATGTTTAAAGAACTATGTTATCCAAAAAAGAAAGGTCTTTCGAACAAAATCTATTCTATACTGACTGTGAGTGCGTGTACAAGCGTCTAAGTGTCTACACTAGATGCGAGGGCAGAAATCTTCCATAGTAACAGGGCTATGAATTACTTGCATAAAGACAGAGAAGCCGGGCCTTTTGCTCGGTAGCTGGAAGAATGTTTACTTAAACTACTAGACAGGAATGCATTGGATAGGGAGCGGAGCAGATAATCTCGAAGGTGAAATACAGTTTTTGGCAAGCAGACAGGTTGAGTCAGGCACCGTTAGCCGCGCAGGGAGTAGGACAAAGTTCATGGATACAGATGCGAGCTCAAACTGGAGCTTTCAGAGGCAGAAGGCAAGAAAAGGCTTGATGGCAGAATCAGGGCCTACTCGCCTGGACTGTAAAATGGGATAAATGAACCATATAAAGCCGGTGGCCTTTCATACTTAGGAATGGAATATCCGACCCATTCATGGCGGATCTGAAAGAGGACATGTTGGCGGGGGACGCACATGTGTTTGCGTCTTCATAACTGGAACTGGAGGAAACATACATGTACTCGTGATTTATACATGAAACCGTTGGGGTCCAAGATAGGGGACATAACTGACCATAAAAATCCATATTTCCACAAGAGTGAGGCTCAAAACCCCGGAAGCAGCGAAGGTGTTTGTTTCGTGGACGCCTCGGGAGTGAAGGAGGAGATGCCAGGAGACAACCCGCCGCTGCTGTCGGACGACGCCATGGAGCGGAGTGCTAGTAGAAAGGCAGGAGGCCAACGATACCCTGCTGCACCCAGCCACGCTCCCGGAGGAGCGTGGCTTCACCAGGTATGTGAACACTTGGCAGGGTGGGTAGGGAAACGAGAGAAGGACAGCGAATAACACGCCCCTTTCGGGAATACTCTCACCCGGTGTTAACCCCGCTCACCGCCCGCAGTATTAGACACGAGCACTGGTGATCCCTCACTCCCTTTTCCCCACATATAGTTTCAACCAACCGTCTCACACTTGCCTGTTGTCTTCTTTGCCCGAGTGCCTCGTAAACTCCAGAGGAAGAAGAAGACGGAAGGAGTCTCAGCCCCTAGGACCAGGGATCGGATAAGAAGGATTATCTCCCTTGAAGAAGACTCCTCTTTTCTTTTCCCCTTGTTTTTCGTTTGTGTGGACTCTGGCGACCCTCAAGAGATGTATTTACAGGAAAATAAAGCCTGATTTGGTGTGGACTTCGATCCCTGTCTGTCCCCTGATCAAGTGTCCCCGTTACAAGTACATCGGCTGGAAGTTTGTCATCACGAACTCCGCGGCTCCATGGTGTCTTTACTGAGAACTGGGACGTTTGGTACTAAACCTTTCAGCATAATAAACCCACACTGATGCCAGTGTTGTATTTATTATAAAATGCAGTCTGAGGGCATCTTAGAGATGCCCCCTGAAAAGAACAGACCTCTAGTATATTGGCTGGCTGGTCCCCGCCAGCCAGTCACAACCAGACAATTTTCTAACCTCATGAGGTGAGAGCCTTTGTGCTCCCGGAGATCAGAAACAAATCCTGCTCTGGGTGGAGGGAACAGCAACACTTGGCAGTGAGCCTCAAAGGCTCTCACCTTGTAATGTGCTGATTTGGGCAGTTCCAACTAGTGGAGCTGCCCAACACCCCTTTCCAAGTCCCACTTTTGGCAGCAGTACAGGCGGGACAATGAGTAAGCAGAGAACAAGTTTCTACGTTATACTGAACAGCAAAGAGAAGATCAGGGCACTAGAGAACCTGCACCAATCAAATGAGTACAAAAAGTGTAAATAAACCAAAATATGGTGCAAGGAGCCAGGGACGTGACCTTCCTGCGTCCCTAATATTTGGTGTCACCCAAACAAAATACAAAAGACAGAAATGGCTCAGCACACAACTCAAATTCAGATGTAATAGACGGAAATATATGTCAAAATCAATAAACAACCAAAATTGTAAAGTATCCCCAAGGATTCACGGTAGACTTCAGTATCTGAATGTTGGCATTTTCTTTATTTTGTTGTTCAAGTTATTCTCAGTTAAAAACACAGCATACAATTCATAGCCGACGCGGCGCGTTTCGTCCCAACGGGACTTCTTCAAGGCTCACAGAGAGTGCTTATACGGTCCAACGCGAATCAATATTTTCCTTTTCCTTTCTGTGATTAGTTTTTTCAAAGGTCTACAAACTTCATACTGACAGACACCTCTGTATTTGTATAATATGGAGGTGGAAGGTTCAAGGTACGATGGCCTTGGTCGTGATATACGGTCGAAATGTCACAGTGTCCGCACTCAGCGTGTTCGAAAAAGTAGAGGGATTTCTGTCTTAAGTTTCCACGTTAGCCTGGCACACTCCTAGGGTTGCCAGGAGCCGAGGTGAACCCCACTCTTAGAAATTCCCCATCTTGATGTAGAGAATTAGGCCAATAGGAACAGGAATATGCCCCACTCTCCAAAGGGCGGGGGGAACCCTAGGGGACAGCAGTCATTGGCTACTGCCCCTCAACCTCAGAAACACCCTTAAATGTAGTATTTAATGGCTTCCTTGAACCTTGTTCCTCAGATTTGACAGATAAAAAGAAGACGACGTAAGAAGACTGCTGCTGGACCAGGAACTAAACCACTGCAGGAAGAACCAGGCAAAAGCCTACGACCCCTTCAGCTGGTTCGACAACTAGAGCTGCTGTCCTTACAGAAACTGTGCAAGGCCTCCAAGAAACTCCAGAGACCTTCCAGCCTTCAAACAATCTCCACGAACCTTCCTTTGGGCTAGAGGCACTAGCCTCCGGTGTCCGCTGGTACAAAGACCGCAGTAGTTGAGGACCGACACTTGTGTTGACGCAACTCACTACCGCAAAAGGAACCACAAGACTACAGCAGTAGAGGACGCAACTCTGCCCTCTCAAAAGAAAGCACCGTAGTGGGAGGGCCTCCATTACCTAGAGAGATCCTCTCAGCACAACGACCTAAGCTGATGAGCACTGTTCCCGAGGGCCTGTACCCTCCTCCAAGTACCTCTGTCAGCTCCTCCTGCCCCGCCTTCTCAATCGTAGACTCTCTGAAAAAGCCCAACTTCGGCAGAACGCCTCCATCCCCTACACATCTCCATCCCCATGACTGCGACTGCTGGGCTGGTGGTCCTACCTTCGAACTAACGCGACTCACTGATAATGGCCACCACGGAGCCGGCGTTGGGAGCCTACTGAATCCCAATCACCTCCATTGTTCTCCGCTCTCCCCGAGAGAGGAACACCATTGGCAGAGGTACTGAACTCTGCGCCGGGCCACCCCAGGGCTGCTGGTGGTGCAGTATCCAGCTCAAACTGACCCTTGCTCAAGGTCGAACTAACCCTCAAAGGCTTGTGACACAAGTCGTGTACTTACCCACTGATGAATAACCCTGCTTTTTTTCCTTAGGATTGCATTGCATTCTATTGATTATCTACAACAGTCTATCTTCTAACAGCACTAAATGTTACTGGTCCAAATTGACAAGACCAAAGTATGTCCAAAGCCATAAATTACTCCTTCTGACTTTTTAAAAGTAGTACTTGCTTTTAACAGAGTTTGACTAAAAATATTTTTTACTAAACATTGGTCCGGAGTTAGTCATTGAGAATGTGTTCCTGTGTTCTACAAGTGTGGACAGCAAATGCATTTGCATTATCCTCTGATAAGCCTAACTGCTCAGTCCACCTACCACTAAATTGAGAGTAAGGTATTAACTACTTTAACCTCTGCCATACCTTTGGAAACTCCCTGGACTCTGTGCACATTATACCTCATTTTGGTATAGTATATACAGAGTCAGCTTTCTATAGTAAGTCAGCCCTAATGGCTTTTATAAGTAGATCAAACCTATGGAATCTGGCATATTTGTTCCCAAAGAACGAATAAGACCTAGAGTCTTAACAACTGGCTTGTCACCATAACCAACACAGGACTACTGAAACATGCATCACACTTACAGTAATGAAGTTACCAAAATGTACAAAATTACAGTTGACCAAACCTTACATAACCGTTTTCGAAAGGGCCTAGCAAGGATTATCATAATGAAAAGCTTCTGCCCTAAAGGTTATTCAGATGAGGTGACCATAAAAAAATCTATGCCTACTAGGCTAATCTGTGAGATTTCATTTAACAAAATACCTATCTACAGCATGTAACCCAGTGTGATAACACTCAACTGTTAAAGGCCTATTGGCTTTAACAAATGCTTATCCCAATAATTAAAAGACACACAATTGATGGACGGAATGCAGAACAAATCAAAACATTCTCCCCAGCCAAGAGATCTGGGTTAAATCCATCATTCTTTTGCTCACTATGCCACTCCAGTTCACACCTGGCCATATGCAAATCAGTCTTGACCCTGTGCCTCATGGGAACAGTCCAGCCCGAACTGCCAAGTCAGGTCCTCCCTGGACCGGAAAAAAGCATCCTAGGACTGGTTTCAGGGTTTCACCCCTCTTCAGCCAGGATAGCTTGAATCCAGTGGCATATTTGCATATGGCTGGGTCCAAACTGGGGTAGCATAGTGGGAAAAAGAATGGTGGATTTAACCCAGATCTTTTGACTGGGGGAGAATGTTTGCATTGTCAGCACTCCGTCCATCATTTGTTTGCTGTAACACTTTTCGCCCTAAGTGGGATGGTTATGCCCAGATGTGTGTCCCGTGCTCACTGTGCCACTGGATTCAAGCTGGCCTGGCTGAAGAAGGGTGACATACCCGGAAATCAGTCCAAGGATGCTTGTTTCTGGTCCAGGGAGGACCTGGCCTGGCAGTTCGGTTTGGACTGTTCCCATGGGGCACAGGGTCAAGACTGATTTGCATATGGCTGGGTCCAAACTAGGGTGGCATGGTGAGCAAAAGAATGATGGATTTAACCCAGCTCTCTTGACTGGGGGAGAATGTTTTGATTTGTGATGTGAGGTGCCAACAGAGTCTCGTGGGATGAAAGGGATCAGAGATGTGATGTGTGGTGCAGACAGAGCCTACCGGGGCACAGAGATCAGAGATGTGATGTGAGGTGCAAACAGAGCCCGAAAGGTAAAAGGTTTTTAGAGATGTGAAATGTGGTGCAGACAGAGCAACGTAAGGTGCAGACAGTACTTCATAGGTAGACAAGGTTCAGATCAGAGGTGTACATTCTAAAGGGTGGAGGGGCCCTGCCCCCCACCTTTTTCCAAACAAGACAAGAGTGTCTGTCAGTCTTAGGAAAGGACAGCCTGACAAACATTCTCATGTACAGGTCAGGCAGCCAGGTGTTGTGCAAGCTCCTCGCTACCTGCGCTGATCTTTGCCAGGCTAAAGATGTCACTGCCCTGAGTGCAGGAGCTCAGACTGGCATGGTGCTTGATGGTTCCCCCCTCATGACGAGGGGGAAGAGTCTCTGATGGCCTTGGACCTGTGCACTTCAGTTTTAAGCTCTGAAGCACCCAGTCCATTAGTGATGCCCAACACACAGTGGTATGGGGTCAGCAGTCTCACTAACCTTATCCCAGTCTGTGGTGAGGTAGGGACTACCACATCCTGTTGTGAACGGCTGTGTGTGCGTGTAAATGCATAGGTGTGAGTGTGCATGTGTGAACCTGCTCAAATTACTGGCCGGTACTGGTTCAGATTATAGGTGCACAAGCATTAGAGATGTGGCACGATGTACAAACAGAGGCTCAAAGGAGAACAGGGATCCGAGATGTGATGTGTGGTGCAGACAGAGGCTCAAAGGAGCATAAGGATCGGACATTTAAAGTTTTGTGCAGACAGAGCTCCCCGGAGCACAGGAATCCGAGATCCTAGGTAAGGTGCCGACAGAGCTTCACCAGAGCACAGGGATCAGAGATGTGATGTGAGGTGCAGACAGTACTTCATAGGTAGACAGTGTTCAGATTTGGGGTGTAGTAAGAAGAGAGAGTCTCATGGGGACACAGGATCAAAGATGGGCTGTGAGATGCAGACAGGATCTCAGGTGAACAGAGATCAGAAATGTCTAAAGTGCAGAATCATTACCTCCTGCCGTCTTGGGAGGACTAATTCAGGAAAAGCAAAAAGTACTATTCATACTAAACTGTCATTTTGCAGTGATCATCAATCTTCTGGGTGGCCAGCATTTCATATTTATTTCTGCTTGTCAGCATCTAAAAACATGGTCTTGATAAAAATATATACATACAAAAGGAGAGTAGCTGTTCCTATAGAGAAAAGTAAAAAGCGACAAAGTGCAGTTGGAATGTATTGTGATGGGGAAAATGTTCTTTATCAGAAGATAGAGCCCTCACACACCCTAATAGGTGAATAGGTGTCATGCTTCATCATAGAGCTCTGCTCCACGTGGGGCCGGCGCTGCAGTGCCCCACGGACCCCACAAGAGGGCTCTTTGGTAGAGGTCTTCTCTTTTTGCCATTATGATAAGTGAGGGAATGTGGAAGTAGGGTAGTATGTATGGTGAGATGTGTTTTGAAACTACCTAAGGGGTACAGTTAGGTTTTAATCACTGGTCCCCTTGGCAGGGGTGAAAACAAGAATGTGAGTGTTGTCAATGGGATATTATGAACCGTGATAGTCTCACAGTATACTAAGGTTGACATGTTTCATGACTGAGTGGTCCAGAAGGAATCCATGGCATTTCTTCAGGACTGACCGATAAAATACCCCTACCCTACACCAAAGAGGGATATGTGACTGGGTTTAGAAGTAATCTTTAGAGATAATGGAATTTTGGACCTACGTGTTTGCGGAATCAATAGCTAGATGTAAACTTCTAACCTAAAAGAATAAATAAATAGTACAAGAAAAGAGGTTCACATATATTTGATACAAATTTCACAAATAACTCTGAGAGTCCTCCTTAAGAAATATAGATGGGGACTCCCCATAGTCATTATTACTATATTTTTTTAAATGCACAAAAAACATGCTTGGAGCTCAGCCGTAGGGTCTTTGTGAAGAGTGAATAAATCAGGTAAGTGAAATAATCATGGTAACAGGCATGGTTATAACAAGACGGACAGAATGAATATATATATATATATATATATATATATATATATATATATATATATATATATATACATACATACATACATACATATACAAACAATCCTGCTTCCACAGAAGAGGGCATGTACACAAGACTGTTGGGATACGGCATCTTTATTTCCTTGGGTCCTCTGCAATCCCGAATTCAGAAAAGAAACGCGTTTCAGCTTCACAGAAGCCTTTGTCAATCTAATTGGTGCCATCACTTATGTGAGTCTATATAGCCCTTCTCATTAAAGGCACAGGTAGACATAAAGAAAATGCTATTGTGATAGTACATTGCACTAACAAACTAAATACAATGTTTGAATCCACATATATTATGGTTGGTATAAATTAAAAATATACGATGTATAAAAATTGCTCAGTGCAACAAGTTGTTAAATATACACATCTCAGTTCAATGCGAGACCAACCTACATAATGCGTCATTAAGACTGCATAGGCAAATACGTGCATATATTACCAATAGAAACTGCCCACCACCTAAATGGGAACATCAGAAGCATTTGTAGTGCGCCATCAATCTCTCAAACATATCGCCTGCATGTATAAATGAGAATATAAACATATAATAAAATGTATAATAAAAGCGTGCTGCATAATGTCAACATATTATTGATGAAAGAGACCACCTCTGCTTTACGGTGTTTGGCGAAAGCTGGAATTTCACAGAAAAAAACACAGGTTTCAGGAACGTTTTAGTTAGAAATTAGCATTTAAAAAACCTTAAATATTCACTGAAAAAAGCAAAGGTTAGAGGGACGTTATAGGTAGTCTGACATTTCACTTGTACAGAACCAGAGAAATTCAGCCGTTATAGTTAGCTCAGGTAACTATTACTCGCACCCCGGCAATGCACTGCTTATGACCTCATATATTAAATCACTCATGACATCTCAAATGACATCACTGATGACATCAGTGATGATATCATCCAGTGACTGAGTATTTTTTTTTTAAGTTGATGAGTGTTCAATATATATACACCAAGGTGAATCAGTGGGTTTATGAGTGACTGTATGGATGACTCAGTGTGTGCGTGACTGACTGTATAGGTGAGTAATTAGGTGGCTCAGTAAATGTATAGGTGAGTGACTGGTTGTGTGAATGTGTGTATCAGTCTATCAGTTAATGTCTAAGTGGGTGTATGAGTGTGTTAGTGGGTACATGAACGGCTATATGGGTGATTGGGTGTGACTACATCTATGGTTGTCTGTGTTTGTGGGTGAAGAGGTGTGTGACTATGGATCAGTAAGTGTGTGAGTTAGTGGCTGTATGGGGTACTGTTACGTGTGTGAAAAGTTGTGTGAGTCTGTATGGCTGTGTCTGTGATTGAGTGCATGTGTCAGTATAGGTGAGTAACTGAGTATGTTAAAGGCAGTATACATGAGTGACAGGGTATATGAGTGACTGTATGCGCTCGTGAGTGAATGTGAGAGTGGCTATAAAGATAAGTGCATGCTTCTGTCAGTGACTGTATAGCTGAGTGAGTATGTGTTCCTATTTGTATGAGTAAGTGGGTGAGCGTGTAACTGTTTGGGTGAGTGAGTGGCTGTATGATTGACTGTATGTGTGAGTGTCTAGGTGTGTGAGTAGTTCTATGGGTGACTGTTAGATCTGGGGTCTCTAGTTGGCAGAGGTGGGTACCACTGTCCAAATAGGGACCCTTACTTCTAGTCAGGGTAAGGGGGATACACTCTTTAGATAACCCCTGCTCACCCCCTTGGTAGCTTGGCACGAGCAGACAGGCTTATCAAAGGCAATGAGTAAAGTATTTGTACCAACACTCACAGTAACACAGTGAAAACACCACAAATGGACTCCACACCAGTGTAGATAAATAAAGTACTTTTATATAAACTACACAAGACCAAAACGACAAAAATCTAACATACACAGTTCAAGAATATGGTTTCAAAAGAGTTCTTAGCTTAGCGACAAAATAATCCACATTAGCGTTGATTTTAGCCAACAGTACCTGGTGATGCGATAAATGTTCCTAGCGGCACTCAAGCGTTGGAAAACAAGCAACAGCGTCAGTCCTGAGACCCTGGGGAGGTGATGCGACAACCCCGCTGCACGCAACGGGCGTGTGCGACGAATCCGGACTGTATGGGGAGTGAGGCGATACTTGTATGGATTCCAAGGCGTAGCTTCTCCGGTAGAAATTTACTCGCAAAGGCACGATGCGACAATCTTCGATGTTTCTGCGACGATGTTCGCAGCGATGAAATACGGCCCGCTAACGAGTGGTGCGACGATCATCGATGGCTCTGCGACGATGTTCGCAGCGACGAAATGCGGCCCGCTAACGAGCGGTGCGACAATCTCACTCAGTGGCGGCAGGCTCTGCGACGATACTCTAAGCGAGGGGAATCTTCCCGCTCCAAGGGCGATGCGCTCCGAAGATGAACGCGCCGTTGATGTTGCAGCGGCGACAGGCGCTGCGACGATCTCCGCGGCGACGTAAATTTTCTCGCTAAGCCGGCGGTGCGTGAAAAAGTTGCAGATCTTTTACTTCTTTTCTCTTGGTCAGCTTCCCAACAGCAGGCACCACTTCCAGAGGCCCCACAATTGTATCAAGCACTGTAGGAAGGGCAGAACTCACACAGCAGAGTTCAGGGGGGAAGCTGGGGGTGAAGTTCTTTTGTTCCTGGGTCTTCTTAACAGGAGGCCAGCTCTACTCAGGCCCTTGGAGATTCCTTCAAACCAGGGGACACAGCAAAGTCCGTCCCCTCTCCTTGGCAGCAAAGCAACTGCAGGTCAGCCTTACAGCAGGTCAGTACTTCTTCAGTCTTCCAGCTTTCTCCTTGGCAGAGGTTCCTTCTTGATTCCAGGATGATCTAATTTTCTGTAGTCTGGGTCCCAATACTTATACCCCAAAATCCTTTGTCCTCTGAAGGCAGAGGGGCCTTGGCCTAGTCAGAACCAGTTCTGGCCAGTCCTGGAGCACTCTGTTTACTTGGTTTCTTCTTTCCTTTGAGAGAGAGGGGCAGGGTCGTCAGCCGCCCTGCAGGGGATGGAACCAGCATTGTGGAAGGCAGGCACAGCCCTATTCAGGCCCAGGTGCTACTCCTCCCACCCATCTACAGGGGAATTTCCCTATTCAGCCCTGGGCTGACTCATTCAGCCTCTGGGAGCCACCCCTGTCCCTGTCACTCACAAACCAGACAGTCATTCACAAACAGGCCAAGGCACATAGAAAGGGCAGAAAAGGAAACAGCCACTTTCTAAAAGGGCTGTTTTCACACACAGGATTTAAAAAACATCTTTCCTAAAAGATGTGTTATTAAATTCTGAGTTCGGGGATACCAGACTTTAATTTTCTATCTTGCTCCTATGGGAAGATATGCAGGTAAACATTATACTCAGCATTCCCCATTATAGCCTATGGGCAAGATAGCCTTTCAATAGTGAAAAACGAAAATGGCTGTAATTCACTACCAGAGCATGTCACCTACACCAATACATGCTCTACCTTTCACATACACTGCACCCTGCCCACAGGGGTACCTAGGGCCTTCCATAGGGGTGTCCAATGTGTACAGAAAGGGAAGGGTTAGGCCTGGCCAGTGTGGACACTAGTCAACTCAGCATGGCAGTTAGCAACTGCACCCATTCACTGCGGTGGCATGCCTGTGAAACCATTTTAGGGCTACTCCTGTGGGTGGCACAATCAGTGCTGCAGGCCCACTAGTAGCATTTGAATCACCAGCCCTGGCACACTCAGTGCACTTTACTAGGAGCTAACAGGTGAAACAAATATACCAATCATGGATAACCAATCAATATAACAATTTACCTAGGGAGCACTTGCACTTTGACACTGATCAGCAGTGGCAAAGTGCCCAAAGCATCTAAACCAGCAAAAACGAAATCCAGCACAGCGTAAAAAATACAGGAGGTAGAGGCAAAAAGTCTGGGCAAACCATGCCAAAGATGCCAGGTCTAACAGTGACTAACTCAGTGTGTCAGTGCCTGTATGAGTGGATATATCAATAGCTGTATTAGTGAGTGAGTGGGTCTATCAGTGGCAGTATGGGTGAGCGAGTGGATGTGTATATAGATCAATGAATCAGTGAGTGGGTGTGTAAGTACTGGTATGGCTGTGAACAGGTTTGTGAATGATTGTGTGGGAGCAGCAGTGGCTGCATTAAAGATTCTACAGTGGTGTGAGCAGGTGCGTCAGATGGTGTGGATGATGTCATCACTGATGTCATTTGAGATGTCATCAGTGATGTCATTGACCAAGTCATGGGGGATGTAATATATGAGGTGATACGCAGTGCATTGCGGGGGCGCGAGTTCTAGTACTATAACGGCTGAATTTCTCTGGTTTTGTACTAATGAAATGTAGACTAACAATAACGTCCCTGAAACCTGTGGTTTTTTCAGTGAATTTCTAAGGTTTTTTAAATGCTAATTTCTAACTATAACGTCCCTGAAACCAGTGTTTTTTTCAGTGAATTTCTAATTTTTTTTAAACTAGCAGTCACGTCTGCAGAGTGGTGGACAAAGGGTTCTGGGCATCCGACCAGCTCTCAGGAATTTGGTTGTGTAGGACTTACAGGAGGTACCAGGAGGGCTCCTTGGCCCCCAAGGTCCCTCTGGATATAGTGGACTTCATTCCCAAACCAGTAGTGTGCCAGGAGGCGCATTTGCAGAGTGGTGGACAAAGGGGGCATGGCTTCCGAAGTCCTCTTAGCAATTCCACTGTGTGGGACTTACTGGAGATAACAGGAGGGGTAGTTGGCCCCCAAGGACATCCTTGGGTCCAACTACCCTTCCTATTACCTCCAGTAAGTCCCACACAGCAGGATTGCCGAGTTCTGATAGCAGGCCATGCCCCTATTTACTACTCTGCAAACGTGCTTCCTGGCACGCTCTTGGTTGGGGATGAAGTCCCCTTCACTGCTAGGGGTGCTTAGGGGCCAACTAGCCTACCGGTTACCTCCAGTAAGCCCCACACAGTGGGATTGCTGAGACGTAGTCGCAGGCTAAGCCCCCTTTCTCCACCACTCAGCAAACGCGCCTCCTGGTGCGCTTGGGGGAATTCATTTGTCTCCGGGGAGGCAGTGTGTGGGGGGCTTGAGCCCCCCATACCTCATTTTTTAAGATAGACCAGGGAGGTGGCGGTCCCTGGGGCTGCGGGGGGCAGCGTGGCCTACCCGTATTTAATGGATATAGTCCCGGGGAGTTGTCGGGCTGTGGGGGGGGCACATGCCCCCCGTATTTAAAGAACATAGCCCCAGGGAGGTGGTGGTCACCGGGGTTGTGGGGGCCCGCGTGGGCACCCACATCATTTTTTACAATTGTCTCTGGCACCTGGCCCACCCAGGGGGCTTAAAGGAAATGAAGCGCGGGAGCCCCGCTTCATTTCTTTTTTTAATCGGGATTCACACACACTATGCGACTCCGCTGAAAATATTTTTATATTCCCTGTGGGACCCCCTGAGCAGGCCTAGGGGGTCAGGGCTTTTCTACCCTGCCCCCTTTTCTTGTTTTGTATCTTTTTTTACCTTTTTTCTTGTGACTCGGTTAGACCGAGTGACAAGATGGCTGCCAACATTTCCTGGTTAGAACTGTTGGCAGCCAATCAGATCGCAGACTTGCGATATATGGATATCTGAGAATTTTTTTAATTTCTCAGCAACTACTAAACGGATATACACCATTTAACAAAAAGAGTTCTTTCTGGACCAAGATCTACCTTTTTGCCAAATTTGGTGTAATTCCGTTCAGCAGTTTGGGCTGTAGCTGTGTTTAAAGTTTCCTATGGAAACCTGGAGAAAACGCGTTTTGGAACCCCCTTTTCCTAGGCCCCCGCTTGACGAATCACCCCGAAACTTTCAAAAACAGGAGCGGACTTGACCGCCCCATTAGTTTTTTTTTTTCTGTGAATTTTTGGGATTTTTTTGATCGAAAGAAAGATATTAACATATATCGTCACATTAACCTTTGTTTTTCCCAGTGAAGAAAAAAAATATATACACTATACATATACATACATATACATACATAAATACATACATACACACACCTATATTTTCAGTAAATTAAATATGAATTGCCTGGGCATTGATCAGATGCAGTTGCCAAAACAAACACTTGAATTCAAGTGTAAGTACCATAACTAACCTAAGCAGGTATGGGGGAGCAGCAGCCAGTACTCTTTCTACAGTTTTTAAAATCAACTCAGAGTGAGCCAAACAGACAGATAGTGTGGCAGTGAAGTCCCTCTTTAGGACCCCATAAGTTAGGGCTGGGCCTATGTATTTTGTTTTTAAGTTTGTTTCAGGGCTAAAGCAGGCGAATCCTGTCCATTTAATAAGGCAAATCTCACGGCATAATAACTGGGACGAGGAAGAGAGACGAGGAGCGAAGTCTCATTCAGCTCCTCTGTTAGTTGAAAGAATGGAGCATCCCATTTGTACTGGGGTCAGAGCTCTGGCATGAGGTGTAAAGATAGTTCCTTCCATGTTTACGAAGTACAAGAATCAGAGCATCATGGGTGGACAGGGATTACAGCTGTAATGAAAATGAGGTACACTTGGGTGGCTATATGAATGCCCGAGGTGTACTTGTAAGGTAAAGACTTCCGATCATGTGCCCATAAGTCTGAGACGTGTCATGGTGAGTGGAGAGACGAATCCTCCTGACCTCAGCACCAGGGGCGCAACTTGGTCAGTAAGATTTGGGGTGTGGTGGTGGGGAAGGGGGGGAAGGGGGGGGGGGTGAGCTTCAGATTTCCCAACAATCACATTGGCACATAACGTTAAAATATATGATAAAACAAGCAGGATGCAGGAGAGGGGCGCAAGGGGCAGTGAAATGGAGAGGAATGTGTATTGGTAGAGGTACTAAGAGAGAGAAAGCCAGAGACCTGTTGCCACCCGTGGTGGCTCCTGTGTTTGCCGCATGTAACGATGACCGTAAGTAGGAGCGGGAGTACCCGCCCCAAAATTCGTGGCACCCGCGGCGGACCGCTGTGCCACTGGATACAACACATTATTTTGTCAAATAACCTATAACATTTTAAGTCTTAGCAAGCAGAGAGAGGGAGAGAGTGTGTGTCTGTGTTTTTTTTGTCTGTTTTAAAAGTTCTGGTGAAATCCGACAGACACCTTACCATATCAGATTGAAATCACCTGTACCCAACTACTTATCACAATGAATATATTTATCAGGGGGTGCAACACCCCAAACACCCCTCCTGAGGCTACGCCCCTGCTCAGCACAAGCGCGGAGCAACTCTTGTGAGGCTTAGAGGGTGCACAGGGTTGTTGTGGCTGTGTGAGGTGCAGAAAGGAAGCTGACGTGCCTAAGCCACTGCCTCTCTTGTGAGGTACAGGAAACTACCTCACAAAAGGGCAAGGCCTTGGAGTGAGGGACACAGGCCGGGTCTCGCGTGCACCGGGGTAGGGTTCACTGCGCGGGGCACGGCGGGAAGTCACTGAGTTGGCATTTTAAACTTTGTGTTTCCAGACAATTAGTGAGCTAAATTATTAAAGCGCGGAGAGGAAAGGGGCCGCTTTTAATAAGCAGTGAGTAAGCAGGCATCGCTGCGCTGTGGGGAGCTCGATCGAAATCAATCAATCTCCCCCAGCTCGTCCCATTCTAATGGCTGCAAATAGTTATTTATTTTCTTTTATTGTTGTGTGTTGTGCTCTGTCCCTGGGCCGCGGCCAATCGTGTACTTAACACGACTAATCAATACCCCAGGCTCATTCTTCAACATCAGAAATACCCCAAAGAGGGACACACTGGGTCACGGGTGGGGGGCGCCCCACACCCCCTGACATTCAGCATGGTATGTTGGAAAACATGAGAGGAAAAAAAGGGCAAAAATCGACCGGATCTACGCAACGACAACAGAAGATGAGGGGCGGGAGGTCGGAGGTCGGAGCTAGGCCATGAACCAGGCAGATGAATTCGCACGCCCCCTCTTGCAGTCTGGGGTCTGACCCTACAGAAGGATGGCACCTGTGTTCCAAATCCGGTCACCTGTTCTCCAAATCCTAACATCTGGTCTGGCACAGACCGAGCCCCATCTCCACACACACCTGCCTGGTACCAGACCTCAGACACGGGTACTAATCCTGTCGCCAGTGGCCAACCTTAAATGAGGTAGAGTGGAAGAAAAAGGAGGATGAGTACGGTCAAGGCACTGCTTAAGTCAGCGCCACTGCGACGCCTCCCCCCACCAACTCCCCTGCGCAATGTATACTTACGGGGGAATGAGAAAAGAGCTGGTCTTCAAGTGGAATGAAAACAAGCGGGGTCTCTAAAATGGGTGTAACCTTTGTAGTTATCGGTGCCCCTTAACAGATAAAGTAAACTGAATTTCTGTAATACCGAAGTGTGCCACCTTACAGGTATATTGGTGCCTCTCTGAGCTTTCTATTATTGCATGCAGAAATATAACACAACAACCAACATACATCTAAAACCACCCAGGACTTTTGGCTTTGTCAATAGCTGTCTGTGTGCGCTCTACAAAGAGGCCACATATTCTGAACATCTTTTTGACCCACTGACGGGCACTGCGAGAAACAAACTGCCTTCAGCCTCAGCTCCAGAGCTCCTAATCGTGACCCACTATAAACACCTGGAGGCGACTCATTTCAAAGCAAGCACTATATACAGAAGTAATCAGCTAAGCGAAAAAAATAAATATAAAAACCCATCGCCCTGGCAATAGCTAACACTCTAATGCAGTGCACGACTCAGCAGCACGTGAAATATGAACAGGAACTAAATTACTGACATGGATTACCTGGACATTTATTACAATAAGTGTTTAGAAATCATCAGTGGTTTTCCCAGTAAAGTTAAGGACATGAATATAGGGCCCAATAGGGACTCGTTTCAGTGTACGTTCTAAAATGCTACCGGGTCCGAGACCTGGGGGGACCCGGCCCACTTAAAGCCCTGCAAAAGAGCGTAGAAGGGAAACTGCTAAATATTAAGAAGATTATATAGAGTTTGGCGGACGAGATACTCCTTCAACCCGTTCGCCGTATTCCAAGTGCCATAGGCTTTAGTACACTTGTAACACAGGGGACGGGATATCTGCCACTTTGGTGCTGTAGTATCCTATCCGATAAACTGTAAATAAGGCCCTAAGTAGTTTTATGGCGAACCAATAGCACGTATCATGTAAAGCATGACATAATGTAGTTCTATAATCATTATTATTAAATGGTATGAGTTCCACATAAAATTTAATAATACAGGAATGGCGGTTAGGCAGCCGCATTCCTCCCGGAGTGATCAATAATGTAAATTATTTGGTGTTCTCTCATCCTTCTTCAAGTTTCAGTGGTAGCTCCTCCGCTAAGGAAGAGCGTCGCCCCACATGAAAAATAAAATGATAACATAAGTTTGTTATTATGCTACTTTTATGGTTCTGGCACAGTTTTGGTTAAGGGGTGGGGCTTGGCTGTCAGCCAGCAAGAGGAGGAGTGCAATGTGCACTTAAGAGCGCATGACGATTTGGCCGGGCGTCTTGGGCCAAACCGACATGAGCACTTTGCAGGTTCTCCACCCAGGCTACATTACAGCCTGGGTGGAGAACATGTCCAGGCTCCCACTGCCTCTCTGAGCGCCGAGTTACAGCACTTAGACCAATCACGATGCTGCTATCAGCAGCGTCCTGATTGGCTAGGGAGCCTTGGTGGTTCCTTTTCCTGTCTCGAAGTCAAAAGAACGGAGGAGAGGTGGAAGCGGCCAGGTAAGTGCAATTTTCTTTTTTAACCGCCCTCCTGCCTGTCCGCTCCTTGCCCACTGACCACTGGATAGGGTGACCAACCGTCCGTAAATTTCATCGACCTTCCGAATTTGGACCTCACGTCTCTTGTCCATGATGATTCCTTTTACGGACACCTTTTGTCCATAATTGTGGGCCTTTCAGGGAGCAGAGCTGTTCCCCTTCTAGAGGCCTCAGCTCCCTGATGGGCCCGCCTCGCACTCCTCTGAGCACAAGAGCAGCCCCACCCAGCCCATCGTTATTCTGTATGCGGCTGATTGCCACATACAGAATGACAATGGGTCAGTCTGGTCTGGTACAGCATGTGGTGGCCTCCTCCAGCCTCAGACTAGGGCTGGGCATTCTGTCACATGGAAGTGCAAAAAAGCCCATGCTGCTGCTACGTGAGAATCCAGTTCATCAAAGGAAGGCGGTGAAAGAAGATAAAAGGAAAGGATTATAGCTCTTTCAGAGGTCCATCATTTTAGAACTGACACATTTTCAATATTATATTCAAGGAAGCCATGGTTGCTGCTTTTTTAGGTTGAGCATTCAAGACCTATTGTAATTTCATATGGTGGGATAAAGTCATCCCCCAGCTTTTGATTTGTTTGTTTCAGTGTCCTTCAAAAATCCTTGCTTGCCAGTGGTCCGTCCTGTCTCTTTGTCCCTCCTTTCTCTCTTCCATTCCTCCCATGCAGCAGGGACTAAGTACTGTCATCACACTACAGTTCTTTGTCTGTTCGGGGGGGTAGGGGAGGGATCTACTTTTTTTCTTGGTTTCCTGCTCTGTTTCTGTTTGCCTGTGTGTAGTTTCGGAACAATAGCAGATTACAATAAAATATAGTTTTCCTCCCTCCCACCTCCTCATAATTCCACAGGTGTATTGGGGATACGTCTTTTGCCATGCCTCCTCCTTCGGTGGTTATATTTTTTTGGGCTTTTAAGCAATTTTCGTCATTTGGGCTTTTTCTAGCAGGATATTTGCTTGATTTGGGCTTCCTTTAAGGGGATTGGGCTTGTTCTTTAGTTATAGTCTGCAAAGGGTTTACATCCCACCTCCTCTCTTTCCCTGGCTTCTAATTGGTTCATGTGCGGGCCACTTACTTTTCCTCTAGTTCTATTGGCTATAGCATATTTTCTTGTTATTCAGAAAGCCATCTCTCCTCTGAAATAGTCGAATGAGATTTAATAGAATACGCTGTTATCAAAGTGCAATGTTTTCTCGTGATGAATCTTCCCCACTTCAGGGGAGCTGGCCGGTCCTCCCCACTTAACATATTGATGGCTCACTGCATGCGGCTGTCCCGGGAGCGGTGTCAGCCTCCGCCAGGATCTCTGCTGCAGCCGGGGACCCTGTGTCCTTTATCCGCTCTAGATTCACCACAGGAGGAGAGGCGGACTCGCGCTGCGTTCTTTTCTGAGTACCCGGGGCACGAAGAGGGACAGAGCTGCTATGCCAGGGCAGGAGGAACCGGTGCCCAGCCAAGACCCATACCTAGGTAAGCAGCACTTAAAGGGGCGTGAGGATTCCTTCTCACTGCAGGGGCCTGGAAAGAGTGATGGAAGCAGGGACCAAGCACTGCTGCGCACATGTGCAACTGTCCAGCGCCCAGAGGCTATGTATGTACTGGGTGCCTCCCCTGTGAAACTGCTGACAGCAGTGGGAGGAGTGTTTCACACATTGCTCTGTGATTGTATTTACATTTGTATAGCGCTTCCTACCTCCAACGAGGCGTCGAAGAGCATTCCACTTCCTATTGCCACTTTTCCCTACAGATCGTGCTTAGCAAGTTTGCCGATTTCAACAACTAGAATGGCTCAACTCAAGTACTGTTTATTTTCTGTAGTTGCCCAAACGTCGCTTGTCCTGGTTCTCACATATCTCCACTTTCCCTCTCTAGCAGCAGACATGCCTGGTGCATGTTTGTGTTCCGCATTCGAGAGCAGTGCGCGGGACTCCACGTGCAGGCAGGGCCGGTGCGGCGCCAGCGGAACAGTGGCCGGGATATGCCCGAGTGCCTTATTATTGCACACTGTGCCTGTGGTCCGGTTCTGCTGTGAGGAGAGAGATGCTCTGCTCCCCTTCCCTTGCCCTCCCCCACACACCCTAGGGCACGGGCTCTGCATTCCGTGTGTTTCCATCACAGCCAGGTGTTCCTAGGACTGGTCCTTGCACCCTCCTCCCAACCCAGTGCCAAAACTACTATGGGGTCACCTAGGGGCGGGTTGCGTGACTGGCAACCCCTTATCCCGTCCAGTAGCAAAGATGTCATCATGGGCCCTAGTGCAAGCAAGTAAAATTAATCTCCGACAGCTCTTGGGGGCAGTAAGATACAGCAATGATCAGGGTTCAATGGGCTCCCCATGGCTGTTTGCCCTGGTGCCACTGCACCAACTGTGGCTACTTCCTTGCCTCTTCTGTCCCAATCCCCCCAATGACTTTTATCCAACTGTCCTCTCGCCAGAATTCGAGCATGGCACATCCTTTATGAACGGGAGTGCAGAGACAAAAAATATCCTCATTTTAAGTTGGAATTAAATAAGAAATCAGTTGTTTCACTGATCTGCAATTTCCCACAGTTACTTTACGGGGGTTCTAAAAAGTTCCTCCGATAAATGAAAACAATCTATTTCTCAGACGCTACTTTAAAGTGCCTTGAATGCGTCATCAGTGCCCACCGGGGCCTCCGAGCCGTCACACTGCAGCAGGAACGAGAGGCCGTGTGACTACCAGTGGTCGTGTGCCTTTTAAATTCCCTGGCATGAAACAGCCAAGTCTGCCAATATAATGGCTGCCATGGGGAAGGCCAGGGTTTGGTTAATGTAACTCCAGCTGATGTTGCCTTTGAACCCTGGGGTTGGCACCCCAGCTGGCTCCTTCCATACTCTCCAAGCCCCCTACGCAAATGTGCCCCACTGCCGGGCCAGCGTTGTCACAAAAGCTGCTGCTCAGAAAAACAACACTAAAGTTAGGCTTTTTATAATAAAATATCATGCATTTCTTTCAGCAGCTCACACATATGGTCCTGATAAATGACCCATGTAATCTGTTGCTTTAGTTGGCATTCTTCCATGTTATAGACCAATAAAAAAAGAAAAACTGCTCCACATTCTGCTGCCCCAGCTGGCATGGGCACCGGTTCTTTTAAAGACACAGCCTGAGAAACGTCCAGGCTGAACCCTGGGCAGATGGTGCGCGAGGTAGCGCCACAGATGTGGACCAGGGCTCTGGATCCGGAAATACACAAACGCAACGAATACTCACATTCGAGCACAACAAATGCCTGGGCTTGTTGAAACTCTGTGGTGTATTTCTCACACATGAGAGTTTCACTATCTGCAAACAGTGTGGTACGAAGTAAACTGTCTCCATAATGTAAACACTATTTACAGTACCCACTTTTCTACTGATATCCACTTCATTTTTCTCACTGTAGGTTTGTTGACTGAGAGGGGTTTGATATAGGTAAAGACTGTCCATAGTAAGGCATTAGTTATGTAACAGGGTGTCCGTATTTAGAGGAATTTTGTGATCTCTAAAAGTTGTATGCAGATTGAACACCATGGGCAGTAGAGGTTACCCTTTATCTGTGGTTCTTTAATCAACATGATCTCGGCTACCCATGAAGTGTATGTGAAATGGTCAATGTTGCAAATAACAGAATCTTGTTTTACCTATGGGGATTGTATGTATGATTGCATTAATTATGCTTTATATTATTCTGAGCTATTTTGCAGTTAATTTCATAGCTCTGTCATGCCCGTTTATAGAGCAATGTGTACAAAAAGAAGATTGGATGATGTCATGAATTGTCATTTGTGAGTTGTCTCAGGGCATACGTACCGTAACCACTCCTTTCACTGATTACGGCAAATTACGGACAAACGCCATCTCGCAGCGGAGCGGAAATGGAAACCGGAAGCAGAGCCAGTGGAGCTAACGGAGGCGAGAGGCCGCCGGCGCCAGATTCTGTTGCGCCCGATTCTGTGCACAACACCCGGCGCTCAACCTAGCGCTCAAACCTGCCGGATCCTGTGCGACTGAGTTGTCTCACGCACTCCAATTTAAACTTTTTTGTATATAAAGTAACATTGTTTATTTGATTCTAGGCGTGCAGTAGGATATCATCTTCTGATTCAAAGCATGTCCTAACTGTTTAAAAGTAGCGCTCCCCCCCTAGGGAAGCCTCCCCTAGTTGCACTGCTCGATTCCCGTATGGGAGAAGTTTATCCAGTTTTTAAATCTTAATTCAAACTACTATGATTCGCTTAGTTAGCTTTGGCCAGTATCCTCTTGTCTGTTTTCAAATGTATTTGTGCATTTGTGGGTGGCATGGAACTTCCAAATTAATCCACTTAGTCCTATTTTACTTCTCTTCACCCCTTTCTCTTCTAATTGCACACCCTCAATGTGTTCCTTCTATGCTTGCAACAGTTATATGAAGTATTCGGTTTGTTTTCACAGGAGTCCGGCAATCAAGATCTGGTCCTATATGAAACACTGCATCTGCTTTTAGTATTCATAAGAATTCTTCCTTTGTTCGTTTCTTAAATCCAAAATGAAAATACATTTTCAATATTTCAATTTCATTCTTTGTTATGTGGTTAATTCAAGATCAAAGTACAATTCATTTTTTAAATACATACATAATTTCAGCTTTAAAAACTGATAAATAAAATCCATATTTGGCAACCCACTTTTGTTACTGGAGTGGTCCACTTCCACCGCTACAGCTGCAAAAGCTGCTGCCTAATTGACTGCCAGACCCTGAACCACTGCCACACAGTCCATAGCGAGGCTGCTTTGCAGTAAAGTGCGATAATGTGCTGCATAGGTAAATACTCATAAGGTCCCAATGGTGAGACCGATTGCATTGCAAATGCTTGTTATTTTTATGCAAATAGCAACCATTGACAAAACCGATAGTTTTGGCTTGTTGTAGGTGTAACATTACTTGTTCTAGGTGTAACGTTACTTGTTGTATTATAAGTCTGGATGCAATGACAGAAGCAACAAAAATACCAATGTACTAAGCATAGATTTTTAGCTAAGGTGTTTTAAGCCACGCCCTTAATTACATCGAACACCACCTTTGGAGAGCCCCCCTAGTCTTTTCATCCCACTTAAAGCTCTGGAAACTCCCCCATGTCACAGTCGCCTCACGTCCTGGCACTGTGCATCATGCAGGTCTCTTGCCTTCCACTTTTTCAGTTTGCCTATGTGCAGGGGCATAGTGAACCCTCCGCCACCCCACCCCTTGCTTTAGGAACTACAGCAAGGGTGGAGTTCTTGATGGGTCTCTTCTGTCTGCAACTCTGCAAACAAAGGCTCAGCTCATAATTAATGTGAAAAGGTGGGTGAGTAAGTAAAGAGAAGGGTGGATGGCTGGATGGATTAGTGAAACGGTGAATGGATGAATGAAAGGATGGATGGATCATGAGAGAAAGGATGGATGGATGAGTTAGTGGAAGAATGGAAAGGTAAATAGATGAATGATGGGTGGAATGGTAGATGGATGGGTAAAAGGATGGATGATGAGTGAAAGGATGGATGAGTCAAAGGGTGGATGAGTGAAATGATAGATTGATTGATGAATTGATCATTGAAAGGGTGAATGGATGGACGGATGAGTGAAAGGGTGGATGTAAGGCTGGATGAGTGAGTGAAAGGGTGGGTAGATTGACAAAAGGATTGATAGATAAGTGAAAGAGTTAAAGGTGGATGGATGAGAGAAAAGATGAATGGATGCTTGAAAGGATGGATGAGTGATGGGGTCAATGGATGGATTCATGAGTGGATGAGTAGATGGATGGGTGGAAGGATGGATGGCTGACTGAAAGGGGGATGAGAGAGAAAGGGAGGATGGGTGGATGGATGACTGAACGGGTGAATGCGTGGAAGGATGAGTGACTGGGTGGATGAATGAGTAAGTGAAAAGATGGCTGGATGGGTAAATGGCTGGATGGATGAGTGAACGGATAGATGGGTGGAAGAGTGGATGGATGAGTGTACGGATGGATAGGGTGAAAGGGTAGATGGATGGATAATGGATGGATGAGTGAAAGGGTGGATGGAGGGATGGATGAGTAAAATGATGGAAGGATACGTGATGGCTAGGTTTGTAAATGGTTGAATATGGACATGGATGGGCACACAGATGGAAGGCCAGAATGAATGGTGAAAGACTGAATTATGGATCAAAGTGTGATTACACCTTGTAACCCCCATTATCTTAAGTAACATTTCCTATACATTGACTTTCACAATTATATGAGTCATTGTCTCTATAATATGTGTGGATGTAACGCACTCCGACACCCTGCCCTACATAATTGGGATGAGTAGCACTATAAAAGAAATTAAATACACACGAGAGCGAGTCTATGTGAAGATGAGGGGCATCATTGGAGGGTGGTAGCAAGGCCAGACTGGCTGGACCGGGTGGGGGCAGTTTTGTTACTGGGGGCTGGCACTGCAAAGTTTCTTAAATATCCAGCAGTTTTCAGGCAACAATAAAAGCGGCCTCACTTATATTCAGGTGTGTTTCACCAGTGTCTGGTGAGTAATGTACCTGCAGGAGCAAGATGGGAGTTTTGAATCATCTAAGGTAGCACGGAGGGTTAATATGCCTGCTGCAAAGAATGTGTACCATGCATATCAAAGAATAGTATTTTATGTGCAGATCTCAGTGGGTTACTATTTATGTCACTGAGATTATTTTGTTACTGTGCAGTTCATAAGTTACATACTTAAACTAGTAGTGAGCTATGACCTACCACCAAAGAGCTGCAGGCAAGCTGCATGGTACAGGTTACAAAGTTATGTTTTCTTCCCAGTCTTTCTTTATCCTGATGTTGCTAAAAAAAGGTTTGTTAGTGTATGAATCATTCTTATCATTAAAGTTAATTGTGGTGTTAAGTTCTGAAACCTGAGTTTGTGCTTCTTCAGACCAAGCACACTCCAACAACACCTACCAGTATAGGGGACATGTGCATCCTACACCTTGTAGTGCCCTTTGCCTTATGCAACATGTTCCATATACTGATTTACACACGTATGATTCATTGTCTCTGTATTTGTGTGTGATGTAAAGTGCTCTGACATCTTATAATTGTGCGAGACGGGCTATAAAATAAATGAAATACATGCAAGAGAGGGGTTGTGGAGAGATGAGAGGTACTGATGGTGATAGTGAGGGAATCATTGAAGAGCCCCATCAAAGATTGGCATATTCTGGTGCACAGTAAAGTCATTATTCACTATGCTTTAGAAGCTGATACAATTGATATATAATGACAAATGTGTTGTAGAATGAACCATATTTTCTTAAATTTACTTGGGGGTGCGAAAACAAAGGCTGTGAGCTGTCAGTTTGTTTGTAACACACAACTTTTACATATCTGCAAATGAACTGTGCAAATGTTTCAAAACAAAGCAGTTAGGAAACAACAAATGGGCCACTTGTTCATAATTCAGAGGTGTGCTGGAAACAGAGTTTTAATGGGATCAAAACAATCAAGACACTTTACTTGGTGATGTTCAAATGATACATATTTGCTGAAACCACATTTCCACACATTAGTATTTGTGTGCTATATAGATTTATCAGTAAAACTGAATGATGGCATTGTGCTTCCATTTTAATAGAAAATGTTCTGTATGTAAAAGATAGTCCCTCCTTCTGCCCTACAATAATGCCTCAACAGCGAATACAGTTTCTAGTCTGTAGCACACTTCTGTGCATCAATGAGAATCTGAAGTTAAAGCTCACAGAAATGAAACGGCCCAATCAGTATACTATTTCCAATATACAGCTAAAATAAGGAGGGCTGATATATGGCTAGCCAGGGCATGATATAGCAATGTCAACACCGATCTAACCGCTCTGACCCACAATAAATCCATTACACTCAGCAGTGTGAAGCCAATTATAGCTCATGCAGTCTGGTTAATAACTCCCTTTTCCTGCTTAATGCTCTTAACCTTATACAAGACCTCTCCGCTATGGGTCTTATCCATCACTCAATACTATACCTGACCCTGTACCAGTCATCACCAGCTGAACAGAATTAGAATGCTTGAAGCGATTGGACACAAAGCTGGTCACGCGGAGGACTGAACTCTCCCAATCAGCTGCATCCTATGCGTGCCGCTTTACATCTCACAATGTCTATCCGAGCAGATCTTCCCGACCATTTCTCTCACCAAACATGCCTGCTTAGGACCATGAATTGTAAACAAAATATCAGACTGGACAACCAAGTGCGGTAACCATATACATAGATTATTATCATATGAAATACCACAAAAAGACCTGCACAGCTGCTCAAAGCTGCACGTATACTGAAAAACTGTGAAGTGCACAATTATCTCAACCTAATATAAATCTATTTTGACTTGTACTTAAGTGGTTGACTATTTACTTACTTATATACTATTGCTTGACCTCCTCTGATGCGTCTGTAAAACTTACCTTTTGTCCCTACGTTTTGTCCTGAATTTTGAACTCCTGTCCTGAATATTTGTCCTGAATTTTGACCCTTTGTCCTGAATTTTTACACTCACCGTCCTGAATTTGCACCCATGCCAGTTGGTCACCCTACCACTGGAAACTAATTTCCGCCAAATCTAGCTACCACTTGTTTACTTTTCTGCTTTCCATGACCTGTGACCCAAGTGATGAAAACTGACCAACGCTGTGCTCTCCAACTTCCGTTGCAATAAAATACTGAACGTTTCAATCTTGCAAACAGGCCAAAATCTCGAGACAGTGCTCCCAGTTTTCTTACAAGCCCCCCAAAATATGATTACCTGCTTGAAGGCCACCACTGATGCTCGGTATCCGAGAGTCACAGAAAAAGATCTGTTGCCCTCGGCGACTAAATCTGCGCCGGGTCTCCAATGAAACGGTTGCCATTATTCCACCCATTATCAATGAGGCTTCCAAATCCTGACTACGGAGACCTTGCACTACCCACACAGCCTGGTTGGTGAATGGCCGAGTTCGGGAGGTGATGGCTAATACTCCACAGAACAGTGTGAGCAGTCTGGTAGCATCTAAGTCTCTACTTTGGAGTGTGGTTATATGGAGCCACGAGGTACTGGAAGTCCAGGCTTGGTCAGGGAATTCTAGCAGACAGGCAAGCTCAGACTAATAGATGCATGAGCCTGGCTAGTGTTCAGATGTCAAACCCAGGTGCAAAGACTTCATACTGGCTCCGAGTCAGAGGTTTGGTGCTGGTTTTGGAACATAAATGATGTTCAAAATTGCCTGCAGGAAGTGGACATTGGCTTCCGGTACAAGGAATGGGACACCAGACAACAATCTTAGGGTTTTGAAGATTTTACTCTGCATGGGAATTTGGCATTAGCAGTGCTCAGAAGGCTACAGGTGACCTTCCTCACAGAGGGGACAATCATTTGGAGCTGGGTGTTGGTTGGTGGTTTGAGGGACTGGATGCATGGTGCTGGTCATGAGGACTGGGTGTTGGGTGTGCATCTGGAATACTGAGTTCTGGTTTGCAGGACTGGGTTACTAGCTGATGTTTGCAGGGCTGGACTGAGGCTCTAGCCCTGGTTTGAGTGATAATGTGTTGGGTGTTTGCCAGATGGTATGAGGTTTGGGTGCTACTCTAAGTGTGTGCTTGGTGCTGGCCTGAGTAAGCAGGTGTTTTAATGCCAGTTTGAGGGATAGTGTGTGGAGTATTAGGTCAAGGACTAGGTGCCAGTTTCTGTCCCCAAGTCTAGCTGTTGAGTGTTAGTGCTTGTATGAATGACTGGATGTTAGGTGCTATTCTGAGTGACTTTATGTTGGGTACTCACCTTCAGGACTGGAATTTGGATGCCGGCCTGAGGGACTGAACTCGGGTACTAGCCAGACAAGCTAGATGCTAGTGCTGGTCTGGGGCAGAATGGACACTGGGCTCTGGTTTGGAGTGGGTGCTAATCTGAGGGATTAGCTCCTGGATACAACCACAAGCCAATGTTTGACATTCGTGTGGAGGAGTGAGTGGCAATAGCCAGAGGGACCGGTTGATGGGTGGTAGCCTGGAGCTGGTCTAGGGGAACAGGTGTTTACTACTAGTCTGGTGAATTCAATGCTTTCTAAGGAAAAGTTTGCTGGGCCTAGTCTCAGAGACTGTGTGCTCTACCAAGGGACTGTGTGCTGGTCAGGAGGAAGGCTGTAGGGCGCCCCTGCCGGTTCCATGGAGGACAGTGGTCCAGTGATGCTGGATACTACCTGGTCTCCTTGCTGTCCGCTGTGCATCTTGTTGGTATTTATAGGCGCTGTTCTCCTCCCTCACTCTACTGGCTTCACATCCAAACCTTTTCCATCCACAAATACATCCCGTAGGTCTAAAGGTCCCGACTTGAATCTGACCTTTACACTTCTCAACACTTCAAAAGCTGCAAAACATCAAGACCCCTTCCCTGCCAGGAGGATCAAACTAATCACTGTGAACAAAAAGAAGGTTCTTCTACCCTGACCTTTGGAGGAAGGTCGGTGAGATCTGGGGATAAATGTACAAATACCACACAGGATTGTTAGAATGTAACCCAAAGTACATGAGCCTAGGAATAGAAAAGAAAACGACCAAGGGAAAAGAAGGCAAGTTAGAAAGAACGAGAACAAATCACAACAATGTTCAGAGAGATTCACTGCAATCAACGAAGGGGCCCGGAGGGTTTGATTCCATCCAGCTTCAGTGAATACAAATGCCAACCACCAAACTACAGGAGTAACATTACAGAAGACCATAAGCCATCAAGGAAAAACATAGCAGCACAAGCACTGCCATATCTTTGTAGGAAGAGAGAAGTGTGTGCTACTGCTATCATTAAGATACAGGGGTAGCTGTAGAATACAAACAAAGAATAAGGTTTAAGTGCACAACAATATTAAAAATAATATAGACCCAAGAACAGCAGTGCCAAACACCTTTCAAACCGGCAAGTAAAATAGCACACAACGAACAATCATCAAACCACATGTACAGCTGCACAGCACTGCCAACCTAAAGGAAATCGAAACAGCAGTTTATAACATAACCACAGAAGGGAAACAATCTTTGGAAAAGCCAATAGGTCTCTCCTATGCAAGAGCTACTGGCTTTGGCAAGATGGTTTTAGCCACGTTGTACACCATTGTGGCTGCTGTTCAGCATAGCTAAAAGTTTGTGGTGCACAGTAGATTGGAGTAAAGTGGATTGGGGGAGAGTGGAATGGGGAAGAATTGGGGTGGAGTGGGGAAGATTGGTGTATAGTGGAATGAGGGTTGAGTGGGGTAGAATGGAATGGTGTAGATTGTGTTAGATAGGAATGAGGAAGATTGGAGTGGGGTAGATTGGATTGGAGTGGGATGGGCTAGAGCGGGGTGGGCTGGAGCGGGGTGGACTGGAGCGGGGTGGACTGGAGCGGGGTGGACTGGAGCGGGGTGGACTGGAGCGGGGTGGACTGGAGCGGGGTGGACTGGAGCAGGGTGGACTGGAGCAGGGTGGACTGGAGCAGGGTGGACTGGAGCAGGGTGGACTGGAGCGGGGTAGATTGGAGTGGGGTGGGGTAGACTGGAGTAGAGTAGATTGGTATAGATTAGAGTGGGTTAAATTGGAATGGGGTAGATATGGGTAGGCTAGATCAGGGTACAGTAGATTTGGGTGGAGTGGGATATATTGGGGTAGAGTGGAGTGGGGTAGACTGGGAAAGAGTGGGGTGGATTGGGGTATATTTGGAGTGGAGTAGTAGGGTAGAATGAAGTGGGGTAATTTGGAGTAGGGTAATTTGGAGTAGGGTAGATTGGAGTGGAGTGGGGTAGATTGATGTGAAGTGAGTTAGATTGGACTGGAGTGGGGTAGGTTTGAGTGACGTGTGGTATATTAGAGTGAAGTGGAGTGGGGTAGATTGGGTAGAGTAGAATGGAGTTTTGTAGACTGGGGTAAGGGTGGGGTGGATTGGCGTGGATAGATTGGAGTGGGGTAGACTGAGGTACAGTGGAGTGGGTTAGATTGGAGTGGAGTGAAGTGGAGTTGAGTCGAGATTGGAATTGAGTGAGCTAAACTTGGGAAGAGCGGAGTGGGGTTGATTGGGGTAGAGTACAGCGTGGTAGATTAGGGTGAAGTGGAGTAGATTGGGTGGATTAGACTAGAGAACATTGGATGGGAGTGGGGTAGAATGGATTGTGGTAGATTGGAGTGGGATAATTGAAGTGGGGTAGATTGGAGTGGAATGTGGTTCATAGAAGTGGAGTGTGGTAGAGTGGAGTGGGGTACATTGGAGTGGAATGGGGTAGATTGGGTGGATAGGAATTTGGTAGATTGGAGTGGGATACATTGTGGTCGAGTAGGGTAGATTGTGGTGGAGTAGGGTAGACTGGAGGTGAGTGGGGTAGATTAGAGAGGAGAGGAATTGGATAGATTGAGAGGAGTTTGGAGTGGGGTAAATTGGACTGGGGTAGATTGGAGTAGAGCAGAGTTGGCTAGATTGGAGTGGATTGGGGATAATTGAGTGGGGTGGATTGGGGTAGACTGAAGTGGGGTAGATAGGAGTAGCTTTGAGTGGAGTGGGGTAGATTAGAGCAGAGTGGGCTGGATGTGAGTGGAGTGTGGTAGATTAGGGTGGAGTGCAGTAGATGGGAGTGGGGTGAGGTTTACTGGATTAGACTGAGTGGAGGTGGGTAGATTGGAGAGGAGTGGAGTGGGCTACATTGGAGTGGGGTAGGGTGGAGTGGGGTAGGGTGGTGTGGGGTAGATTGATCATAGTGGAGTGGATTAGATTGGAATGGAGTAGGGTAGATATTTATTTATTTATTTATGGCATTTATAGAGCGCTCTGTAACCCTACGGGCATCCTGGCGCTGTGTACAATAGCTAAAAACTTTGTGCAGCAGGGAGAGCAAGGAAGGGAGTCTTATGAGTCTGAAACCATTAGGTTCTGGGAAAGAGCCAGGTTTTCACCTTTTTTCGGAAGGCCATCAGTTCATCTGTTTTCCTGATGTCGATAGGTAGGCTGTTCCACAGATGTGCTGCCGCTATGCTGAAGGCTCTCCCACCACAGGTGACTTTCCTAAACCTGGGGGTGTCAATAAGTCTGGAAGAGGATGATCGAAGGGACCGAGTGGGTTCATACCACTTAAATTTGCGTTGAAGTGGACGAGGGCCCATCCCGTGTACTGCTTTAAAGACAGTGCATAGGGATTTAAACAGAATTCTCTGGCGTATAGGAAGCCAGTGGAGGTCTGCCAAGGCAATGGTAGTGGAGGCTCTTCGCCCTCGAGAGAGAGTCAGTTTGGCCGCGGCTGCCTGAATAGTCTGAAGTCTAGAGATCAAGTAGGCAGGAGACTCCAATAATAGGGAGTTGCAATAATCTAGGCGGCTGAGAATAGTGCTTCTTACTACAGTGGCTCTGACCTGTATTGGTAGAAGAGGCAACAGTTTACGCAGCCCTCTTAATAGAGCGAAGCAGCTGCCTACCTGCTTGTTGACATTGGTCTCGAGACTCAGGTTCTCGTTGAAGCTCACTCCGAGGTTCCTTACTGCCTTTACCGGGGTTAGTGACTTCCTAGGCTCCAGAGGCCAGAAGTCTGAAGGAAGACTTCTGGTGACTCTGCCTACTTTGCAATGCATTATTTCAGTTTTTTCACTGTTGAATTGCAAGGAGTTCTGTTTGAGCCATGATGTCATTTCCCGCAGACAGGAGTGGAAAATTTCGAGTGAGTCTGCCTGAGTACCATCAAGGGAAATCATCAACTGCGTGTCATCCGCATAGTTGATCACGCTGATACCATAAGTCTTGATGATGCCCAGCAGGGGTTGCATGTAAATATTAAAGAGTATTGGGCTTATTGCGGACCCTTGTGGGACCCCGAAAGGAACAGGAGCAAATTCCGACTGGTACGGAGGAATTGCTACTGCCTGCTGTCTGCTGTCTGTCTGACAGATAGGAGTGGAACCAGCCAAGCGCAGCTCCCCCGACTCCGATGTTTTGCAGTCTGGTCAGTAGGATGTCATGATTTACCGTATCGAAAGCGGCGGACAGGTCGAGCAGAATAAGAGTTGCTGACTCTCCCCTGTCCGCCCTCATTCGTAGATCGTCCAGCACCGTCAGCAAAGCTGACTCAGTCCCGTGTGCTGGTCTGAAGCCGAATTGCTCTTCCTCCAAGATGTTATTGGTTTCCAGGAACAGGGCCAGGCCTCTGCTGACCAGCCGTTCCATGATCTTGATTGGATAAGGCAAGAGTGATATGGGTCGGTAATTTTTATGGCAGCTTGGGTCAAGGTTAGATTTTTTCAGCAGGGGAGTGACGACTGCTAATTTCCAGTCCCCTGGTACAGTACCTGTATCAAAGGACTGTATACACAACCGTCGAAGTACTGGAAAAAACTCATTCCCAAATTCCTTTAATATTTTGTGCGGGAGGGGGTCCAGCAGAGATCCCGAAGTTGTACTGAGGGCTGTCTTCACAAATTCTGATTCCGTCGGGATATCGAAATTCTCCAGGGTTGTCCTTGGAGTGAGGGATCTTATATTTCCTACATTTTTCTCGCTGCAGCCCTGCACTCGGGGGGAGGAGGCATCCTTCATGTTCTCGATTATCTTTGCGACTTTTTCCTGGAAGAAGGAAGCTAGACCATCGCATAGCTCTTGTGATGGTCTAATTTGACTGTTGGCACATTCAGGGTGAGACAGCTCTTTAACTAATCTAAAGGTGTCGCGGGATTTGTTGGAGCTGTTAAGAATTAGGTCTGCGAAGTAGTTAGCTTTGGCGATATGAATTTCCTTCTTGTAGTGCCCTATTGTCTGCCTCCAGGCCAGCTTCTCCTGTTCTGAATAGTTTATTCTCCAGCGCCTCTCTGCCTTTTTGCAGATAGTTTTCAGTTCTCTCAGATTATCGGTGTACCAGGGCGCAGAGGGTTTCCCTCTTTTTCTGATGACTTTCAATGGAGCAATAACATTAAGTTGCCTAGTTATCTCTTGGCATAGTGAATGGTAATTGGTGGTGATATCATTTTCAGGAACAATCGAAGTACCAACTAGACTGAAATCAGACTTCCCTTCCTCTTTCCTTTTTAGCAGACCCTTCCAGTCGCGGCTAATAAAGGTCCTGGTCTGTGTGTTTGTTGATTCTGTGTTACACAACGTGTAGATGTTAAAATTTATAAGATGGTGGTCAGACCAGTCTACTGGTGAAATTATTCCCACGGTGACGAGATCCTCATCAGCGAATATTAGGTCCAGTATGTTCCCAAGCCTGTGTGTGGGGGTGGTTATCCATTGTTTCAGGCCCAAGTTGTTGCAGGATTGTGTAATACTGTGTAAGGCTGGGTGCGATTGGTCATTGTCCCCTAAATTAAAATCTCCCAATATCAATAACCTGCTGTGTGATAATGCCATGTTGTCGAACACAGTGATCAGTTCCTGTTGTTGCATTGCGCTAAAATGGCCCGGCGCTCTATAGCAGATTAGGCCAGTAATGCAATGTTCAGAGTCATTTCTGATCGATATCCCGAGGATTTCAGCACATGAGATATCATCAATACACAAGGTAACAATATTTAGATCTTCCCTAAAGATAACTCCTAATCCTCCCCCTCGTCCCGAGATAGAAGTGTGATAGATTGGAGTGGGGTAGAGTAGTGTGAGGTGGAGTGGGGTAGAGTGGCCTGGAGTAGCTTGAGATTGGATGAGGTAGATTGGAATGTTGTAGATTGGAGTGGAATGGGGTAGAGTGGAGTAGATTGGGGAAGATTGTAGCAAAATGGAGCGGGGTATATTGGATTGGAGTGGGGTGGAGTAGATTGAAGTGGGGTGCAGTGAAGTGGGGTACGTGGACTGGAGTGGAGAGATGTGGAATGGCGAATTGTGTCATGGAGTGAGTAGAGTAGATTGGAGCATCGGGGAATTGAGTGGTGTCAAGTTGAGTGGCATGGCATGTCGTACAGTGTCTTAGAGTGGAGGCATGTCGTAGAGTGGAGTGTCGTAGAATGGAGTGGTGTGGCATTTAGTGGAAGGGCATGGAGAGGAGTGGAGTGGCATACTGTGGAATATGCATGGTGTGGTAGGGGATTGCCAGTACAGACAACACATTTTCAGTTGAAATGACTATTACATTTGCACCGAAATATGGTTTTACTGCACACAAATGATAATGTGTGCAAATGTCATCACCTAGTGTATTGAGGTGTTTTGATTGTATTCACATATTTGCTTCCACCACAATTCAGAATTACAAAAAATGTCCTTCATTTGTACTAATTTGGATATATTTGGGAACATCAGCACAATTATTTTTTTCTGCGTGCAAGAAGAAAAAAGCATCCTGCACACTCTCCTCTTACATAGGTACTCAGCAGGATTGTCACATAACCTCCCTCATTTTGAAGTCAGAGAAAGAAAAGTAAACATCAAGTTCCCTCAGAAGACAGATTGACATTTGACCTCCGTCTTTGAATACACAGCTAACGTGACAAGATCAGAACAAGATTTAAAGGCCTGTTTACAGAAAGCGAGTTCGTGAAAGAATAGAGTACACAAGGTTTGGGCAACTGGAGGGACGAACTCAAGCTGGACAGCCTAAAACAAATAAAGCCAGTAATAGAAAGACCGAAAATTTGAGTTAAAAAACACGAAGCCAATGGTCAGCAACAGATGGAATACATTCCTAGGTCAACTTTCTGAATGTCCCTAAGATGTCTTTAGCAAACCAGACAGCTGTGCTGTCTGGTAGGCTTGGACCTAAACAGACTGCAGTGCATGGAAAAAAGCAATCTTTCTATTGCGGGGGATGCCAGTACAGAATGTGAAACAAGGACACCCATGCACAAACTACCAACTGTAAGTAATAGGGAAAGGAGTATAAATACAATTGTATAAAACCAGCAGGAAAAGCAGTGCACAACTGTAATAACCAGAAGAAACAAGGGCACTGATGCACAACGCTATCAGTCAAGAAAACAGGACATCAGTGCACAACATTACCCCTCGTCATGCCACAGGGACAACCCTGCATAACAGAAGCAAGTATCAAAGCAAGAAAGCACTTCCAAACAACAGATCACATGGACAATAGTTCACAGCACTACCAATCACGGTGAAATAGGGCAGTCATGAACAACACTTCCAACCATCAAACAAAATCTAATTTGAAACCAAAATGGATAGCATTGCAGAACTCTGCCAACCACAGTGACATCGATCCAATCAATAACAATGCCACTACACACAAGGACATAAAGAACATAGACAGAACTGTACAACCGACACTAATAAAGCAACTGGGACATGAGAACACAAAAATACTCGCAATACTGATTAACGAGAACTAAAGAGTTAGACAGTACATTACAAAAATAAAGACATAGATGAAGTAGTGTACAGAATTCCCACTTATAGAGAAACGAGTTCAGCAGCGCACAACACTGTCCATCAAAGAATAGAGACAGAAGTGTAAAATACTACCAATGAAAAGAGCCAGAGGTGCAGTACTGCACAACACTACCAACCGTAGAGACCGGTACAATGCCACCGATGAAAAAAAAACCAAGGACAGCAGTTCATAACTCTATTCACCACTGAGAAACAAGGGCAGCAGTGCATAATTCCGCTCACTTTAGAGACACAAGGGCAGCAGTGCATAACTATTCACCATCAAGAAATAAGGGCAGCGCTGCACAACTTTATTCACCCTCAAGACAAAGGGCAGCTGTGTAGAACTCTATTCACCTCCAAGAAACCAGGGCAGCAGTGCACAACTATATTTACCATCAAGAAACAAGGGCAGCAGTGCATATCTCTATTCACCCTCAAGAAACAAGGGCAGCAGTGCACAACTCTTTTCACCCTCAAGAAACAAGGGTAGCAGAGCATAACTCTATTCACCCTCAAGAAACAAGGGCAGCAGTGCACAACTATATTTACCATCAAGAAACAAGGGCAGCAGTGCACAACTCTATTCACCCTCAAGAAACAAGGGCAGCAGTGCACAACTCTTTTCACCCTCTAGAAACAAGGGCAGCAGTGCATAACTATTCACGTTAAAGAAACAAGGGCAGCACTGCACAACTATATTCACCATCAAGACACAAGGGCAGCAGTGCATTACTCTATTCACCACTTAGAAGCAAGGGCAGCAGTGCATTACTATTCACGCTCAAGAAACCAGGGCAGCAGTGCACAACTCTATTCACCCTCAAAAAACAAGGTCAGCAGTGCACAACTATATTCACCATTAAGAAACAAGGTCAGCAGTGCATAACTATTCACTTTCAAGACACAAGGAAATCAGTGCATACCTGCATTCAGCCTCAAGAAGCAAGGGCAGTAGTGCATAACTCTATTCACCTCCAAGAAACCGGGGCAGCAGTGCACAACTATATTTACCATCAAGAAACAAGGGCAGCAGTGTATAACTCTATTCATCTCCAAGAAACAAGGGCAGCAGTGCATAACTCTAGTTTCCCTCAAGAAACGAGGGTAGCAGTGCTTAACTATTCATGTTAAAGAAACAAGGGCAGCACTGCACAACTATATTCACCATCAAGACACAAGGGCAGCACTGCACGACTATATTCACCCTCAAGAAACAAGGCGCAGCAGTGCATAACTCTATTCACGCTCAAGAAATAAGGGCAACAGTGCACAACTCTATTCTCCATCAAGAAACAATGGCAGCAGTGCACAACTCTATTCTCCATTAAGAAACAAGGTCAGCAGTGCAAACATCTATTGACCCTCAAGAAACAATGCCAGCAGTGCATTACTGTATTCACCACTTAGAAGCAAGGTCAGCAGTGCATAACTCTATTCACGCTCAAGAAAACAGGGCAGCAGTGCACAACTATATTCACCATTAAGAAACAAGGTCAGCAGTGCATAACTATTTCACTTTCAAGACACAAGGAAATCAGTGCATACCTGCATTCACCCTCAAGAAACAAGGGCAGTAGTGCATAACTCTATTCACCTCCAAGAAACCAGGGCAGCAGTGCACAACTATATTTACCATCAAGAAACAAGGGCAGCAGTGCATAACTCTATTCACTCTCAAGAAACAAGGGCAGCAGTGAACAACTCTTTTCACCCTCAAGAAACAAGGGTAGCAGTGCATAACTCTATTCATCCTCAAAAAACAAGGACAGCAGTGCACAACTCTATTCTTTTGCAAGAAACAAGGGCAGCATTGCACAATTCTATTCATCTCTAAGAAACAAGGGCAGCAGTGCACAACTCTATTCACCTCCAAAAATAAAGGCAGCATTGCACAACTCTATTCATCTCCAAGAAACAAGGGCAGCAGTGCACAACTCTATTCATTTCCAAGAAACAAGGGCAGCATTGCACAACTCTATTCATCTCCAAGAAACAAGAGCAGCAGTGCATAACTCTATTCACCCTCAAGAAACGAGGGTAGCAGTGCATAACTCTATTCATGCTCAAGAAACAAGGGCATCAGTGCATAACTATTCACGTTAAAGAAACAAGGGCAGCAGTGCATAACTTTATTCATCATTAAGAAACAAGGTCAGCAGTGCATACCTGTATTGACCCTCAAGAAACAATGCCAGCAGTGCATCACTCTATTCGCCACTTAGAAGCAAGGGCAGCAGTGCATAACTCTATTCACACTCAATAAACCAGGGCAGAAGTGCACAACTATATTTACCATCAAGAAACAAGGGCGGCAGTGCATAACTCTTTTCACCCTCAAGAAATAAGGTCAGCAGTGCAAAACTATATTCACCAGTAAGAAACAAGGTCAGCAGTGCATAACTATTTACTTTCAAGACGCAAGGAAATCAGTGCATAACTGCATTCACCCTCAAGAAACAAGGGCAGTAGTGCATAACTCTATTCACCTCCAAGAAACAAGGGCAGCAGTGCATAACTCGATTCACCCTCAAGAAACAAGGGCAGCAGTGCACAACTATATTCACCATTAAGAAACAAGGTCAGCAGTGCATAACTATTCACTTTCAAGACACAAGGAAATCAGTGCATAACTGCATTCACCCTCAAGAAACAAGGGCAGTAGTGCATAACTCTATTCACCTCCAAGAAACAAGGGCAGCAGTGCACAACTCTATTCATCGCCAAGAAACCTGGGCAGCAGTGCACAACTATATTTACCATCAAGAAACAAGGGCAGCAGTGCACAACTCTATTCACCTCTAAGAAACAAGGGCAGCAGTGCACAACTCTATTCATCTCTAAGAAACAAAGGCAGCATTGCATAACTCTATTCACCCTCAAGAAATAAGGGTAGCAGTGCATAACTCTATTCACGCTCAAGAAACAAGGGCAGCAGTGCATAACTATTCACATTAAAGAAACAAGGTCAGCAGTGCACAACTATATTCACCATCAAGACACAAGGGCAGCACTGCACAATTCTATTCACCTCCAAGAAACAAAGGCAGCATTGCACAACTCTATTCATCTCCAAGAAACAAGGGCTGCAGTGCACAACTCTATTCACCCTCAAGAAACAAGGTCAGTAGTGCACAACTATATTCACCATTAAGAAACAAGGTCAGCAGTGCATAACTATGCACTTTCAAGACACAAGGAAAGCAGTGCATAAATCCATTCACCCTCAAGAAACAAGGGCAGCAGTGCATAACTCTATTCACCTCCGAGAAACAAGGGCAGCAGTGCACAACTCTATTCATCTCCAAGAAACAAGGGCAGCAGTGCATAACTATTCAGGTTAAAGAAGCAAGGGCAGCAGTGCACAACTATTTTCACCATAAAGAAACAAGGACAGCAGTGCACAACTATATTCACCATCAAGACACAAGGGCAGCAGTGCACAACTCTATTCACCCTCAAGAAACAAGGTCAGTAGTGCACAACTATATTCACCATTAAGAAACAAGGTCAGCAGTGCATAGCTATTCACTTTCAAGACACAAGGAAAGCAGTGCATAAATCCATTCACCCTCAAGAAACAAGGGCAGCAGTGCATAGCTATTCACTTTCAAGACACAAGGAAAGCAGTGCATAAATCCATTCACCCTCAAGAAACAAGGGCAGCAGTGGACAACTCTATTCATCTCCAAGACATAAGGACAGCAGAGCATAACTATTCACCATCAAGGAACACGGACCGCAGTGCACTACTCTACTAACCATTAAGAAACAATAAGGACAGTGCACACTAAACTACAGAGACCACAGTGCAGAAGACTACTAACCATTAAAACATGGGTATAGCAGTGCACAATACCACCTGCCTTGAAAACACACAGAACACAGCTGGCCATCAGGAATCCTGGAGGGCCAAACAAAACACCCACTAGAAGCGCACGAACCAGACGCACAGCAGCACACAACTCCACCACCCATCAAACCAAATGGACAGGGCTGCACCCCAGAACCAACCCATAAGGAAAAAGGCAGAAATGCACATAATACGCAACAATAAACCTAGAAACAGATCACAATGTTGAAGCCTATCAAACTAAAGGTGCCGACCAGTACCGTGAGCTTTACACAGGGAGTAAAGGCGAGCATGGGGATTGCTGCAGCCGGGTGGGGTGTGGTCATGGCATCCGAGGCCAGGAGAAGCGTTTTCCAGCTGGTGAGGCTCAATGCCCGCTATAGACTTCTCTTGCAGGCTTTTTAGGAGGTGGGAGATGCCGTGCTGTACCGATGTTCGCAACTCGTGACCTGTTCAAAAGCAGTTTTATCAGGTACATATCCAAGGGCACGCAGGAATGGTGGGTGTGCGATCACCGGGCCAGGTGAGATAGTTTATAACTATCGCTGCTGCAACCATCGCTCTGTCGGATTTGCAACTCTGGGCCTTAAGAAATGTGACTTCTACAAACATCCTTCCCTCGTTCGTTTAAAACAAAAATGGAAATTACTCCATCGACTGCCACAAAGGACACTGACGCGTCGGCAAGAAGTAGGAGAACGCTAAAGTAATGCTACAATACAATGCAGTACAGTACCAATGACAACCACATCTCTCCCACCAAAGACATCATCTAACCTACATTACGTAAAATGATAAATTGTACGGGAGCGCTACCTAGTGGTCAAAGTCTAGATCTCCTGTTTAGGGCTTTCGTTTGGAGGCAGCACACAGTGGTGAAAAAACGGAAAGGGGGAGTGTGTGTGTGGGGGGGGGGGGGGGGGGGGAGGGGGGTGTAGCGATCTCTGAATGGGGTGTGGCATACGTAGGGGTATGGCCTACAACAGAATGTGCGTTTTACATAAACCTCTTGTTTTTGTTTTAGAAGCCTCTAATGTTGTCCCATGCCTTAGAACTGATGCCAAATATAGGGTACACGGACATACGCCTCTCAGTTCACGGACAGCCTTGTCATCAGGGTGGGGCAGTAATGTTTGTCAGTGCGCGTCTGAAAACTCTCACTTTTATTAAATTCCTCTCAATGCAGTGATATAATGTGATGCACTAAGGTAAAATAATACTCTATGTTCCAGAAATACACTTTTAAATATGTTGACAGACAAATTCAATTCAAACTTTGTTTGTTGCACAATTTACATGCACATTCCAAAACAGACCACAAAAGGCACAGAGTACACATTGTCGTTGGAGGACGCAAATGCATGCATGCAGAAGCCAAGGGGGATCCCAGGGTAAGCTTACCCAACTGTAGTGCTTTAAATCCTGATATTTCCTTAACATCTTGTGTAATGGCTATAATTAGCATGCATGTGTGTGTCAGTGTGCTGTCTGTTGAAGGCAAGCTTCTGTCTCACTGATGAGTATGCGGTGGGGCACATGACACTCCAAGCTTACCAGACCGCCTTTGAGCAATGGCAGTGCCAGCCAATGAATAAATAAACACAACATGTTAACAATGAATGCCCAAAGACGTGTCAATCCTCCATGCCACATAAATTAATGTATGACCTAGGGGAAGCTTACTGAATTCAGGCTCATGCCTTGCATAACTGGTTTTCTTTACCCTAAAATTGGAGGGGTTTCACTCCAGAAGTGGTTACCTCCAGCACCATAACAGATGTATACATCCATCCCAGAATCCTGCCTCTGCAGCTAAAAAGTGATTTGGCAGTATCAGGGGTAGAGGAGGAGGAAAAGTTGTGACAAAAAGGGGAAATGCATGGTTTTGAAATCATTACTGAAAACTAGGCAAGTCCCCACCAAGTGCCAATCGTGACTCACTTTATTCTGATGCAGTGTCTGTGCAGGGATGATTGGGAGAGGTGTGGCGCAGTGGCCAGAGCAGCAGACTCCGGAGTGCTGGACTCATGGCTCGACCTCCCAGCGCTGGCAGCAGATCAGATCAGCATCTTGCGACTCTGGGCAATAGCTCACTTAATCTCCCCGACGGCCCCCCAGTGCCTGGATACCTTTAGGGGTAATAAATTCGTGCTTTACAAATGTGGAAAGTGGAATTACGTTTTGTCAACAGCACCACATCCAGCAGCATAGGTCAGGACATCTAGCTGTGCAGCTGCAGATGGCTCTAAAGTTACTCTAGCCATGTTGCCCAAATCAAGCAGGGAAAGGAGGCATGGCAGGGAAAGGAGGCATGGCAGGCCTGGATGTCTATAAAACAACTTCCCAGGCCCTCCTTCTAGTTACATCAATTTGCCCATTTTGTGATGGAGATGAAGGTGGGACCGGCAGGTCTTACACGTGACTCAAGTAGCATGAGCCAAGTTTGCTAGGCCTGTCCACCAGTTGGAATTGCCAGGTCAGGGCATAACAACAGAGCCCGATAGGGACCAGTTTTCATGCCTCCTTTTTAAAACTGCCAGTGCTTAGCACCAGCAGGACCTGGCCCACTTAAAGCTCTGACTACATGGTCTAATTGTGCAGCATCCTGGGTCTAAGAAATGAAATATTACCAAGAATAGAATGTGCAATTTTATGCTTTAATGTTAAAGTCAAATTCTAGCTGCGAATACCACGTGAAGCTCAGATTAAACTAGTACGTAATAAAAATAATATTTGTGCATGGCATGAAAATTAAGGGCTTTTTTGCGCCAACATTTACACAAAGTAAAGATAGATTTGAGAGTTTTATATAAAGGTTTATATAAAGGAAAGATACTAAGCAATCAGTTTTAAATGTAAGGGAAGTGCATTTTACAACTTTTCTGCGCATACCGAAAAGACTGTGCCTACACTACATTTTGATGTTAGGCACCACAACTAGTCTCAGCTTTATAGAACTAAGTGTCCTGCCTGGTGAAATATCTATATGCATGCATATTACACACTGAGTCACTACTGTGTAGTTGTACATGAGTCAGATATGCCACAGGAAGAGCGTTTTTTTTCACTAATAATTTTGGTGGCACTTTACTAACCCTCAGAAAGATTAAAAATAAAAAAACAGTTCATCCACCGTGGTTTGTACCGTTTGTGTGGAGAGAGCTGGGGGAGTTTGACACACTTCCAGGTGACTACCACACTGGGGTCAGCAGTCTAGTTGCTGAATCCAGGTCCCTCATGTGAGCCGATGCCAATGCTGATACTTTGGCTTTAACTCTCTGTCAAGCGGACTTCCTTACTTGTATTGTTCTGTTTAGGCAATTCCATCTGTGTAATTTTTACGTGGGTTTTAATCTGTGTTGATGCCGCTCTCTGTTCCACAGCAGTTCGCACCATTTGTGTGGAGAGAGCTGGTGGGTTTGACACACTTCCTGGTAAATACCAGGCTGGGTCCACAATCTAATTGCTGAATCCTGGTTCCTCATTTAAGCCGATGCAAGCGCCAACAGCAAGCCTGTCTGCGTCCGTCCACGCCAGACCATCACCAGGAACCCTACTCCTTTCACTGCAGACAACAGGTACTCTTCCAGAATGTTTTTTGGCTGAGGAACTATATAACCTAGGCAATTTATATAAGGATGCTATCCCTTTGGGTACTTGCTGCAAAGGTTGCTTTCCATCTTTTTTAGATGGTCCTGTGACTTGTTTGAAATGTAAATTGTCAGTCGTCAGGCTGATTTTAAAGATGGACATACTTCAAGTTCACCAGATGCCATCTACAATCAACTACTTTCGAATACTTCTGACGACTCATCAAGCTCTTCCTCTTTATCCTCTCTCCCACTAACCTCTAGGTTTTTAAGGGCTTTCTTTGCAATGTGAGGTCATTACCTAAACACGCTTCTTAATTCTGGGACTTGAAATCCTCAATGACACCAGAGTTTGACTTCCGAATTGAAACCTGGCTGAACCCCACTACCTCTCCTGCCATTGCGTAGGAACTCCCAGACAACTCTGGCATGTTGAGACTGGATAGGGAGAGCAGCACAGGTGGTGGTATCACCGTTGTATCTAAAGACACAGTGGAAGTCTTGCTCATAAGAGACCTTTTTAGAGGACTGGGCCAAGATATGTCACTTTAAAGTTGAGCTCTCTCCTCACGATTGCTGGAGAGGCGCTCTTGTATATCGCTGCCCCCAGACCCAAAATATACTTCAGTCAACAACTTACTGAATTTATTGCCACTTACATTCTGGCATCCAAACACTTTCTTTTAATGGGCTATTTTAACTTTCATGGGGAAGATACCTTAAATACGGAGGCTGTTCAAATCCTCTCTGATCTTTCTACGTTAGGCCTAAAACCGAAAGGAGGTCCTAAACATACTGCAGGCCACACTCTCGACTCAATTCTCAAGAACTCCCCGTCCCTATCCTGTGAACCTCCTCTACCACTACTATGGACTGATCACTCCTTGACCTGTTTTCAGATCGCTGTGACACATATGCCTGAACATAGCAAGAAAACTACGAATAAACTGATGAGACACTGGCGCAAACTGGCCCCTGACTCCTTTACTAAAAGAGTTTGACTTCATGGTCATGACTGACGATGCAGATATGGATAAAGCACTATTAGATTATCATTGGGTAAATCGAAGGATTTACAGATTCCAGCGATGTTGTGGGAAGGCAATGACCCAGAATATGCTCCCACCATCATCATTTGTTTTTACAAGGTTCATTTTTAGAAGGTGTTTGATAATCTCATGGTTCATAAGTAAGAGGTTGTATATTGATAATCCCTTGGTTCATAAATAAGAGGTTGTATGTCGATAATCCCTTGGTTCATGAGTAAGAGGTTGTATATCCATAATCCCTTTCTTCATAAGTAAGAGGTTGTATATCCATAATCCCATGGGTCATAAATAAGAGGTTGTATATTGATAATCCCTTGGTTCATAAATAAGAGGTTGTATATCGATAATCCCTTGGTTCATGAGTAAGAGGTTGTATATCCATAATCCCTTGGTTCATAAATAAGAGGTTGCATATCCATAATCCCATGGTTCATAAGTAAGAGGTTGTATATCGATAATCCCAAGGTTCATAAATAAGAGGTTGTATATTGATAATCCCATGGTTCATAAATAAGAGGTTGTATATTGATAATCCCATGGTTCATAAATAAGAGGTTGTATATCGATAATCCCATGGTTCAAAAGTAAGAGGTTGTGTATCGTTAACATGGTAAAAGAGTCTGAAAAGACTGGATTTAATTAATCAATGGGACCAAAAAAGCATTAAAAAAAAAAATCAAAAAGTGAGAGCTGAATCACGTCAAACCACAATCCACTTGATAGTGAGTTCAATGTCTAAGTTTCATTCGATATGCGTAAACACACAAAATCTTGTTCTTGCCCCCTTATACAACCTGGACATGTGGTTATGATCAATGTTGTTAACAGCTGCTGAAAGATGACAACATATCGGGAGACCTACACGACTGTTGCCCAACTCAAAACTTGGTTTATCCAAGTTGGCAAGAAGAACTCAGTATGCTGTGTAGACTATCCTGAGTGAACTATTTTCTTTAAAATAAGATACAGTTGTTCATATATGGGCAGTTACAGGACTTCTGAGATATAGAGGCACTTAAAAATGTGCTCTTGGATGGCAAGACCCTATATTTTTTTGCCCTTTTAAGAGTAACTGGCACAACTTATGCACGAAATAAAAGGTCGATCCAATGTCTTGATACATCATTTACTTGGGGATAGTATTATTTCTTCAAATATATTAATCGCACGGCAATGGTCTGGGACACCAGATGGTATGCTCTATCAAGCAAGTGCCAGAGATTCATCTTGCGAAAGGGGGAAAAATGGCCGACAACGGGCTTAAATTCATTAGATGTTGTATTAGCCTCATAGATACTTCACTTTTCATTTACTTGAAAACCTACCAAAGAACAATAGCAAATGTTATAGACCTACCCTGGAACAAAAAAGCAAAGTTCATGTATAAAGTCTATTGGGAAAACACAGGCACAAAACCAATTGTCTGCTAGACAGCAGTACCCCCCAGAGAGTAATTGTTCACAGGCTGGCGCTGGCTCAGTTACAAACACCAATATGATAAATAATAATGAGGAACAGTGTTTGAAGCCACAAGATACAGATTGTGACAGGCACAAGTAGGGATACTAAGTGGGAAATAACAAAGAAAAGCGTTAAGGATCACAGGCTAAATATTAAAAAGACAGGTGGACAGACTTAAAAAGCAAAGCATGGCTGTTCTGTCAAGAAGTGACCTGGATCAGTGTCAAATTAGGCCCCCTTACTCACACATTAACCCAAATAATGTGTGGTTATGTGTGTGGAAGGAACTCTTTGAGGGAATCACTTGGAGGAACTGACCTCATAGTGCAGAAAGACTAAAGCAAGATTACTATTCAGTAAGGTGGAAAACAGAGAAATGGTGCAAAAACTGCAGCACATCGCCCATCCTCTTTCACCATCAATTAATCAAATACCTACTTCCAAAGCACCTACAGTACAAGGCAGGTCAATGCAGCATTATTTACTAACTTCACTGGACTCATTCCATTTTCTATCCTTGCACAATCTCTTGCCCCGCGTGCCAGCTGGCACCCTTATTCTCTGCGCTTACACACCCTTGACATCCATGAATCTCGATCTGTGGTATCTTTTTGGTCCTTGTTGAGACCTTGACTGGTGCCCCCCGCCAAGTAATTTGTGCGCGATCCTAACAGTTACCCCATTGTCAGTCCATATTTACCCTCAATACTGCAGGTGGCGGGAGTAGAGTTTCTTACCTGCCACTATGTTTCCAGAAACCAGACAGAAGAAGCATCGCACCAGGCTCATCAGTTGTCTCTTGCACTGATCTTTGCAGTCTATCATCATGTCATGGAACGTGGGCCAAACCTGGCCTCCCCCCATGCCAGTCTGGCGTCCGTTGTGGTCCGGTTAGGTTTCCAAAAGTGCCACACTGCTTTCGGCTCAACCACTAGCACCCCTCCCTGGTTCCCACAGTCCACGTTTTTACTATGAATCTTCTCTGTGAGATTCCTGCTGCTCTGCTCAGGTCCAAAGCGCCTCAAGTGGACTTAAAGAATTTGTGTGGTCCCTGGCGATTGCGATGTCTGACTTGTGGGTCTTCTAGAATCTTCGTATCCGACTTGAGAATCTTCAGGTGTCTTTGAGTACGCTGGGTCTTCAAGAAAGTGTCAACCTAGCTTGAGGGTCTTGAAGGATCTTTGCGTCTATTCCAAATGTTTTCTGCAGTCTCTGAATTTGGTAAGTCCTAAAAGATATTTGGGTCTCACCTTCCTCCGAAGTTCTTGGTGTCACTGCTATGGACACTGCTAGGGTCTTTGACGATCCTTGTGTATCACCCAACTGTCCTTTCAAGGTTTTTGAGGGGCTTTCTGCCCAAAACACTTGTATTTACAAGATTTTGTGTCAGAATTTGAAGTTCCACAAAGGGTCCTCCTGTTCTAATCTAGGGTTCCTCAAATGTGTCTTATTTGAAAGTCACGAAGTAGTTTTATATCTGACTCGAAGGTCCTTTGAGAGACTTTGAGGGTCATTGTGTGTCGTCTTCCATACCTCCGGCGTTCCGGCTTCTTCCTTTCAGTCCGAGAGTGTGCGCGGCTCGGCCGGTCTCCAGCGCGCCCAGCGCGTCCTTTCTTGCACAGTCCTCTGGCCAGGCGCGGAGATTCCGCGCGCTTACTCTCTCTCGTGCGGTCCCAAATCGGCCTCCATTGCTTCTACAAAGCTCTTGGCGTCGCAGACTAAACCCGCTCCCATCAAACAGCTGCTCCCTGCTTACTTTTCCTCTCCCTTCAATTCACTTTTCCCTCGGCCAAACTTATCCTTTCCCGTCTTTACTTAGCGGCTGCTCTCTTTCTCTTTGCTGCTCAGTCCCTCCCTCTCTCGCGCGCCTGTTCCCCCTCTCGATGGACCCCGACTCTCACACCTCTCTCCAGGCTCTGCCGCTCCAGCCCCTCTTCTATCTCGCCCGTTCGTGTCCTGTGTTCCAGGAATTCAGGCCTTTTTTTTTTTTAACAGATTGGCTCCGATTACCATGAAAAAAATGCGCTGATCAATACTTTAACCCTCAATGTGCCGGTGTTTCGCGGTCATCTCTTTATGACAGGCTTATAGCAGCGTCAGATAAATGTGTCATCTTCCCTCCCATTGCTCTCGCCCGTCCCCTCAAACACTTCTACTCTGGTATGGTGCTCCCGTCCAGTCTGCGCGTCCCCAGCCCGACCGTCCTGTTGCTTTAAGGTGACATGATACCCGCAGCTCCTCTGCTGGGAGGCGAGTAGAGCACTGCGGGAGATTCGGCACCCGGGCAGGGTTGAGGAGGTCGTAGTTAGAGGGCAGGTGTGCCAAGGTCACAAGTGTAGGTATGCGGACGCCATAACTAGAGGTAGGTTTGCTGAGGCCATAAGTAGAGGTAGGTATGCTGAGGTCATAACTAGAGGGCAGGCACGCTGAGGTCACCACTGGGGCCTGGACCACCAAGGGCATCACCAGAGGGCATCCCTGGAGAGTGCAGGACTTGGGGTCATTATTCGAGGGTGTGTGAAAGCCTTTATTGAGTGGTGCGCGATCACTAGGAGGAGGATCTGATAAAGGTTACACTAGGTGCAGCTGTGCTGAGGTCATCACGAGATGGAGATTGTCCGCAGGAGGAAAATGTGCGGCTGAGCTCATCACTAGGAGGCAGATGTGCTGCTGAGCTCTTCATTAGGAGGCAGATGTGCGGCTGAGCTCTTCACTAGGAGGCAGATGTGCTGCTGAGCTCATCAATAGGAGGCAGATGTGCTGCTGAGCTCTTCATTAGGAGGCAGATGTGCAGCTGAGCTCTTCACTAGGAGGCAGATGTGCTGCTGAGCTCATCAATAGGAGGCAGATGTGCTGCTGAGCTCATCACTAGGAGGTAGATGCGCGGCTGAGCTCGTCACTAGGAGGCAGATGCGCGGCTGAGCTCGTCACTAGGAGGCAGGTGTGCTGCTGAGCTCGTCACTAGGAGGCAGGTGTGCTGCTGAGCTCCTCACTAGGAGGCAGGTGTGCTGCTGAGCTCTTCACTAGGAGGCAGGTGTGCTGCTGAGCTCTTCATTAGGAGGCAGGTGTGCGGCTGAGCTCTTCACTAGGAGGCAGATGTGCTGCTGAGCTCATCAATAGGAGGCAGATGTGCTGCTGAGCTCATCAATAGGAGGCAGATGTGCTGCTTAGCTCATCACTAGGAGGTAGATGCGCGGCTGAGCTCGTCACTAGGAGGCAGATGCGCGGCTGAGCTCGTCACTAGGAGGCAGGTGAGCTGCTGAGCTCCTCACTAGGAGGCAGGTGTGCTGCTGAGCTCTTCACTAGGAGGCAGATGTGCGGCTGAGCTAATCAATAGGCAGATGTGCTGCTGAGCTCATCACTAGGAGGCAGATGCGCGGCTGAGCTCATCACTAGGAGGCAGATGCGCTGCTGAGCTCATCACTAGGAGGCAGATGCGCTGCTGAGCTCATCACTAGGAGGCAGATGCGCTGCTGAGCTCGTCACTAGGAGGCAGATGCGCCACTCAGCTCGTCCCTAGGAGGCAGATGCGCTGCTGAGCTCTTCACTAGGAGGTAGATGCACTGCTGAGCTTGTCACTAGGAGGCAGGTGTGCTGAGCTCGTCACTAGGAGGCAGGTGTGCTGCTGATCTCGTCACTAGCAGGCAGATGTGCGGCTGAGCTCATCACTAGGAGACAGATGTGCAGCTGAGCTCGTCACTAGGAGGCAGGTGTGCTGAGCTCGTCACTAGGAGGCAGGTGTGCTGATGAGCTCGTCACTAGGAGGCAGTTGTGCTGAGGTCGTCACTAGGAGGCAGTTGTGCTGAGCTCGTCACTAGGAGGCAGATGTGCTGAGCTCGTCACTGAGAGGCAGATGTGCTGAGCTCGTCACTGAGAGGCAGATGTGCTGCGCTCATCACTGGGAGGCAGATGTGCTGCGCTCATCACTGGGAGGCAGATGTGCTGCGCTCATCACTGGGAGGCAGGTGTGGTGCTGAGCTCACCACTGGGAGGCAGGTGTGGTGCTGAGCTCACCACTGGGAGGCAGATGTTCTGCTGAGCTCACCACTGGGAGGCAGATGTGCTGAAGTCGTCACTAGGAGGCAGATGTGCTGAGGTCGTCACTTGAGCCAGATGTGCTCAGTGTGTCACTAGGAGCCAGATGTGCTGGGATCCTCACTAGGAGCCAGATGTGCTGGACTCCTCACTTGGAGCCAGCTGTGCTGGGCTCCTCACTAGAAGGCAGATGTGCTGAGCTCGTCACTGGGAGAGAGATGTGCTGAGCTCGTCACTGGGAGAGAGATGTGCTGAGCTCATCACTGGGAGAGAGATGTGTTGAGCTGGTTCTTTCACACAGTCTCACATCTGTCCTTTTCTCTAGGCTTACAGATTTTGCGATTCGTAAAAAGGCCCCGAGTTGGTTGAAATGCTTTTTAGTTGAGAGATCTCGGACTGTAATCTGCACTCCTTTCTGTTTCACTCCTTTCTCAGCCAGTTGAGCTGATCCCCACGGCTCATCCCTCAGCCGGTTTTCACCATCTAAATGTCTTGTCCCACTTGGACACCATAGTAAGATCTTTTGGCCTTGCGTTGGTCTCCTACGCCATTGAGCCACAGCTCATTGTGAATATTTCGTAATATCAAGTTATTGCTAGCATAATGTTCCAATAGTGCATGTTAGCAATCGCAGACTGGATGCACAAAAACTAGGCAAAACGTAATGGAGAAAAAAACAATGGAAATGATTTTCTTTGGGAAACAAGGTATTAAAGGTCTCCCGTCCTGTGGTCAGGGGACCTGGGCATTCTTCCTGCTCCAGTACGTTCAGCCATGAATCCAGGAGTTATCTTTAGTAACAAACTTGGACCTAGTTCTATGATTGGTGACATCTTACCCATCAATCTCTCTGAACATTATGGCATTATGGCATTAATAACTCTACTAGGACATATCACTGAAGCTGAGAAAGACTGTCTGCTTATTACAGAACACATGACATTGAAACCAATGCTCATCACTGTAACAGGGAAGCAAGTATCTTTTCATATGTGAGAACATGAGCCAACATTTGAACTAATTGGCAAACTAAAAGCCAACCAGGAAAAGGATGTAATCACTCCTAATTCAAACATTCACCAAGAATATATTTGCACACATAATGTCTGTTGGACAATGAGATATATGATGCAAGTCAGGACCAGGCAGGTCCTTAGAGCATGGTTGTGGCAATAAAATTGGTGAAAATCTTCAGTCATGCACTGAGAGAAATTTAAAAACTCTGATAGAAATTGTAAGTCTTCTAATGAACAGATTTTTCCCCGTATTCCAATGGGCAAAAAATGCCACTAAAGCCTTTTTAGGTCTCGACTGCTGACAGTGCATGCGCGGTCTGCTGAGAGGGGTATTGTTGGTTATAAATGGTGCGGAGTACACCAATTGCTTAAAATTCGCTGGCATCAGATTCACTCTTCCATTTTGCCTCCTGATTTGCCAGCGTATCTCTTCCTTTGCGTTCTGTGGAGCATGGATCAAGCACACATGGATTCATCTTAATTAGTGTCCATCTGCTGCTCATGCTGTGACGGAGGTGCTATTTCATCTTCCCTTCCCACCCCTCCATGCTTGCTCTTCCCCTGCCACCCCTCGCCCAATGTCTAGCTCCACAACACCACCACCTCATGAGTGCCATCTCCTCCATCTGCAACTGGTACGATACATGTTGCTAGCAAGCTCCTGCATCGGATCAAAGGCATCAGATGTTTACATAGATCATAGTGTGAGATAACTGGAAACATATTGTATTATATTTGCATTTATCTAGCATGAGGTTTTGAGGTGCTATTAGGCAATTCAATGGCATACCACACCAATCCAATCAATGTCACTCCACTCCACACTCCATTCTACTCAATGTCACTCCACTCCACTCCAACAAAGGCAATACATCTCACAAAGGTGAGACTTATTGACTTTGCCAATGCTGGTTTATCAGCAGAAGTTGTATAATAAGTTTTATGGAAAGTATTTGGCAGTTCACAACTGATTTGTCTTGGCCACTGCTTCAGCTACATTTAGGACATTTTGATACGTCATGCCAGCGACTTTACTGAAACAGATATAGACAGACATGTACCACTTTCACTGAATATTGTTCCAGATGTTATTCTACATGCAAAGTGTGATAATCTTAACAAGAAAGGGGGAAATGGTCAGAATGCTTCCCAAATCACAGTAGAAGCAAATTGAAAGAGAGGTGGTTCAGATGAAATACTGAATGTAGCAAATATTGCGAATGCGGCAAACTCAGGAATTGCCAGCAACGCCAACCCCCGCTCTTACATGCGGCCGCCGCGGAGCGGCAAAGGCAGGGACCACCACGGGCAGCAAAGTGTCTAGCTACGCTACTGTGGGTTATGCATGTATGTTGAGACAGTGATATAAAATGTGGTGTGCTGGTACTAAGTTGCCACTGATGTACTATGGAATGCAACTGTTTCTGTTTAAATGATGACCTGCGACTGTCAAATTGCGATGAGCTAGCATTGTAATGGGAAAGCTGTAGATAATTACTAATGTTATATGTGAGGTTATAAGCAGTGCACGATGGGAGCGTGAGTTATAGTTAGTTCACTAAACTGCATCTGGCAAATTTCAGTGTTTCTTTTTGTTTATTAACCCCTTCAGTGCCACACCCTTTCCCCGCCCTGTGCCGGGCGTTGCATTAGCGGGCGGGGTTCATGACGAGATAGTCTCGTCATGGGCACAGCGCAACCGCGCTCCATGACGAGACCATCTCGTCATGGGCACTGAAGCGGTTAAACTGTCATCTTATTTCATTTGAATGCCTAGCTATAACGTTACTTTAACCCTTGTTTTTTTCAGTGAAGGCTCCTAACTCCCACTGCCTACGGCCTGCACAATAGCGGCTGGTTTCGGCGCCTGGTCTGTGTCCTGACACTTCGAATTTTGTTAATGTTTTATTGGCACCGCAGTACCACAGGGGATGCTGCCCCACCGGGTAAGGCAGTACCATGCACTGGTTCTGTGGTACCCTTGGACTATAATATTTTTTTAAAAATTACTTAAGAGGGTGCCTCTTTGGCTCCCCTTCAGTGGTCTTGGGGGTCACTGTGTGCCCACTCTGCTCCCTTGTGTGACCTTTCATTTTTTTTCCAGGACCCAGTGACTTTGTCCCCAAGTCCTGTAATGACTGCCTCAATACATTCTCAATATTGTGCCTAGCCAATCAGGACCCCCCGCCACCCTCAAGTCCCCCCATCCTCTTTAAATGGGTCAATCAGAGCTTACCTGGAAACCAATGGTACAGGTATCTTTAACTTTTTGCCAGCATTAACCTCTTCATGCCCACTCTAAGCACATTTTTCAATGTTAATTTCTTGAAAACAGTTGGATTTACATCAAATATCAAAAGGCACGTTTTCAGAATTAAGTCCTAACTTTCTGAAGATTTTGTGTAATGCTGTTCTGCTGTTTTTTCTGTATTGGAGAGCAAACACTTCTATGGACATTAGCATGGGAAATCAAACACTTTGGATCACACTTTTTCTTGGCCAAAGTGGATGAATTTTCTTTTGGACAGTTTCATCCAGATGGTGTCAAAGTTATTTATTAAATAAACAAAAACAATGCCTTTTTACTGAAAACTCTGACCTAACTATACCTACACAGTGATGATATATATATTTTAAGATTTTTTACAGATTTTTTAATATCCAACATTTATTTTTATATTCTTATGAATTAAATATATAAGGACATTATATACACCTACATATACATATATGTATATAATGTCAAGGTTAGGTGCATTCAACCATTAAAAAAGTAATATACCTGTGAAATTAAAGACCGAAGTAAAAGGTACTAAAACTTACCTGCAATGTAATGACTCCTGAGGTAACTCCTACAGTATAATGACTCACGATGTAAGACCTATGAAGTAATAGTAGCATGTTTTCTTCTCGTTAAACACTTGCAAACACTCTCTAATGACAAACACCCTTGAATGCTTTCTCAGTTAATGAACGTCTCTGGTTAACTTTCTTTGAACACTAACAAATTCAGTTAACACATTCCCTTGAATGCTTGCCCTATTAACGTTCTCTGTTAATGCTCTGCCTTACTGCTCACTCTTTGTTGCTTCCATCTGCGTTGCTTGTTGTTTGTCTGAGCCTTGTACTGTACATGCTTAGCTAGCATGTGGCTTCTCAGAAGATGGAATTAATACAGGACATTTTGCCAACAGGCCGATCGACCGGGGATTCCTGCTTCTCTAGGTGTAATTGGAGCACGATCCACTGCCCTTTAAATCCATTAAAATAAAATTAGAGAACCATTGCATCATAACACCCCCTTCCTGTTGGTGGGAACTCTGCTCGAAGCATCAAGATAGCCGCCCCCGGGAGGGGGTGTTCACCTTCATTAGTGCGGTTTTGCATGGTCTTTCCTGGCTCAGATATCTCTGTCTGCTCCCGACTCTCACAGAGCCTGACGTTTCCCTCTGGGGGTTGGGCCTGTCTACCGATGCGGTTTCTTATAGAATCAGTCTCCAGAGGTCATCCGTGCTGAGCCAGCATCAAAGCCCAGGCAAGTGCCAGAGTTTAAAGTGGTATGTTTTAACGGACATCTTCACCCAACTATACCTTCCATTTAACCTTTGAGAGATATATATATATATATATATATATCAAAACAATACCCTTTCAGGCATAGAATGACGCATAAATTATGCAAAAAAAGAAGCAGAGAACTCTGGGTAGTTCTCAAGTTTAGGTGGAAAGCAGGTCCTGTTAGAGCACTCTCAACACCAGCGACACTCTAGATCTGCTCACCTCAAATGTCTGCTTTTCTATCAAAGTCTTTAAGCATAGGAATAGCACAGTGCCATCCACGCCGAGATAGAAAAGGACAAAGTCTTTTGCCATTTCTACAGCAAAGTCTTTAAGCTCTGTTGGCACTGTTGGTGTTCATGGTTTGGAATGCATCTAGGTTATGGTACTGTTTTCATTAAGAATGACTATGAATTTTTGTTTGCTTCATGGAGGGACAAAAGGTAGTCTGGGTCTTAGGCCGGGTAGACTGGTATCGATAATGTTTAGATATAATGATGGTTTGTAATTTGCGCATATGTTCATGGAACATATGTGGCCTAAATGATAAGAGAACAAGCATTTACAATGCAATGGTCTCGGCATTGGTAAAGTTAGAGCTATTGGCATTGCTCATGACATTATTTTTGTTTATGTTTTTGTTTTTAAAACATTTAAAGAAACGGCATTGTTATTTACAATGTCAATAGCTTAATCACCCTCAAAAGCGAGACCTATTGCATTTTCACCCACACACAGAGCCACCTACACACACACTGATTAAGCTATTGACATTGTAAATAACAATGCCGTTTATTTACATGTTTTAAAAACAAAAACATAAACAAAAATAATGTCATGAGCAATGCCAATAGCTCTAACTTTACCAATGCCGAGACCATTGCATTGGAAATGCTTGTTTAGATAGACGGTGACAGGCACATGCAGATTTAGAGATACGGTGAGAGGCACTATACGTTACCACACTGATTGCGATATGCACCGTGCGCGCGCAGACATGCACACACGTGCGAACAGGGTGACACACCCGAGGGAAGAGAAGGAAGGTGTATGTGGCGGGATGGACTTTTTTTCTGACACTACTTTCTTCCTTCCAACTTAGGCTCTGTAAAAACTTAGCAGGCGAGCTAGTCTCCCAAATCACAGGATTCCCACTGACACAAAGACAGGCAGAGGAAAGAGAGAGAAAGACAGTAGCAAGAGCGGGGCGAAGAGACCGCGAAGAATGAGGAAACAGGGGCGTGGGAAGTGATCGCAGATAGAAGAGCAAAGAGAAATCAAAGAATGTGGAGAAAGAGAAGGGGAGAGAGAGAGCGAGGGGGGAAGAGATGGGAAAGAAAGACAGCAGCAAGATGGACCGAGGAGAATGGAATGATAAGTGGGGATCGAGAGAAAAGGGTAGACGGGCAGCAGAACAGCAAAGAGAGAGGGGGGGGGGGAGAGCGGGAATAGGACGGAGAGCAAAAGAAAGAGAGGGAGGCGGAGGAGCAACACAGACCAAGGGACACATAGGCACACAACAAAACAAATAAAGAAGAAAGAAAGTGCAAGGTAAGACAATGAGCGTTGGAAAGTACAGATAGACTGCGAAAGAAATGACGCAATATGCAATGGAGAAACGAGACCATTGCATTGTAAATGCTTGTTGGTAGTGCCTCTGAAAATAGTCAGCAGCACTTTCTTCCAAGCGCTGGACAGAGCGCTCTCACTCTACTGGAACTGGCCTATTTTGAGGAGAGGACAGGGTCAACGACCTGGGTTTTTATTTTCACCCATAGCCCCCTTCCCTCCCTCCTTGGGCTGTGGGGATCTGAGAGTAGGCAATTGTGTTAAGTGGGGTTTGGTTTGGCGGGCTGGAGATATCCGGCACGAGGGTGTACGACACTCTGTGTCTGTGGCACTGACTGGGCCGGTGATTCATACACGTTTTGGAGATGGCAGTTTCGGTTCGGAACCTGCCATGGAATCAGGAACTCGTTTGGATCACAGGTCCGGGACCGGACCGGGTCCGACTCAGAGGTCCTCATGGATTCCAGGGTTGATGCCAGAGGCGCAACTAGATCCAAATTTTGGGGGGGGCGGGGGGCTAAGAAAAAATCTCGGGGAGGGGGCTGAATCTTTGAGAAATAGGCAGAGTGGAGCTGCAGGGGCTCTTAGTAGGGGTGAAACAACCGCAAGGCCTCATTAACATGCAAATGGTCTTTTAAAGGCCTGTGAAGTGCTCTGGTGCGGCTGTGTGCGCGCCCGGGAGCGGTCTCATCCCATGCTGCCACACACGCCGGGGGGGAGGGGGCTGAAGCCCTTTGAGTCCAATTGGTGCTGCGCGCCTGATTGGCGTTCGACCTCGGAGGGGTGATGGCACTGGCGGCTAGTGGGTAAGTTACATGAAGGCATGATCGGGCCGCGGCCGGAGTCCGGCCGGGATAGCCCCTCCTCATCATCAATCAGAGCCTGGCCTAGTCCTAGACTAGAGCCAGGCTGAGCCAGCCACCACCTCGCTCCGCCCCTGCTGACTGCTCACAACAACAAGCAGAAAGCTTGCATGGATATCAGCTGCACATAGTCCATCCATTTAGCTAATTATGCGACAAGATAGACCCATGTTTATCACAAAAAACATACTGGAGGAAAGGAAAGGGAGAAAAACAAAATCTACTCTGGAACTTACAGCTCCCCACTCCAGCCAAACCACCAAATCTCATCTTTGCACATCCCCAGAGTAACAGTTTTACAGTAGAGTGTGAGAACTGTAGATATATGTGACCAAGAAAATAGAGAAAGAGGAGAGCGCACAAGTTGCTAATTAGATCAGATATCTGGAAAGGTCCGGTTCAACATTATTTTAGGAAGCAGTCCCTACTTGGCATACTACCACCCACGCTTTCCTTCTGCTCAACCTACCAGAAGGGCTGTAGTTGTTAGGGTGGAATTTAGAGAGTAGCAGTAAGCAAAGGTGTAGTTTTCGCCACTCTGAGATGGAGAAAGTGATTCAGTGTGTTAACGCTGTTGGCCAGTGGTGATGGAGTTGTTCTTTTGGACAGAGTACACTGGCAGGAAGACAGCAGTGCCAGCGTACAAGTGTTTTACAGCCTGGGCCACATAGCCTAAACCTGCAGGGAAACAAAACCATATAGTTATTTTGACTCAAATTTCGTTTACATTTATCTACTGGTCTTAGCTTCTTTTGCTTTATAGCTTTATTAATGAGCTTGGGCAGCTTGAGATAACTAGAAGAGAAGAGGTAAAGAGAGCACAAACACAATCACAATTTCAAAGACAGACACAAAATAGTTTAATGTGGCAATAGGCTCTTTACCTCCAACAGTTTCATTTGAGAAGAGGCTAGTTGCCCGGCTCCCCCGGTTACTGTATATGCAGCGCTGCCTAGTCACGCAGGATGTGAGAATTATATGCACACCAGCCATGTTTAAGCAGAGTCAATAAGAATATTTACCACAGCTCTTAACAAGTCAAAGATGTTAAAGGGGTGTGGTGACATCGAGCCGATTTTACAGCTTAACCTTTACATTTAAATTAGGAGGACTGGGGGAAATTCGAGATTTCAGAATTTAATTTAGCATGCTGGTGTACGATTTCATCATAGAACTATAAGATGCAGTTAGATCTGTTTGATACTTTATTTTGAATTAAGTCTCCGACAGCTGCGCATTTAGATAAAAAAGGTTCTCCTTCCTATTGAACATGTATTGCATTTTAATCTCGCTCCACTTAAAACACCTTGTCTCGCATGAAAAGCAATATACCCAAATCTCCCTCCGCACACAAAAAATCGAAACCATCCAGTAAAACCAAAGCCTGAGATATAAATCTAAATTGCCTCTCAATATGTCTCGTTTTAATAAAATGCCCACCAAACACTTTCTCAGGGAAGGCACCTAGTGTCAGGAATGCCCATCCAACTCATCAATAGCGTATTTGTTACTGTAAAAGTTAAAAGGTAATCTAAGGGCTCTCATGCTAAACCAGCCCTTGTATCGCTAAATGTGTTCATGCCAATAAACTCACTATTGTCTCAAAAGCACACAACTTGTCAATTATATCACTACTAGAAACGTCAGATCAAGTTCTGATAACTACATACGAATTCCCTGTCTCATTCATGCAGTAACTAGACACTGGCAACATACTGCTTATTACAAGAGAATACATTGTATGTACCTTGCTATTGTACTACTACTCTCCGTATGTTCAATAACGGACACCTACGAATATAGATCTCTCAAAAGCCCTACAATTATACTAATGCCAACCACGAATATATACAGCTATAGCTTTCCCAATTACTGTACTTATTGTGCCACAGCCCTCTCACCTGCAGATGTTGAGCAAGTTCTTAGCCCTTTACCCTTTGTTGTAGTATGGCAAAACCTCTAAAATACATACCATTTCCTATAAAGACAGCAATTACTATACATTTGTACAGGCTATTACAAAAAGCGTACAAGTTGGTCACACTACTCCAAGAGACAGTGAATCAACAGACTAGTGTAGTTCAACCTGGAATGACGCTTCGCGGTCTCTCCAGTGAGATGCGAGCGTTAGTCACCATTGTTTGAGGTAGGCAATAGGTAAAAGTAGAAGTCTTACAAAGACGACAATGCAGGGACCTCCGAGGCCTACATCTTCACCCACCGAACACTGAAGCAGCTCGAGCGGCAGCACGGGTTAAGGCTAAGCGGGTGCCTTAGACCATTGGAAAGCTGGGAGTCGGGGGGACCTTGGGGGTAATAGCGGGGAGCAGAAGTCAATCAAAACCCGAGTACAAAGTTAGCAGATAAGAAAGTAAATATCTTTATTACTCGGGCCCTCAGTTGGCCACCAGGAGCAGCTTCGTCAGCAGGACAACGGCCGAGCTTTAACAGTGGGGCTACAGCGAGCCCTCCTCAACATTCCACGGCACGAGACCCGGAGCTCGCGGACACAGCCGGGCGCTTCTGAATACAATACAACACCAGGCCGGGTAGCTCGCGGGTGGCGGATCGCGCCACAAAGGCAGCTGCGTGGATAAGCCGGACACCAGTCAGTCGTGGCCTGCCTTGAGATGAGTACTTACTCACCAGCATTAGTCCCATTCAAGGGAGACGCCAGTGTCTTCAGGCTGGCCTCAGGCCTGGGCGCTGGCTCACTCGTACGGGCGGGCAGGCTGGGCCCCGGGCCGCAGGTTTCCACACAGAATAGTCAGTCACTCAGCATCTCTGCATTCCCGTCGCTGGAGCCCGCCCACTGACGGAAGGCGGGCAGAGTAGCCAGGCCTGAAATCCAAGACAAGCATGATTCACCTTGGAAAGACGCCCAAACATGCGCAAGTTTTACCAAAACAAGCCCAACGATAGGTACGAGGGAAGCCAAGGACAGTATTAAAACGACTTTACTTTCCGGCTAAAGTACTAACAAAGATACTCACCATGCAGTATAAACTCGATTCGCTGTGCTTTGTAGCTCGGTTGAACGTTCTACCGAAAACCGCCAAAGACAGGAGCAAAAACCGTGCATTGAACAAGGTGTAGGTGCCCTGGAGAAACGGCTCTATTTTTACATTCTACATTTATTCACGTTACCCTTTAAAATGCGTTTGGACTTGATTTTACTAATTTTTATTTGTGATGAACTTGATTGGATTCGTGATGATCTGTAATGGAGCCAGTGCTGTCTGAGCTTGCCGAATTTAAAGTTTCACTCTTACCTAGTAACGAAGTTGGATTCCAGGCACGAGTTCTAAACAGAGCAGCAGCCGGACGCAGGGGGAGCGGACGATCACACCACTGCCTTTCTCCGAGGCAAAACAGAAATGCCTCGGAGAAAGGCAGCGTCCTTTTCGGATTCGGGGGCGTGTTTTGCTGTTGTCTCCTCCCTGAGACTTCTCGCAAAAAACACGCCCCCCATCCGAAAAGAACGGGGCCTAATGTGAATGACTGACCTCTTCTCCAATGGCTGGCCAGCATTCAAGAGGCCAGCCAATGGAGAACAGGGGAGAAGAGGGGCGGGTTCAAGCCCCTCTTCTCCAAGTCATTAAATCTCGGAGCGAGACTGCGCAAGCGCAGCCTTCGCAGCCGAGACCTAAAAAGGGGGATAATGGCCCAAATCCTGCAGGCTATGCGCATTGATTTGCTTTGTATACAAGAAACCCATATCCCTTGGAACAATCGAAGTTGGTTGAAAGATTTGGGTATGGAAATACTTGCTTGTACTAGGCAGAGTACAACTGCTAGAGGGGTGGCGATTCTAAATAAGTATGGTTTGGGGATTAGAAAACGGGTAAAGGAGGATACCCTCGGGAGATGGGTCATTGTCGAGATACATATAGATTTTTTTTTGAGTGTCGAGTTAGTTTTATGGCCATCTCCTTTGATATTTTGTGGAGATTTTAACTTGCATTTAGTGAGCTGCTTCGCTATAACAGGTAATCTCCCATATGCAGGCAAAAAAACTAAGGTTTTCAAAGCCACCCAGGGCTTGGTCAGAGAACTAGGGCTGGTGGATGTATGGTATACCCATAAAAGGGGCGATTTAGGAGCTACTTTCTATTCCGCGCCACATAATAAATGTGTGCGCTTAGATTATTTCTTCATCCCAGCTGAACAGGCATTGAATGCTCAGATAGAAATTATTCCCAGGATCATCTCAGACCACAACCTGGTAGTTCTAGAACTTGTTATTAGTCCTAGGAGTCAATGAAAGGCTTGGACATTTGAGTGCAAACTCTGACTACTGTTCATATATGGGTAATTGGATTGAAACATTTTTTAGAATCAATAGGGCTACAGCTTCTGACCCTATTGTATGGGATGCTTTTAAGGCCGGGGTCCGGGGCGAAACACTCAGCTACTCTATAGCTAAACAGCGTAAAATTCAGGTGGAAATTAAAGGTTGGATAGATCAGTTAAGAATTTTAGAAATAGATCTTATGGGGGAGATAATCTGGCAAAAAAATAGCGAGACAACTCTAAAAGCTATAGCTATTTTAAAAATGAAGATTCATTAACATTTTGCGACGAGGGTTGCTGCTAAATCTGTCCTTTACAGGACTCAAATATATGAAGTTGGGGAAAACACCGGTAGGGTGCTAGCAAAAAGATTGCAGCAAAAGGAAGTAGCCAATCGAATCCACAAAATTCAGGACCATCTAGATCAGATTCAGGACTCTCCTGGTGAAGTTCTGGGTGTCTTTAGCAGGTACTATCATCATCTATATACAGAGGAAGAGACAACTGGTGTAGAGGATATGTGCAGTATTTTAGTCGTGGAATCACAACTAATAAGGTTACTCAAGATCCGATAGAGAATTTAGCCACAAGTATAACCTGGGATGAAGTGGAGGGAGCAATACGGTCTTTGGCTACAGGCAAGGCGGTAGGCTCAGACGGTATTCCTCTGGAAATTTTTAAGACGTTCCGACACACGCTTCAGCGGGAACTAATGTTACTGTTTTTATCGGCTCAACGTGTCTTGGTTCCGGATTCCTGGCGTAAAACCACCATAGTTGTCTTTAAAAAAAAAAGATAAACCAGAGCTGTATCCTGCATCATATAGGCCTATTTCGTTCATCAATTCTGATAGCAATTTTTTTTCCAAAATCCTGGCTAATCGTTTAGGGATGGTTATCACTCCTTTAGTTTCTGACTTTCAGCATGGGTTTTTCCCGGGCAGGGATACTACTGATCATATAGGAAGAGTAATATCTTTGCTTGATTGGGCTCAGGCTACTGAATCCCCATTGGGAGTGATCCAGTTGGACGCCGAGAAGGCATTCGACAGGGTCTCCTGGCGGTTTTTGTGGGAAGTCATGCGGTGGAAGGGATTCTGCAGTGAATTTATCCGAACAGTGCAGGTGTTATATTTATGCCCAGAAGCATCTATACGGATTTCTGGACAGGAGTCAAGCCCATTCAGCATAAGCAGAGGCACCAGGCAGGGGTGTCCGTGCTCACCCCTTCTATTTGCACTATATACTGACTTATTTCTTAACAAATTTAATTTGAGTACAAATATTAGGCCAGTTAGCTTTCATAACCTTGAATATAGAGCATTGGCATATGCTGATGATATTGTGGTGCTTACTGACGATACGGTTTTAGCATTTACTACAATTAAATCTCTGGCTGCACAATTTGGTAGATTTTCTGGGTATAAATTAAATGTAGAGAAACCCAGATACTTCATTCTGGCTTTGAACACCCTGCAAATTTACCAATTGTCTCTGAAGCAACATATCTGGGAATCAGAATTACACCTGAAGTGGATCAGATTCCTGATTTGAATATTAATCCAGTAATGGAAAAGGTGAACTTGACACTGGAAAGATTAGACCATCTTCATCTCTCTCTTCATGGGAGGTGTAACGTTTTAAAAATGCTGATCCTCCCCAAGTTTCTTTATATGTTTAGGACAATTCCTCTCGAATTTTCCCCCTCCTGCTTTATTAAGCTAGAGCGGATTTGCTCTAGATTTATTTGGGGGTATAGGAAACCTAGAAGGGCATTCAAAAGGATGGTTCTGTCAAGGGACCGTGGGGATTGGGGTATTCCATTTTTATGGTATACTATTGGGCTGCTACACTGCAATATATGGGACCATTGTTAGTTGGGGTCAAAGCTGAGATTCCCTCATTTAGTAGACCATCTATTTACGCATTCGGGCCGGGAGAGGAGGCTATGGATGCCCAGTTAGGATTGTAGAGCCCAGTTACTACAAGAAAACTAAGTTTAAGATACTTAAGGCGGCTTTTAAGGTTTGCAAACAAATTAAGCGTAGACTGCATATTCCTAACTTGAACGCTTATACTCCCTTTTCAGCATCCGGTCTACTTCCTATAATCTTTCGGGACCAAATCACATTTAGATGGGGCTTGAAGGATCTAATGTGTGTGGGGGATTTGTTTAATAATGGTCAACTGTTCTCTTTTTTAGAGATACAGGAGAAATTTGGTTTAGATATAAACAAGATTTTTTTAAAATATTTGCAGATTCATCGTTTTTTGGGTCGGACGGGGTCAGGATCAGCACTTCAGTTTGCTAGAATATCATTGGTTGAAAAAGTTAGGAAAAAAAACCCTATAGGGCAGTATTACCAATTAATTATGGAAACATTTCCTGATGATGTCGGATCGTGGAATGTAAAGTGGGCAAACAAATTAGGAGTAGTCGGCATAGATCTAGAAAAATCTTTGGATTTGGCGAACCGGATGTTAATGGCCGGTAGATTAAGAAGTCAGCACTATATGTCTCTTTTTGATTTGTACTATTCACCTGGTAAAAATGCTAAATGGGGGGGGCAACAACGGGGGACAAGTGTAACAGATGTGGCTTATGGGCTGCAGATTCAGTTCATATGTTTTTTTCTTGTCCCAGATTAACGCTTTTTATCCAAGAAATTGAGAATTTCCTGAGTCTAATTTTGGGTGCTTCGATTAAAATTACCAAGGAATTAGTAATTATGGGCGTAGTTTTTGATAGAGAATGCAATGTAAGACCTAGAGCCCAAACTGCTTTTTAATTTATTGCTATGGCGCTGGTACGAGCATGTATAACTAATGAATTGATTAGCCAGGATCCACCTACCTTTACTAATTGGCGATCAAGACTGATAGCCACTTATAATTCAGAGATGTCAATCTATAGAATCAAAGGGAGAAGAAAAAGGGCCTTGGGCTGTAAAATCTGGGCCCCAATTTCTGATTGGATTTAGAAAATGTATGATATATAGTGTTTAACTGCTTATTCTAAACTGCTTTTAAGCGAGCGGGTCTTGTGTGTTTACAAGTTTGAAAATTATGCGTCCAAGCTTTGATAAAATGTACTATTTAGCATGAAGGATTATTATCTTGCTTAAGCTACCCAGGCTATAATCGACTTGATAAGCGTTTTTTTCCTTGTAACTGTTTTGGATCTGACTGTATCATAACCTTGTAATGTTTTTTTTCTTTTTCTATTCTGTATAGTACCTCCCACCAAGTAAAGGGGGAAAAAATTAAATAAAAATATTTTTAAAATAAATTAATAGCCTGCTAATTAATAGTTCAAAATATATGAGGAATTATGAAAGCACATTTTTTTGTAATTAAGAAGTGTAATGCAAACAAAGTTAAATAGGAGCAGAACAAACCAGAAAACTTTGCTTGGTGATATGCAAATGACACATATTTGCAAAAACTATTTCCAAACAATATTGTTTAAACTCTATATAGTTTTATCAGTAAAACAGCATGTCAGTGGGAAAGTTTGTGACCATTCAATTTAAAATCTTCTGATTACAAATTACAGTGTGCTACCACTCCATGCTTTATTTATGTATTTATTAAAAGTGATCAGTTTGAACATTATTTGAGAAACATTCCTGCCCTCTGCCCTGATGACAATGCTGTTAATGAACTAAGAGGCAAGTCAGGGGTCATGTGTATCCTGTGGCTGGATTTGTATTATATATAGAAAGAAAGTTTGGTCTATTAAATCAAACAAAATAGTTTTTTGTACAGCAGACATGCTGAACGTGTACATTCGAATGTGCTCTCATATGCGATAATGAAGAAAATGGTGGCTCAATGAATTAAAATAGTTGCCTACATTCACATCATTTGAAACCAGTTTATGGGTCAAGAGCATTATAAATAGGTCAAGTAGATTATTTAAGTCAGTAGACCTGCAGGTCTAGTAACATTTTCATGATTTTTAGAGGCCTGTCTGAGCCCAACTACAATGTCCCTGTAACCTTTGTTTTTTTCCGTGAATTTCGAAGGTTTTTTAAATTCTACGTATTAACTAGAACGTCCTTGTAACCTTTGGTTTTTAAAGTGAATTTCTATGGTTTTTTAACTGGTAGTCGCATTTTAACGGACTTACTAGAGGTAACAGGAGGGCTTCTTGGCCCCCCAAGGTCACGCAGCATCCAAGAGGGCTTCATCCCCCAACCAGTATTGTGCCAGGAGGCACGTTTGCAGAGTGGTGGAGAAAGGGGGCTTGGTCTTCAACAACCTTTCATCAATCCTGCTGCGTGGGACTTACTGGAAGTAGCAGGAGGGGCAGTTGGCTCCAAAGGACCCTCAGCAGCCAAGGGGACTTAATCCCCCCAGCAGCAGTGCACCAGGAGGCGTGTTTGCAGAGTGGTAGAGAAAGGGGTTGTGGCCTTCAGAGACCACTCAGCAATCCCACAGTGTGGGACTTACTGGATGTAACAGGGGGGGGGGGGGTAGTTGGCCCCCAAGGACCTCCTGGAGGCAAGGAGACTTCATCCCAAAATCAGATGTGCACCAGGAGGTGTGTTTGCAGAGTGATGTAGAAAGGGGTTGAGGCCTCCTGCGATTTGACGCTTCTTTAAAAACATTTTTAGGAAGGGGAGTCATGTGGCCATCTTTGCAACCCAATCTATATCTATGTTTGCAACTCTATGTGTCTCTGCAATGTATGAAACACTTTTTATCTATGGAAAACTATCTATCTCACAAGCCTCACTATCTAGCTGTCTTTTCAAGCCTCTATATTTATCTATTTTTTTAACCCTCTCTATCTATTTGCAATAAAGATTTACAAAAACTTTATAAAAACAGCATTAACAAAGACAAGAGGCTGTCAGCCAGCACCAGACCAATAGGATTATTTTTTAGGTCTCGTGTTAGCCAAGATCTTTCTGCTGATGTGCCATTCACATTTTGTTCCACCCACTCCAGCATGCAACATGGAGCATAAAATCAGCCCACTTCTAATATTGATTGACTTCATTGCAAGTAATGGCATGCTTCCCTTTCTCAAGGAGCGCATCCACACAAAAAGTAGTTCTCTTTAGTGTCAGGGATAGTATGGTAAACTTTTTTGAGACAAAAACATTTTTGCTTCAGCCAATATTTTTTTTTAGAGTAACGAGGGGGCAGCAGCTTCCCCCATTATAAAAGTTTTGCAAAAACCATGAAAGAAATAAAGAATTTCCAAAGCCAAAAGGTTGGCGGCCAGCACCAGACCTATTTATTTGCCAATGCTTGTCCAAAATTCCGCTTACATCAGACCTCACTTCATATTTCCATGCCCCCCTTCAAAATAGATTCTTGTCATATTTTATGACTGGGAATCTTCTGGTCAGAAGAAGAGTGTAAAAAGTGTAAATGGGAGACACCTCTCCCAATATCAGCCTCACTCTGACATATCACACACTTTTAACCTGGAAGGACGAGTTGCCGGATTATATTGTAGCTACTCCATAATCCAACCTGTATGTTAGATGCGCTTTAGTGTTTAGACTTTGTTCTTATGGGCAATTTTTGACACTTTTAATGTAATTTGAATGGGACCTATCCATTGTAATTCTTCCACCTGCTGAAGAGAAAACACTTTTTTACACTCTTTTTTGGTCTTGTTAGTAGGTGGTTTGTTAAGCCGTGGTGGCCTTTTTGAGTTTCTGATCTGTTACTCTTGGAGGTCTAGCCCTCGGACACCACATGAGCATGTGGCGAGGCCCTCTTTGGTACTTAAGAAGAGCCGATGCACAGCACACCAAAGACGACTATCTAGAATCCATGGGAAAGACGCTACCATAACGTTAGTTTATCGACATGAAACCCTAAAAAGGTTATTGCACAATACTTGTGGTATGACTACAAAAACCATGGCCTAAATGAGTCCACAGTGAATCTGACATTTCCTCCATACTCCAGCCCGGCCATGGACATCCATTCCCCCCCCCCCCCCCCCACACATGTTGACAACAATATAAAATAGGCTAGGTTAATGTTCAATCCATAGTGAAACATATGACGGAAGTCTGATTTTATACAAAAAAATTATTTACATATGTAATTGATTACTGAATCCTGGCTAATCAACACTCTCTCCAGCCTCACTCTATTTTCTATCAAGCATTTTCAAGATACATATTCACTTTAAAGTCCAGCATACATTAAGATCCAGCCCAATTATAATTCTAAAGGAACTTCAGAGCAGCTCGCTTATCTCCTTGTAGGCTAATAGATAACAACTTACAGAATAAAGGCCTTTTTCTTAGATGTCTCAAGTCTGCCTGTCACGCCAATTAATATAAGCCTTGTTCGGACCCAGAATAATGAACTTCCACCCCATTTCTCTTCTACCAACAGCAGCAAAGATACTAGAAAACTACGTGGCACAACAACAAAGTTCGCAGTCCAATAATATCCTGGGAATAACCCAAGATGGTTTGTACTCAGAGTACAGAATTGGTCCTAATCACAATTGCTTGATTATTTTAGGATGGAGGCAGATCTTGGAAGGATCAATCAGCTCATGGACAATACTAAAATTATCAGCGGCATTTAATTTTGTAAACATCCTTATTCCCAGCATTAAACAAGAAAGCTGGTTGAATATGCAGCATTCTTTTTCAGTTGAAATGCTAAGTGTGATCTATTGCGATCATTTCTCCTTGCCATGGGGTGGTCCATTTATAGTCACTTCAGTTTTACCTGAAGCAAAATAATTTTTAAATAAACTCATCTAGAACTACAAACTTGTTGACTCCTAACTTCATCTTAACTCTTTAAAGACTATGGGCCTGATTTCGCGTTTCACGGATTGGTACTCCATCACACACGTGATGAATAACTTGTCCATCCGATTACAAGTGAATTAGATCCTAATGCAGACGGGAAATACATCACGTTTGTGATCGAGCACACAACCGCAAAACTCTAAATCTGACCCTATATGTCCAGTCTTGTTCCTCCTCAAATCCATTTGGTCTAATCCTACATTGGAGCATCAAACACCATAATTCTTACTGCGATAACAGGTATTGTTGTGGTCTCTTCTAGGTTTCATCACACTTTAAGCATGGAAATGAACCCGATCCGGTGAAAGTCCATACTTTGCAAAATGAAAGGGTAAACTTGACTTCACATCTGCATATTGAATTGGCGATTTATAATCTTACATTTGGGTTTGAATTTTCATGAAGTTTGGCAAATGTAGAATCTCTTGCATGCTCATTATATTGAGTAATTAGCATAGTAGTTCACGCATTATTGTGCCCACCCTGATTGTATGTGTGTTTGAGTTAGTAGGGTGTTTTAAGTCCGCTTTTATTGTGATGTTCCTTAAATTCAATTTTGGTGTATACATGATCATTGTATTTTTTTAGTAGAGTTTCGTCAATTTGCAGTATGGGCCAATGTCTATCAACAGTTTTAATAATCTTGAATGATTGTCTTGAGTATGGGTCTATCAGTTTCTGGTGATCATCAGTTTGTTTCGGTTTGTCTTTTAATGTTTCTCCCTTTGACACTTTTCTCCATTGTTACAATGCATTATTCATTGAGTCTCTTGTATATCCGCAATCCAAACATTTAGACATTTTCTGGTTGCATTGATGCAGTATAGAATTATCAGACAATTCTCTTTACTCTTACGTGTTGACTGTACAAGGATGGAAATTATTTGCCAATTAACATGAAGTGCTCCACAACTTATTTTCTAATATCACACCTACTGCAGTATTAGTTGGAGTGCACACAGAAAACACCACATTTTATCGTACTCTGTAATGTGAATGCCATTTAGTTAAACCATCTCTAGAACATTTGCATTTCAGATCTACATTTCAGCACAAACTAGAATTATGAAAACTATTCTTTCTCCATGACAGGTTGGAGTTTTTGTTTCTTCTTTTAAGCATATGTTCTCTACTTTGGAACAGCAGGCACAGTTCGATTTTCACGATGCTCTACTGTGGAGGTTTATCATTATCTCCCTGTGGCTCTTGTCTTCCTGAAGATATAAACATATCCCAAAGTCTTTCAATAGATATTAAAGCAAAATTATTTGATACATACCTCTTCTCCCTTACATTGCAAATCCTTTAAAAAACAAGCAATGACCTGTAGGTCTGTTCTTGACGTGGGTGCAATGCTGTTTTATTTTGCCAACCAATGCAATATACAAACTCAGTTTGTCGAAAATATAACAACAACATGATCAACTTCACCACCATATGACCATGTATGGGATTATCTGTTTCATCCTCCTGCAATGTACAAAGCAGAGTCCTGCACGATTCTTCTCTCGGACCACTGATCTTCAATATCTATATATGTCTTCTGGCTCAAATACTATCCCACCATATGGTAACATTCCAGAATTGTTCTCATGACACTCAGATACATAGCCATGCCATCGCTCCGGAGTTAAATAACCAGGTCACTGCTAGATGAAGGAAACATCTTTTTTTTTCAGCACATCAAAGTCTAAATTCCTAATCGTGGGTGGGGGCAGCTCACAGACACCTCTCTTCAGCTGCCTTTCTACATGGACACTCTCCCACCTTCTTCCAACAGGTCACAATCTGGGGATCATTTTTGTTTCAGACCAACACTTCACCCCATGAATCAGCGCACCGGTGAAGGGAAGTAACCTAGAAGTCTTCCTCCTATGGATAATTCTCCATCTTCTACAGAGTAACCAGCAAAGAGACCTAACATGTGCCCTGGTCATCGCCCAATTAAACTTACTGGAATGAAGTCTACATGGGCCTGCCAAGAAACACATTGTGAAACTACAAAAGTACAAAATGGGGCAAACAGAATGTGCCTGCTTATATGAAAACCTGACCACACATTAGGACAGCTCTGAAAGATCTCAATTGGACCCAGGATGAATCGTGGATCAAGTTGGAACAAAGCCGAACAAAGAGTTGTAGCTAAATGCCTCAACTCTCCAGCATGAAACCTTTGTTTCTCTTTGGCTGAATTGATCAAACATCTCCTCTAGGCATGCTGGAAGACCATTGGGGGTCCTGTGATTGAAATTATGGGACTACTAAGCCTCCATCTTTGAACGCTAGCTGGCTTCCTTAAGCAGAGTCCAACATCTACATGGAAGAGACCAAAAATGCCAGATCTAGATTCAACTCTATTTAGAGCTCCACTTTGTCAGGAATTCTTCTACAGTTCCACACTCTAAAGTGGCCTAGGTGGCTTATTTTGTTACAAAAATCCCAAATAAATACAAATTAATTATGAAAGATTTGTGTAAAGAAGTAAATCCTTCCAATATCTAACATGCAGTTGTTCATGCCAGTGGCCTTTTAAGAATGTTTTCCTAAGACGGTGAAAAAGTATACTTTTTTTTTTTTTACCAGTGCATGGATGGTAATCATCTCAAAACGTGTGCACATTTTTCAAAATTCCTTAGGTGATGAGACACAGCCTGCATATATTACATTTGCACCATAGCCATGCTGTCTCCTCTCTCTCACATACAGCCAAACTCATGTTTTTCGTGAACAACAAGCACTAGTGCAACCAACTATAAAAATGTGCATTTCATTGTGTAGTAGATTTTGTGAATATACTTTGGCACGTGTTACTACTTCTTTGAAGTAAAAATGTCCTCATCACTGGATCTGTACGGTTAATATTTACATAAAGAAGAATGTGGTTGGATGCAATCTAAATGATAAAGTGATTCAATGTAAAGAATATTTACACATTGCTGAGTTTGGCAGAAGTGATACTATAAATGTTGACGCATTATCAAGTGACTTTATATTTATTTTATATACTCATAAGGCTCACACTAGAAATTACATTTTCTCTGAATGCCTGATTGAAGTTAAAAATAGAGAATGTCAAAATAATACATATATGACTATGAAGAATGTCATGGTCTGATGACCTTCCTGAAAGTTACAGGAGTAGATTGCTCTAGGTTTCCAATGGAAGGACATGCCATTCCTTGGGCCAATGGCAGAGAATCACGGATAACCTCCAGAGGCAGTTCTATGGCCTGGATAGTAGTCAAAGGATGCAGATCTTAAGGATCTAACGGGCAATGCCTCAATCTTCCTTCGAGGAACAAAAAGAGGAGCCACGGCATTGAGGTGTTTATAGACTGGGCATTGGATTCTGACCCAAATGCACTTCAGGGCTTCTAACTAACATGGAGAGCAGATCCCACTGAGATCAGTGGCGGCGCATCCATTAGGGCGCTGGGGTGTTGCCCCACTATCCGGATCAGTGGCGCTGTGTGAATTAAAAAGTTAACTGTTAAGTAACTAATTTTTAAAACATCATCCTCCAAAATCCCCCAAATAAAAAAAATTATCCTATTGGTGAATCCGTCCCCCGGCCGAGGCAATGGCTCTGAAGGGGGTGTGGTGTGGGGCGCACGCGCACTGGCAGGAGCAGGTTTGACACAACAGGTCAACAACACAACATGCAGCAAGGCCCAGGGGTCACTCAGTGCGCATGCTCGGTTTTGAGCTGATCATTTTTCAGACCAGCCCGAACATGCGCACTAGGCTGCACATTAGGAGACCGAGGGTTGTTGCATACCGCAGCCCCCGGGCTTCTAATGAGCGTGGAGTAGCCACTGCTCAAGCCAATCCTGGCGCTGCTGGAGCAGCGTATGGATTGGCTCAATGGGCGCGATGCGTGGGTGGCACTAGTGCCTAAGCATGACCAATCACTGTCATGGCTTATGAAGCCATGCAGACAGCGATTGGCCATTTCCAGGCAGGCAGTCAGTCAAGCGTACTGTTAGCGTGACTAAGTGACGAGCTATGACGTCAGAGCACACCGCGGCACACGCCACAGAAACCGTCCTCGTGTGCTACTAAGTGCCTGCCTACTGCTCGCTCGCTCGTGCTTGGGTCACACACCGTCGTTGCCGTCTGCTGGCTACTTCCTGTAGGAACAGGAGCAGAGGCGGCGCTTTACCCGGCGGTAAGGTAGGTAACTTTTTAATTGTTTTTTATTCCCCACTTGCGTCCCCCCTCCCTCCCACGAGCATGCCGGCCGCAGATGCCTTTCCTACTTTCTTCACTTTCTTCACTTGCCTTCCGGACCCTGTTGTACCATGCAGTGGAAGCGTGTTCTGATGGGGGGTACTTCAAGGTGATTATTCCGCGACTGAGCACTTTACCTTTGAGAAAGCTGAACGTGTTTGAAAGCGTGCTGGTGGCTGAACGTTTGTTTCCCTTTCTTAGCATGCTGTGGGAGCGTGTTATTAAACAGCATTTAAAATTGTTAATACATGCACGGCGCACTACTGGCAAAATCAGCACGCATTTGGAAGCATGGATTAATTTGGTTTTCATTTCAAACAGCACGTAGTGGAATCGTGCTGTATTGGGCATTTTACGCGAGGAGCGGATTATTATTTGTGGTGATCGGCAAGAACGTGTAAATATGCCCATGGTTAAACTTGGCTTTCCTGGTTGGAGCGCCACTTGGGAAAAGGGCATGGAACAAGGGAATCAGTTGGAAGCCAAGGTGGGAAAAAGACTTGAAATAATAAAGCTGCAGGTGAAAAGCCAGTCAGCGCTGGTAAGGAACCCACACAGGTGAAGTCATAGCATGCAACAACACAAAGAGGTAGAATACAAAGAAACTGGAGAGATGGCCGAACAGGGTTTTCATAACGACAGCTTTCAGGCGTGAAAGAGAAACTTTGCAAGGCAGTGGAAAGGTTTTTGTTTTTATGTACATAGCAAATGTATATTTAAATAAAATATTGCGTTGAACTCATCTGACGTAAACTCGGCATTCCGAAATGATATTTGTACTGCACTGGTAATGCTAAACTGTCCACCCTGTCTGCCCCGTTCCCCGATGTGTGCCCTTGGCCCCACCTGTCGCCCTCTCTATGTCACTTCTCCTTGTCTGTGCCTTCTACAAACATGGCCCTTCATCCTACCGGCCCCCTACTACCGACCTCTTCATGCGTCTGCTGCTGGCTCCCGTTCTCTTTCTACCCCTTCTCCCTTTTGCCCGTACACCCAGCCGTACTGTACCTTTACCTCCCCCATGCCCTCTCCACTCGATGCAGTTTCTCTGTGCCTGCCCCTTACCTTCCTCTACTACTGCTATCTTGCTGAACCGGAGGTGTGTGTGGGGAACTTTATTCTGTTAATGTTTCTTGAGAAGACCTCATATACAAAGGCTACACCCACTGTCAGTCTTTTGTTTTCCACGCGTTTTAGCAGCTAAAGCAATAGGCTCTAGTTAATGCCTCATGTGTAGTTTAATGCTTAGCACAAAATGTCTCTGATGATCCCGCCTTAATGGAATGCTTGGTGACAGGAAATCGAAACACATTTAATTACATTGAATTGAATTGGTTACTATTTATTTTCTGTATTTATTTATATTTGAGGTATTAGTGAAGTTGTGTTCTTTTCTATACAATAAAATGTGGGCTGACCATTGCTATTTTTATGGCAAGTGTAATAAGTGTGTTGCACTATTCCTGGAGTCTCACCTGCTTTGAGCCAGTCCTTGAATGCTCGACAAAGCCATCCAGTTAGTTTGGATTCCAGCTGTCCATCACTGACAGAGTCTTGCTTAGCAAGGGACACCTACAATCTCTCTATGTTAGTGCTAGGATGTCCCTGACACCCAGAAACACGTGTAAAAGGCTACAACATCTCACACCCGACATGGAGCACCTTGAAGTGGACTGCAATAGCCACTGGTTTAAATGTGCTCAGTGCATAGAGCACCTGAAGGCTGTTCATGTGAATCTCCTCCTCCCAGTTTGTGGGTATTACCGTATCAGCTCTTTACTGGACAATGTCTTTCAGGGTTCATGATTTTACGGGCCAGTCCCACGTGGCAGTAGATCTAAGGTATTCCCGTGGCACCCTTACAGGTCATAGAGACTGGACTTGTACCTTAGCACACACAAATTATTTTGCTAAAGGAAGCCGAGCTATTTCCCAGGTTAGTGAGCAGCACAGAGGTAGATTACATGGAGAATGGATTGAGTGGAGTCAGGAGCAGACGATGGGGGAGAAGGCAAAGATTAAGGTCAGAGTACGAAAGACTGAGGATAGCAGAGCAATATTAAGAAACAGCATAAATGACGAATAACAGAGACAGAGAGCAGAGAGGAATGATAACAGAGACAAAACAGTAAAACGCTACAGTGAGTGAGGAACAGTATCGGAGGAAAGACACAAGAAAGAAATGAAGGTTCTGCAGAGAAGAGGGATAGCAGAGTTAAGATTAAGAGACAGGCAAAAGAGAAAGTTTAGCAGAAAAACAAACTGCTGAGAGGAAAGATACAATACATATGTAGACTGAGAAAGCATAGAATAGACAGACATCAGAAAAGAATATAGCAATGAAGAGATAGAGACAAACTACAGAGAAGAAGAATGAGGAAGTAATGAAGAGAGAGGCAGACTGCAAATATCACCACAACACTCTTTTGAGTGTAAATGTGTTGTTTATTTCCCAGCCTTAAGATAAGCCGCCTAGCATTCCAAAAAGTAGCTAACAGGGTAGCCGTTTAGCCACCTAGCAAGCAACCCTCCGAATGACTCTGTCACACAAACCACACATGGGGCAGTCACGCACAGGCACAATATGTCCCACCCACATCAGCATACGCAAAGATTGTCCTCTATAGCTCATAAAAATTGGCAATTTCTTAAATGATAAATAATTAAATGGTATTGCTTTATTAACCTTTCTGCTTACTCAAGTTTGCTTGAAAATGCACCATTTGTCCACTCTTTAAAAAAAATATTATTGGGGGTAGCGGGAACCCCCCTGAAGCCCCCTTTGGTTGTTTAAGCTCGCTCGCTGCGCTTGCTCGCCATAGTGCAGTACGACAATAAAGTTACGCGTCACCACTTTCAAATGTCACCAGCCGCCACGGACTGAGATGCTCTCCATAAATTTGATATTGAGGATACGATGGGCCGTAGCATTTTGGGACATCCTTTGGTCTGGCTATTTGATACTTTGGAAGGTCCCAACCAGGGCAACCACATGATCAAGTTTGGCACTTATAAGCATAACTACGATAGTTTGTAGCTAAGGCGGAGGAGAGTCGTTCCCACTGTTCAATAGGAAAAATAAAATGATAAAATAACGTTATTATAATTTTTATTTTCCCTACTGCAGTGGCTGTTTCATGTGGGGCGGAGCTGGCCAGTGCATGGGGAGGGAGGGGGGGGGGGGGAGAGTGGTGGCACTCTCTAAGTGTACATGATGGTTTGGACGGCTGTCTTGGGAAATCATGCACACTTTGCATGTTCCCCACCAGGCTGTAATGCACAGCCTGGTGGGGAACATGCACAGTCTCTCAGTCCCAGTCTGAGAGCCGAACCATGGTGCTCAGACCAATCATGATACCACAGTCATGGTGAAAGCAGCATTGTGATTGGCTTAGGGGAGCCTGGGAGCCCTGGTGCTTCTGCAGGAGAGAATAGGAAGTAGATTAAGAGGATGGAGGAGAGGCGGCGGCTGGCCGTTAACAGGCAAGAGCTTTTTTTGTAGTTTGGTTTTTCATTTCCACCCTCCCTGCCCCACCATCGAAGTCCGGTAGCTGCTGCTACGGCTTGTTTGATGATCCTTCTTGTTGATATATGGAATGGATTGCTTATGCTGATTCAGACATAAGAAGCATAATGGCAGCGCAGTTACAGTCATTGAGATTTAACAGCATCTCAGATAACTGCAAGATTTTTTCTCTGTTTGTCAAAAGATGTTGGGAATCAGAACAGGACAGTGGAGTCGATAGGTTCTTGCGACCTCTAGCGGAGATTCACTACCCATGCTCCATTGAGCTAGAGACTTCTACTGCTCACCCAGGAGGTTCTTCTTCCCATCCAGATTTTACGACTCCAAAAACATCACCTGGTCCTTTGATATGTTCACATATCTGTGCATCATTTGCATAGGAGTCATAATTCTAATTTTTATTCCTAACTATTCTTAACCCTTTCAGTGCTCATGATGGAATGGTTCCGTTATGAGCACAAGTGCTGCTGTGCTCATGACGGAACCATTCCGTCATGAGCACATGCTCAGAGAATTCCTCTACTGCAGGCAGCAGAGGGGATTTCACCTTGTTTTTGCCTGGGGAGGTGGGGGAAGAGCTCCCCCAACCTCCCCAGGCCTATTTTGAGTTTTTGTTTCAATTAAGATAGCGTACATGGCGCGCGATCGTCATTGTAACAAAAACGAAACTGAAACTTAGTTTCGGTTTCAGTGTTTCAGTGCTCGTGGGGCTATCTCAGCCCCCCCGAGCACCGAAACACTTGGTAGAGGTATCGTTGGAAAGGGGAGAATCTCCCCTTTCCAATGGTAGCCTTCCCTAGTGGATCCCTGCTTGGGGATCACCCCAGGAGGGTGATCCCCAAGCAGGGATCCACCCACTAGCACCAGGGATGGGGGAGTGGCCCCTTGGGCAAGGGCCTTTGCTCCCCCCATGTCTTTTGGGCCAAATCTAGTCTTTCTGCCCCCCCGGGGGGCAGATGGGGCAGTGCCCCCAATCTGCCCCCCCCGGGGGGGCAGGAAGCCCACTAGAGGCCAGGGATTTTTTGGGGACTAAAAAAATAGGGGGGGGGGCTGCCACCCCAGCACAATTCTGGGGGGGAGGGGCAGAAAGCCCACTAGAAACCAGGGATTTTTTTTTATTGGCATTGGGGTGGGGGCTGCCCAAATAGGGCATGGCTATGCCACCCCCAGAGAAATGTCAGTCTTTTTGCCCTCCGGGGGGGGGGGGGGCAAGACGCCCACTAGACGCCAGGGATTTTTTTGGGGCAAATCTGAATTAGGGTGGGGGCTGCCCAAAACAGGCATGCCCATGCCCCCATCCCCGCAAAAATTACAGCCTGGGGCAATGGCCTCCAATCTGCCCTCCCGGGGGAGCAAAACGCCCACTAGAAGCCAGGGATTTTTTTGGGGCAAATTTTAATTAGGGTGGGGGCTGCCCAAAACGGGCATGCCCATGCCCCTACCTCTTCCCCAACAAAAATTACAGTCTTTCTGCCCCCCCTGGGTGCATGTGGGGCAGTAGCCTCCAATCTGCCCCCCCGGGGGGACAAAAAGCCCATTAGACGCCAACGATTACGCTGGCTTTTTTTATGCGTGGGGGCTGCCCAGAATGGCCATACCAATGCCCCTATCCCCCAAACAAATAGCCACAGTGTTTCTGCTCCCCTTGGGGGCATATTGGGAAAACACCCCCTCCCGAAACCCCCCCCCCCCCAGGGCGGCAGAAAGCGGACTAGGCACAGACTTGTTTTTAGCAATGTGCCTACCTGTGGATTTTGGGCCCTAGCGCAGCCGGCACATAGGGAAACCTAGAAAACCATGACATTTTTGAAAACTAGACACTCAGGGGAATCCAGGGTGGGGTGACTTGACTGACTCTCACCAGGTTCTGTTACCCAGAATCTCTTGCAAACCTAAACATTTGTCCAAAAAAAACACATTTTCCTCACATTTCTGTGGTGGAAAGTTCTGGAATCTGCGTGGATCCACAAAATTCCACCCACCCCGAGTTCCCCAAAGTCTTTCGAGAACATTTTTACCTCACTTGTGTGGGTAGGACTAGTGCCCGCAACAGGAAATGGCCCTAAACGCAACGTGGACACACCACATTTTCACAGTGAAAACTGACCCTCTTTTTTGCAAAGTGCCTAGCTGCAGATTTTGAACCCTAGCTCTGCCGGCACCTAGGGAAACCTAGTAAACCTATACATTTTTTAAAACTAGACACCCAGGGGAATCCAGGATGGGGTGACTTGACTGGCTCTCACCAGGTTCTGTTACCCAGAATCCCTTGCAAACCTAAATATTTGTCCAAAAAAACACATTTTCCTCACATTTCTGTGGTGGAAAGTTCTGGAATCTGCGTGGGTCCACTAACTTCCACCCACCCCGCGTTCCCCAAAGTCTTCCGAGAAAAATGGTACCTCACTTGCGTGGGTAGGCCTAGTGCCCGCGACAGGCAAGGGCTCAAAACCTATTGAGGCGACATCAAAATTACCTATCACAAAACAACCTGGTTTTGCAAGGGGGTCCCATGAGTTTTTGGTCCCGGGTTTGGCGGCCATCTATGGAAACCTACCAAACCCACACATTTCTAAAAACTAGACACTAGAGTTCAGCGAGGTATGGCTTGCGTGGGTCCCCCAACGTTTTTCTACCCAGAATCCCCTGCAAACCTCAAATTTAGCTGAAAAAAATCACTCATGCTAGTATGAGTATTCCCATGTATACATTTTCCAAGAATAATTGCTATATACCCGGTACATAATAAAAAACCATTGCAAGTCGCTGTTCAGTTTTTGGCTCTGGGTTCGTCGGGTTCTTGGTGAACCTACAAGTCCTATATATCTCCACAACCAGGAAGATCCAGCAAATGTAACTGTATATTGCTTTCAAAGAGTTTGTTATAATTAGAAGAAGTTACATGTGAAAAGGCTGTTTTTTTCAATTAATTTTAAATTTTTCCTATATTTAACTGGTAGTTTCTATAAAGAAATCTTGAAGGATCTACACAAATGACCCCTTGCTGAATTCAGAATTTTGTCTGCTTTTCCAAAATATATAGCTTTCCTGGATCCATTATTGCTTTCATACCCATTTCTACCATTAACTGGAAGGAGGTTGAAAGCACAAAAAATAGCAAAAATAGGCAATGTCCAAGAAAAATGCCAAAACTGTGTAAAGAATTGTGGTTTTCTGATGAAAGTCTGCTTGTCCCTGAAAGCTGGGAAGATGGTGATTTCAGCGCTACAACCCCTTTTTTAATACCATTTGCAGGGGAAAAGCCAGACGCTTTCATCTGTAGCCCTTTTTTCGCATTTTTCCCCCCAAAAACAAAATATTGCTGTATTTTGGCTAATTTCTGGGTCCCCTTCAGGGAAATCCACAAACACTGGGTACCTTTGGAATCCCCATGATGTTGGAAAAAAAGGATGCAAATTTGGCATGGATACCTTATGTGGTCAAAAAGTTACAGGGGAGGAGGAGCCTAGCGCGCAACCAAGATGGCCGCATAGGTGCGAGGCTCCCGAGGACCTCCGTGACCTCCTACATAAATCCTGAAAATATCCTGTCCTAGATGAGGGGACTGTGTTGGTGAGCCCGAGCTGGGGTGTCACCCGTTTTCCGTTTCCAAATTGGACCTCGGACACCGGCGGGAGCACCGATTGAGGTTTGCGGCCTTCTCCACGCCGGCCCCCCGGATTGGAGTCGCGGGGCGATCCGGAGACAAAGTGATCAACAGCGGCGGGCAGGGCTGGGCGACTCGCGTACCCCGCACTTTCGCTTTCGCTTTTGCACCCTCCTTGCTGCTCGAGCGCGGTTGGGTTGCGGGGCGGTGTGCGGTGGTGTGGCCTCGTTGGGGTGCCCTGCTGGCCCGCCGGCTGTGATCCGTCCTGCGGACCTGTGGCGGCCCCCCCCCGGAGCCCGTGAACTGGTTTGTCGGCTTTTTCCGAGGTGATTGGCACGATTTGGGGACTGAAACCATGTCCACAAAGCAAGATGGCGACCGGGCAAAGGTGAAATCGACCCCCATCAGTCCAACAGCATGGACCGCTACACCCTCCAGAAGGGATCTCCCGAGGTGCCGCATCGGTCCCCTGAGGGCCCGACTGATGCTCCTACGCTGCCCGCGGACCTGACCCTGCGAGATGTTATGGGCGCTATCGCCGAGATGAAGGCCTCGGTGGACCAGCGCTTTGACACACTGGTGCAAAAGATTGACTCGGTCCACGTGGATGTTGGCCTGGTGAGGGCCGATTTATCCAAGACCAATGACCGGGTCGATTCTTTGGCCCACACCACTTCGGGCCTTACGGCGGACGTGGCCGCCCTCCAAAAGGAGGTGCGCCGGCTCGGCCAGGCGAGCGCCCTGATGGATCGTCGACTGGAGGATTCCGAGGGTCGGGCCCGGAGGAACAATGTCCGCATTGTCGGGGTGCCGGAGGGACGTGAGGAGGCGGCGGCGGACCTGTTTGTGGAGGATCTGATTCTCACCCATCTCCAGCCCCGGGGGCTGAGTAAATTCTTTGCGGTGGAACGTGCCCACAGGGTTCCCGGAGGAAGACCTAAGGCCGGAGCCCCTCCGCGGCCTCTCATTGCCCGGATTTTCAACTTTCGGGACAGAGACGCTATCCTTCAGACTTCTAGGCAACAAGGACCGGTCAGACTTGACAATATGGATGTGAACTTCTATCCTGATTTCACCCCAGCGGTCCAGAAGCAGAGACTGAGCTTTCTCGGAGTCAAACGTCGTCTACGGGACTTGAACCTCAAGTATGCAATGCTTTTTCCAGCTAAGTTGCGGGTGGAGGTGGATGGCCGCACGCACTTTTTTGATCGTCCCGAGGCAGCCGGGGACTGGTTGGACTTCTTGCCCGGGGATCGGGGCCGGGGGGGTGGGGGGGGCGCGGTTGGAGGGGAGGGCTCGCCGGATCAGGACTGAGGGACTAATAGTAGGCCTTGCTCTGGACAACATTGTCATCATTTTTGACTGTTCGTTAAGTCTCCCTCCTGTGGAGGTGGTACGGGGTCTCTTGGGGGCTCTCCCTCCTCCTCTGGGGGACTAGTTAGTTTAATCATTCATGGGGCGACAGGCACACTGCACTTTGGGGGGGCTATTTGGGCTCATGCAGGGGTGCAGGGAGGGGGGAGTTCTGTTGGGATGGGTGGGTTGGGGTGAGGTGTTGTTTGTTTTTACCGCAAGGCAAACCCTTTATTGTATTTGTGTCTTTAAGGTGCTCTCGGGGGGACGAATGATGGCTTCTGTTTGTGATGGGGGGTAGGGACCTGACTTTATTGTCCTGGAACGTTAACGGACTGGGGGATAGGATTAAGCGAGGTGTGGTCCTGCAGTATTTGAAACGACTTTCGCCAGATGTGGTCTTTCTGCAGGAGACACACCTTATTGGTAATTCCTTTTGTGCCATGAATCGGCGTGGCTATCGTTTGGTGGCCCACTCGGGCTTCACGTCGGGCTCACGGGGGTGGGCATCATGGTGAAGAACTCGCTCCCGTTGGAAATAGACGAGGTGCGCCATGATGAGAGGGGACGCTACACTGTCTTAGTGGGGAGAATGGAGGGTAAAGTAGTTGTCTTTGTATCAGTGTACGTCCCACCGGGGTTACAGTCCACGACTTTCGCAGACCTAGGGCGCCTCCTCCTTGACCTTCCGGGGGGGCTTCTGGTGGTTGGGGGGGACTTCAATGCGGTGGTTTCTGGGACCGTGGATCGTCACCCCCTAGGGACCTCCCCCGGGCGCAAGCGTGGCTGTCCGGCTTCTTAGATACACTGGGATTGGTGGACTGCTGGCGCTTAAAACATCCCACGCAGCTGCAGTACACTTTCCACTCGGGTGCCCATGGTAGCCTCTCACGGCTTGATTATGTCCTTGTCCCTGCGGCCTATGTTGGGAGGGTAGGAGAGGTGCGCCATTTGGCGCGGGGTATTTCAGATCACTCCCCGCTCCTGTTGCACGTTGATGTCTTCCCGAGGGGGGAGGGCAGAGTAGCTCCAATCACTGCCTGGTACCTGCGCGACCCCACCATTCGCGCTGATTTGATTAAATCCTTGCAGCGGTATTTCGATGAGAATGTGGGGTCCGTCCCTTCGGCTATCTCCCTGTGGGAAGCTTTCAAAACAGTTCTTAGAGGGGAGGCCCTCTCCTTTATTTCCCATGCCCAGAGGCGCGAGCAGGAGGAGGTGACCCGGGTGGAGGCCGAAATCGCTGAATTGGAGGGTGATCTAGAGGGTGGGGTGACGGATGCTGCACTACATGTCCTACAACTTAAGCAGGCGGCCTACAGGGCCCTCGTCACGGAGGCGGCCAGGGGCCTCTATAGAGAGCAACAGGGGCGACTGTATGATGTGGGTGATAAGGCTGGTAAACTGCTTGCATGGTTGGATAAAAAGGAGAGAGCGAGTCGTGTGGTCCCGCTGATTGAGAGGATGGATGGTGTGCGTGTCACCGAGCCAGAAGACATCGTCTCTTGTTTCGCGGATTATTTTCGCGAGGTGTATTCCCCGGTTTCTCCCTGCTCGGAGGATGATTCCCATGCCCTGCTTAGGGATATCGCGCTGCCTTCCCTTTCGGTGGAGGACAGGGTGTCGTTAGATGCCGCTCCTACCGCCGACGAAATTGCCCTCGCCATACGCTCGGTCGCATCCGGCAAGGCCATGGGCCCGAACGGCATCCCTATCGAGTTGTATAAGCTGCGACCGGATGTACTGGCACCCCACCTCCGTGCGATGTTCCTGGCGGCCCACTCGCTGGGCTCCCTCCCGCCGGACCAACGTCTGGCTACAATTGTGGTGATCCACAAGGAGGGGAGACCTCGAGACCGGGTTACATCCTACCGGCCTATCTCGCTCTTGAATGCGGAGCCCAAAATCCTCGCCAAGGTGCTAGCCAACCGGCTGGTCGGCGTGGTGGGCGACCTGGTCCACCAAGACCAGTCCGGCTTTATTCCCCATCGCAACACGGCCCTTAATCTGCGGCGTTTGCACGGGGTGCTCGCGCGTGTCCCGTTTGTGCGGGAGCCGGCCATATTGGCGTCCTTAGACGCCACCATGGCGTTTGACACGCTCGAGTGGCCATACATCTGGGCCATGCTGGCGAAGTTTGGATTTGGCCCGGGGTTCATCAGCTGGGTCAAATTGTTGTATTCGGGCCCATTGGCGCAGGTGGTGGTGAATGGAAGAGTATCGGTCCCATTCGAGCTGGGACGGGGCACGCGACAGGGCTGTCCCTTGTCGCCGCTCCTGTTCGCGCTGGCCTTGGAACCCCTGGCGGAGTGGCTGCGGTGGCACCCCTCCATCCGTGGTCTCCGTTGGACCCCCGAATATGAGGACCGCGTGTCCCTATACGCTGACGATATCCTTTTGTACCTAGCCTCCCCGCGTAAATCATTGATTGTCCTGGTTGATGTTTTGCGCTCATTCGGCCGCAATTCAGGCCTTGTCATCAACTGGGCTAAATCATGTGTGTATGTGCTTTCCGGGGAGGCTCCCGTCCTCCCGCGGGGCTGTCCGATCCAGATTGCCTCACAGGGGTTTCGGTACCTGGGGGTTTACATTACTCTGGACCCGGAGGCCCGCTACGAGCGGAATTTGCTTCCCCCCCTCCAGCGCTTGAAGGAGGACGTCGCGCGCTGGCGGCGCCTGCCGCTTTCGCCGCTCGGCCGGGCGGCATTGTTTAAGATGATGTCGTTGCCACGCTTCCTGTACGCTCTCCAGAATACTATGGATTTAGTCCCGGCGCGCTACTTCCGTGAGGTGGAGAGTCTACAGCGCCGCCTGTTCTGGGACGGGAGGCCGCGTATTGCCCTGGCGAAGTTGACGCTCCCATGGTACGACGGGGGGATTGCCCTCCCGGATATTAAACGGTATTACTGGGCCTCCCAGCTGGCTGCAATTAATCATGGCCTTTACGGGCCCGCCTTAAACCCGGCATTTGAAATGGACAAGATGCTCCTGCCTGGTGGCGATTATAATCGAGCGCTCTACTCTGGCGCGCCCGGCCCCCGCCTGACGGGACCTACGCGTGTCATGGTACGAGTATGGCACGCGGCTAACGCAGCTATGGGGTGGAAGGACCGTTTGACCCGGGCATCACCGTTGTACGCGTCTGAGAGATTGGGCTCCCTGTGGACCTCGAAGGGCTTCGAGAAGTGGGACACGATCGGCATCAGTAAAGTGGGGGACCTCTGGACGAGAGGGGGATTTAAAACATTCGAGACGCTGCAGACGGAGTTTCAGCTGCAGGGCAGTGAATACTTTCGGTACTTGCAGGTCCGTCACGCGCTGGGCTCAGTCTTCCCAGACGTCGCCTCCATCCCGGAGTCTTCCCCCCTGGAGGATAGAGTGCTGGATGGCCACGTTCCGGACAGCACGATCTCCCTTATTTACAAAAAATTGATTAATGACCGCTCGGGCCTGCTGACTGGCCTCCGCGAGGCTTGGGTTGCCGGCGGGCTGGAGTTGGACGACGAAGACTGGATTTCCGCGGTGGCCTCTCCGAAGGAGGTGGCCATACCGGCTCGCCTTCGCTTCGTCCAGCTTAAGATACTCCACCGGGTTTACATGACGGGGCCAAGGCTTCTGCGTATGGGCTATGATGAGGATGGGTTGTGTAAGCGTGGGTGTGGTGCTTTGGCGACTTTTTTGCATATTTTGTGGGAATGCCCGAAGGTGGAGCGATTCTGGCGTGGTGTGCATGAGGTCCTGCGAGTGGTTACGCATGTCGCGCTGCTGCCTGAAGCGAGGAGATGCCTGCTGAATGTGTGGGAACCAACTGACTACTCGGTTCCGCAGACGCGATGGGTGACTCTGGGATATATGATAGCTAAACGTGACACTGCTCAACTGTGGGGATCCCAGAGGTCCCCGGCGGTGTCGGCCTGGAAAGAACACATGGATTGGTGCATGTTCCGAGAAAAGGTGGTGTATGTGGCGAGGGGTAAGCCTGGGGCATGGGTGAAGGTATGGGGCCCCTGGAACGCCTACCGCGGGGGTATCTGCGCGCCACCATTGCTGCCTGCGGCCTCACCAGCCCCGTCCCCTTAGTTGACTCCTTTCCTAGCCCCGAGCACGGAATTCCCCCAGTCCTCGATTTGTTCCCCTTCCCCTCTTTAGACTCCTGTGGATGGCTGGGGTCCCCCATTCGGGGAGCACGTGCTGTTACTGTCGATTGCAGGTTGCCTTGCGGGTGTGGTTTTTGTGTTGTTTGTGTAAAATGAAACCGTATTGTGGGGTCAGAGTGATGTGGCCCACGACGCTGATACCTCCTGATTTTGCTCCTCTGCAACGCCAAGTGTTTTTGTATGTATGTCATATGCTCCTGTCATTCTAGCGGCCGGCCGGAAGGTTGTAGGCCCATACCTGTATATTCTTGAGACGCAATAAACGGTTTCAAAAAAAAAAAAAAAAAAAAAAAAAGTTACAGGGGCCTAAGCGCGAACTACCCCAAATAGCCAAAAAAAGGCTTAGCACAGGGGGGAAAAGGCCTAGCAGCGAAGGAGTTAAGAGTGGTCAGATAGATAGACCTTTTAACAAAGGCATTTTGGAGTATGTAAAATAGTACACCTGTTTTCAGGCCATTTCACAAAGGAATGAATGACAACACCTAAAATTGGAATTAAATAGGAATTTTCATATACAGTTAGTATAAAAAATAAAGGCATGGTTAGTGCTTAAGTTATAAATTAATAAGTGCCTGGGCCCTGGCCAGGAATCCACTGCAACTTGCACAACCCATTGCCCGGGTCATCGCTGCCAATGATGGCACCAAAACAACTCTCACCTGCAAGTGCAACAGTTCCGATTATGTGAAGTGACCAGAACTAAAAGAATGGCGGGGAGGTAGGTATTAGTAATTTTTAGTATATATTGTATTCATAAACAACAGTTTTGCTCATCTGTACATTAGATGAGCAGTGCCACCATGTGGCAGACTGTCATATGTGTGCTGTTGACAATTAAGTGCCGGTGCGGAGCACCGGAAACAACCGGCCCAAATTAAGCACAGGGATTTGGCTCTCTTTTCACTTTTAATAATAGGGAGTTGAACGTGTGGAGCCGATTCACAAAGCAATGAGAGTGTACATAAAAGAGTACTCCTGTAATACTACATCCTTACTTCAAAACGTTTTGTGAAAAAGCCCCAGAGAGGATACACCATAGTTGTGAAACTGACCCAGCAGTCCACCTTGACCTCTTGAGTGTTCAAATGATCTCAGCTTTGGGTTTTTCCTAAGAGAAAATACCTAAACCACTTTATAGAATCCAGAAAATAAATGAAAAGTCTGTAGTCGTGCAGTCATAATGAAATTCAAATATGTACAAATTACTGAATGTGGTTGGGTCTGCAATGTACATATTTACTCATTTCTGAATGTGGAAGGAGCTCTACCATTATTGTTTACACATTAGCAAATGCATTGGTCTGTAGAGTAAATACGCTTAAACGTGGCTGGCATGTACTCTAAAGATCTAGAAATCAGGGTCAGGCCTATATTCACAAATCGCTGAAAGTGGCAGTGTATATGACGAGTATTTACAAGTCACTGAATGCAGTATTGACAAGTCACTAAATGTTCTCTGTACAGTTAATATTTACACATTACTGAATGTAACGGTGTGCATTATAAATATTTGCAAATCACTAAACAAATAGGTCCTGAGCTGTAAATATTTACATTCCACCGTTTTTAGCCTGGTATGTATTGAGAATATCACAATATTGTAGAATGTTGCTGGGTCTGTACGATAAATATGTATGAAGCACTACATTTGGATAGTCTATAATAAGCATAAGTGTACATGACTGAATAGCACATGGGCTATACTGCAAATATTTATACATAACCATGTGTCGCGGGGTCCATACCATAAATATTAAGGCTTCACTTAATTTGCTGCTTCTGCATTGCTGATACAACCTTAAAAATGTAGACTACCAAATTTGGCATGTTCAGTCCCACACATTTACACTTCCGTGAATGTGGCGGGCCCCGTTCTATAAATATTTACACACCACTGTATGTATAGATACAACTATGTATACATATTTACACACTGTTAGAAAGGGGGTTTCTGGTTGGCTAGGGTATGCACCTAAGCCAGGCAGAACCCACCACTCTAGTCAGGGCAAGGGAGTTGCACACCGACAACACCCCTTGCTCACCCCCTTGGCAGCTGATTGCTTATTCCAGAGGCAATGTGTAAAGAGTTTGCGCAACACACACACATCAGTGACACACTCAGCATACCACAAAAGAAACTCCACACAAGGTTGTATAAAAAATATACTTTGAATATCCATAAAATCACATTAGAACACAATCACATATATCACTGTGCCACTAGGCACTTGTCAGGACTTCACGGGGATTACATAAATCACTTGGCCTATCGGGCCACTGTCATAAACATCAGTTAGCACAACCCAGTAGCTACTTGCAGAAACTGTACTTAGCAAAACACATTATGCATAAACATAATCAGCAGTGCGCCATAGTAAACACTTGTAGCAGGGCACACATTATAAACACATTGTGCCCACCTTAGGCATCTGCTGTAGTTACAGTTTACCCAGAAGGCATATTAGTTACCGCAGCCTCTTTTAGGCAATACGGCACCTCACTCTAGTGCCTCTATTATGAGATGCAGAACTTTATGCAAAAACAATGCACCTGAAGGCAGAGAGACCTTCAATGCTACTCCTCTGTCCCAATGAGGAGCGAGGGCCTCTGTCAAGGTTTCCCCTTTAGGCCTCTTGGAAATGAGGGGAAACCGCCCACGACCTGGGGCACAGTTACCAATAACACGGGAGAGGGGCCTGGCCACTACTTCAGGCCAATGGGGCCAGCCGTGCTCCTTCTCCCCATATGCCAGAAATCTTCAGGCTTCTCCCTGGCGGTCTGGCTGTCAACGGTGGGCTCGGCGGCTCATTACATGGGAAACCTTCAATGCTCTACACTCACCGCTAACCTGGTGACTGGCACGCCCTTCGGGGCTCGTCTACCCAAACCCAGAGGGCCAGCTGACATGGAGCGAAGTCTCTGTCAGCTCCACTTCATCCTCTGGCTGTTCGAGAAAGTGGCCCCACTTAGCCCCGCCCACAACCAGGCTCGGCCACGTGGCCCATCCTCTCTGCCTGTCTTTCTCTCCCTGATGTGAGCTTGTGGGGCTCCAACTTCTCCTCACGGCAATTAGCAGCAGGGAGAGGAAAGAGCACTTCTTCCCTCAGCTCTCCCCTCCCATTCCTTCAGGACCTTGTAGAGAGAGCGTAGTGCTGCTCGTACCTACGGGGTGCAGAACGCGCTCCTCAGACACTCTCCCCAAGACAAAGGGAAAAGTCACTGCGGTCGCCACGCACCTCCTGGGGTCCACAAAAGGGTGCTCTTCACGCTCTTTCCCCAAGCAAAAGACGGGAGAAGGGGAAAGAGCTCTCCAGACCCTCTGCAGCATTCCACATGTGCTTTGAAATAGCAGGGTGAAAATCCAGCGCTCACCATGAGCTGCTTTAAATCACCTAGGGCAGAGCTGGGCACAGGCAGGCCAGCACACAGGGCCATTCAGCAGAGTGGAAGTCCTTTTAGCCACCCAGCAGGTAGTCCCTGACGGTGGATCCTCCTGGCACACAGCAATCCCTATGGCAGTCCACACAGTATCTTCCTTTTTCATGGGGTCACAGCCCCTTTACGTATAGTCCAAATGTCTTTGTTCTGGGGGCACTTTAAAATACATTTACAAGTGCACAACACTCCCAATTCACAGTGTGAGCCTTGGCTCCAGACACACCACAGGGGGGGGGGGAGGGGGGGAGGGCGGTGCCAGCATTGTGGAAGGCAGGCACAGCCATATTCAGGTGCCGATGCTACTCCTCCCACCACTCCAAATGCAGGCCAGGACTATTCAGGTGCAAGGGATAACTCCTCCTGCTACTCTAAATTCAGCCAAGGTCTATCTAGTCTAGTGCTGAGTCACCCAAGCAGGGCAGGACACACCTCAAACCCCCAGGGGCTGGCTGTAGTGAATGGACCTCCCCTCTCCCCTGTCAGTCAGAACCAGACGGTCAATACACATCCAGGCAGGGCACAAAGACACATAGCACACAGAAATGCCCACTTCTAAAAGTGGCATTTCTAAAATGATAAGAATAAATCCGCTTTCACCAATAAGCGGGAGTGTATCACTACTATTCCAAACATACCAAACACGGTCACGCTACCCCTCTCATGTCAGGAATTACCACTGAAGCACATATCAGGGAATTCCCAATGCAAACATATGAGAGGGCAACTGCACAGCAGTGAGAAACCAAATAGGCTGTTTGCCACTACCAGGACATGCCACACAGTTAAGGCACATGTCCTACCTTTTACCTACACCACACCCTGCCGATAGGGCTAGCTAGGGCCTACCTTGGGTGTGAGTGGTATGTAGTAAAAGGGGGAGTTACAGACGTGGCAACCACTTTATATGCCACGTCACAGCGTGGGTAAACTGCACGTACAGGCCCTGCAATGGCAGAGGCCCGAGACAGGTTTGAAAGGCTACTTTGGTGGGTGGCGCAAGCAGCGCTGCCAAACCCACCAGTAGCATTTAATTTAGTGTATGGGATACCCCTGTACAAGGGACTCACAAGTAAATTAAATATGCCAAACAGGTGCACATGCACTTTAGCAATGATCAGCAGTGATAAAGTGCACAGAGTCATAAAACCACAAGCAACAGGTCAGAATAAGCATTTACAATGCAAATAGGTCTCGCATTTACGTGAGTTCAAGCTATTGGCATTGTAAATGACAATGCCTTTTATTTATGTTTTAAAAATCGAAAACAAAAATAAGAGGCATTGTCATTTGCAATGTCAATAGCTCAAACTCACGTAAATGCAAACCTATTGCATTGCAAATGCTTGTTGTAGCATGCCAGCTTGCCAGGGTGGCCTGATCCTATAATGGCCATATGGCTGACAGTCTTATGACTGCATCGCACTTACCGGGGAATAGTCCCAGTAGATGGATGGGTGGGACGGAGAAGCAATGACCAAAAAGAAAGTTGCAAGATTGAGCAGGGAAATTTTGTTTGAAAGGCGAACCTTAACCCTTACGTCACAGCTGTTAACAGCCCCCAGAACCCAGGCAGATCATTCACAATTACTCACATTGTAGCCAACGTAGCCATTATGTAGCAAACTCTACTCCAAGGTATTAGAGGTCTGTACATGAGTACCAGTTATATTACACATGGACATGTTATTTATTTATTTATTTTGTTTCCACAGGGAGATAGATATACTATATATAAGTGATTTGCCCAGCATTACATGATGGTGAGCCGACTCAAACTCAAAACTGGTTCCCCAGTTCAAACATTGGCAGCTCTTTCGTTAAGCTACGTCCTCTCCAACTGAATAGTTTGGCACAATGTTCAAACAATATTCCAAAGAGGAATATGTGGAGCTGCGGCTGCACGTGATTGAAGAATATAGGTTTGGTGTGGAAATATTTCCTAGGAGAGCTTGTGGGCCTTGGTCCAGCAGTCCTTGTCTAACAGGTCCAAGACATGCTCTGAAGCGATGGAAAGCAATGTTTTAAACATGTGTTCCAAAGCAGGAAATTGCGACCACCAGTGAAAGGATGGGAGCCCTCTGCTCGTCCACTAGAGCGGGTGGGCCCTCTCAGCTGCAGCGAGCAGGCAGTTCATGGGAACCAATAAGCGTGCAGGACCCGCATTCCAGCATTGGTATGTGTGCAGGCAACAGGCCCCCGGAGAGGCAGGGGAGGGACGGTGCGAAAGTAATGAATGCTTCCGGGCTTAACCAGGACACAGCAAGTATATGGAAAACAGGAGCTGTAATTAACACACCAGGAACTGGGAAGCAGGGAGGGTTCAAAAACAGCGCCGCATCTTTTCATATGCAACTTTGTGCATTCACAGCCGGTTAATAGCCACTATTTTATACTCTGAAAATAAATGTCAAAAGAGCACGTGCTAAAAAATGGAATACATGAAGTGCCTAAAATCACAGCGCAGGGGCAAGTGCTATAGCCTGCAGTTTGAAAGTTTTTTCGCCCACCCATGGTGAGGGTGGTTGGGTTGGTGGTGATTTTACTGCCGTTGGTTGGCTCTTTCCCCACCTCCCTTCTCCCCGTGACCTCCTCTCCCTCCCAGGGGCGCTTTATTTTTCCTGTTTCCTCTCCCGGCGCCTTTGTCTAAAAAGAGCAGTAATTTTGATGCGCACAGTTCTCTCCCTCTAACTTAGTGTCTCAGTTGTTAAAACGTTCACGAGGTGAGGGATCTCCAAACCTTGCTACTATGGCAATAATATACATATCTAAAATAAAACGAATGTTCCCCCCCCCCCCCCGCCCCCCCCCAAGGCGTCAAGGGAGAAACTGTAAAGGAAAGGAGTTCAGAAATAAATCTCGCCGCTCTCATGAAGTGACTGCCAGCAGCAGACACCGCTGGTGCCGGGATGTTATTATCGAATATGAACACCCTGAGCCCTCGCACGATTAATAATTGCAGAGTTTACCACCGCTGCCCGGCCATCCATCATACAGCGGACCGGCGTGACGCCACCAGTAATCTCGCGCTCCGCAGAAGAGCGAGCCTGAGCAGACAGCGAGGAAGGCGTGGGGGCAGAGGTCCATAGCAGAGCAGGCTTGGTGGGGGGGGGGCACTGGACCAGTCCACCAGAACCCCACCTCTCGCAAACGGAAGACAGCAGAGCAGGTATGGGGGAGACACAGGGCCAGTCCAACAGGGAAAGATGGACCTACGGGTCTCTAGGGGGAGGCAAGTGCCATCTGCGTGTGGTCAAGGTCAAACAGAGGAGATGCACAGGAAACATAGGTGAACTCACTATAGCTGCACACTGATAGATTCAGAAATAGCGGATGGCAAGCATTTAAAAAAGCTCCTGCTGCGCTTCACTTCGTCCTGTTTCGTTTCGCTGCTTGTGCTGTCTCTGCCTTCCGCCGTGAATTGGCCTGTGTTGCAAACATTAAAGGAACTCCTTCTGCATAAAAGACGTTGAATGGGCATGTGTTGTGGACAGGTCAGGCAAAATATAGTGCAAACTCACCCAGTCAATCCCAGGAGAAAAAAAGCATTTACAAATGCAATAGGACTCATATTTACGCAAGACCTATTGCATTGTAAAGAAAAGTGCAGGCGTCCAAGAACATAGGAACGGGAGTGGGGGGAGTGGTGGTGGGCAGAGAAGTCATGGAACGGTGAGAGGCAGGGTAACAAAAGAGTTTTTTTTTTATAACTCTTTTTATTAACAAACATCGGCAAATTATACAGTACACAGGATAGGGCACATTATACATCAGAATACATATGGGTGGAAGGATATACATACAAACAAAAGAGTTTTTAAAGTAAAAGTGCCGATAGCCATGTAAGGAGAAAAATGACAACATGGCCGTCAGGAGGAGGGACTAACAAGTTGAAAACTAATGAGAATGCAGCATTTACAATTTAGCCAATGAATACGATGCACGGAAAGTGGGCGGAGCTTCCCCCCACAATACTGTATACTGCATACCTCGCAAAGCGAGTAGCGCATGCGCTGCACTGCTAGGCGAGACCTACAAACTACAGGAGGAAGGCAAAAAGTTCTGGGATGGCCCTGCAAAAAGGGCCAGGTCCAACACACACCATAATATTTACCACTGTAAGTATAAATACCACTGTATTTATAAATATTTACACACCACTGTATGTAGTTTGGAGTGAGTCGTAAATATCTATTAATTGTTTATTTGCCAGACTTATGGGTGAAAAGTTGTACATTTGGAAGCGGAGTCTACGAAATCTAAATAACCGTACTCACATCTATCTAAAAGTCACATAAACCTTGAAGTCAATATACAGATGTGTAAACAAGGACATTTTTACATTCACGTGGCATGATAGAAACACAGGTATTAAAATGAATGTCTTTGAAGTATAACAAAACCATAGGCGAAATGTAATTAAATCAATTTGGGAAGAGGTCAAAAGAGATTGGGCTCCCTAGAGAACTGGTTAATTCCAAATTCAACATAAGATCAAATGTCCATACTTTTTTTAAGGATGCTACTGTAAAGCTTATTACGTATTAATTTCATCAATATAATGTATTATTCTAAAAGACTAACAATTTAAACGCTATACTTTGACATATTATATTGATGTGTATCTTGCTGTTATGTATTGTCTTCACTTTACATAATAAAAAAAGAAATATGAGCTAATTTGAGCACAAAGCCTCCCAGGACCAATTTACATTGCACAGGGCCTATGCCAAGTTAATGAGCTATATTTAACACGTCTTGCTTAAATGAGGAATAGACGCATACGGTTTGAGCATCCTTTTGTACTGTTTCCATGACTACTGTACTCTGTTGAATCTGCATCAGGTAATATTTGGGAGTGAATTGTATAGCAAAATTCGACCTAGGCAGTGCTATTTTTGCCTAGCTTGTAATGGGAGAGTTACAGATCTAAAAAGGGGATGGAATGCGGAAAGGAAACCTGTGGCATTATATATATATTTTTTTAACAAAAATTGCTTTATCACATGCAATCACAGACAGGGTGGTCTACTTACCTCAGCAGGTCACCATCCCTGTGATAGCTGTGATTCCTTAGGGGTCGCAAATTGCGACTTACCTCATTAATATACATGAGGTAGGTCTATTTGCAGCCCACTAAGAATCGTTATTGAAAACACATTAGGATATGAATTTCCTAATTGTGATTCAGAGAGAATCGCAATTACGAAATCGGTATCCCTAATGTTAGCACATCTGGTCCTTAGAGCCCACATGCAAAGCTACTTTCATTTGTCCTGCACTGCCATCTGGTGAAGATTTAAAACTGTGCAGCTGTGGTTGATTGAAAACATGTTTCATCACAAAGAGTAGAAAACGTGGGTATCCTTAGGCGCATCAAGGTCAAGAACATATGTCTTCAGTTCAGGCAGGACCAGGACACGAGTCTTTAAAAGTGAAGTGGGTGGATTAACCAAATTAGGGAGTATGCAAGTGAAATCATGGCGTGTGACATCGTGGGGCTTAACATCACACATGGTATCGCAAACGGCATTCCTAGAAGAGACATCATGACCCATGGAATGTATGATGTTACTACACCAGCAAATACCACGCGGTAGGTTACAATGCAGTCATTACAAAGACCGCGTTGTTACCACGCGTGGCTTTGCATCGCAAGTCATTTCTACGACTTGCACTAGATGGCGCGCTGGATTTAGGAATAGTATAAATTACTAATCCTACTCCAGTTAGCGCAACAGCAGGGAATGTGTTGGATTTAAAATCCAACACATTCCCTGGCGCTGCACGCCACCTAGTGCAAGTCGTAGAAACAACTTGCGATTTAAAGCCACGCGTGGTACCTGCATGGTAACAGCAACGTTGTAAACGCTGATCCCCGGACCCATGACATCACAGGAAGTGACATCACAAGAAGTGACTTAATCTTAAAATCTGCTCTTTCCTAGCACTGGTGCAATTGTGGCTGCCTAACAGAAATACAGGCACTCTTGCGTCATGGTGCAAAGGTGCCTGCGTTGTGATCAGGATAGTTTTGGTGCAGGAAAAGATGCTTTTCTGCACTAAAACTATCCAATGAGGAAGTAATAGGATATTTCTCCTTGTTTCGCAAGCCTGAGGTAGGTGCACCATTATACAAACTCCTGTTTTTAAGTCTCTGTAAATATGGGGTTGCATCAAAATACACGGGTGGATGCATGGGAACGCACATGCACCACCCAGGTAACCCATGTAACATCTTCCTAACACAAGATAATGCAAGGCAGCAGTATGCTTTGCAGTGTATCACATTTTTTAAACTTTTTTTTCTTCAAACAAAGCCAGGGAAATTGGTATTTGCTTAGTAAATACCAAACTATATTTTGGTCCTGGTTGCGACAAAAAAAGTGGTACAACCCGACACAAAATCTTAGTAAATCTTGGCATTTTACAATTGAGAGGTAGATTTAATATTCTTTCATGCAATGCAACACAGCAAAGCAACTTGCTGCACTGCGTTGCTTGAAAGGAAGAGGGCAGAAATGTTCCCTATTTACAAAGATATAGAGCATTTCTGCTGTCTCCTTGCACTGGCAGACTGTGTGCTGCCTACAACCAAAGCAGGCACTCTTGCAGCATAGTGCAAGGATGTCTGAATTACGGACAGGATTGTTTTCGTGCCAGAAGGGACCATTTCCAGCACAAAAACAATCCCTAGAACAGGTGTCTCCAACCAGTCTGAAGCACTGAAGTATTTAAATGTTAAATCAAAGTCCTTGTTGACTCAATATTGAAGCATGAGAACAAAATGATGTTTCTGAATGCTTTTAAATGGAAGAAAATAAAAATAAAAAGTTACCTTGAGGATTAACTCTTCATTTTATTTTTCTCCCATTTCAAAGTATCGCATTTACAAGCAGCAGACCTTTGCTCACTGTGGCCAGTAGACACTGTGCCATATTTAGAACTGAAAAATAGTACATTTTTTCAATTTAGAGAAATTTAAAGTGAAAAAACCCTTTTCTATGAAACATTAGTTAATAATGTCTTTCTCCGCTTAATGGCTTATGAAGCATGTTTATTCACTTAAAATTCCTCTCATTTAAACAAATGTACTTTTCTGTTATAATTATGGTACTATGTCTACAGGCCACTGTGAGCAAGATGCTTGGTATTTGTAAATGTGACACTTGGAAATGGAAGACAATTTAAAAGAGTTTTTCCACATAAAGTTAACTCTTCAATTACATTTTCTCTACACAGTGCCATATTTATAGGTGAACAATACAGCCATTATTTTAGGTGGGTGAAATATAAAGTGCAGAAAAATGTTCCATACTCCAAACTTTTTCTGCACTTTAAATTCTGTGTAATACATGGGACAGTGCCACATATGGTGAATGGTATGTCCTGTGTCACAAGTACATAACACACAGTCTCTCAGTCACCCGTACACATATATCCCATTCATATGCACACATGTTCATATATCCCGCAAAGACCACGCTATCAATGACACCCATGGTAGCCCCGTCACATTGCCCCTAGTCAAAGTATTTTGTTCATAGCATCTGGCTCTATGCACATTAGGCTTACAGCCAATTAAGTTGGGTGTGAGGGGTCTGGGAACAATGCATGAGTTGCTTATCTTTCAGTAGCTCACAATGATTTTCACTGATCACAAATGGCTGTCACTAGAGAAAAGATTGGAGAACCCTACCCTAGAGGCATATTCCTCTTTCTATGTGTGCTGCAAATGGAGCATATGTGGAAAGATGAGTTAACAAGGAGAAATAAAGATATTTCTTCTTGTTACACCTCTGTTCAGTATGTGCACCATTTTGGTGCAAACTCCGGTTTACAAGTCTTTGTAAATCTGGGTTTGTATCAAAAGTCATGGGTGGATGCATTGGAACGGCCAAGTAACACATACCCGACATACAGTAATGCAAGGCAGCTCTATGTACTGCATCACTTTGTATCAACTAAACCAAGCAATGCCATGCAAACTGGCTCGAGATGGCTTAGTAAATCCCAGTTAAAGAATGCATTGCCTTCCAGTGACTTCCGTCACACAATGACACCTCAATTCCTTAGTAAATGTGCTCCTTATTTTTTTTTTTAAGTAGTCACAAAGAAATTGACAACACAAAGAAACGTGACTGTAAAGCTGTTCTGGATTGGTTGCAAAGGGCTGTATTTTAAAATATCTTATGGAGTTTAGACACCTGCTGCAGAGATCTTTGTGTGGCCAGCAAATCTCAGGGAATAATAATAATAAGATAACTCTGGTGGTTAATGAATTTGCTGGAGAGATCTGTGTTTGTGTACTCACAGTTTTTACTCAAATTAGCATAAAGGTTTAATGTGTCTCTTGCAAAGCACTATATGTAACATGCAGATGGCAGATTTTTCTTTTATGTAGATAGGTAAGCAGATTACTGAGTTTTTACATGGAGATCCTTTTGCTGCTTGCAGTTCATAAATTGCCATCCTTCTAATACAGCAGTGTGAGCTGTGAAGGATATGTGACTCAAAGTTAATGATATTTAAATTATTTGTGAAAATACTCATACAGATTGATAAAGCTGACATTCTTACAGTTCATACATATATCTTTTTACAGGGATTGAACAATGTGAAAAGCTTGCCTCCAAATTGTCCCTTCTCTTATGTACTTGTGAAGAGATAACAAGTTGTGTGCTTCTGTTTCCCCTCCATTGCATTGTCACCAAGGTGATGGGATTCAGGTAGCTCCCAGCCAGGATCATACTGGAACAAATGAAGTGCTGATGGTCCATTAAATTCAGCCTTTGTGTTGGGCCCAACTAGTATCTAAAGTATGAAAGTACCTTGCTGCCTGCATGTTGCTGCTCGGAATGGAAAGAAGACAACATGCGGGCACTGCTGAATGTGTCCCAGTGTTGGGAAATTACACCGGGACAAACTCAGCATAACAAGTTTGTTGGGGCCCCACTTCTTGGCAGGGGGTCTGGCATCCACTCTGTGAAAATAGAGGGTGAAAATAGAGGGTGGGCGCAGTCTAACCATGTGCACCTCCGTCTTGTGCTCTGGGCAGGACTCTTTGCATTGGAATTAAAGTAGTGAAATTTGAGGCAGGAAGGTAAACAAAGCGTCAACATGCAATACAGACTTGAAAAGAGTGCATTAAAACTATCATGCCAAGCTGCACATTGGGATATACGCGACATACTAAAATGTGGTGTGCAGGGTAGTGTTCCCATGGCATTAGCTAAAACTTTAGGTGCAGGATACGGAGGGCCTAGTAAACACTAGAGCAGCCCTTGTGGGTTAGTAAGGAAGGAGACAAAGGCATACTCACAATGAGCACTACGTGGAAAGTGGGCGAACAATGTCTTGGGGGGGTACCATGTGCACTGGTTGTGAACAATGTTCCCTCTAATTCTTTTTTCTCTAGGTGCTCTGTGCACTGCTGCCATGGCTGCATGCACTAAAGACAAGCAACCACTTAATATGCCAGAACGTGCAGTGTGCAAGCTACCAAAGCCAATAGTGTAGCAAGAGTGCCATGAGCCCTAGTGCAAACCAGAAATAATGTGACCCCCACGCCCCTGGGTTAGTATTAAAAGGCACCCGTTTCATGGCTGCAGTGAGCTCCTTGCACCCCTGGGCACCAGTACCACTACATCTTGTGCCCTAATCATTCCACCTATCCTTCCTCTCTCTTCGGTATCTCCATGCCTCTCCTACCTCCTTCCTGCACTTTTCTCATTCCTCTACACTTCCACTCTATCTCATCAGTGTCCTCATCTCCTTCCTTCCTCCTTTTTTCATTGGGTCTTCTCTTTGCTTCGGTTTACTGTCCCATTTCTTCCTCCCTTTCATCGCTTTCATTTTCCCCTCATCCTATCTCCTCTCTCTTCAATCTACGTACTACCCATCTTTCACCCTAATCTCCCTCTAATCTCCGTATCCTTTCTATCATTCACCTCTTTCTCTATCAAATCAATATCCTGACTATGCTTCTCTCTCACTTGTCTAGTTTATTCCTTGTCTACTACCTCATGGTTTGGCACCCCTTTGTCTTCCTATTCCCTTTTGTTTGTTCGTATTGTTCTTGCCTTCCTTTCTTCTTTCACTTCCTTTTTCATCTCCTTGCCACGATTCATTCCCTTTTCTTTCTTTTCTTCTCCAATTCTTGTATATTCACTTCTTCCTTTTTCTATCTCTCTTCCAAAGCTCATCCACTCCATAGATTCACTTTTTTCCCCTACAATCCACTCCATTGCTCTCTTCTCCAAATATTCTTCCTTCTCCACGTTTTTCTATTACCTGTGTCCTTCCTGCTTTATCTCCTTTCCTAGCCTGTACCTTTTCTTTCTTTGCATTCCATTATCTTTTCTCTACTGTTTCATCTTTCTTTCCATTCCGTCTTTCCTATCTCCTTTGCTCTTTTTCTTGTGCTATCTCTGCTTCCTTTATTCTCTCTACTTAATACCCAAGTCTCACCCACCCGTCCAAGTCCCTCCTTTCTCTTCCTCCTTAATATCTTGCCTCCATAGCTGCCCTCCTGAAGCCAAGCTCGGACTCAGCTCAAGGACCTGTAGGAAACTCGTGCTCATAACAAGCTGAGCTTTCATGTAGCTTCTTCTTGCCATTCTTCCTCTAGCCAGGATGTGGCATTACGGCCAGATCTGCCGACTTTGGAACTGGGGAACCAAGGTAGAGTCTTGGCATCATCTCAACATCCAGTGATTTTGGGCACATCACTTAATATCCCCGTGCCCTAAAAATGAATGTGACCTTGTGTAATGTAACTGGTGCTCATGTATAGCACACCAATATTTTCGGTCGAGTTCGCGCTACACAAAAAATGCACGAAGAGGAAAAAGCAAAGTGTGGGCGAAGACTACTAGATACCCATTTAGTTACTTCTACAAAGTTCAACCAGAAAACCTGGATAAAATGCAAGTTCTCCATTTAAGTTGTATGATTTTAAGCAAATATTTTATTTCACCATAACTCCTTTTTATTCATTATGGCATATGATAGCACTTTCAAACATGTGAGTTCAGAGCAACAGTTGTAAAAAAAAAAAAAAAATACTATGATTGAGTTTGATTTAATAGACTATAATGTTGCTCTAAAATAATCTCAGCCACGTGCAGGGTTTACATGAAAACCAGATTGCCTCTTAGTTCACTAATGGCTCATGTTTAAAAACGAACACTTTTATTAAGTGCAGAGCTATAACGTGGTGTACTAATGCCAAAGCATCCACATGTTGAAGAAATACACATTTTTGAATTTTAAAGGGAGCAGGTTATCATATTTTACGTGAGGTTTGTTGTACAATTCACATAACAATATTTTCAGGGCTCAGCTCATGCACGAGCTCCAAGAGAGGACCATGCAACTAGCACCTAAAGGTGAAACTGGCTGAGCATTTAAAAAAACGTTTTACCATTTAGTTCTTGTAGGGGATATGGCCTTGAAATGAAAAAAGAAACAAAATAATCAAGCTCAAAGTTTCATTGCTGCGAGAAATACAATCACAATTATGTGTTTATTTCACACATCGTGGAATCATGCTCATGCCTGTACCTCATTCTTAAATAAATTAAGGGAAGCAATAGCCCCTTTGTTTTAAGTCGATGTCCTGGAGTGCTGCCTGTCAACACCGAAAGGGAAGTTTTCACGCCTACTGCGTCTTTGTAAACATGCGACTGGCATCAGCAAAATATCGCTTTTGTTGTCTTTAAGTCCTGGCAGCGCCAAGAGCACTCCCAGAGCCATTCTGGGTGCTGGAAGTAACAAGCATTGGCATGGCTAATAGGTCTCGCCTTTGGGACCTTATAAGTATTTAATCATGCAGCACAATATCCTTGGTGCAACATCAACTGTTGCATGGCTAAACACTTCTGTCCCAAAGGCGAGACCTATTGGCTATGCCAATGCTTGTTCATCTTGCTCTGGTATTTACAAGTGAGTGCAGCAATACACCTAGAAAGATGAGAAAGTCTCAGAAAGATGAGGCAGTCGCAGGATCCTCACATTGCGTTGTGAATTCCTATTCAGCCCAATGCTAAAGCATCTTTGCATATACAAATACACAATGTGCATTTACGCATACATACATTTAAGGCAGTAGCGCAAATACATTTCAAAACTTGTTTGCCAAGGAAGACCCACTCCCCAAACACACCCATGCATTTGTGGGTGATCCCAACCCCTTTCCACCATGGCTGGGTCTCTGGAGTCATCCTAACATAATTATAGCTGCAAAGACTATTGAAAAGTTCTTGAATACCTACAACCCCATGTTCTTAGAGTTCCCGCTCTAAAACACCCATTTCCCAGTTGGAGGATACACTTTACTCACATGGACAAGTAGGTGTGAGTGAATCTCTCAGATTTATATCCACATTTTTGGATTCTCAAATGTACATTTACACTTGTGCCCCTACGTTGAACCTCAGTACACAAATTACTCAAATGGTTTTGGGAATTCGGGTCCAGTATAAGTAATATTGCCCCAGTGCACGCGCTGTTCCAATGTCGCCAAAGACATGACACTGAGCAGGGAGCCGCAGGAGGGCTTGAGTTGAGAGCAGTGCAGTAATCTTGACGCCGGATGCTGCAACCCATGCCACGTGGCCCTGTCCTGCGCTGTACACAGTTCATGGAACTACTTGACCAGTAGAAATTGACCCACCTTTGATATCATCATGTTGCAGCGAAGAGGGTTCCCTGTTCTATTTCTTCAAAATGTTGCACAGAGGCCTTCCAGTGTAATTACTCAACAGATTCAAATTCTGATTGGCCACTGCAGCAGTGATTACACAATCAAGAAAACTATTTCTGCTTAGGAAAGTGTGTATGACTGTACAAAGTTTGCTTGACTCACAGGTGAGGCCTCGGCTCTCAGGTTCCACCAAGTCTGTGGAATTAATAAGATGTAAACACAGACATTCCACAACCCAAGTGTGCAAAAAACATCTAGAGCGTCAGTGCTGAGTTCATACAGTACACAAGTCAGTAAGGTAACTCAGTGAGTTGAGCGGCCACTACAGAGATGTGTGTCTACTGTGCAAGTCAAGGGTTCATATCCTTTTGGTTCTGAGCAGCCTTTCATCTTTCTGAGGTCGATAAGACGAATACAATTCAGATGGGAAATAACGACGTGTTATTTCTAGTGTAACTCAGTGTTGTTAAATATCTTAAGGCCAAGTCTGCCTTTCTCAGAGCAGGCCGATTGACTGGCCGTGCACGGGGCAGGGGATGCTGGTCTAATGATTGAAGGCGTGGGGGATCTGATCTCTAGGGATTCACCTGTTATCTCAAAACCGTCCAAGCAAAAGTTAGGGGAGAGCTTCACAGACTGCATGGAGTCTGCGACATACCAGCTGGTCATCAGGATTAAGCGGTGGAGAGAGGTAAGGGGGTGGGGGGAGCAGACCAGAAGAGGGGCAAAGGAATGTGGGATGGGGAGAGCTAGACTCGTAGCCATCAGAAGTCGAATGCAGTTTGGCGAAGGGCGTAAACTGGGCGAGTATTCAGCTGGGAAAGGCAAATGACCCAAACTTCCAGTCTTGAATTTACCCATCACAAGCGTCACGGTCTCACAAAATGATGACCTGCTCTACACCTTCGCCAGGGAAGATGGGGTGGACCATTCGGGTACTGCTATAACCAAAGTCTATTTCCATTAAAACAAGCCTTGACAAAGGCAATAGATCTGGCATTGGTAAGCTTTGGCATGGTTTACTGCACGCAAATGTCACAGAAATAAAAAGAAGAAAAAAAGAAAACATTTATACAAAGAAAAAGGTAACTTCCGTGTTCTGTTTGTACTGGTACTTTATAGTTACATCAAGAGGAAACAAGTCAATTCATTATCACAGCGTTATTTCTTTCAACAGCTGTACATTGTTTTGGAAGACCAGTACATCAATAATTTCACACTACTTCATACAAAGAAAGCGGAACAAATAATCACATGCTTACATCATATTAATTTAATTAGTCGTGAGAAAAAATAGGGCGTCCCGTCACCAGTACTCATACTACTGAGACACATGGGCTGATTCTGCCTTTAATGCCCATGTTTCATGCATCCTACTGGCGGCTTGTATCACCACTGTGTTGGGGATAATAACCAGAATGAGTCAAAGAATAGCCACAGTAATATGTAAGGGACAGACACACACCCGCAACATGTCAGGAATGTAGCTATCGATGCACAGAATGTTACCACTACTGTAGGTGATATGTCGAGGCCGAGCCAGCATTATGCCAGAGATCGCAAGAATGTTGTCAAGAGGCCTCCTCAATTTCACTTAAAGGGCACAGCTGGCCTCAGGCAGCTGCTACTGAAAGCACAAGTCTGAGCAATGAAAAATATCGTATCGATACTAAACAAACAGCCTCGCGGGTTGCCGGGCAACAAGGAGGCTCGTCTGGAGGAAGCAGAGTGGAGTCCCAAGGAAGCGCCCGGTACCTTCTAACGACCAGGGCTTCCCTACGCCCGCAAAGAAGATCAGAGTGCGCCCAGGACAAGAGAGCGCCGCCGGAAAGGAAGCTGCTTCGCTGAAGGAGCAGCGCGGACCATCGAGCCCACTCTCTCAGGTAAAACAAAGATGGCGTCGGGCTGTGCACATGCGCGTGCATTTGCACACGCATGTGCACGCATATGGAGGGACAAAGATGGCGTTGGGCTGTCCACATGCGCGTGCATGTGGCCAACTCGACGTCATCTTTGTCCCTCTGTACGCGTGCACATGTTGAATTGATTGCAAAAAGCCCTCGCATGGCGAGAGCAGCGCTGTGCGTTGCTTTCGCCAGGCGAGACCTAAAAAGGATGCGCGCAGGGGTGTAGTTTGGTCAGTAAGATTGGAGGGGGGGGGGGGGTGAGCTTCAGATTATCCAGGAATCACGCATGCATAAAATGTAAAAATACATTGTACAGGGACGGGGTGCATGAGAGGGTCTTAAAGGGAAGAGGAAAGGGAGAGGAATGCAGATTGGTAGGGGTACCAAGTGATGGAAAACACAGTATTTTGTAAACTTACCAACATTTTTTAACACTTTGGAAAGAGAGAGAAAGAGGGAAAGAGAGAGAGGGGGAAAGAGAGAGGGAGGGAGTGTGTGTGTGTGTGTGTAATAAAAATTCCTGGTGTAATCGACAGACACCTCACCATACCCGACTGAAAGCACCTGTGTACAACTATTCACTAGAAAAGAAATGTATTAGGGGGTGTAACACCCCAAACACCCCCTGAAGCTACAGCGCTGGATGCATGCAGCCTAGAGTGAATATAGATTGTGCAGGATCCTTCCCTGCTGTGGCAACCGCTTACAGAACGCAGGCAGGTGGTCCAGGCAAGGTAGTCCCCCTTCATTCTCCTTCTTTGCCCCCTCTTGCACTCAACCACTGCTTCCAGCTGTAGTTGCATCGCCTGCCATCAATCGCTTGTGATGTGGACATCTGTACCACAACGCCCATTGCATGCTTCTTTCACCTTCGATACAAAGATTTTCAGAGCTAAAGGCAAAATGGCATTTTGCTGTTTGGCACTCTGTATCTATTTGGTGCCTTCTTATTACCTTGTTGTGGTGCATAAGATGGCTGTTCATATTGACCTTAGTGTAGAGTGTAGTAGCACCAGCCCTGGCTCCTTGACTGGATGCAGAGTAACCCCCCTTTCACATCCTAAACTGAAGAAGCCCTGCTTGAACTTTGACCTAGAAAGCCCTGCGCTCTGCACTTTGCATGTAGCAGAGTGGGTTGCTGCTCAGATCCAGCCACTGGCAGATGAGGCTAAAGTGGCTGAAACAAAGGGCAACAAGCATGGCTACTGCGAGAAAAAGGCAGACCTGCCAACTCACACGGTGCCACCTTGTGACACATGATACTGGCTCCCATCACACGGTCACACAGTGAGGGGCTGATATCACACGGTGGCAGGGAAAACAAGACGAAAAACACTGTAAATATGGATTTCCAGCTCGTTTTCTGAGACTTTGAATTGTCGACTTCCTTTAAGGGGAGTGCAAACACCCAAGGACATCGACATCAGCCTCGGCAAACTTTATTTTGGTTTTGGAGGAGCGGGCCTGGGGGATGGGTGGGGGCAACAGTGCCTTGCAGGTACTTCTCGGCACGAGGCCCCTCCTCACATGGTAAGAATTGTGTTCAAATTAGCCGGTATGAAAAGGGAAGGACACCTTCCCACACGGTGTATATTGGACAGGACATTACCAGCCACTTCGGCTAGGCTATTACAGTGAGTGAGGCAGTTGTCTGAAATCAAGAACAGTTACCCCGTTCCACCGCCCCCAAGGCCTGCACACGAAGTATCCTTTACGAACACAGGCGCTTGGCTTCATCGGTGACCACGTGACACCACATCGTGAACAGGCAGTGCCACGAGGAGACCTTAGAGATGATCTAGTTCAAGGGCGAAGTATGATTGCAGAGACTAGATTTTGGGGCTGGGGGCACTGGCTCTGTCTGTGCTGCTGTTGTCTGACTTTCCAGTGAGATTACAGAAGCACAGATGCAGGGCCGCCCAGGGTTGGAACTGAACCACCCTTCCCCATCCACCACACTCGGGGCTATTCAGATCCTGTGGCTTCCACGTGACACAGTCAGACTCGCATCATTCGCCCTGCCAGAGGCTTCACATCTGTCCCAGCAGGATCCGGGGCCTCACCACCCCTGTCCCAGGTATACACACCTGACCTAGGACTTGGCAACCATACATTTAAAAATCCAAATCTTGCTTATAACCAAACCACGGGAGGATTTCTAAATAGTATAATGGGCTTATTCTTCTGTTGGGGTCAAGAAACTACTTAAAGAAGTGACTGGCAGCGAAAGGCCTTTCACTTAACAGACTCTACAATGAAACTGTTAAATGTCTACCAGGCAGACTTGAGGAGGCGGATCGATGAAATGTTAATATGGCTACGGCCAGGAGCCCACACCAGCCTGGTTGGGGAGGAAAGGGGGCCACAGAGAAAAATATTTCTTTAAAAGTACTATTGTCTTACTTTAAACGTGAGCTAAAGGGGGAGTCTTTAGGGGAGCATGGAGAGGTGCAGGGAACAGGAAGCACACATATCAAACAGATGAATGAGAATGTAATGCCAAATAAGTAAACAATTAACAATGTTTTAACAAAAAAAACACAAAAGAGAACATTTGATGTTAAGTATAAAGCGAATTTGGAAAAAACCTCCTAGGAGGATTAATACCCAACTAGTTTGTTCATAAAAAACTTTAAACAAAAATGCCCAAAAGCAATAATAAAGAGTAATTTCCAAACCACTTACAAATCAATTTTATATGGCAAGTTTGATCAAACTTTGCGCGCAAAACAATACTTTATCAGAATGGTCCACTAGAGGGCAGCACACACCACTATATTTCAACTAATGGACGAAGACTGCCCATTGACTTCACGGGGCAGGTGGACCAAAGCAGAAGGCAGTCCACTTAATGAAACCATACTGATTCTCTGTGGCAATTTTGCAGACTTGTGAATATATACTCTGAACATTTAGCACTGGGATGGGGTGATCTCGGTAGCCTTTTAATCGAGAGTTCTGCCTCCTCGCTCAAGTTGCTCTCCTTTGCCTGGGTGAAATTGACATGATGGGTGAAGAATTAGCTTAATCCAACTTGTCACTTTCTCAAGTTGGTTAAATAAATCCCAGGCACAAAAGAGGTCCAGTGGGCACTCACGAAGTCTCACTCCTCCTTCCACAGTCAGGGGCCAATGGGAAAGACAACTAGGCCTCTCAATTTTCAGAAGAATTCATGCTCCAGTCTCTATATCCTCTTGGGCCTTCTAGCTAGCAGGTCGCCTTCAGACTTCAAGGCACGTGAGACAGAGGGCAAGTAGAGTAAAGCAGCAATGAGAGCGCCTTACTACTCTCAAGGATAAGCTTGAGAGCTAGTTGATTCAACTCCTCTCTGGTACACGACGTGCCCCAACATTCCCAAAACTACTACAAAGGCTAATGCCCCTTTAAAGCAGTCTTTAGGCGAACGCTGGGGTTCACTGGTAATTTTTCCAATTCTTAAATTAACCAATCGTGAACTGTCCCTAAATAGCATTATTTCTACTTTTACAGCAAAGTGATTGCAGTATAGTTTGGAAAGACTTGCCTCTAGGACACTTAAACATTTTGTCTGATTCACTTGCAACGGGGAGGAGCTCACATTTCGTAGTTAGTGCATCCGCATCATCAGCGGAATCATCTTGCGAAAGAAAGGCTAGAGGGAGGGGCCCTCAAGCTCGGCTTGGAGTCAACAAAGCAGAGTTGCCCTACGTACATACAAAGTGATTTCACTTGCTATGTGTTGGAAGGTGGTTTATTAATAGGTGTAGTTAGGGACCTACCACTGGTATTAAGGTCACAAACACGATACAAGGTCCAGTCAAGGCCTCAATAAATTATTCCCTTGCTCAACCCCTTGGTAACAGGCAATGAGCAGGCAGGCTTAACTTAGGAGACCAGTGTGTAAAGCATTTAAAAACACCAATACATTACATAAATAGCATACAACACAAAATAAAAATCCAAAACCAGTATATAAAAATAGGAAATATTTTTATGATTAAAATGACACTAAAACGACAAAACTCCAAGGTAGGGAAGCAGAGATATGATTTTTTAAGGTTAAATTCTTTCCAGTGCCAACTTAGGACATCTTATTGCTCTTGACCTAGACAAAGTGATGGACCACGAGTCAGAAACACTGAGCATGAGGCTGCGTTAATATTTTTACCTTTGAGCTTAGTCACTTTTCTGCAGCTTTTTCTCTCAATGAGAATAAGACTGCCTATCATGCAAAGGTGTATATCACAAAGTTGTTTGCAAATAACCAGAGGAAGTGAAAACTGAACTGAGCTGTTTGATGGATTTGTATCTTGGGGATGAGTGAGAGAACTCCTCATGTGCCTGATCAGTGCTGCATCCCAGATAAGATGACAGTGATTTTTGATGCTGCGGAATTCCATTAGCAGGGGAAGGATACTTACGTGTGTAGTGCTTTAACAGGATTTTAACAGTGTCGCATTCCCCTAATAGTGCTGTGTAGTATTACTTTATGCTGCTAGATTAAGTCAGTTGGTTTACTGGTGAGCTCTGAGCTTTATTCCAGCCCCCCGCCGCCACGCTTCCAATTCCCTCTTTGAGTAGCCTGTGACTGCTTGCCCAGCTATTGTTCGGGCTGGACTGTTCCCATGAGGCACAGGGTCAAGACTGATTTGCATATGGCTGGGTTCAAACTGGAACGGCATGGTGAGCAAAAAAAATATGGATTTAGGCCCAGATCTCTGTACTGGGGTGAATGTATGACATTGTTCTGCATTCTGTCCATCAACTGTTTTTTTGCATTTGTCACCCCGAGTGGGAAGGGTATGCCCAGACGTGAGTCCCTTGCTCTCCATGCCACTGGAATCAAGCTATCCTGGCTGAAGAGGGGTGAAACCACAAAACCGGTCCTAGGATGCTCGTTTCCAGTCCAGGGAGCTTGGCACTTCGGGCTGGACTGTTCCCATGAGGCACAGGGTCAAGACTAATTTGCATGTGGCTGGGTTCAAACTGGAACGGCATGGTGAGCAAAAAAACTATGGATTTAGGCTCAGATCTCTGTATTGGGGTGAATGTACGACATTGTTCTGCATTCTGTCCATCAACTGTTTTTTTGCATTTGTCACCCCGAGTGGGAAGGGTATGCCCAGACATGGGTCCTTTGCTCTCCATGCCACTGGAATCAAGCTATCCTGGCTGAAGAGGGGTGAAACCGGTCCTAGGATGCTCGTTTCCAGTCCAGGGAGCTTGGCACTTCGGGCTGGACTGTTCCCATGAGGCACAGGGTCAAGACTGATTTGCATGTGGCTGGGTTCAAACTGGAACGGCATGGTGAGCAAAAAAACTATGGATTTAGGCCCAGATCTCTGTACTGGGGTGAATGTATGACATTGTTCTGCATTCTGTCCATCAACTGTTTTTTTGCATTTAAAAAGAAACACCTGAGGGCTGGAATAGACCTGTGGACCACAGACCACAGCAAAGCCCTACAATCGGTATATAAGGAAAACATGCAAGGACGTCAAAGCAATGCAGACACATTTCCTCCACAGGCAGGTCTTTAGTATTGCAATACATTGGTTACATTTGTAGAATGAGCGCCGTGCCTACACAGCTGGATTTTTTAAATTCTGTTTCCCTTCAGCATTTGCAGTGTTTTTCATATTGCTGTGAAAGGTTGTGTTTCTGTATAATTTTCGGACATTGTTGTCCTCTGCTTCTACGTACATCAGCTACTACCACTGTTTTCAGGGTTGTAAATATGTACCCTGACAGGGTGATTATCTCGGAATATAGATTGCAACCTGAAATAAGAACCCAGATATTGGTTATAAGAAGTGGAAAGGAATGCTGTATGCATGCTTAGAGCTCATTACGTGTGTATTTTGGGGAGCGAAGAGGGAGGGACTGAATATTACATTTTACTTTGGAGCAGTTCAATGACATCATCGTAATGATGACGATATAACAAATAAGTGTCAGATAATACGCTGCCTTCCATGGCACAAGGCTACGCATTTCAGTATATTCCACTGCATGGTTTATGCTGCAGTTTGGTTCCATGCTGTATATTCAACGCTTTTCCACCGAGGAACCACAATAGCACAGCAAGTGTGAAGGCAGGCAGACGGGGAGGTGGGCCAGAACCCGGAAATAGAAGCCGGCAGCCTGCACATAGCAGCCGCACGGAGCAGCTGGTTCGGGGGCAGGCAGACGGGAACAGGGCCAGACCCAGAAATAGGGAAAGAAGCATAAATGAGATGGAGACAGGCACCGCGTTAGCCAGCTATGCTCGCAGTGCCATGGGTAGGCTCAAATTCCAAGAAGACCCAGACACCAAAGATGAAATAAATGAGTTGCTGCCTCTTAAAAGCGGAATGAGGGTGATAGGGCTCATCCCCTGTATAAGATAGCAAAACAGCTGTCCACGTGAAGGAAACAATGGAGAAAAGATATAAAAGACATTTCACAAATGTTTCACCTTGCAGATTTTCTGCAGTGTAAAGAAACAGAGTATGGAGAATTAGGTGACATGTGTGTGCCACAAACGGTATGCAGCTCCTACATGCATTAGCCTTGCTTATTCAGAATGTCTGTGAAATGTGCAGCTAGTTGTAACTAAGGAATAGGCTCACTGATAATGAGCAAGAGCGGTATATAGTGTCCCCTAAATTCTGGACTTAGCGCCTCTTCCCCGTCTTGGTGGCCAGTAGATGCTCATGCCCATGCCGGCTTTGGTCATGATGATGCTTTGGGACACAGCTACTGTATCAACGTCAGAATAGTGGTACCTGGGTAAAAGATGGACAGTATCCTTGAAGTAAGAATATCCATCTTTCTGACTTATTTGGCTGCATTTGGATTCAATCTGGGTGTATTGATGTCAGGCTTCTGCAATGGCTGTGGTCTACTGATTGGGCATCCACATATACTTTGATAAAGTGAAATGCGGTGTTCCCAAACTATTCATAAATTACCCTCTTGGAAAATAGCCATTTGCATTCAGGGGCCAACTATCCAGATGCAGAGAGTGTCACAATGTAGAAAAAAAACGTCTGCTAAAATAATGTATTACTTAGTGTGTAATATTTAATTGGTAAATGCAATCAAAAACAGATTTGTAGCATAGAAGCCAACGTTTCGGTGCCTACTCGGTAAACTGTCTATGGATCATCATCAGGACAGAAACAGGAATTAACGAGCATGATTGCAGCTGGGGATAGTTGTAGTTACCAAGGATCAACTCAGTTTATAATACTTTAATTGGTCAGCCTAATATGGGTACAGAGCTTTGTAGGAGTTTGACTTGCAAATACGAAGAAGAAATATTTCCTTTAATGTGACCGAACTTATCTCAACACTAATCAACACATATCTCAGTGTTTTAGTTGAAGTAATTGTTCACTAAAGAAATGCGAGCACTGGGCAGTATTCTATATCCAACACTGTCCATATGGGAAAATAGTACAGATTTCATTCCACAGTCCATTGCAAATGAGTTTACAAATTTATTTGGTTGTCGTTTATTTTAGTTTCAATTACTATATTGTTGATTAAGCCTATGCATAATTCTTGGATGTTATCAAAAGGAGTATTTTCATATGAACCACTCTATTCTATCTTTAACTGCCAGCAAAATATCACATACGTTTTATTTTCGGAGCACAGATCTGGTTTATTAGTATTGTGGTGTGTATGGTGGAGTGTGCGGAGAGTGGGTGTGGGGGGAGTGTGCATGTGGGTGGAAAGTGTGTGCGTGTGGGTGGGTGGGTGGGTGGAAAGTGTGTGCATGTGGGTGGAAAGTGTGTGCGTGTGGGTGGAAAGTGTGTGCGTGGAAAGTGTGTGCATGTGGGTGAAGTGTGTGCATGTGGGTGAAGTGTGTGCATGTGGGTGAAGTGTGTGCATGTGGGAGAAGTGTGTGTGGGGTGAAGTGTGTGTGGGGTGAAGTGTGTGTAGAGTGAAGTGTGTGTGGGGTGAAGTGTGTGTAGGGTGAAGTGTGTGTGGGGTGAAGTGTGTGTGGGGTGAAGTGTGTGTGGGGTGAAGTGTGTGTAGAGTGAAGTGTGTGTGGGGTGAAGTGTGTGTAGGGTGAAGTGTGTGTAGGGTGAAGTGTGTGTAGGGTGAAGTGTGTGTAGGGTGAAGTGTGTGTAGGGTGAAGTGTGTAGCGTGAAGTGTGTAGCGTGAAGTGTGTGTTGGGTGTGTGGAGTGTGTGTGGGAGGATTGTGTGTGTGGGGGGAGTGTGTGTGTGGGGGGGAGTGTGTGTGTGGGGGGGAGTGTGTGTGTGGGGGGGAGTGTGTGTGTGGGGGGGAGTGTGTGTGTGGGGGGGAGTGTGTGTGTGGGGGGGAGTGTGTGTGGGGAGAGTGTGTGTGGGGAGAGTGTGTGTGTGTGTGTGTGTGTTGTCTCCAGTCTTGTCTCTTCCTGATGTGGTGAGAGATTACGCCTTGAATTTTCTATCTCAAAGAATATCAGCATTGGAGTTTCAGACCAGGGTTACTGGGGAGCAGCTCAGCTTCTTATTCGGACATGAAGCACCCCCCCCTATGAACCTGGGTGCATCGGCCCTATGCTCTGGCGTCCTTAAGAAGAACATGCATCAAGATGCTGTTGGAAGGTCAGCCAGGAGCGCTTGCTTTCTGAGATCCATTATAGGAGAGCTACAGTAGGGTGTCGAACCTTCTTTGTAGGGTATTTCTTACAAGAAGTGCAATGGGCGTTTCACACTTAAATACTGGCACTGTTCGGTAATCGTGACAAAAGCCCATTTCATGAAGGTCTTTTGACAAAGGTGGTGAAGCTGTGCATACAATGAGTACGTTGCATTTCTGGGGTTCTACAGAGACAAAAATCCAATTTAGGGCAAGTGTTGGGATGTTAGTAGATGAACTAAAGTAGTTGCCCCATTCCAATACCACCATCATAGCAGGTATGTTACAACAAATCTAATGGGGTTTATGGATCCCATTGCGAATAAAACGCGCAAATGTAAAAATATTTAATGCTTTGTTAGGCATTACTCAAATACAAATACATAAATAGCACAGCAATTCCACTATGGCCACTCCCTGCACCCTGGTAAATGCTGCAGGACGGTCTCTGGTCCTTAGATAATCATCTGGAAACAGGAGCGTGATGGAGGTAATGGCGATGCACCACAGATCAGCAAGGCACCTGCTGCTAAACCAAGAGCGACGGCCGCCAGGTGTCTGGCTCTGCTGTGCTTTACTGTGATGAGCGCCGGGAATGCTGGGATTCTGGTGCAAGTCCACCTTTGGGAATCCATGGCAAACACAGCTTATCAGACCTTCTCTGCATGCCTGCTCCTCTCACCTCGCTCAAACCAATCAGGCATGAGGTCCGGGAGAGACAATATAAATGTGCAGTGGTGTAACGGAAACTCGAGGGCCCCCCCCCTGCAAAGTACATGGAGGAGGCCCCCACCCGACTCTCAGGCCAGGGTACTGTGCTGAGGGGGCCCACTGAGGCTCGCTTTCCGCTGCCCCCACCCGGCACCGCGGGGGCTGCAGGGGCCTTTGCTACGCCACTGGTTCTGTGGCAACACAGAATGCAGGGCCGCAGAAACGAGCGATAGGGGTGTTATATGGCAAGCCTTCTTCCAGTTTGTAAGAGAGCAAAGCCCTATCCCTAGACATTTTCTGGGTGTGCCAGGTATTGATCTGACTCCATATGAGCATGATTGCTAAAAGGCTCCCTGCTTGTTATTTGCAAAGAAGGATAGTGAGATCCAGTTTCAATAAAATTATGATGTACTTGTTTAAGAGACAGCAGTTCATCCTTTAATCCACACCTTTCCACTTTCAGCTCCTTTGAGTGAGCCCTAGAACTTGGGCAACAGTAATAGAAGTGCCCTATGACACTGACAAGAGCCATCTACCTGTGAATATTAATATTCACAAGAATTTATATTTTTGGTCCTTATCTCTGAAACTGTGCACATCTGTACCATCAGGCCTTACAATCTCCAGCAGCCACTTCAAGTACTTCACTTAGTCCTTCAGCTCCTACTTATACCCTCGCTACAATGGCCACAGAAATCCACAGGAGGTACCACTGCTCGCATACCTCAGGGATCGGTTTTGCCCCGGTGCAGTATTCCCTCCAATGCTTAATTTGAGCTGGTGGTTTCCAGTGCTGGACACCAGCACTTAATTGTCAACACCGACGCCAACGATAGTCTGCCACATGGAGGCGATGTTTGTCTAATACAGAGATGAGCACCACAATTGTTTACTAATTGAATACAAATAAAAAATGACAAATACCTGCGGCCCAAGCCATTCTAATAGCTTTAGGAGCCTGAAATAGTCGGAAATGCAATAATGCTGCTCATATTCCAGTCAGACTGAGCTGCAAGTTTTACATAACAGAATTTGAGGGGAAAAACATAAGATTAGTGTGGTATTTTTCCACTACTTAGAATCCCTGTTGTGAGAAAATACCTATTAGCGGCTCAGCCAGGCTTAGCATGGCTACTGTAATGAGGGTCACAATGCTACCTTCTTTTTTAAAAAAACATTGAAATCACCTACCTGGTCCCTGTGAGGAGGCGCTGGACAGGATCCACTTCACAAGGCAGCATTTCATCAGTGTCCTGCGACTCAGTTTGGGTTTCTGCCATTTCACACCATCCTTCTTCCCTTGAGACTCCTGAGCAGCCTCCCCCAGTAGGCTCCCGTCCGTCTCTTTGATATCATTCTGAACAGAAAGAAAAAAACCACTATCCTTAGCAGGCTATCTAGGTATGGGGATGGAGCAGGGTTGGAAAGGCATTTTATTCCACCGGGCATTTCCCCAGTGGGCTGGTGCCCTTGGAGGCCTGTTTTGAAAAGCTATGGCCCTTCATGCTACCTCCGTCACTCGCTTCAGCTCCCCGAGGTTAATTGCAGCGGACATGGTGCAGCTTCAAGAGATAATGAAATGGGGGGGGGGGGGGGCGGGAAAGAAAATGATCAGAGAGGGAGAAAAAAAGAGAAGGAAGGAGAAAGAATGGATGACGCGAGAGATTGCGCTAGGAGATGATGGAAGGGAGGCTGGTTTAAGCATTTTCACTAGGACTGCTTTTGGTTCCCCAGTCCAGCCCTGAGGGAGATGGAAGACAGGGTTCGATAATTTGTTTTAGGAGGCTTTGAGTACCACTAAAATCGTGGTGTATCTAGCCTATAGAATCAGGATCGATTCTGTGAATGATTACTTCTGTCTTAAGCCCAAGGAATCCCGTGTGATCTTGAACTACTGCAGGGAGTGAGTTGCACAATTTCGACCCAGTTTATAAGAATACACAAGATCTCATGCGAGACTGGTGGGTTTGGGGAACACAGAATTGAAGCCAATCCAGACCGCCTGCCAGGATGGGGGTAGATTTTGGTTTTGTAAGATATTTCAGGCTTTTGCGGTCTATGACTTTTTCCTAGAATGGGAGAGAAGGGAAACAACAGTTTATCAGAACTACGAAGCAGTGAAGTTAAACTTTGAAATATCAAGGAAGAACACAGAATGTACATGGAGTCGGGGTCAGGCAGCTGCAGGCATCTGGTCTATCAGGCTATGGTCCTAGTATGAGGTAAATTTTCAAATTAACTGGGCACGTGAGCTATCACCAGGCCCCACTACTTCATTCTTCATGTGATGGAGAGAAGTGAGGCTCGATTTATCACACAGGTGACATCTGATGAGAACGCAGATGCTAACAAGTATGTGGTTATCCCCCAACCACCCTGCTGTGTTCGCTAGATGTGGAGCAACAAGAGCGGCTTCGGGGAGCAGCCAACATGATCAGGGATCTCACCTCATCTAATAAAGAATTCAAACCTGTAGGAGAGGAATGGTCAGTTCTTAACTTCTATGTAAAAATGAAATAAGTGCAGGGGTCTTAAGATGTTCATGGCAGCCAGTCACCGGAGCCGCCATATGCAAGGGTTGCCAAATACAAGGGCTGCTTAGTTTTGACTCCACTTCAGGCCTCCTTTCAACATCATACCCTCCCAGTCTCCTTATCTGTCTCTTGCAAGTTCTTTTCATTTCAGTTCCTCTTTTTTCAATATTTTCTTAGCTCTTTCTCTTCCTCCTTTTTCCCTTCTGTGCATTTCTCTCTCCCTTGATCTTGGTCAGAGTCTGAGGATAAAAAATAAGTCCCAGCTACCAAATATTTGTGCCAGATCCCACCACCTAGAACCACTGGCACACCAGAAGCACTGGCAGTTATGGATGGATGTAGGAAAAGTTAGTCAATGAGCTCTCCTGTGCCAGGGAAGCTGTTTAAAGGTGTACTAATCTGGGGCACTGTTGTGAAGAATAGTCGTATTCAATAAGTTTGACACGTAGATTTATTGTATAGACAGCACCACCTGGATACACGTCCGCCAAGTCAGACGCCAGGCCAGCTTTGTGAATGCTGAACAAGAACGTTTTATGCTTTTTTTTTCCCTACGAAATAGGCATTTTCTTTTTTCAGAGAGGACTTCTCGCTCTTATTTGTACAGTGAGAAAGTCCCCCATCTGCAGAATCTGTCTCTCGTCTTCCCCATTCTCTTTTTCAATAGCAACTGAAGAGTTTGCCATGTGAGATCTGGGAGTGAAAGGTTACAAGCACTTTGGTTTGGCTCAGAGCATGGCATTTGCTTTTCCTGCTTGCCCCGGGACGCGCGTATGCGCGTGGATGCGTGCGTGCGCTTGCGTGGTCAGTGTTACGTCAAACGTACAAGGGGTGGGAATCTCCAGCATGAGCGCTCCAGCACCAGGGATCTTCTCGCGCGTGCTTTACATTGAAAATACTGCACTTTGCTGCACCCAGTTGCTACTGGCAACTGCATGCACTGTACTGAAATGACGGGATGGATGGGGCAGAGAAACTGCGATGCTTTTTCAGCATCTCAACGCGACCACCCAGCAAGGACGATTTTAGTCAAAGAAAAGAAAGTCAGTGAAATTAACCGGTTAATTGTGAATTAAGACTGTAGTTTCACAGAACAAATTAAATCTTGTTTATATCTCTCAGGCGGGTCTCAAAGGGAGGAACTACTCCTGGAAGACAATCACTACCTAAAAGTGCCTAGTGGTCTCATAGCCGCACAATAGTACCTATTTATCTTATCCAAAGCAAAACAGAAACTTTAAATAAGAGTAGTTCTAATCATCTGCATGGGTGGGTTGCTGGTTAATAAGACGTAAATCTAGTTTTACTGGTGGGTAGAGGGCTTAAGGAATCAAGGTATTTTAGTATGGTTAAGGCAGGATCAAGGCGCTATTACGACGGTTTGTGCTAAAAAAGCACATATCAAAAGAAGCTCGGAGGATGGGATTAGGAGTCCCACAAATCTTCTGTAACCTAGTTAGCTTGTTTAGTAGGGTCACCAATAGAACAAATCTCTGTTGCAGCCTGTTCTTTCTATTTGAATAAACCCAGTGCTTAATTCGTAAAAGAAAGTGCGGGTGCCGGAAACTCTGCTCAGAATCCCACGGCCAGTGCAATTCAATGTTGGTGCACCTAGTACCAAGACTGCGCAATCTTAAACCATCTCACGTCTCTTTAACCCACTAGTACCTGGTACTCCTCGCCCCCTTTGCCGCACTCTTGCAGGCAGGGTTGGATTGGAATCAAAAATAGGCCCATGCCCCCTATAAAAACGTGGTGAACATTTGCGGATTGTGTCTTTTTGCAAAAAACTGCTTTAATGTTTTAAGTGTTATGAAAATAATGAAGTTGGTGTCTCTACAAGGTATGCTTTCTTATCTTCACTGAGATAAAATAAAAATGCAAATGTTGGCAGGACTTTTTGTGCACGGATTAGTTCGCAATGGTGAACCACATCTGAATTTAAGTGAGGCCACTGCTGCTCAGAGTCCCTGCCCAATCTGTATACTTTAATGGGTGGGCCAGGCGAGCGACTGGGACTGACACCTCCGCCCCATTAGTAAAAGGAAGGTCATAGAGGCCCATTTGCTTCCGGAAAGGCCACTCAGGCTCCCACTGGGCTGCTGGCAGCATCTGAACAGCACAGACACAGCCCAAATCGGCCACCGCGCTGGGTAAAAAAGCATCCCACAGCTGCAACTCAGATGCCTGTCCATCACCCATTGACCGAGGGCCCGCCTTACCAGTCCGACCCTGCTTGCAGCTCCTTGTTTCTCCCTTTGTGAAGCTTTTTCACTTTCTGTTCCTCGCCTTTCCCCTTTGTGTGTCTCTACCGGTCTTGCTCTTGGTAAATATCTGATGCAGAAAAATAAGTGGTGGTCCTCAAAAGTTAGTGCTGTGGACCCCACCGGCAACCACCACCTCAAATTAAACACCGGTCAACCCTGCTGAATAAATTCTCGCTGATTCATCCTTTTGTTAACAGTCCAAGATTTATCTGCCAATACGGTCACTCCAGATAGCGAAATCTGCAATTCAGTGTAGTAAACTAGCGCCAGATTTCCATTATCGATTTCAGATTCACTTGTGGAGCTATTCCTACATATCTCTATGGTATTACATTCACCTTTACAAGTACTGTTTGCAAACCATTAATCAATATTAGGCTTCGAAGAAGTTTCAAACTTCGCCCTCAAAGATGGGTGGACGTGGCAACATTCACACTTCATCCAATTTACAAATTTGTGCTGACATTGATGGAGCAAGGTTTCGCATAAAAAGAAACTTGCTCGTATGCAATCCTCTCGAATAACCTGTAACACTATAATCAACCTGTCTGTAAGTACTAACAGTGCACCACATTCTACATATTGTATCTAGGGGACGCTTTACTATGTGCTTTACTAGTGAATAACCCGAGTGTCCTAAAATGGCCACCAAAACCGCGGGAACTCTTCTGCACATGCGTCTACTACATCTACGTAGTATGACGTTTTCTGTCGCTTGGGGGGGAAAATCTTTGCAGCTGCGCAATAGCTTTTAATATGGCTGCTTTAAAGTAACGCACTAATGCACATGCTGTGCTGAAACTAACCTATGTAAGTTTTACTAAGCTATTAATGCAAAAGATTTATTAGGTAAACGGGGTTAGAGTAGAAGTAAGTGACATACAGTGAATTCATTTAAGTTTGGATTCGAACGTGTTCTTCTTTGACTTTATTAATAGTTCGTATTTGGCCCTTGGAGGGTGACCGCGTCTCTGTTTCTTTGTGGTTTCTACGCATGCGCAAACGTCTGCTTGTTCTGAACAAGTAAAGTAAATTGACTGACTGCCAAACCCTAAGCCCAGCAAGGACATGGGAAACCCAACTCTTGACCCTACGAGAGGAAGAGGATGCAACATTTTAAAATAGACTTATCGATCCACATATGAAATGCTTGTGGGAATAAAGCTTTTGGGTATTAAAATTAAGGGGAGGAGAACTAGACAACAGACTAAAGAAAAATACTGCATTTAGTATGGTGGATGTCCTCACCCCACTGCTTGGCCCAATCAAATTGTGGGTGAACATGGAATTGAAAAACATTTGGGGGTGGATCATACATCTGAATTGGTATAACAAAGGTAAGTTCTAGATAGTTAGACACACTCTATGTTGAGATGCCGATGCTGTGCTGAGATGCTGCTCAATTTTGCTGCAATCTGACTGAAGAATCCAACACTAGGGAAAATTCGCGGAACAACTGAGGAGGCACATCTAGGAAAGGGTCCGGACGAGCCAGAGAGAGTAGCACCAGAGAGGGGTGTAACGCTGGTGTTACACTAGAAGAGGTCACCTTTCCCTGTCCTGAATCCTTGACTCTCTGATGTTGGGGTCCTCACACCATTCTAGGTAAATATAACTGTAGGGTTAATGCTCCTTACTTGCTCTCTGTTCTTTCTCTCCTCAGGTGCAGTCATTGCAAGAATTTATTAATGCAAACTGATTATAAACTAACTACTATTTTTCCTGATGGAGACTTCTGGTATATCCATGTGTATCTTGCTTTGACTCACAAAATTATTAATTCAGATAAACTTTAAAGAAATCCTTCTGAGTCTGTGGTTCTTTAAATAAAAATTAAATGCATTGTTGTATTTCCTCCCTACTCTAATCTACTACTAGATCTATCGTATTGTTCATTTACTTAGGAGACAGGAATGGTAAGAATACTGGTGTAAAGGTTTCCTAGGGTAAAATAAAATTGATGACCAGTGGATATTTGCTAGCTCATTGCGTGTATGAATGTATATGGGCACAAATGAGTGTTGTGTGTATGAATGTGTAGAGCTGGTAAACTCCGATGCATCAAAATGATCAACATTGACCAGCCTTGCTTTTATTCACATTTGTTCGATGAACAAGCTAGATGTCATTTACATGTATAACCTTAAAACAGTGTTTAAACATTTGCCAAACCTTCACCCACTCACTGCACATCAGAAGTAAGGTACATTACTGAGGCAGGGCATAGCCCGAGGTAATTAACTATGCTAGTTTGGCATATATTTCTAGCTGTTCATTACAGTAACAGAGATCAGGCTATACTGTTGAACAGAAAACTAAGATCATGCACTGTGTGGCTTAAATGCATACACAACTTAACATAGAAGACATACGTCGGTGCGCCTCTGTGTAATGTTAGCAGTATTTTGTTTAAGTTCTAAATATCTATTGATGTTTTAGGTACATCAACAAAAATATAGCAAAACAAAATGCAGACACAGGGAGCTTAAGGAGCACAACAACAACAACAACACAGCAACAATGACGATAGAGGTGATATTAAAGTACATCTTTCGGGTATCGTTGATCCAGGAGGCTGAGATAAAATGTTGGTACAAATTTTGTCACTGTGTATGATGGCAGAGATTAACATCATTCCGAAAAAGAAAAACAGCTTGTGTACTCTCTATTTGATAGAGCTAGAGATAGCAAAAAGAAAGAAGAAAGGTGGATAAGAGGCAGAGGCGTAACTAGAGCCAAATTTCAGGGGGTGGGGGGGCGACTCTTCCAGCAATATGCAGAGGGGAGATGCAGGGACTCTTAAGAAGGGGTGAAAAAACAACAAAGCCTTATTAACAAGCAAATGGTCTTTGTCTTTTAAAGACCTGTGAAGTACTCAGCTGAGGCTGTGTCTGTGCCCGGGAAGCTGTCTCAGCCGGGCTGACACACACGACGTGGGGGGTGAGGGCTGAAGCCCTTTGAGTCCAATGGGCATTGTGTGCCTGATAAGAGGAGAGGAGAGGGAGCCATGTGAACTGGCTGGTGGTCTGTAAGAATTGAGGTAGAATGTGGGTGCTAAGTCTGCGTAGCAGAATTGATGAGACCCCTTACAGATGGTTACAAGTTGTGAATGAAGATGTCGCTGTTTTCCCATATGCATTGTGACGTAACAGGGTTGCTCTTGTCATGCGACTAGGATAGGTGTGTGCATTTAACCCACCATGTCTGGTAAGAGACATTGCTAAAGGAATTCCAGTATTTTAAGGGACACATTTCTGTGGGTATTGTTTATGGCAGATGGCGACAGCATGATAATAACCGGTCTTGGAAAAAATGAATTCCTCCATTCTAGAGTCCTTGTCCACACCTCCAGTTAAGGATGACCTGGAGCAAGCTTCAATCTCCTCTATGACTCATGGATAAATGCAGCTGTCTCCCAGCTTGCCCCCCTAACAAATAGGCCAAACCATCAGAAAACGCCTTCTGCGCCATGGTTTTCCCAAGATCTTAAGAAGCTAAAGAAAAAATGTAGACATCACGAACAGCCATGGAGGATGCAATATAGTACAGAAGAAAAACAAATATAAAAACGTTTTAAAGGAACACGAAACCTTAATTAAAGCATCCGAAGTAAACCTTAAGCAGCTAGAAACTCCTCTAGGGAGTTATTCAAGATGGTTAAAGCATTATCATCCTTTGCAAACAAAAACAGGGCTTTCTGTGATCAATTAGACATTCTTTTCTTTTCCAAAGATAATACTATTTATCAGCATTTTAAAAATCCTAGCACCAGTCCTTTTCCTACTCGTACAACTGCCACTGATGATGAACCCTCTGTTAAAAAGTTCCCAGACTTTTCTCCAGTTTTAAGCTTCTTCACTCATCTTTCGATTAAAAAAGTTGCTTCTTTTCTAAAAATCCATTAAGTCTGAATCCCCTGCTGATCCCCATCCTCCCGAGGTACTTCATCTGGTTTCTGAAACAATTGCTATCCCCATAACCTTAATTATGAACAAGATCTTGGAAACAGACAGCTTCCCGATAGTCTGGAAAAAAGCCTCAATTTTGCCGCTTGCCAAAAACCCTCTCTGAGCTCAGCATCATGTGACTCTGGGCAATAGCTCACTTAATATCCCCTATGACCTCCCGTGCCAAGATACCCTTAGGGGTGAGAAGTCGTGCTTTACAAATCTGGAATTATTTATTTGATCCTTTGAAAGTGAAAAATGACAGACCTATCTCTAATCTACCAGTTCCGGCAGAAGTATTGTAGTGAGCAATGAATCATGAGATTATCTCCTTCCTAGATTCAAACAATTGTCTTGACTCTACACAACTCTGCTTCAGGCCTAGACACAGTACAGTGTCTGCCCTATTGGCAGCCACATCCGTTGTCGACAGAGGTGAAAGTGTGGCCCTAGTCCTATTGGACTTGTCGGCTGCATTTGATACTGTTGACCATCTTTCCCAAGTCAACCATCTCAAAACAATAGGCATAAAAGGGACAGCTCTCAATTTAAATCAGGTCTTTCCTCTGCAATAGAGAGCAAGTAGTGAACCTAGAAGGATACACATTATGCCCTTCAAGCTTTCTTGTGGGGTCCCTCAGGGGTTCCCATTAAGTCCAGCCGTTTTTAATGCTTACATCACTCTCCTTATTCAGCTGATCATATACTATGGGTTCACAGTGTGCTCTTACGCTGATGACACACAGTTAGTGGTATCTGCCTCTTCCAACCCAGAAAAAGTAGCTTTACAGTTCAGTGCATGCATGATCAGAATTGCTCAGTGAATGCAATGGAACTATTTACAGCTTAACTGCGATAAAAAATAAAATATATATATATATATATTTTTTTTTTAATGGACGTACTATTGTTTGGGAACATTAACACTTTCTGGAACACTACTTAGTGGCTGTTGAATCTAGATCCTCTACTTGGTCCAGTGCAGAAGGCAAGGTATTTATTTGAGTGCCATCTTCGACAATAGACTAGCCTTCATTTAACATTCAAAATAGGTGACCTCTTCCTGCTTTTACATGCTGAAAACTCTCAAAGAAATCCTTCCATTTCTCCCGCTTGAGCAAAGGAAATAAGTGCTTCTAGTACTTGATATTTCAAAAATTGATTACTGCAATGCTTTATTTGTAGGATCTCAAACATGTCTACTCAACAAACTTCAGACTCTTCAAAATGAGGCAGCCAGAGTTCTGCTGAAACTCCCTAAGTTTTGCTCCATTTCCAACTCTATTAGGGAACTCCACTGGCTTCCCATCTGGGCACTGATTCACTTCAAAGCACTTTGTTGGGTCCATAAGGGACTACATCAGGGTGGTCCGTTCTTTCTGCAGGACATCTTCAAGTGGTATTCCCCCTCTCGTACTTTATGGTCTACTACCACAAACAAAGTTCAGGTACCCAGAATAAGAAAATCCCATTGACGTGGGAGAAGATTTTCCTGCTCTGCTGCAAGAATTGGTTACTGAGCCATCTACGATCTCAACACAATATTCTGAAATTCAGGAAGGACTTAAAAACCTGCCTTTTTAACTCTGCAGCCTGATTCCTTAATTATTTAGAGCTTTTTGGCTGTTTATTCCCTGGGTCTATTGCCTCTCTCACCATTTTATTCCTCATTGTGCTCTGTTTTCCCAGACACTAGCAGTAAGACGCCTTATTGGTATTAGCGGGTTCTACAAAATCCAATAGCATAACAATAGTTATTGAAACCCATTTACTAAACTGTTACCGCTGAAAAGGGCCATCCAGTGAATGATATCACAATACGTCTCAAAACCCTGCCTGTCATCATCTAACAAAGCAACGTTCTAGAATGGTCTATTATTGGTGATCATTAGCAGCGCAGGACTAGGCAAGGAGAACTTTTTTTGCTACACTGGATGTCACCTTTAACTTTGGGATCTATGACAGTAGCGCACACCTTCCGAAAGTCACCATTGATGTACTGCGTTCTTCAAAAACCAAGGAGTTTTAGGCAATAGTTTCTTTTAGAAAGCATGGACATAGTAATTTCAGTTGATATTTTATATTACTGAATGCATCATCTTTAATTTCTGTTGTGCAAACCCATTTCCGTATGGTGGAACACATTTTCACCCGATTCTCCTGTATACTCAACCAAACATCATTCTAGACCATGTCGATGGGTAACTCGAGTCATAATAGCTTCTCACCTTGGTGGACTTTCAATATCATCCATCCTGGTTAGGGATATACGTGCATTGAAATGCATGTGATCTCATTAAATTACGTCAGAGATTAATGTTAGATGTTCCTCTATATCCCTCAGGGACGTTCATAAATTTATTTATTCCTGTTGCTATCCGAACAACTCAACCTTTAGTGAGCACATGAATAGAGTGATCGCAGGGACAATGCTCTACTATTTGGGCTCAATATGACATTCTTCTCTTATTCTTTAACCACAAAGTTCACTAATATCAACTTTCATTTCTTCCCGTCAGTCCAGATAGTGTGCGACTCACAGAAGTAGCCTTCATACATCATGGTTTTGTATTTATTCTGTGTTCCCAATATAGGAAATAGCATATCCAAAATCTCGAAATATGCTACATGAGCTAAACTAGTCCCTTCCAGGATTAAAGTTAGATATTTTCTACATTGGACACAAACGATAACTTTTGCTGCATTTATTTTTACAAGCTAAAATGTTTGATGCTAAATAATGTTTTGTGTCTTTTATAGATGTCTGGAATGAGGAGTTTGTGATACGGTCACTTTTGCCTCCTTATATTATGATAGCCAAAGAAATCTCGGGGTATATTGCATTGCCATTGTTGCTAGAAAGTCTACCAGAAGCGGTTTAATTAAACACGTGGCCACAACACACAGTTGTCTCAGCCCATTTGATACCATTTTAAGTTATGTTAAAGAACCTATTCAAATGATTTTAAATGTGTGCCCATCGATTCCTACTTGGTACTTTACGGAAGCTGAGTAACCCTTGGTCAATTCCTAGACAATCTAATCTACACCATGAATGACTCCAGTACATACAAACAAAGCGTCAACAAAGTGAACACAACAAGTATTTGTCAGGCGTGGTCGTCCACAGACTGTGAAAGTCCATCTTGAACCCAATTCGGGTTAGCCCTCCGTTCCTCCCCTAGTTGAAAACGCCCCAGAGACAGTCATGCTCGAGGTTCACCCTCCACCCTCACTCTCAAGTTGCACTGATAGGTCAGTGTCCTCAGAATTCCTTGTGCTCTCTGGCGCCCCCAGGGGCCGGAAGCATGTACTCCAGCTGGGTGGCAAGGGTGACCAAATCTCAGTAGATGCAAGTCAGAGTAGGAAAGCCACATTCACCAGCAGAGACTGGTCAACAAAAAAGGTAGAGATGCAGGACTTAACCGTCCCGGTCAGGCACAGGCTCATCTCCACCCCATAAAGAGTATAGGTAATGCAGGGCTTTAAATGAGAAGCAAAAAAGGGGGGCGGGTCTATAAAAGGGGACATTGCCTATATTTTAAGGGTGTTGCCTAAACATGTAAACTACATTTTTGTGATCTCTACTACATTGTGCCACCCGACCGGTGTTGTGAGGCAGCAGTAAGTAAACGTGAAATATAAACAGGAGCTAAAATCACAAACACAGAATACTTTACCGTATTTACATTAATTGATCATAAATCAATCAGTGGTATTTACCAGTAGAGTTAAGGACATGAAAAAAGGGCCCAATAGGGACCCATTTCAAAGTCTGTTTTTAATTACTAACGGCTCTGAAACCCTGAGGGACCCGACCCACTTAAAGCACGGAGGTAATAATTATGTTGTTGAGTACCTTTCCCCGACAGATTATTTATATCATGCAATAAACTTCTTTAACAACACTGCAACAGCAGGCAGAGTACCACAACTCAGTTAGCAACCCAGCATTCTGCCTGAATGTACAGTTAATCTCACAAGGCCCTTCATATCCAGCCCCTTTTATCTGGATTTTAATGAAAGGCGTGAAACGATAATTCTCAGTTAAATTGGAAATGTTTTGCATAGGAAGGGGGGTGCGGGCCGCCCCGGGTGTCATCACTGAGGGGGGGGTGACAAAATGGCAAAAATATGTGTTTTAAACACACATTTAGCCATTTTGTCAAGCCGGGGGTGACAAGAAATTTTCCGCACCGGGTACCACCTGACCTTGCTACGCCAAAAATAGTCCTCAAACTCTACTACCACCACGGTTGTTGCCTTTACTTCTACTGCGTGCCTGCTAATGCTGTCAGTACTACTTTCCTCTGGAGTACGAGAGTACTGCCATTCATACTGCGATTACTATTTGCATTGCTATTAATACTCCTACCAATGTACTCTTACTAGTAGTAGAACGACACATACTGCTATTTCTTCTGCTGCTACTGGTCTATATCTATTACTATTGTACCACTACTCCAGGGTCGACTACTGGTACTGGTGAATTAACACTTACTCCTATTGCTCGTACTATATTGGCACTACTATTATGACTACTGCTAGTAACACTGCTAGTACTACCAGTAGTAGTACTGCTATCAGAATTCTACAAATATAGTCTAAATTACTATTAGTACAGCTACTAGTATTACTAATACTACACTTATTTCTGAGAGTATAAATACTTACTGGCAGGCATACTGCTATGAATATTTCCTAAACTAAACTAGTCCAGCTACTAGTACTACTAATGCGACACTTATTGCTGATAGTACTGGTAGTAGTACTGCTGCAAGTTTTGCTCCAAGTATTTCCTTAACTAGTACATCTACTACTACTAATGCTCTACTTGTTACTGATATTACTGGCAGTACCAATACTTCCATCACTGGCAAGACTACTATGTTGAGTACATCTACCCGTACTACGAACAGCACTTCTAACAGTAAGTCTAAAACTACATTTGCCTGTTTTGTCCATCCCACCGTGTCATTATGCACCATGTTGTCATTTTACTCACTTGTTTTTCATAAAGGCTGTAAAAGGGTAACTTTTGCGGAGCAGTTCAATTCATAATATATAATATAGTCTTAAAAATGTCACTCTATTCCAAGCGTACCCAGTGAGTTTGAACAAGGAGCTGACCCAAGATGGTTGCTTGTGGGCAAAGACACAGGTCAGATAACAGTTTGAGGAGAGCTGACAGTGCTTAATTTGAGCCAGTGTTTGCCGGTACTCAGCACCGGCATTTAACTAACACTGGCACTTTATTTTGACAGTCCACCATATGGTGGCGATGTGTGATTTATTTTTTATTTTTTTAAAGACCAGTAGAGCTTTTCACAGTTACATATACTAAAAAAAAACTACCGCAAACTAGCGTGCCTAATCGATTTTTACAACTCAAAGTGGCTTGAAATATTGCAAAATGGCACACTTGTATCAGTGTGATGGTTAGAAGTAAGCACAGGAACTGGCATTTGGTAGACTTCGCAAGGACAGTGGATGGTATGAGAAATAAGTTGCACCCTAAAACTTTTTTTTGTTAACAAATTAACCACTTGGAGAGCGACTTTGGACGAGTAGCTTGCCTGGATTTATTCTAAAACAAAGGAGGCCAAGGGCAGGCCTGCCCCATGGGCTCTTGTGTTGAAGGCGTGGAGGGAAGAGCTCCTGTGTCTGGTAACATTACATGGAGGGCAGTGAGCACACCACCAGCGAAGCGTGCATAGAGTAGGCATCGCTTCCAGCCACATCCTTTCAGAAGGCGGTAATCCGATGTGACAGGACAAGTGCAGAGCCTTGTTCTGGTGACGAGGAGCAAGGCTGAGTTTATTTCTGATTGGTAACTAGATTCCCCTTGGGAGAAAAAAGGTTAATATTTTAACAGGCTGCCTTTATGAATATTTCAAGGCTGTCTGTCTAGAAGGGGATTTGTTCAACTCCACTTCTATGCTGTCCAGAAGTATTTTGGGTAAAGGACACAGGCGCCAAGCAGTGCGGGGCACTGGAAGTTGGGTCCCTGCAATATCTCAGCTCAGGTGCCCAACATTTGCAGGGGCATTGAGTGAACTGAAGGGGATGGGAGCAGAGAGGCGGAGAGCAGTGTCCAAAATCCAGAGAGGCAAAGTGAGCAGAAAAGGTGAGGGAGGAAAGGTGGCAGTGAAAGTGCAGAGATTGTGGAAAGTACCAGCACTTCTCGGGAGCAAACAGGCAGAGAGAGGATAGGGAACAATGTGTGAGCATAAGGTGCAAGGAGAAGGGGGGCAATGTGTGAGCAGAAGGGGCAATGTGTGAGCAGCAGGAGCAAGGAGAAGAGAGGGCAATGTGTGAGCAGAAGGGGCAAGGAAAAGAGGGCAATGTGTGAGCAGAAGGGGCAAGGAGAAGAGGAGGCAATGTGTGAGCAGAAGGGGCAAGGAGAAGAGGGGGCAATGTGTGAGCAGAAGGGGCAAGGAGAGAAGAGGGGCAATGTGAGAGCAGAAGGGGCAAGGAGATGAGGGGGCAATGTGAGAGCAGAAGGGGCAAGGAGAAGAGGGCGCAATGTGAGAACGGAAGGGGCAAGGAGAAGAGGGGCATTGTGTGGGCAGAAAGGGGGGGGAGCAGGAGAGTTGAGGGCAGTGCATTCGCTGAGTGGGCAGTGTGTGAACATAAGGGTCAGGGAAGGAAGGTAATGAGTGCAGAGGGCACAGTGAACAGAAAATGTAGTGTGTAATTGCAGAGTGTGAACAGAAGGAGCAGATTGCAAGGGGTAAGGGTGTAAATAGAAGGGGCAGTGAGCGTGCAGAGGCTGCAAGCAGCAGAGAGGGCAGTGTATTAGAGGGAGCAGAGAGTACAGTGTGAGGGAAGACAGGGCAGGGAGAAAAGAAGTCATGGTGAGAGCAGACAGGGCAGCGTGTGAGCAGAAGTGGCAGAAAGAAGAGAGGGCAGTGTGGGTGCCCGAGAGATGAAGGGTAGTGTGGTTTTATATTACGTGATTACCCCCAAAGGTGTCCTGACACTAAGTGGGTTGAAGAATGCAGCAGACCAGTGGAGAAAGGAGTTAGAAAAGGAGTTAGAAAAGCCAGGCTTTGAGTGTCATGTGGAAACCAGTGGCTAGGTGTGGTTTGAAGGTCCAGAGGCAGGGAGTTCCAAAGGGAGTTCCAAAGGGAGTTCCAAAGTTAAGCCAAGAGGTGGGAGAAAGCCCAGCCTTCTGATCTGTTTTTCCGCTTAGGGCAGTAGGAGGGCAACGGTCTTGGAAGAAGAGGAGCAGCGATGGAAGATAAAGCTAGACCATGGTTTTCAGGTGAGTTGGGCCAGATATGTAAATGGCTCTGTGCTTTAGGCACAGTGCTTTAAAGATGAGAAGTTTTTTAAATGGAAGCGAGTGGAGGTCTTTTACGTGGAAAGAGAGACATGGAGGCGGTGGGTATTTCCTGAAATAGGAAGCATTTTGCAATAAAATTAGGTCCAATCTTACAATGGATACAATTGCATATCTTTCATTCGTGGATATACTCTGCAATAGACTTCCAACTGTCAATCTTTTACGTTTATATTCAGTGCTTGGTCAACTGGTCCAGACCCAACCAATAATTTGGTGAACCTGGCTCTCTTTACCCTTCACACCTGGGCTGGACTGAGAACAGCAACTAGCCTTGGCAGATTGCTGCTCGATCGGCCCTGTGAGTGCCGGAAGAGAATCACTGCTCCCGCTTTTCTTACAGGACTCCAATATTGCACCACAGCTGCAAAACCAGCCCAATGACAAATCCGGCCCCCTCCCCTCCGGCCCACTGGGGAAACACCCAGTGCACGCTATGGCCAGTCCAGCCCTGCTTCACACCTAGGGGCACTTCCCTCTTTGTCGAGTGGACCTGGTATATAAACTCCTCAGGTTCTCCAGGGTAGGCAGTGTGTCCATGTTAATCGTCCACAGTGGTTTCTGTGTCAACAGAAATCTCAGAGCTAGGTGAAAGACAAGGTTGGACTTTAAACCAAAATTAGCCCTACATAAATGTTCAAACCAGCCCCACACTGTGGGAGGCAACAACTAGAACGGGTCCGTGGGGTCATGTCTGGGTCATGGCAGCCCATCTTACCGTGAAAGCATCCCCCTAACCTGCAGCCGGCCAGGAAAATGCCAGAGAGACCGAATAGTCAGGCCAGCCAAGGTGGGGTATGATTAGGCAAACCACTCCGGTGCAATGGAATAGAATCTCATATGTAGATTCAGGGGCGCAGTTCAGTCCTTTCTCGCGAATCTGTGTAGTGCACGGTCAGATGGATTTGCAGAAAAGTACTCCATTAGAAGCAGAAAGACTTCACGTGATGGATACAAGGAGGTGGGTACAGAACCAACAAAAGTAGCACACATGCAATTTGAACTTTTTGTAGAGATGGCATCGGGTTTAATAAGCATTACCAAAGCCAATAGGAGTGACAATGGTTTACCACACCTCATTAACACAAAGCAATTTAAAGAATGGATAATCAGGTGTCAGTTTTTTTCGGTACACAACAGGTTCACCGTGGGTTGCAGCAGTGTGCAACTGCTTCTCACACACAGACTAGGCACAAAGTATATCTGCAGCAAGCATCTTACACACAATAACATACCCATTATTATGAGGACCGGCATTGACCGTAATGAAGTGTGTAATTACTATTCTAACGGCACATGTGCTTTGATAGTAGGGTAGGTTATAAAGAGGACCGAGGCAAATCTACCTTCGCTTTTAGTTTTTTGATACACTTGCTCAAAAGTACCTAAGCACACATTGGGGACCGGTCCTCACAAAGATAGTGCTTGCCTGGGTCTGACCAGGGTAACCCCCACTATGAGGACCAAACCAGTCCCCACAGCGTGGGAGAGAGAAACAGACACAGACAGACAGACACCCCCCACTCCCCCGAGGGTACTTAGAGGTCATATGGAATCCTATGGACGCACCCAGACATGCAGACAGATGCAGCTTTTAGCTGCACCCGCCTGCAGCGGGATCTCTGCCCCCCATTCTGATGCAGCCTGGGATGCCGCCTTCACAATGATAAGTGGGCCAGCGCCTTCAAACAGTCAGTCTCACTTACACTAGTGCCCTGCCCCCAGGGCACGCACAAGCTGGCAGAAGCACTAGGGACAACACATTTATCGCGATAAGGTGCACTGGCCTGTACCCGAAACACCAGGATAAAGGGGCACCCCAATGCAGAGCTGGACAGTATACGCCCCATCTGTAAAATGGGCCCAGGAGTGTTGGGGGAAAGAAGACTTGCAAAGGACTAGTTAGCGGATATGCGTAACAGTGATAATGACAGGATGGATGGATGTGCGAAAATACATACTGTATGCAATTGCTGTGCCTTACGGTAAATTAAGTGAGAGATACTAAGAGACTTGGTTTGTGGAACCCGATGAATCTCTTGAATCTCCCATAATTCATACTATTTATTTTTCCCCTGCACTTTCAGCACAATATGAACACTTGCACAACATACTATCATTATCATTGAAGTCAGGGTTAGGAGGGCTGGATCCAGGCCAGTTTTATAGGCAAAGCACAGAATATATAAGTGATTTCCATTCACTTTTTTACTGTACGTAACTGTATCTTGTGTTGATATCCTGAAAATCTAAAGTAGATGAGGCACTCTTGGACCTATGCTGGACAGACTGCATGATAGAAAAAAAGGTAGGTAAAAAGTAGAAATATAAAATCAAGGCTAATGTATGTTAATAAAAAATTCCAAAAATGTAGAAATAAAAGCCACATTTGTACTATTACATTTGTGAATAGTGCATGTGCACTTTAACTCTTAACGTAGCCTTACACATTACTCGCTCATTAACCCTAACCTATTTCACTTACACCACATTGTCTCTAACCCATTACCCGGTAGTACTCTCTACCCACTTAGTACCACCTTTCATGCCATCCTTATACCACACTTTCTTACATCTTCACACACAACATCCCTCATTCTACCTCTAACCAACACACTCCCTATAGTTAACCTAACTATAATCTGACCCTCACCACATCTGTAACTCTTACCACAATCCTAGCCGAAAGATATACCCTAACTCATACACCTTACCATAAGTCATCCCTCACTTTAGCCCCTAATAACCCTTAATATAAACTTCTCCCCAAACCCATCTCTAAATCATTCATTTTTTCATGGCTCTTTTTTTGACTTAGTATAGTCCGCTTTTTTAAGTATATTGTTTGTGCTTTTTTTCTCTTTCATTTTTTTTTTTTTTTTTTTTTAACGAAGCCTCTTGAATTATGCCATATCCCAATGAAGCAATTTGTGTTCAGTTTTATATAGTGCAAACTGAACTCGTAGGTATGTGAGCCCTTTACATGAGCACCACTTACATTACACAAGGACACATACATGTTCAAATTAATTTTAGGCACTGGGAGATTAAGTGGTTTGCCCAGAATCACAGGATGTTAAGCAGACGCCGAGAGTCGAACCTGGTTCCCCAGTGCTGAAGACGGCAGCTCTGGCCGCAGCCATATCTTCTCACAATTAGAAAAATACCTGGAGACAGCTTCGATGCCTCTACATTGTTGACTTTCCTTGTGGGCAGCGGCGGCTCCTCCGCTATGGCGGAGGAGCGTCGTCTCCCCCTGCCAGCCTCAAAACTTGTAAAATAAAATGACAATAACCGGTTTTATTATCGTTTTAGTTTTCAGGTTCTAGGTGTCGGCGAGTCTTGGGGGTGGGGCCATCGTGGGGGCAGTGCAGTCACATGAGGGAGTGGTGGGCACTGCACTCAGTGCGCTTTTGGCCAGCCCTCTTAGGACAGCCAAACTGACATGCACACTGAGCGGTCTCCATCTCAGATGATTTAGAGACATAACACACGGGTTACAAATGTCCTTGGGAGTGCAAAATAACAGCCCTCAGGCCAATCCTAATGCTGCTTTCAAACATGAGAGCAGCGTCATGATTGGCCACAGGGTACACTGGGAGCCTGTGTGCTGCAGCGGGGACACGGACCAGAAGAGCGTCAGGCATGTTTTTCCCCCTATTTTTGAAAAATGTTTTATTGGTTCTCCCCACACCTGTCCTACGTCAACCCCCACCCCGCCAATCCTCCCGCAGACCAGCCAGTACTGCTTGTGGGGTGAAGCAATAGTTATAAGTTAAAAAGTGATAACACTACGATTGAGGGTTGACCTCTCATTGAAAAGAATCAAGTGATTTTAACTTGAATAAAGTCAAATATTTTAAGGCACCCAATGCCGCACTGCTTCAAAAGGTGCATGCTTTAAGAAAACAGAAATGTTAACCTGACACAACCAATTGTATTGGAAGGCATTGTAATTTTTAAAGCAAACACAAGTAGATGATGGACAGGGCGCTGAAGCTTTTCACCACCAGTCACAGATCCGGGTTGACTCCACCATCGTCCTTATGCTCACTTAGGCACTCCAGTTCAGACCCCGCTATATGCAATTCATTCTTTACCCTGTGCCTCATGGGAACAGTGCAGCCCGAACTGCCAAGCCAGGTCTACCCTGAACCGGAAACAAGCATCACTGTGCCACTTGATTCAAGCTATCCTGGCTGATGAGGGGCGATACCCGAAACCGGTCCTAGGATCTGGACTGTTCCCATGAGGCACAGGGTCAAGACTGATTTGCATATGGCAAGGTCTAAACTGGGGTGGCATGGTGAGCAAAAGAATGATGGATTTAACCCAGATCTCTTGACTGGGGGGTGAATGTTTTGATTTGTTCTGCATTCAGTCTATCAATTGTGCATCTTTTGTTGTAATTTTTAATCCAATTGTAGGTAAGATTTTAAATAACACTAATTAATATACACCTATAATGAGGACATCCAACAGATACAAAAAACAACCAATTGCAGGACAACAAATAGCCTCTTTAATAAACACAAGAGGCATTTAATTTAATTATGTGTTTATAGAGCTGCAAGATGTTTCATGGTGCCCACTTTTCCCTGCTATAAACCATGGGGTAATGCACATGTGGAGATTGAGGCAGCAGACGGTTTTGATGACAGCGCTTCTTTTGTAATGGTTACACGGGCTTATGTACGCTGGTGGGTGTTTGGTTATGTGCCAAAGTACTGCGCTTTCGTCGGATGGGTTTGTATATCATAATATAGAGAACAAAAATATTGTCCAATATAAATATTGTGGCCTAAATATACATAACAAAAGTATCACTCCATTGGGTGTAGATTTTCTATTATTAACTTCAATGAGCGACATTTTGGAACCTGTCTGACTGCAATGGTGCACCTTCCTTTAGTGTGTCCAAGGCCTCCTCCTCCTTACACTCAGTGTAAAAGGAAACAACTGCCACTTGTTATGATTTAGTTCTACTTCCATTTCATTATTAATTTTCTATGAACATTGCTTTAGTGAACATTGTTGACGCCGGAATAAAAAACAAAAAAAACAGACATGTGGTTCACATCTACTCTGGCATGGGCAATCTTACATTCTGCTAATGCTCATTCTCATACCTGGCAGACTTATATGATCAGTTATGTTGCTAAGTTAGTGTATCTTCCATTAATTAAGGAAAAAAAATAGAGCAGGTTAGTAGTATGCGCATTTCTACCTGTCGTAGATTGAGTAGTGAGCACCGTACGTGGTCTGGTGATGCTGCACACTACTTGATCCACAGCCAGGTAAAATGAATAACACACTAACTCAGAAAATCTACACTTACCAAAATATACTTTCCATAGCAATATGTACAGTAGTTGATATCCTGCTCTCAATATTGTTGAAAGTCTATAATTAGCACTCAATATTGTGACATACATCTGATAGGAGATACTCCGATTTTGGTGGGTGGCCAACCATTTCAAGGGAAGGTGATTATATTGATTTGTTAGAAATTGGGTTTCTGGTTGGATAGGGTATGCACCTCAGCCAAGCAGAACCCATCACTCTAGTTAGGGCAAGTCAGTTTCTCATCAAAGATAACCTGTGCTCACCCTCTGGTAGCTTGATGCAGAGCAGGCAGGCTTATCATAAGAGGCAATGTGTAAAGTGTTTGTGCAACACACTCACGCAGCAACACAATGAATGCACCACAAGAGAGATTTCACACAGGAGTATATAAAAATCTATATTACATTGTGCATAAAACAAGACCAAAATGTCATGAATCAAATACTGTGCACCCTATGCAGTCACTCAGACAGTGGTGGCCAGGAGGGATCGGGGTGGGGGGAGGTAAAGAAAAAGAAAATTAAACGTACCTCCTCGCTGCGCCTCTCCTCCACTGTCCTTCCGCTCCGGCCAGGACAGGAGGCACACCCAGGCTCCCCTACGCCAATCACAACGCTGCAATGTAGCCTTGTGATTAGTCGGATCACCATGGTTCGGCGCTCAGACGGGGCCCGGGCATGTTATCCACCCAGGCTGTAATGCAGACTGGGTGGAGAATAAACAAAGTGTGCATGACTGTTTGGTTGGGCCGAGACTGACAGCCAAACATTGATGAGCCCTAACAGAGTGCCCACCACTCCTTCCCCTGCTCCTCTGTCAGCAGCCTAGCCCTGCTCCACCCACAAAGGTGCCGCAGCAGGAACAAATAAGATGATAATATTGAGTTATGATTATTTTATTTTTTCTTTATTTACACTGCTAAAAAGCAGTGGGGCGATACTCATCCGCTTTAGTGGAGGAGTCGCCACGTAGTCAGATAGTACTCGTCATCCTGAACAAGGCAAGACCAAAAACGACATACATCAGGAATAGTTTACAAGTAGTGCAGCATATTTAGAGGCAGTGACCTATATGGCAAGAAAAACAAATTAATCACAGTAGGAAAGCATAGGGCACAGGAACACCTGTGCTCCTACTAGCAGTGTTACAGTAATTTCTATGTGCTTCCACGAGAAGGCTCAATACGGAGGGCATAGAAGCACCTGCGTGCCCACTATATGCGGTACGGTAATTTCTTCCACTACAGGACGTGTACCTTTTGTTGTACCATGCACAGTACAGCCAAGGAATGCCCCCAAAAGCAACAAACTTTCTCAGGTTGGGGCCAGAGCCATGCCCCCTAAGGTCAGTCCAATTGGGAGGTGGACAAAAGTTTGTAGGTGCGCAAGAGACCTTGCTCGTTACCTCACTTTTGTTTAGTACAATCCAGCTCCTCGTGAGCGCGTGGTACAGCTGTCTCAACACTCTCAGGGAGCATGCAGGAGACCTATCTCTGTCCCTTGCTTCTGCTCCCTGACTCCGCTGCCCCATAGAGTGTGCTGTGCAGACACAGGTGGACAGTACGTTTTGAAAAAAAAACAAGCATTTGCAATGCAATAGGTCTCGCATTTATAAGAGTTTGAGCTATTGGCATTGTAAAATTACAATGCCTTTTATTTATGTTTTGGTTTTAAAACAAATAAAAGGCATTGTCATTTACAATGTCAGTAGCATAAACTCGCATAAAAGCAGTGTGCAGTGTGCAGCAGTGTGCGGCGTGCAGCAGTGTGTGGCGTGCAGCAGTGTGCGGCGTGCAGCAGTGTGCGGCGTGCAGCAGTGTTTCGTGTAGCAGTGTGTGGCGTGCAGTTTATCTAAAACACCCCAGCCGTAACACGGTTCCTGCTGATTGCTCATTTACCCATAATGCATGCTGTCATAGCAAAATCTGACAAACGACAGGGAAAGCCCAGGTTATTTTTTTTACGCTGTCTGCCGAGCCCCTCACCTCAGATTATACATTTATTAGGGCAATCACAGAGGTCTGGGTACTTAATATTGTTTTCACCAAATATGAAAATGATCTACTCGCCCATTCTTTAGTTCCTCCTAGGGCAAGCCATTCGTCATCTGCTCCCGATGAGTGACTGCTTCATTACCGCGATAATTTATGAGACGCAGGAAGAGAAGCGCTGCACCTCGAAACTGAGAGCTTTCACGCAGATTAAAATAGAATAATTTCGCAAGGGCAATTTTTATTTCTGGAGCCGTGTAATTTTATTTTTAAAGGACATTTTTATTTTCAATATATTTTTTTGTGAAACTCTTTTTGCGTTGGACAAGCATGTGAAAGAAAAGCGGTGGTTCCTCTATTCCTCATTTAAAGTTAAGCTGTCAACAAAAATTCGCGAAAATCTACTACTCTCTGCCCGGCTTCTGAATCACGTCAACTCTTGTTGTGGTTAAATATTTCTCATTCTGGAACGGAAAATCTAGAATATTCCAACCATACCACAACATAGGTTTCATTTGTTGTCTTCTGATCGCAGTCAAGGAGCAGACAGTGACATAAAATGCAGAGTTTACTGCTAAATCAACAGATTTAGGTCTGTGGAACTAACATATTTTTTTCACAGCTCATAGGTCTGACAAATGCCGTTTTCACATTTCGGGATCTTCCAGTGTTATGGTGTTGGGGAAAATGTACCTGGTTTGTGTCAAGATTTTATAGCTCCTCCACCGCGCCAGTAATAATATTATTGCTGCATGACGTGTCATGCCCCGGCGCTGGAGTAGCCCTCTTTTAATTGCACAAATGTAAACTTTCGAAAAACTGCATGTGCGGTTTTATAGTGTGGGTCCCGAGCACGCGGCTACAGCGAGAAAAGCAGCGCCGGGATTAAAGGATATGTAAACATAATTTAAGAGACACAGGTGCGGGTCAGTCGCCTTAAGAGACGTTATTGCCAAATCCCTTGAGCCATGTGGCTTGCAGGTGAGACAAACTGCCCTGCTGCCCGCGCGCCTGTCTTGAATGATACCTCCAGCAAGGCCTGGTGACTGGAAACCGCTCAGGCTTGAAATTAACGTCCGCAGGGAGGAAAAAAAAATCTCTTTCTTCCCCTCCAGACAACAGCGGCTTATGTCTTCAGGGGCTAAAAAAGATTTAAAACGAGATGACAAAAAAGGGTTCTTGAGAGATAGTGGGAGAAGAAATGCCGTGGAGCCCTGATGTTCTTTGTAGAAAGTTATAAACTAACTTAACAGCAGTGGCTTCTGGCAAAGCCCACACACAGACACGCGCGGTGCGCTTGGGTTAAAGCACGGCTGTGAGGCACGCGATGATTCACTCTAGATATCTACAATAGAGGAAATGGCCGTGATGTACTGATTTGACAGGATGTGTCTGCTAATTACGCGAGTCTTAGCAATATCATCGGCCGCTTGATCCTTGCACTGGTGGGCATTTCCTAAATCCCCAGAGTCCAAGGCAAAGGAGAGCAGCAGTCTTGGCAAGGAGGCCCGGACTCGGTTCAGAATGACAACATTTTTCCTGTAAAGGATGACTCCGGTCACAAACGCATCTTCCCGTCTGCCGAACGTGAAATATTAGCTGCGCACGCGTCACTCACTCGGCTGCACATACCAAGGTTTCAACCACTAATGTGCGCGAAAGTGAAAATAATGGAGCAGAGCATCAAAGGGCTGGGTGAGAAGGGAGGGGGGAATGCAAGGGTCAAAGCGGCGAAAGTGAAAGTAATCGAGCAGAGCATCAAAGGGCTGGGTGAGAAGGGAGGGGGGAATGCAATGAGCAGAGGAGCAGCTGTGCACGTGCATGTGATCGTGCACTCAATGTTTAGGCCAGCCAAAAGACTGTGGGTAGCACTTTGAAAATCCCACATATAAAATGTCTCTTCGAGCCTTTGGCTCACGAGACCTAAAAAGGGACTGGGGTTTCCCCTGGTCACCCGTCACTCCTGAGTGTCGCTGGGAGGGGGGGGGAGGTGGGTGCGGGGGAGGGAGACTATTGCAGGGATACCGGTGGACCTCTGGGTTCGGCCCGCCTCTTCAGATCACAGCCTCACCTAGCTGCTCTCGCACGATATGGCTCTGGGGACGGAGCACCACAGCAAGGACATCAGACAAGACTGTGTTCCCTGGTTGCTGTTGTGACAGTCTCTGAAGAGGTGGCTCCTCGTGTTAGCCCTTCGTGCTTGCGTGGCAAGAGCACGGTCATGGAACACGCCCGGGAATTTGAAAGAGGGTGATCTTCATTGCTGCGTGCTGGGTTTAGAAAGCGAATCCGGTCATCAGAACCCGCCCTTTAAAACTCTTTGGCACATGGGGTAAATCAGGCCAACAGCCCCTTGTCAATGCTGCAGCCCCAGCATCACCACCCAGGTCAATCAGTCCCGGTAAAAGCACCGGTGCTCTTCCCGGCACACGGGAAATCAGGCAATACAAGGCGATGTGCTTGCAGAATGAGCGCAGGTTGATTTAAAAGTTTTTTAGTTGCCAAACCCAGAGTCCTGCAGCAATCAAACTGGTACAGAATCTTTTTTGGCCCCAAGACTCAGAGAACAGGAGGAAAGCCAAAAAGCCCTTGGAGAACACTAGGGGAGCACCCAAGCAGGTAGCATGTAGCAGGCCAGCACATAAAGGCAAGTTGCAAAGTGGCAGTCCCTCCTGCAGCCCAACAATCAGTAGGAAGAAGGCCAACACAGCAAAGCAGTCTAGCAATATGGCGGTCCCTCCTGGCCATGTGTAGTTTGTAGAGCCAGCAGCGCCTGCTTACAAGTCCCATACAGTGTCCAAAAACATGGGGCCAGAACCCCAGTACTTATACTAGCAAATGTCTTCGATGAACGGGTGACTTCAAAGGAACCATTAGAAGTGCTTAACAATCACTTTTCAGCCCAGCTCTGGCTCCAGATGATCAGTGGAGGGTAAAGCAGCCCTTTGTGTGAGGGCAGGACACAGCCTATACAAATGTTAAGTGTGAACCACCTCTCCCAGCCCAGGAAGACTATCAGTATGCAGATGTATTCCCAGTCACACCAGGCCATCCTGTGTGGTGGCTGTTGGAAAGGCGTTCGCCGGAGGGGGGTTCGATACACGTCCTGCCCACCCCTTTGACCCACCTCTCCCAAATAAGCCGAACCAGGCGCGCACACCCTGAACTGCACTGTGAACAGAGGGACACCACACGTATTCTTTGTAGGACGATAAGTTCTTTTATCGATGATTTCAAGGGATCTTTATGACCCAAAAGGCGAATAGTACCGCAGTGGCACAACGTACCACAAGTTAGTCGTGGGGAATGGGGGTAGCGGGACAGTCTTTCAAGATAGTGTCTCTGCGAAATACCCTGCGGAAGCTCACAATCCTCGAGCCGGAGGGTGTCGTGTCTCTGGGCGATCTCTTCCCGAGTCGTCCTCAAGGGGAGCGCCGCGAGTCTCTCAGCAGGCACAGGTGGTCGGAGTTCAGGAGCCGCGATTCCGTCAGCAGGGCTCAGATGGTTCAATAGCAAGAGGCCGCGAGTCACTCAGCAGGCCCAGGTGACTTCAGCGTTCAGGAGCCGCGACAGCTTCTGCAGGCTCAGATGGTTCCAGGTCTTCTCTGTCCTTGTTTCTCCGGCACCCCTTGTTATACTCCGCTGGTTCTTTGAAGTCCGGAGTGCTCGCAGAGGGGGGACTGGGGTGACGGAGGGGGTTCGGCGGGATTTCCTGCCGCTCACTTCTTTGGTCTTTTCAGGTGGGCCTGGGAGGGACCCCAGACGCTCGGTAGGGGAGGCGCCTGCTCCCCAGGGGCCTGGTGGCCGATTGAGTCCTCCCGGGGAAGGCGACCCGAGGTGTGACTGGGCTGGCGCCTCTGGGTCTGTGTTGAGGCTCCCGCTTCCTTGGTTGGACATGCGTGGTAGGGTGGTGAGTTGGTCAGGCCTCTGGCCGGCCCGCGGATCGGGGGTGGCTGGGGCGGCCGGAGTCGGGGATGTCGTGTCTTGTGGGTGGTTGCAGGTTGGCTGGATGATGGAGAGGGCCACGCCGTGAGGCCGGTCTCACACGCGTCCCCCCCAGCTGAAAGGCGTGGAGAACTACCCATCCACTGGGGGGTTCTCCTCGCCGAAGCGGAAGAACCGGGACAGGCCGTCGGCGTTGGAATGATCCGTCCCGGGGCGATGTTCGACAGTGAAATCCATCCCTTGGAGGGAGATGGACCATCGCAGTAGCTTGGGGTTCTCCCCCCTCATCCGCATTAGCCATTGCAAGGGCCGGTGGTCCGTCTGTACTCGAAAATGGGTTCCGAACAAGTAGGGCTGCAGTTTCTTGAGGGCCCAGACTACGGCAAAGGCCTCTCGCTCTATAGTACTCCAACGCTGCTCTCTCGGCAGCAGCCTTCGGCTGATGAACGCTATGGGCTGATCAATGCCCTTGTCATCGAACTGCGAGAGCACGGCCCCGATGCCATGTTCGGATGCGTCGGTCTGGACCACGAACTCTTGGGAGTAGTCGGGGGCCTGGAGTACGGGAGCGGTGCACATGGCGGTTTTCAAGGCGTCGAACGCCTGCTGGCACTGGGGGGTCCACTGCACCTTCTGCGGAAGCTTCTTGGAGGTCAATTCTGTGAGGGGCCCTGCGATACTACCATAATTTTTAATGAACCTCCGGTAGTACCCCGTAAGGCCCAGGAAGGCCCGAACCTCTGTCTGCGTGGTGAGGGGTTCCCAGGACTTGATGGCATCGATCTTCGGCTAGAGAGGGGCGACCTGGCTGCTGCCCACCTGATGCCCCAGGTAGACCACGGAGCCTTGTCCGAGCTGGCATTTGCTGGCTTTCACTGTCAGGCCTGCTCGGCGCAGGGCCATTAGTACTTGTCGGAGATGCTGGAGATGCTCGTGCCATTGAGAGCTGAATACGACGATGTCGTCAAGGTACGCTGCGCTGAACTCCGAGTCCGGCCAGGACCTTGTTCACCAACCGCTGGAACGTGGCTGGGGCGTTTTTCATTCCGAACGGCATGACCCTGAAGCGGTAGTGGCCATCTGGCGTGGAGAAGGCAGAGCGCTCTTTTGCCCCTTCCGTGAGAGCGATCTGCCAGTACCCGCAGGTCAGGTCGAAAGTGCTGAGGAACTGGGCGGCCCCCAGGCGGTCGATGAGCTCGTCGGCTCGGGGAATAGGGTGAGCGTCTGCCCGGGTGACCGCGTTGAGCCCCCGATAGTCTACACAGAATCTTAGTTCGGGGGCGACCCCTGGGGAGGCCGCCTTCGGGACCAGAACCACCGGGCTGGCCCAGGGGCTGTCGGAGGGCTCGATGACCCCTAGGTTGAGCATTTTCTGTACCTCGGTCTTGATGCAGGTGCGGACCCGGTCAGGCACCCGGTAGGCTCGGTGTCTCACAGGCGGGCAGTCGCCGGTGTCCACGTCGTGGACACACCAGTCGGTCACCCTTGGAATGAGGGAGAAGAGGTCTGCGAATTGTCCGAGCAGCTGGCGGCAGTCGTCGGCCTGCTGGGGAGTGAGGGTGGCCGACAGGGTCACACCCTCCACGGAACCGTCCAGTTCTTTCGTGCACAGGAGGTCGGGCAGGGGTTCAGTGTCTTCTTCTGCCCCCTCATCGGTGGCCAGTAGCAAACTCAATTCTGTCCTTACGAAGTGGGGCTTGAGACGGTTTACGTGGAGGACCCGGAGGGGGTTACGTGGGGACTGTACGTCGACCAGATACGTGACCTGGCTCTTCCGTTCGACCACCTTGAATGGGCCAGTCCATTTGTCTTGTAGGGCGCAGGGTTTCACCGGAGCCATGACCCAAACCTGCTGGCCCGGCTGGAACTCGACCAGGGTTGCGTTCTGGTCATACCAGCGCTTCATTTCTTCTTGGCTGGCCTCGAGGTTAGCCTCTGCAAGTTCTCTAATCTTCCTTGTCTGGTTGCGGAGCGCCAGGATGTAGCGGAACACATCCGGGGGTGTCCCCCGGGGGCTTGTCTCCCAGCCCTCTTTGACCAGGCTCAGGGGCCCTCGAACGGGATGTCCGTACAGCAGTTCGAAGGGGCTGAACCCCAGAGACTTTTGGGGAACCTCCCGGTACGCGAATAGGAGGCAAGGGAGGAGGACGTCCCATTTCCGGCGCAGGGGCTCTTCGAGGCCCAGGATCATTCCCTTCAGAGTTCGGTTGAAGCGTTCCACCAGGCCGTTGCCCTGGGGGTGGTAGGGGGTCGTGAACTTATACGTGACTCCGCACTGCTGCCACAGGGACTTCATGTAGCGGGATATAAAGTTCGTGCCGCGATCACTCACAACCTCGCGGGGAAATCCGACACGGGAGAAGATCCCCATGAGAGCCCGGCCCACCACGGGAGCCGTCACGGTGCGGAGGGGGATGGCCTCGGGGTAGCGGGTGGCATGGTCCACCAGGACAAGGATGAATCTGTGGCCCTGGGCGGTCTTCGGATCCAGGGGTCCCACGATGTCGATGCCGACCCGCTCGAACGGGGTACTCACAACGGGGAACGGTTGTAAGGGAGCTTTGCGTTTTCCGCCACTCTTCCCACTGCCCTGGCACGTGAGGCATGATTTGCAGTGTGCTTCTACATTCGCTCGCATCTTGGGCCAATAGAAGTGGGTAACCAATCGCTGATATGTCTTGTCTTGGCCTAAGTGGCCTGCCAAGGGTACATCGTGGGCCAGGCCCAGGAGGAGGCTCCGGAACCGCAGGGGTACCACCAGTACTCGTGCTGCGCCGAGCTCGGCGGACTTTTGCTCGCTGTAGAGGAGGCCATTGTCCCAATAGACCCAATGGGTTCCGGTTTGGTCACCGGCGACCTGGGCTTCGGCTTGTTGTCTAAGTCCCTCGAGGGAGGGGCAAGTGGTCTGTTCCAGGCAGAACTCTTCGCGGGAGGGCCCCCCTTCGCAGTGCCACTGGGCCAACTCGGGCAGTTCTTCGAGTTCCATCGGGGCCTCTGGGGCGGAAGGTTCCGGTCCTTCCCCTGGGTTAGTGTCCCCTTCTTCCTCGGAAGGAGGGTTGTCTGCTTCTGGTAGGGGATCCCTGCTCTCGGGGAAAGTGTTCGGTAAGAGGGCTTCACCGCCCTTGGAGGGGGCCACTCGTGCGGTCATGGAGCGCGTGGTGGCGCAGACCCATTCTGGTAGGCCCATCATCTCCAGGTGGGCTCTTCGTTCTACCTGCCCCCACGGGGAACTCTCCAGGTCGTTGCCCAGGAGGCAGTCTACGGGCTGCGAGGTCCGGACCGCTACCTTCAGTTCTCCGGAGACCCCTCCCCACTCGAAGGGCACCAGGGCCATCTGGCAGAGGCTCTCAGAATTGTCGGAGGATACGACCGGACAGAGGGCTCCGGCTAGGATCTGGTCTTCGGAAATTAGGCTGCGGTGGACCGCGGTGACACTCGCCCCGGTGTCGCGAAGGCCCTCCACTCGGTGGCCGTTGATGGTCACCCGCTGTCGGTACTTTTCTGTGTTGGCGGGCAAGGGTGTCCCGGGGACCATTTCTCGATCACCAAGGGAGACCAGGGCCATGGCCGCTGGTTCCCATTCCTCGGAGTCTTCCATTTCTTCCCCCAGAGCCACGGAGGCCATCTGCCGGGTCGGGGGGTTGGTCGTGGTGGTTCGCTGATACTGGGGACACTGGGGGTCATTGGCGTAGTGTCCGGGCTGCTGGCAGCGGAAGCAGGTGATCCTAGCTCGTGGACCTGGTCGTCCTGGGGCTCCGGTGCTGGCTGGAGACTGGGCCGAACCCGCCGCTGGTGGGCTGCTGGGGGGGCTGGTGGAGGACCCCCCGGCAAAGTCTCTTGGTCGGCCATGGTTCCCTCCGCCCCTCTGGCGGGGGGGACCCTGACTGTGGCGGCTGTAGTCCCCCACGGGGCCCCGGGTGGCCCGGGTGTTCACCCATCGATCAGCTTCAGCGGCCAGCTTCCGAGGGTCGGTGAGTTTACTGTCTAGGAGATGCTGGCGCAGTTCTATAAAGCAATTGGCCGCTAAATGTTCCCAGGCGATCAGATCGAACAGTTCTTCGAAGGTGGAGACCTTGCTGCCCTTGATCCACCCGTCTAAGGCTCGGCTGTAAAAGTTCACGTATTCGACCCACGTGGTGCCCGGTATCTTTTTGCAATCTCGGAACCGTTGTCGGTACATTTCGGGGTTGAGTCCGTACCGGCCCACGAGGGCTTCCTTCATGTGGCTGTAGGAGTTCATGACCGCGGAGGGCAGATCGAGCAGAGTGTCCCTTCCTTCGCTTAAGAACCGGCCCCATAGGCCAGCCCCCCAATCCTTCTGCGGGACTCGGTGAGAGGTCATGGCGACTTCGTAGGCCTTAAACCACTGCTGGATATCATCGTTCTTATAATACTCCTTGACCACATCCTTGGGGATGTGAACTTTGGTTTCCCCGGCGGGAGCGGGCTGTGGATTCCCGTGCGGCTGTGACTTTTCGTGTCTAGCCCGCCACTCAATCTCCTTCAGGCCGCGTTCATGTTCTAGCTGGAGTTTCTTTTCGTCGTGCTCCCTTTGGAGTCTCTTCTCTTCGAGTTCCCCTTGCAGCCGTAACTGCTTGACGGCTAACTTTTTCTCTGCCAGTTTTATCTCTCCCTCGATTTTTAGTTTTGCCAGTTCCAGTTCGTGGTTGCGGCTTCTCTCTCGGTCCGCTAGTTCCTCGGAGGACAGGTTCCCCTCTGGCCCGTTGTTTCTCGCCGGGGTGCTTGTTTGTTCATGGGTAGAGTCTTCTTCCGTTTGGGTCGGGGGCGCCCCCGTCTCGACCCAGGCTTTCAGTACTTTCTGGAAGTCTTCCTTTGTGTTTAGTCCGGTGGTAGCGATGCCAAGGTCTTTGCAAAACTGTTTGAGTTCTCTATGCGTGTAATAGTCCAATTGATCCTCTCGGAACGGTGAGCTTATTTCGGTACCTGTGGCACCCAGGGGGGTTTCTCCTTCCATCTCTGTTTGGTAGTGCGTCAGTCGTTCACTGCACGCTCTCTTTCGGTGTCGGCTCGGATCCCGTCGTCTGCCACCAAATGTTGGAAAGGCGTTCGCCGGAGGGGGGTTCGATACACGTCCTGCCCACCCCTTTGACCCACCTCTCCCAAATAAGCCGAACCAGGCGCGCACACCCTGAACTGCACTGTGAACAGAGGGACACCACACGTATTCTTTGTAGGACGATAAGTTCTTTTATCGATGATTTCAAGGGATCTTTATGACCCAAAAGGCGAATAGTACCGCAGTGGCACAACGTACCACAAGTTAGTCGTGGGGAATGGGGGTAGCGGGACAGTCTTTCAAGATAGTGTCTCTGCGAAATACCCTGCGGAAGCTCACAATCCTCGAGCCGGAGGGTGTCGTGTCTCTGGGCGATCTCTTCCCGAGTCGTCCTCAAGGGGAGCGCCGCGAGTCTCTCAGCAGGCACAGGTGGTAGGAGTTCAGGAGCCGCGATTCCGTCAGCAGGGCTCAGATGGTTCAATAGCTGGGGGCCGCGAGTCACTCAGCAGGCCTAGGTGGTTCAGTGTTCGGGAGCCGCGACCTAGTCCGCAGGGCTCAGATGGTTCAATAGCAAGAGGCCGCGAGTCACTCAGCAGGCCCAGGTGACTTCAGCGTTCAGGAGCCGCGACAGCGTCTGCAGGCTCAGATGGTTCCAGGTCTTCTCTGTCCTTGTTTCTCCGGCACCCCTTGTTCTACTCCGCTGGTTCTTTGAAGTCCGGAGTGCTCGCAGAGGGGGGACTGGGGTGACGGAGGGGGTTCGGCGGTATTTCCTGCCGCTCACTTCTTTGGTCTTTTCAGGTGGGCCTGGGAGGGACCCCAGACGCTCGGTAGGGGAGGCACCTGCTCCCCAGGGGCCTGGTGGCCGATTGAGTCCTCCCGGGGAAGGCGACCCGAGGTGTGACTGGGCTGGCGCCTCTGGGTCTGTGTTGAGGCTCCCGCTTCCTTGGTTGGACATGCGTGGTAGGGTGGTGAGTTGGTCAGGCCTCTGGCCGGCCCGCGGATCGGGGGTGGCTGGGGCGCCCGGAGTCGGGGATGTCGTGTCTTGTGGGTGGTTGCAGGTTGGCTGGATTATGGAGAGGGCCACGCCGTGAGGCCGGTCTCACAGTGGCCGATCAATAATTTATGCACAAAGTGTAGTTGTCTCCCAACCCAGATGTGTATTGGAGTCAGGCTGCAAAGCACAACGATACATTTCTTAAAGTGGCATTTCTAAAATAGTAATGTAAAATACAACCACACGAGTAAGTAGGATTTATCACCACTATTCTAAACTAACCAAAAAGGGCAATGCCATCCTTTCTGATCAGGAATTACCACTTAAAAGTATATAAGGGTCCTACCCTATGAGAGGAATTGACCTTGCAGCAGTGAAAAACAAAATAGTCACTACTAGAACATGCCACGCAAAAAGGCACATGTCCTACCTTTTACTTATACAGCACGGTGCCCATTGGGCATAATAGGGCCTACCTTAGGGGTGACCTATGTGTTCTAAAAGGGGAGTTTAAGATTTGGTAAGTAGTTTTAAATGCCAAGTTGAAGTGGGTGTAAACTGCGCACACTGGCTCTGTGGTGGCAGGCCTTAGACACGTTTGAAAGGCTACTTCTGTAGGTGGTACAAGTATTGCTGCGGGTCCACAAGTAGCATTTAATTTACAGGCCCTCGGTATATCGAATACCACTTTCGAAGGGACTTAGGAGTAAATCAAAAATGCCAAACAGGTGTAAACCAATCATACCATGTTTAAAGGAGAGAGCACATGTATTTCAGCACTGATTAGCAGTAAAGTACCCGGAGTCCTAAAGCCAACAAAAAGAAGGTCAGAAAAGTAGACTGAGAAAAGCAAAAAGTTTGAGGACAATACTCTAGAAAGGGTCAGGTGCAACATGATTGTATTGTGCTGTAGGAGCTGCACAGTTCTTAGCTACTCTAGCGCCGTGATATCCTGTCAGATGAATGTTGCACTCTATAAATAAATATATAAATAAACAAATAAATAAATAAATAAACAACATTTGTTGTGGCCCGAAGCCCTGGATGGTGATCCCATCAAATCTATTTGGAGTTCAAAGGCTTGTTTCAAGGATTCAGTTGTCTAGTTCTATGCGAAGAGTGAAAAGAACATAAAATCAGTATGTGCATAGTCAGATGCATGCATGAAATAAATCCATAATTTGGCCGAGCTCTCAGATGGTGAATTTGAGTGTTATGGAGATATGGGCTCAAGGGACTCTCCACCTACTCGATGTGTTAGACTTCACCTGCCAGATTGCAAGGGGATGAGTAGATCATTCGAGTATGGTGGTAGTGTCTGATGGACAGATTTGGTGGCAGCACTGGACCCTTGACTCAATGAGCCTGCTGCACTGTGAGCTTGGTCTTAAATTTCACCTAGTGTTTTAAAGAGACAACGCAGTGATTCCAGATGGTGTTTTGTTATCTTCTGGTTTGCTGTTTCATGGACCGGCCTGCCTGCTGGTTCTCCAGAAAGGACATGGTAGCTGAGCAGACCACTTCTTCTCCCTGGTTAGAGGGAAGCAGTGCGAGTGTCTGCATCAGTGAGTGACAACTTCAGGTTTGAAATGATAACTTCTTTTGATCTAGTGCTCGATACTACATTTCTGTCCTTTTTAAGCACTGTAAATATGAGGTGATATTATTACCAGATTTCATGGTACATCAATTTGCTGAGTTAAAGGTGGATGTTGCTGTGTGGCGGCCACCTCCAGTGAGTCCATATAGCTTCTAATGGCATTACCCAGCTCGATGGACTGGAGTGTGAAATCTCCCCATCAATAGCATTTTCGGGGAAAGAATCGGCAATGTTGTTCCAAGTCAAAGATTTCCTCCAGAAGGCAGGGCCGTGCCATGCCTTGCATCTGGTATTCTACGGCGATGATGGAGGATGCGTTTGCCTTATTCGTGAAGCATAAGGTCAAATATCCAAGAACTGTGCAGGAAATGTCTGGGATATTGGCATATATTCTCCCTCAAGTTTCCTTATCAGGGTTCACCTACTCTTGCCCTTTCTACCCCTTCCCCTCCGGCACTCAATACTTCCCCCACATTTGCTTCTTTCCGCGTTAACCTACTCGTGCCCCTTTTACCCCTTCCTCTCAGACACCCTCAACTCCCCCTTCACCTTTGCTTCCTAGTGTTTACCTACTCGTGCCCTTTTTACCCCTTCCTCTCAGACACCCTCAACTCCCCCTTCACCTTTGCTTCCCAGTGTTTACCTACTCGTGCCCTTTTTACCCCTTCCTCTCAGACACCCTCAACTCCCCCTTCACCTTTGCTTCCTAGTGTTTACCTACTCGTGCCCTTTCTACTCCCTCCTCTCAGTCACGCTGAACTTCATTTTACACTTCAGCTGTCTTGACGCTCTCACAAGTTGATCCATCCCTACCTCTACCACTCCATGCCTTAATTTTCTTGGCCTCCTTCGTTTTGACGTTGTGGTGGTGATAAGAGGGATGCGCCCTTTAGTTGGTTTTGTTTAACCACCCGTTCCTGTACTTTAGTAATTCATGCGCTCACTTCCCTACCTCGGGCCTTCCGCGCGCCCTCTGTTCTGGAGGGACCACTGGTGCTGGGGAGAGAGGGGAGGCCGGAGGCAGCAGGAACGCTTTGTGGAAAGGTTTGTGCACCTGTCCCTCTGAGCGCTCCTTTCACACATCCATAATTCACAAGCTTTTCCTTTTGTTTCCCCACTTTACAGGGACATCGATTATTCATCACCTAGTGCTAATTTAAACTAACAGCTGCACCATTTCATCCGGCACAAGGCCGCCGCCACCCCTGCCCCGAATGTTTGAGAGACGCACCTGTCTGAACGGACACCCATCACCAGTCCCTCGTCAATGACCAGTAGCAGGGTCGGACTGGTAAGGCGAGCACTCGGGCACTAGGCCGGTATCGGAGTTGCAGCTGTGGGCCGCATTTTTGGCCCAGGTGGTGGCCTTTTTGGGGTCTATCTGTGCTGTTCTGAGCGGCCTTACCGGAGGCAGATGGGCCTCTTTTACACCCCCCCTTTTTCCCAACAGGGTGGAGGTGTCATTCCCAGACTCTCACTGGGCCGGCCCATTTATGAATGTAGATTGAGCAGGGGCAGGGGGCCTGAGCAGAAGGGCTTCACTTATTTTCAGGTGTGGGTCACCAGTGTGAAATAATCCGTGCACAAAGAGTGCTGGCGACATTTGCATCTTATTTTTAAAAATCTCAGTGAAGTTAAGAAAACATGCCTCTTTTAGAGAACGCCCACCTCTTTTTCATTATTCTTAAAACACTGAAGCAGTGCTTTGTGAAAAAGGTCCAATCGGCAAATGTGGGCCAGCAGCCCCTCCATACATACAGCAGACTGACCAGCACCCGCTCCATACAGTGCAGCAGCCTGATCGTTTCCTCGAAAGTGCGTAAACTGGATGAAATTGTGGTACCTCTTTAGGGGTGGGCGGAATTTGCGAAATTCACTTTCGCAAATTATCGCGAAAATGTTAAAAATCTCCGCAAACACGCGGAAATATCTCGAAGATGCGGAAGTTTTTTTCCCGCCCGTTCGCGGTATTTTCTGCATGGTCGCAGCTCGCCAACTTACCCATGTGGTTGCTCGCGGGCGCGGCCATCTTGTTTTCACTTGTCTCACGGTGCATAATCGCGAGAAGAAAGACGTGATCGCGTGACGAATGATGTCACTGCGGGCGCAAACTGTCGCGAGACAGCGCAAATGGCTACCAACAATCCAACATCTCATGGAGAACGCGACCGGATCGGGAAAACTTGTCGGCGAACGCGGGGATTCAGGTAAGGCGATCGCGCGCACGCGAGAATGTATTATTTTACAGCGCGAGCAAGCAAAAAATTTCCGGTAAAATGCGGATTGCGGAAATTTTGACATTTTCGCGCTCTCCGCGGAACGCGAAATGTCCAATTATCGCAATTTCCGCGACCGGAACGGAATTTTAGCCCAGGCCTATACCTCTTGCAGGAGAGCTGGACCACTGCATCTACCACTGCCCCAGTGCCTGCATCACAGTACATTGCACTGACCACAATACCTGCCTCCGTTCAGCAGGCCCTTAGCTATAGGGGCGTTCCTGTCATTGGTGCAGCAAGTGTATGGACACCAGGGCCCAGATCTCAGAGGAGCTACAGAACCCTGATAATTGCTGTATTTTACCAACCCAACAGCAGCCAAAGGAGCAATTTCCCAACTTATTCTAGGGTACATTGCATACTTGCCACCATACTAGGTTTCTCAAACATCAATAAGAGACGTGACCCACACTTCTGAGTATAATGGGAGCAGACCTGCCAACTCGCAGTGCCACCGCGTGTTACACAATTTTATCTCTTCACATGGTGAGGAGTCGAAATCCCACAGTGGCAGGGAAAACAAGCTGAAAACCACTGTAAACTGCGAATTTCCAGATCCTTTTCGGAGGCATTGAGGGGTCGATGTCCATTCAGAGGTGTGAAAACACCCCAGGATATCAGCAACAGCTCCAAAGAGCCTTTTAAAAAAAACTTTTAAGATGGTGGTGGTGGGGGGCTTGGTAAGGGACAGAGTGCCTCTTAGGTAGCTCTCAGCATGAGGCTCTGCCCGTCCTCACATGGTCAAATTCATGTATAAGTCGGCGGGTATGTGGCTGTATAGCAGCCTTCACAGCCGCCGTGCGATGAGACCGCCCTGCGCAGCCTCAGAGCGCCCCTACAGGAAAAGGCAGCACAGCACCCTACTCAATCAAAGAAGCAAGGGCATGCTCATGACTACACTGAAGAAGCCACTCTCAGCAAGGGAGAAGCCCAGTAGGTTAAATAAATAATGAAGTGGGAAGAGGTGGTTTGTACCGCCTTACAGGCCGCAACACAGTATCTTCTTAAATTGTTAGGATTCTGTCATATTGGTACGAGTCACCAAGAGTAGTTCAGCCAGGCTCCCTAAGTGCATGAGCCCAAGTCACTCAGTTTGCTTGTGTCTGATTGAAGGGCCACAATCGCCGTTACTTTATAATAGTATAAATGTCCTAGAATGTCACACAGATGTTTTAGACTAACTTTTTGGAACTGCTTCTCCTTGTCTGTAGCCCCATGGTTGACTATGGCCCTTTTATATAGACTCGGGTGGAATTTCAATTAGATCGGCGTAATTTGGGGAATTTAGCATCTTTTGTTTCTTGAAATTCCAGATATTAAGGCATGTCCCATAACTATGTTGTGTTCCCAGCAAAATAGTTAGGAAGCACAGGAACAACATGAATGACCAAAATGGGAACAACGTCATTACCGTTACTTGTTCTTTTTGCACTAAAATATGACGCTAAATACCATTTTTGCATTTCACATAATTACGTGAAAGCACACGACAGGAATTCAGCACACCCCTACTTTTACACAGCCACAATATTCAACATTCAGGAAATAAAAAAAAATAAAAAAGAAGAAGAAAGAATTCAACATATGAATTCTTGGGTAAATCAATTATTCAGAACACGATCCTGCTGCTGTAAACCTTACTTTAGCAGGGCTGGACTGGCGTATTGGGCGTATCCCTGGAAGGCTGCAAAGGCGGGGAATACAGTGGGTTGTTACTGGGGGAGCGGTTTTGCAGCAGTGCTGCAATATAAGTACCAGTAACAAAATCAGCAGGCAAGCATAATCCACTCAGCATCAGGGCCGGACTGGCCGTAGCGGGCACTGGGCATTTCCCCGGTGGGCCGTCCAGGGGGCGGGGTTGTTTTTAGGTCCCTGGGTGGCCGTTTATGTTACCGGAGGCCGGCAATATCTGCACCCATAACAAAATCGTTCGAAACTGGCCCTACAAAACAGCTCGACCACAACCCCTCCTCCCCCAGGGGGCTGGCCTAGCAGTATGCCAGGGCCGGTTTCAGTTCCCAGTCTGGCACTGCTCAGCATTCATTCTCGTTCCCGGCCTCCCTGTATTTTGAAATATGTTATCAATTTTCAACATCAAAAAGTGACTCAAGATATTTCTAGTGATTAATATTCCTGCTGGGGAGGGATCAGAGTTTTGTCCAGTGGCAGTTTTGACTCACCTAAGGTAGCGCAGATGGTTTATATGCCTGCTGCTAAACACCTGTATCACGCAGCTCACAGAACTACATTTTATGTGCATAGCTCAGTAGTTTACTGCTTTTGTCACCGAGATCCTTTTGTTATTGTGCGGTTCATAAATTGCAATCATAATTTAACTCAGTGAGCTACGAACTGCCATCAAAGAGCTGCAGGAACACTGTATGCTACAAGTTAGAAACTTATGTTATTTCCCCAGTCTTTCATTATCCTTATGTTGCTTAAAAAGGGGTTATTTAGGTAGAAATTAAGTCTTATTAGTAAACCACTTTGTTATGGTTTGAATCCTAAGTTTGTGCTTCTCCAGATCAAGCACTCTTAAAAATGCCTACACCTCGTAGTGCACTTTGTATCATGTAACATTTTCTCTATGTGTGTGTGTGATGTAAAGTACTCCGACGTCTTACCCTGGTATGAGAGTGTTGTGGGTTTATTTCCACTTTGGTAGTTATGTATAATTTTGTCCTACTTCTCACTACTGTTGTCAGGTTGTGCCTTACATTCTTGTGGTTATAGCATGGCAACAGAATGCTGAGAGGACTGGAGAATACGGTGTGCAGGCAGTTGGAGTGGAACTGCTGTCTGGACTGGTGGTCTTTTATCTATGCTCTGAATTAAACTTCTTCACTTTTGGATTGATCTCTGGACTCCTTATTTGGGATTGGTGATAATCTCTACACTGGCGACGAGTTGACCTGCTTGGGGACAGGACTCCATGACCACCAGTCTCCCCATAAACGAACCCATTGGATTACTTTATTGGATACTGATAGATAATTCACTGGATCTGCTGTGGTGATTGAAAGGTGATTATTTCGACGTTACAAGCCGATTGATTCTACGAGTTTCCAGAGTGAAGATATCAATGTTCAGAATACAAGGATACCACATTTAACAACTGTTTTCATACGCGCAACGCTGATGGAGTAGAGCGTGTAACTTGGAACTGGATTATTAAGCAGTCCGCCGACAATTTAGAAATGTGGCCCTATTGCACTGAGAACGGCTTGTAAGACACGTCGCGTTTGAACTTTGATGTTTTTCCTTACATCACATTTGAAATTGGAGCAAGCGGTTGCCACTTCGAAAAATTACTTCTAAAGGTTCTTACCGGGCTGGAGCACTGTGGCATGACGTGCTAGCTTCTTCCCTGCATCTTCGAAGTGACAATTGCGTGCCGTGAGCCACCCAGTGACGTTTAGGGATTCTCACGCAACGTGCCGCCATATTGGATTTTACAAAGCATTTCTATTTTCAGTGCGAGTTATTGTCGCTTGGAAAGCAGCGTTTTCTACATGGACATCGGAATTGTGTATCAGTGATACGCAAACCGATGACGATTTTCAAGAGTGTGTGTATCTGTGGGAATTGCTCACAGTTCCAAGTAAATTTGCAATTCTGGATTGTTACGATTTTTTGGGTTTGGGGCTATTATTTTTTAGCAGACATTTGATTAAGTTTCAATGTGCATCAGTGACACTTGCGCTCCTTACAGTACTAACTATTATTTTTTTTACATATTTTTATTTATCGGTTTGGGTGTTTTTGAGAGTTTTGCTGTTTCTTTTGGTCAGGCTTTCTGTTAGTGATACAATTTGGTGCAGTTATGTTACAATACTATTGTTTTGTTGGTGTTTACTTTGGGATATCATCTTGAAGTTACACCGCTATTCTTTGATATTCTACTGTTGATATTTTACCTGAGAATAATGGCTTCCTCTGGGATGTCTCAACCGCCGCAATTCTTAACTGATGTGGGTGATCCTGCTTTGCCTTGGAAGAGGTGGAAACCATTGTTTGATTCTTACCTCATAGCCATTGGAGGAGAGAAATTTTCAGCTTTACGAAAACAAGCCACACTCTTACATAATCTGGGAGTAGAGGGTAGGCATGTCTATGACAGTTTAGACGAGATTCCATTAGGGCGTGGAGAGGGTGAATCTGAAAATATATATGACATGTCTGTTTTAATGCTGGAAAACCATTTTGGTTCCAAAATTAATGTTGTGTTAGCGCGTCATAAATTCTTCTCCAGGATCCAAGGTAAACAAGAGAAGATTACCAGTTATGTAGCAACACTGAAAACATTAGCTCGCACCTGCGAATTTGAACAGCTTACAGATTCCCTTATAAGGGATCAGATTGTTAGATGTACTAATGATCCGAAAGTTCAACAAAAATTGTTAGCCAAGAATCCTGATCTTAGAGACACGCTATCTATTGTCGAGGGTATGGAGAATACTAATATATGGGTACGAGAGATAAAAGATGAAAAGAGTTCTGACACTAGTAATGATGATAAGACTATTCACGAGATAAAAAGGAATGAAATCAGAAGGGATGATTCGAAGAATATGTTGAAAACAAGTCTGAGTGAGAATGAGAAAAACGTTCCCGGTCCAGAACAACCCCATCCTAGATTTAAGCCTTCTGATTCTGAACATTCAAGTTTCAGGCATAATAAGAATGGTTTTAAATGTTTCAGATGTGGGAGTGAAAATCACTCACCTAACAGTCCGAATTGTTTTGCAAGGTCTGTAGTATGCAACAAGTGTGGAAAGAGAGGGCACTATGCACGGGTGTGCCGTAATGGGAGGATTCATCCTGTACAGCTAGTTGAGCAGGAAAAACAATTCATTTGTAGTATTAAGCATGATGGTATGGTTGATGGTGATGAGCTAGTGATGCCGGAGTGTGAAGTGTTGATTGGTGGGCAGCAATTTACTGTTCTTGCGGATTCGGGTTCACCTTACACAATGGTTGGAGATGCTAATTGGGATGCTGTTTATGGATTGGACAAAACTGAATTGCTACCCCCGGACATTAATCCAGTAGGTTATGGGGGGGTTAGAATTGATGTTTTAGGATTTGTCATAAAAAGGATTCAGTTCAAGGATAGGGAGACAATGGGTAAGGTGTATGTGGCTAGGAGGGGAGATAATCTTCTTGGGTGGAGGCACCAGAGGGACATGGGGATCAAGTTGGATCCCAATTCGCCGCAAAAGGTTCTGCTTCTGTCTCCTAGTTTGTCGTCGGATGTATGTTCACAGTTTCCAAAGGTTTTTTGTGAACAATTGGGGTTGTTGAAAGATTTTCAACACAAAATTATTCTAAAAGACAATGCTCAACCTTTTGTTAGTAAGGTCAGGAAAGTTCCACACATGCTTATGGAACCTCTGGATGCAGAACTTAAGAAATTACTCGGTGCTGGTGTGATTGAAGAAATTGAGTGCTCTGAATGGTTGGCTCCCATAGTTTTGGCACCCAAGGATGGTGGGAAGGCGATTCGCATGTGTGTGGACTTGCGTGGGTTGAATAAGCATATTTGGATTGACAGACAGCCTCTACCAAATATTACTCAAACTCATACATTAATCAAAGATGCCAGGTGTTTCAGTGTGATGGATTTATCCTCTGCTTATCATCAGATTTTGCTGCATCCTGATTCCAGACATCTAACTTCGTTTGTAACGCCTTTGGGAGCTTTTAGATTTATTTGTATGCCCTTTGGATTGGCCTCTGCGGCGGCTTGCTTCCAAAGGGTTATGAATAAAAAAAATGTTTGGCGGGTTGCCTAAGGTATTGATCTTTCAAGATGACATATTGGTATATGGGAAGGATGTTCAAGATCATGATGATGGGTTATGGAAAGTTCTACAGCGGTTGGAGGAAGTTGGTCTTGTGATTAAGAAGGAGAAATGCAAGTTTTGTGTGTCATCAGTGGACTATTTGGGGCACACTATTTCTGCATATGGAATTAGTCCAAAACTTGATATTGTGGAAAGTATTGTGAAGGCTCCTACACCAGCTAGTAAGGACCAGGTTCGTTCGTTCTTGGGTTTAGCTGAATTTTGTTCGAAATTTATTCCTAACTTTGCTGGTGTTTCTTCTCCTCTTAGAGTTCTGCTTAAAAAGGGTACGTCATTCACGTGGTCAGATGAATGTTCATCAGCTTTCAGTTCTATTAAGGAGGTTATTAGTGAGATGCCCACTTTGGGATATTTTGACACAAAGAGAAAAACGATTTTGTCCACTGATGCTAGTATGTTTGGGTTGGGGGCAGTGTTGTCTCAAGTGGTGGATGGAGAGTCCAGGATTGTTGCGTTTGCCTCGAGATCACTCAGAGGGGCAGAAGAACGTTATTCAGTGATTGAGAGGGAGGCGTTGGCGGTTTACTGGGCTGTCCGTCACTTTAAATTTTATCTTTGGGGTTTGCCTGTTGTAGTGAGGACTGATCATCGTCCTTTGTGTCAGATTTTCTCATGTAGGGATATAGATAATGTCTCTCCCAGAATCAAGCGTTGGATTGAAGGACTGACAGAATTCAATTTTATCGTTGAATATGTTCCTGGGTCAATGAATGTGGTTGCAGATTGTCTCTCGAGATTACCCTTGGATCAAACAGGTGTGGAGGTAGATAATTCTCTGGTTGGATGGGTACATGAATCAGCGGTTGAGTTGGATGAGTGGTCGCTGGCCTCTCGAAATGATAATGAATTGGACATGTATAAGAAATTCATTGTTGAAGGGTGGCCGGCTGAAAAGTATTTACCTGAGTGTATGAGGGGTTTCCTCAATGTAAAAGATGATTTGTGTGTTTTCGAGGAGAAGGTGCTGAGGGGGAGTCGTGTTATTCCTCCGTGTAAACTTAGGGAGAAGGTTATAAACTTAGCTCATGAAGGTCATCTTGGGAGGAATTTGACCAAGGCTAGGGTACGAGAATGGTATTGGTGGCCATCTATGGATAGACAAGTAGAAGAAGTTGTGAAGGATTGTTGGGAATGTGCTAACAATGATAAAAGTAAGAAGACTCGTACTGCACCACTTTCACCTGTTGAAGTTCCCATTGAGCAATGGACCAAGTTAGGTTTGGATATTGCGGGTCCATTCGAGTCATTTGCTTATGATGAACGCTATGTGCTTTTGCTTGTGGATTATACGTCCAAATGGGTAGTTACGAAGTGTGTGCCTGTGGTGAATTCCAGAACTGTTGTAGAGTTTCTTTCAGATGAGTTTTCAAGGGAAGGAATTACTAAGCATCTCATTACAGACAATGGAGTCCAATTTGTCTCCCAAGAGATGAAAGGGTTTTTGAAGGGGTTGTCCATTACACATCTTAAAACAGCTTTGTATTCTCCACAAGCAAATGGTTTTGCGGAGAGAATGAATAGGATTGTGAAGTCTTGTGCCCAGAGATCTTTACAAACAAGATCTTCGCTGAAAAAAATGCTTAGAGAAACGTGGTGGGCTCACCGCAACACTCCTAATTGTGTGACTTCGGTTTCGCCTTTCTCTAATTTGAGAGGAAGGAAGCCACATGACAAATTGAGCCCAGTCTGGTTAAACTTGGATGTGGATGTACGGATGAGTGATCAAGCTGTTTTGAAACGAAATCTATATCAGGACAGATATAAAAAAAAATTTGACTCACGGCATTCCTCTCTTCTCAAGGGTTGGAAAGTGGGTGATGAAGTGTTGATCAAAAGGCCGGGTCTCTTGAGGAAAGGTCAATCACGTTTTACTGGTCCGTTCACTATTGTGGAGGTCAGGAAGAATGTGGTTGTTTTAGATTCTGGTGAAGTGTGGAGCATGTCACGGCTGGTTGAGTGGACACCCGGATTTGGTTGTAACAGTTATAGTTCTGAAATTCAAAGCAATGTTCCTATTGTTCCAGAACGGGATGGTCAACGAAGGTTAAGATTTAGACCATCTTGGCACAAGGATTATGAAATGTTAAGTTAAGCATGTCCTGGAACATAATGGCCAGTGCAGGTTGAGTTTTAGGCCGGCTGGCACACGGAGTATGTAATGTTTGGTTAGGTATGTTTTTTTAATTATTGTTTTATATTTATTGTACATGGGTGTTCTCCTTGTGGGGTTTCTCATTTGTTTGGGAGGGAGATGTGTTGTGGGTTTATTTCCACTTTGGTAGTTATGTAACATTTTGTCCTACTTCTCACTACTGTTGTCAGGTTGTGCCTTACATTCTATGTGGTCATAGCATGGCAACAGAAGGCTGAGAGGACTGGAGAATACGGTGTGCAGGCAGTTGGAGTGGAACTGCTGTCTGGACTTGTGGTCTTTTATCTATGCTCTGAATTAAACTTTTTTACTTTTGGATTGATCTCTGGACTCCTTATTTGGGATTGGTGATAATCTCTACAGAGAGGCACTATAAAACAAATGAAATACATGCAAGGGAGGGGCTATGGAGAGATGAGGGGCACTGTTGTAGGGCGATAGTAAGGAAGTCATTGAAGGGCCCCAACAAAGATTGTTGTATCCTGGTGCACTCCAAGACCATTATTTGCTATGCTTTAAAAGCTAATACAACTGAATGTATAATGCAAAAATGTGTTATAGAATTCACCATTTGACTCCCGACAAACCCCTTTTATAGTAGGCAGTTTCGCTCACTCCACTACCTTGCTCCACAACATACGTGGCTGGTCTGACAAAATTTGCCAGGGCTGCTTTGGGTTCCCAGTACGGCCCCGTTCACAAGGTTAGTTCTGCACACAAGTACAAGAAACATGGTTCGCCAAAATGCTACAGCCGGAAGTAGTGGTACAGAGTAAAATCCTGCACCCTTTAGCACTCGCATAAAAACACAGGGAGGGCCCAGGGCTTTAAGTGAGCCGAGTCCTGCCGGTGCTGAGCACAGGCAGTTCTAAAATGCAGGTGCGGAGATGCGTCCCTATCGAGTTCTTCATTTTTGCACACAAAAAAAACGTAACTTTGCAGCAGTGGCACTGTAACTCAAAAGATATTCGGTATAGTTCTTTCACAGTCTCATCATTTCAGAACTGAAGCATTTTCAATATTATACACAACAAAGCCGTAGTTATTGCTTATTTATCTTATGTAACTAACATGCATTTGCAACGCCAATAGTCCTCACTTGAAGGTGTAATATTACTTGTTGTATTATATATCTGGCTGCAATGACAGAAGCAGCAAAAAATGAGTCGGGCAGCACACTATGCTGAGCACAAATGTTTAGTTTGCGTGTTTTAAGCCACACCCTTAATTACATTGGCCACATCTCTTTGAGAGACTACCCAGTGTTTTTCGTCTCACTTAAAGCCCTGGGTGAGCCTCTTATCCCTCGTTGCATAACATCCTCCTGCTTGCTACTGGCAGACTTGGGAAGAGCAAGGAGCGGAAAACAGCAAACAGTAACCATGTTCTTTGGTCTGATGTATGGATGTTTAGCCTCATGACTGATGTTCTAATCGGATGCAGCACAAACTGCTCATTCACCTGGATTAACAAATACTCCCTCCTCACTTCTTTTTTGAGGCACAAGTCCTTTTTCAGCCCCCGTGACTGCATATGTGACAGCCTCCACTCCTTCCCTGCATCCACAAACACTGTATGCTGACTTTTCTTATAGGAGACCCTGTAGGGACAGGGTATGCTTTGAATGGCATAACCTGGCATCCAATGAATGTAACGGAGATAACATCAACAGTTGTCTACTTCCCCAGTGCCAGGGAATACCATTCACAAAAGGGAACTTTACAAATGCCTTACCATATGTTTTTGCAGCGATGTAGAAGGCTTGATCGCTGGTTCTGGTTTTCCATATGCATGAGATTTGTGCCTTCCAGACAAGAAGAGGTGTCTGGATGGATTGTGGAAGCAGATGTGATTGTTGAGGTATGCTGGGCCAGTGTTATGCAGTGACATGAAAGTGTGGGTGAGGAGCATGAATTGTGCTCGTTTGTGAATAGGGAGCCAGAGGAGCTTGTTCCGCTGTGGCGTGATTTAAGTGCAGCACGGGAGGTTAAGAGTGAATCTGGCCCCTCAGCTCTGAACAGACCTCAGCCTTCTGCTGAGTTTTCTGTCGATCCCGTCATAGAGGGTGCTCCTAGAGTGCAGCTTGTTAGCGATCAGGGCATGTGTGACGGTTTTCCATCACTCAGACTCTGAATATATAGATCAATAAGCTGATTCCTGACATTATTGTTATATATATGTTGTGTTCTGACTGTAAAACCCTTTATTCTGTAAACACTGGTAACTCCTAGATAGGATTTCATTCAGGCCCTGGCAGTCGTTCGGGCTGGACTGTTCCCATGAGGCACAGGGTCAGGCTGATTTGCATATGGCCATGTCTGAACAGGGGTGGTGGAGTGAGCTAAAGAATGATGATGGATTAAACCCAGATCAGTTGACTGGGAGTGAGTGCTTGCAATGTTCAACACTCCGTCCATCATCCCCTTTGGTTTTGCTTTGTTCGCCTTAAGTTGGCAGGGTATGCCCAGACGTGGGACCCTTGCTCACTTTGCCACTGGATTCAAGCTAGCCTGGCTGATGACTGCTGATTAGCCAGAAACCGGTCCCAGGATGCTTGTTTCCGGTCCAGGGAAGACATGGCTTGGCAGTTCGGGCTGGACTGTTCCCATGAGGCACAGGGTCAGGCTGATTTGCATATGGCCATGTCTGAACTGGGGTGGTGCCTAGCTCTGCCTCCCTCATGACCAGGGCTCAGGGCCTGACGTAGCTCTTGATGTGCCGGGACGAGGGATGGAAAGGACCCCCAATGCACGGAGTCCCCAACATCCCTGTGTAGTCCAGGCAAGAGCTGTTCATTGCAGGTCATAATTTTTGGATCAGTGACGTCACCACTAAGCTTCCCAAAGCCACGGCTAACCAATAGCAGGTAGGACCCAGAAGTCATAGGTTTTTCTTGGTAATCAGAACAAAACATGTTATTCCATTATCCCCTTCGGCCTCCCCCAATGCTTCAGTCTCACCCAGCTTCCCACTGCCAACAGCTTCTCCCCAGAGACTTTCTAGAAAGAAACTGTCAATAATAGGACCCATAGAAAGTGTGAGTTTCTATAAATCCATCACGATTATTTTACACAGGGGGCACTGCCTCCACTTCTAATCACTTTCTTTTTTTCCTTAAGGTGTCTTAATTTGCCGATAAACAAAATTATGGTTTTATGTTTTCACACGTTTGTACTTGTCAAACAGCGGTGTAGGACTGCTGCTTCTTTGCATGCCAACATGTTCATGTTTGCAGGTAAATGTGTAATATGGCCAACAACACCACCACCCTTCTGGACAACCTCGCCAACCTCGGACTCAAGCAACTGGTAAACACCCCCACCCACTACGTCGGACACACGCTTGACCCAATCTTCTCCTCCAGCAAGCACATCTCCTTCAGCCATTCCACCGGACTCCACTGGACAGACCACAGCTTCAGAAAGACCACCACTCACCACATCCCGCAACAGGCTCCCCGCAGGAACTGGAACAAGATCACCACCGACCAGCTCACCACATCACTGAATCAGAACCCTGTCGCCAGATCAACGGACCCCAACCAAGCAGCCCTCAACCTCGCACAGTGGATCACCAACTGCGCCGACGACCTCGCACCCCTGAAAACCCACCGCAGCAGGCCCGGAAGCAAGAAAGCCCCGTGGTTCAACGAGGACCTCAAGAACTCCAAGAAGAACTGCCGCACCCTCGAGAATGTCTGGCGAAAGAACCCGACCACAGACAACATGACCGCCCTCAAGCACGCCACCAGCAAACACCACCAGCTGATCCACACCACCAAGAAGACAGCATTCAAGAAACGACTAGACAACAACGCACACAACAGCAAGGAGCTCTTCAGCATCGTCAAGAGCTCTCCAACCCCAGCGCCGGAAACAACGACATCACTCCCTCACAAGACCTCTGCGACTCACTCGCCACGTTCTTCCACAGCAAGATCGCAGACATACACAACAGCTTCGGCGAACAGACCACGCACCCCACCACAGAACCGACGCCCCCCACCACCACCCTCCGCGACTGGACCCCGGCCACCACTGAAGACACCATCCGCACGGTGAACACCATCCACTCCGGATCACCAACCGACCCATGCCCCCACCACGTCTTCAACAAGGCCGCCTCCGTCATCGCGCCTCAACTCCGGGACATCATCAACTGCTCCTTCAACACCGCCACCTTCCCGGAGAGCTGGAAACACGCCGAACTCAGCACCCTCCTGAAGAAACCATAAGCAGACCCCACCGACCTCAAGAACTACCGCCCCATCTCGCTCCTTCCGTTTCCTGCCAAAGTCATCGAGAAGACCGTCAACAGACAGCTGGCCACCTTCTTCGAGACGAAGTCCGGCTTCCGAGCCAATCACAGCACCGAGACCGCCCTCATCGCAGTCACCGACGACATCCGAACCCTGCTCGACAACGGGGAAACAGCGGCCCTCATCCTCCTGGACCTCTCCGCAGCGTTCGATACTGTCTGCCACCGCACCCTAGTACAACGCCTCAGCAACGTCGGAATCCAAGAGAAGGCACTGGAGTGGATCATTTCGTTCCTCGCCGGAAGGACCCAGAGAGTCCGCCTCCTCCCGTTCAGATCAGAGGCCACCGAAGTCATCTGCGGCGTACCACAAGGATCATCACTCAGCCCCACCCTCTTCAACGTGTACATGAGCCCGCTCGCAGCCATCGCACGCCAACACAACCTCAACATCATCTCCTACGCCGACGACACCCAGCTGATCCTCTCCCTCACCAACGACCCCGCCACTGCCAGAACCAACCTGCACGAAGGGATGAAAGAAGTAGCCGAGTGGATGAAGAACAGCCGCTTGAAACTGAACTCAGACAAGACGGAAGTCCTCATCCTTGGACCATCGCCATCTGCCTGGGACAACTCCTGGTGGCCCCCGGCTCTAGGCAGCGCACCCAAACCAACGGACCACGCACGCAACCTAGGCTTCATCCTGGACTCCTCCCGGTCGATGACCGGACAAGTCAACGCCGTCTCGTCTTCATGTTTCAACATCCTTCGCATGCTCCGAAATATCTTCCGTTGGATCCCCACTGAAACCAGGAAGACGGTCACCCAGGCACTTGTCACCAGCCGACTGGACTGCGGAAACACCCTCTACACCGGAACCACAGCCAAACTGCAGAAAAGACTCCAACGCATCCAGAACGCCTCGGCACGACTCATCCTGGACATCCCCCGCCACAGCCACATCTCCGGACACCTGAAAGACCTGCACTGGCTCCCCGTCAGCAAAAGAATCACGTTCCGCCTCCTCACCCACTGACACAAAGCCCTCCACGACCTAGGGCCCAGGTACCTCAACAACCGCCTGACCTTCTACACTCCCACCCGCCAACTTCGATCGACCAGCCACGCCCTCGCCGCCGTTCCACGCATCCGAAGAGCCACCATGGGAGGAAGATCCTTCTCCTACCTGGCAGCCAAGACCTGGAACTCCCTCCCCATCCACCTTCGTCTTACCCAAGACCACCTCTCCTTCAGGAAGCAACTCAAGACATGGCTGTTCGAGCAGTAGCGGACCCCCCCTCCCCCCCCCCAAAAAAAGCGCCTCGAGACCCTCCGGGTGAGTAGCGCGCTATACAAATTTCTTGATTTATTGATTGACTGAAGACCCTGCAGTGCACCAAAGCCCCTCTCACTCATAGTGCCAAGCCTTGGCAACACTTCCCCATTGCTGCAGACGTTGGTAGCAGACCACGACGCCACTGTACTACAGGGCTCCTGACTCTGGTGGCAGGTCAGACCCACGCTGCTGGTACAGCTGTGGGTGCCAAACAATGGCAGAGGGGTGGAAGTCTGCTCTTCTTACAGCTGTAAACCGCATGCCCCACACTAGCAGCATGCCAAAAGCCCGCAGAGGAACCCACAAACTGGTAACTGGCCAGAATACGTTCACTTCCGGTGAGAATACCGCACGTGCATTAAAACGTAGACTCTTAATCCTAAATGTATGAATCCACTGACATTAAATCTGGGACACAGAGCCCAATGGCAGCAGGCCAGAATTTCTCTATACTAAGTAACTTTGTTACATTTCAAACCACAATTTTGTCATTTATAAGCACTTTACAGGTGCCGTCACTACACAGTTTAACGATACCGAATGTATCAAATTCGAAAGGATGTAAACCCAGTTGATTTTGCTAGGACTTGTGACTTGCAGGTCATACAGCGACAGTTTAACCGACATGAGCTGCTTTGCTTTCATTTAAAAGGATGATTGTTTGGGGTGGAGGGTAAAGTGATGATGGTTATTGATGATTGTCTTGATCTGATTAGATTGCTTGTACATTAGCTTATTGATTATTGGTGATGTTGGTATATATACTAATACTATATGTTGGAGTCGTCATGTTGAGTTATATGTAGTGCTTCTGGAATTTGGGAGCTAGTAGCAGTTCCGTAGTAGGGCAGAGGGAAGTATATGCTGCTCTCGGGAAAGACGGGATTGTTGGTCCTGTATGTATGCAGGAAAATTCACATTGTCTGGGTTCGGAATCAGTGACATTGTATGTTACTATTAGAGATATTTCTGGTATATAAGGAGTGCGTATGGTAGTGAAGGTTATCTATGAAACTCTGGTTTTAAGTCCCAGGGATCCGCGAAGCAGACAATGGAGATGTTTATATGTTGTAACTAATAGATTTTGTAGAAATTCGACACAAAGTCTACTGAGAAATTTTGTAAAGGAGGGGTAGACGACTGACAGGAGACAGGAGCGAGAAACTGCAGCGACTGCTGACGTCAAACAGACCGCGCTCTCATTGGATATTAGATCAGAATAGTGCTCGCGCTGAGATTGGTGCGTTGGTGTGAGCCGCGCAAGGATTGGTGGAGCTATTTAGTGACGTAACGTTCCAGGATTGGTGCGTTAGTGTGAGTCGCGCTGTTATTGGTTGAAAAATCATATTGTGTAGTTGTATTACGGAAGGGATTAGAAAGTTTTGGTAAGCGTTAAAATGTATTACCAAGAGGAGAAAAAGAAAAAATCTTTGTTCAGAAAGATTAAAAATTGGTTCGACAAGGATAAAGATGTTAAAACGAGAGAGGGTGAATTGTTACCTCCATCGAAAACGCCTGCATCCTTCATGGCTGCGAGATATGGGTATCATACCTGTATATGGTTGGAGAATTGGGTTAGGTATACCAAAGAAGATGGAGTTTTAGCATTTCCAGAACATGGTTCATTTAATCTGGCTGTGTTGAAAAATTTACGGGAAAAGATGTTATGTCTTGACCCAAGACCAAGGCCGACACAGTTCGAGGCTTTAGTGGAATGGGAAGAGGAAGTTCATGAGCGAGAGAAACAGAGGTCTGGAGGCAACTATAGGTATATGTTTGGGAGGAGACATGGTCGTGAAACTCATCATGATCGAATGACCAGATGGCGAGATGCTAGTATGTCAGAGGGATTATATCCTGTGAGAACAGTTGAAGAGGGAGCAGAAAGGGTTCCTGAGGCAGAAGTGAGAAGATATGGAGTTAATGAATATGAGGATGAGGTTTTAAATGACATGATTTACAAAAGACCACCTCCATATAGACCGGAACCAGAAGAGAGTACACCAATTGTTTCTCCGATAAGAGATACGCATCGTATCATTGAGACAGAAAATGTGACACCTGAGTTAAGTGGTAATCCTTTCAGGGAGAGAGAAAATAGAAGCAGTGGCGAAAATACGAGAGAATTAGCCAGAACTACATCGGAGTTGACTGAAAAGATCAAGGAACTGACAAAAAATCTAGATGCTGTTACGGTACCCGTAACCATAGGTCCGGTTATGCCTGTTTTTGATAAGCAGAGGAAGGGTGAGAATGGTTTGGTCATTCCATATGTTGGGAATAGATTGACAAATTTGGCTGGTCCTTCAGGAGATTCAGGGAAAAGGGCAGGAAAATTCAGACATAACACCTGTAATGAAGAATTAGAGGAGTCTAATTCAGGACTGGATGCTGGTGAAGCTAGTTGTTCAGGGATGCCGATTTTAGAACCGCAGAAGAAAGTGGTTCCAGTGAGAAAATCTACTGAAATAACAGCTGAGGATTTGAATGAATGGATGAAAGTTCTTCAAAAGAGGGATAAAGATTCACAAGCAATTGATGTTGCAAGGTTACGTGTAGAATTAGAAGAGCTTGTTGCAGGGACAGTTCCAACAGAAATTCTAAAAAATCATCATGATGGTGAATTATTATTCATGTGTAAGAATATTACCTGGAGAGCGAGAAATACACATGACAGGTTAAGAGCAATAGCAAATGACTATGGAGTTGACATTGATAAAGTGAAAGTTTTGCAGAAGTCTTACAGGATGGATTTCACAGACAAGGATATAGAAAATTTGAATGGTACTGGTAGAACAGGACAGATTAAAGAGATGATCGCTTTATTGCGAAAATGGGGTGATGTTGAAAAGTGGAAGGATAGATGGTACAAAAAGAGAGAAGAATCAGGGGATAGGACTTATTCAGCATTTCCTGTGAGAGAAAAGGAAAAACCAGTGGATACTTATCCTATGAGAGAAATACCTGGAGGAGGATATGTACATGTTCCATGGACCAGACAGGATATTTTGTCATTTACGAATGATTTCCCTCGATTGAGAGAAAAGCCCGTCGAGTGGTACAGGCAGGTAGACAGGTTTGTGAAATTGTCAAAAGTGCTGTGGATTGACCTGAATAGTCTGTTTGATATAATTGTTCCAGCAGACTTGTGGGCTGAGTGTAAAATAGTTGTGAGTTGGCCTACTGAGGAATATCCAAGAGATCAGAGAACAGGAGCACCAGATCCAGAAGTAATGAGAAAGTATGAGCAGGTGATTGTATACCTGAAAAATAAAGTACCTCCAAAAGAAACAGACTGGGTTAAAATAGATCGAACACATCAGGAAGCAAAAGAATCAGTTCATGCTTTTTACGAGAGGCTGATACTGGCATTTAAACAATTCAGTGGAGATGAACACCTGGGTGACAAGGATTTGAGTCATTTTGTATACAGATTTGTATATGGTCTGAGACCTGAGATTAGTGAAAGAATTCGTGAGCATACTGTGGATTGGCAGAGTAAGAAAATAGATGAGATTCTGAGACATGCAAAATACTTCAGTGATGAGATTGAAGCAAAACAAAGAAAGCTGAAAGAGAAAGCAATGTGGGCACAGGTGAAAGTTGCGGAAAGACAGGAAGCACAGTTGGTGGAACAGGCGAATAATCCAGGAAGTAATGCAGGGAATAGACCTAGGTATGCAGGGAAAGGAAAGGGGAATCTTGAGGAAGCAAAAAAGAAGTTCCCATGTCACAACTGTGGCCAACTGGGACATTGGAGATCTGAGTGTACCAATCCACCATTAGTGAATAATGAGGGAAACTCCTTGAATCAACAGGTGCAGAACGAGGGGAAAAATCAACAGCAGCAACAGCAGAAAGTTGTGAGACAGCAGAGTCAAGAGCCAAAACCGCCCTTGCCGCAGAATAGAGGAGCACAAAAGTATAATCCGGATTCGGGATTCTACAATGATGAGCAGGTAAACAAACCAAGACGTTCTAACCAGGTACAACAGTACTTGTTAAAGAATGAAGGGAGTGAGTCTGAGGGTGATTATTGACGGTGCCGAAGAGAGGAGGAAGAGTGCATACTTGTGCAACTCTAGAAATAGACCAGACAGGACCATTTGTGGATGGAAAAATAAATGAAGAAGGTGTTACTTTTTTAGTAGACACAGGTGCGACAAGATCAACTGTCAGGTCAACAGATATTAGAAATCTTCCTCTCTCGGATGAAGCAATCCAAGTAGTTGGTGTAGCAAATACACAAATCAGAACACGTCTTACTGAACCAGTAAGAGTACAAATAGGGAAATTCTCAGACATGCACAGATTTATCGTCTGTGACACAAGTCCAGTGAACCTGTTAGGTAGGGATCTACTGTGTAAGATGAACTGTACAATTTTTTGTACACCAGATGGAATAGCTTTTGAAACACCAGATGAGGATGTTTTGTACCGAGTGACTCTAGAAAATAGAGAAAGTGAGTTAATTGGTGCATATGCTGTGTTTGATCCAGAGGATTTGCCTCAAGAGCTGAGAGACACAGTGAAAAGGACAGTTTGGGATTTTACTGGAGAGGATGTGGGATTGATGAATAATGTAGATCCTGTGAAAATTTCAGTGAAAGAGGGAATTACTTATCCTAACATTCCTCAGTATAAAATGACACCAGAAATAATTGAGGGAATAACTCCTATAATTGAGAAAATGATTCAGCAGGGAGTTCTGAGAGAACTACTGAGTAGTCCGTGTAATTCACCGATAATGGGGCTAAAAAAGCCTAATGGGAAATTCAGGATCGTACAGGATTTGAGAAAAGTTAATCAAATTGTGGTGGCATGTTGTCCTATTGTGCCAAATCCATCAGTGATTTTGTATCAGATTCCACATGATGCTGAGTGGTATACAGTGATTGATTTGTGTCATGCTTTCTTTTCAATTCCATTGCATCATGACAGCCAGCCGATTTTTGCATTTAGATTTGGCCAGCGTATCTTAGCATGGTGTCGTATCCCACAGGGGTATACAGAGAGTCCTTCAATATTCAATCAGTTATTGAAAAAGTCATTGGAGAGTTTGATCATGCCTGAAAACTCAGTATTAGTGCAGTATATCGATGACCTACTTGTGGCATCAAAGACACGTGAAGCTTGTGAAGTAGATACTATAGCTTTACTGAATCATCTGGCAGATGGAGGGTTAAAAGTATCTCCAGCTAAATTGCAGTTCTGCAAGAAAGAGGTGCATTATCTTGGACACAATATTGAGAAAGGTCTGAGAAAAGTGACTGATGACAGGATTAAAATTATCAGGGAAATGAAAGCCCCAAAGACCCAGAGGGAAGTGAGAATGTTCCTGGGAATGGTGGGTTATTGTCGTCAGTGGATAATTAATTTTTCGCTGATAGCAAAGCCACTGATTAAGCTGACTAAAAGTGAGATGACAGACCCATTGGAACTAGATGGAGAACAAATGGCAGCATTCGAAGAGCTGAAAAGCAGAATGTGTGAAGCCCCTGCTTTGGGTATGCCTGATTATGAAAAGGAGTTTGAATTGTACTGCAGTGAGAGAAATGGATGTGCACTTTCAGTGTTAATTCAGAAACATGGATTACTGAGAAGGCCTATTGCGTACTTCTCATCGACACTTGACCCTGTAGCTGTGGGTTTACCAGGTTGTCTGAAATCTGTGGCTGCAACATGCAGAAGCCTAGAACAGAGTGAGGGAATCATAATGGGATATCCTGTAAGGGTATTCGTACCTCATAATGTGGCAATTCTTTTGACGAGAAGCAGAACTCAGTACATGTCACATAGTCGGTTGACTAAATATGAAAAAGTCATTCTGGGAGCATCAAATGTGACTCTTGAGAGATGTGTGAATGTGAATCCAGCGACATTGTTGCCGGATATTGAAAATGTGGGTGTGAAAACAGAAGATGATCACAATTGTTTGGATGTGCTTGATTACTGTACAAAACCGAGACCAGACATAAGAGATCTTCCCTTGCATGAGAGTGATCATGTGTTGTTTGTGGATGGATCATGCCTGAGGAATGATGAGGGTGTGCTATGTGCAGCATATGCAGTGTGTAAGGTTTCAGAAGTAATGGAAGCATCATCATTGAAAGGAGTGAAATCTGCACAAGTTGCTGAAATAATTGCATTGATAAAAGCTTGTGAAATTGGGAAAGATTTGAGAACGACTGTGATGACTGATAGTCAGTATGGATTTGGAGTTGTGCATGACTTTGGCCAACTTTGGCTACAAAGAGGTTTCTTGACGTCGAGTGGGACTCCAATAAAGAATGCTGAAGTGATTGGGAAATTGCTTGAGGCGATACAGCTGCCTAAAGAATTAGCAGTTGTGAAATGTGCTGCCCATGGAGTAGGAGACGATTTTGTGACAGTTGGAAACAGATACGCTAACGACATTGCACAATACTGTGCAAGAAATAATCAATCTATTAATCGGGAACGAGAAGGTGAAATGTCTTTTTGTTCTGTGATGTTTACTAATGTCTTAGAGACATGGGATGAAGTGAAACAGTTGCAGGATGAGGCAGAGGAGGAAGAAAAGAAAGATTGGATTAAGGCAGGTTGTGCCCCGAGAGAGACAGACCATGTTTGGGTCTATAGAGATGGCAGACCAGTAATGCCGAACTCCATGCTGTCAGCAATGGCAAGGATGTATCATGGCCAGGGACACTTGGGGAGGGATGCGATGATTAGGTCCTTCAAACAAACCTGGTACAATGCAAAGTTCAGGACAATTGCAGAAAGTATCTGTCAAAGATGTTTGATTTGCCAGCAATTTAACACTGGGAAGAAGACAGTGGTGAGTCTGGGAACAATAGGCAGAGAAGGAGGTCCTTTTACAAGAATGCAGATTGATTTCATTGAAATGCCCCAAGTGAACAGACTGAGATATGTACTAGTAGTAGTCTGTTTGTTTTCAAGATGGGTTGAGGCCTATCCGACTAGGAGAAATGATGGAGTAACAGTGGCAAAATTACTGTTAAGAGAGTTGATTCCTAGGTACGGATTTCCAGTAACGATTGAGTCTGATAGAGGTGGACACTTCTATAATGAACTCATGAGTTTGATTTGTGAAGCATTAAGCATACAGCAGAAGCTACATTGTGCATACAGACCAGAGGCTTCTGGTGTTGTTGAGCAGATAAACGGCACAATCAAGAACAGGATTGGTAAGATGTGCTTAGCCACTGGCATGAAATGGCCTGATGTTTTGCCTCTAGTGCTAATGACTATCAGATCTACTCCAGATAGAACTACTGGTTTAAGTCCGCACGAGATAATCATGGGACGTGCAATGCGACATGCATATGTACCTGTCAATAAGTTAATGACAATAACTGATGACATGATTTTGGATTACTGTAAAGGCCTGGCTGACGCAGTTCATTCTGTGTTTCACCAGATTGGAGAAGAAGCTACTACACTTGAGAAGAAGCAAGCTCATGATCTGAGTCCAGGGGACTGGGTGAGGATTAAGGTGCACAGAAGAAGAAATTGCTTAGTTCCAAGGTGGGGAAGACCAAGACAAGTCATTCTAACTACGACGACTGCAGTGAAGTGTGCTGGTGTGAAAAACTGGGTGCATGCGAGTCATACTCTGAGAGTTCCAAATCCAAAAGATGGGACTGGTAGAGAGTATTTTGAAGAGTCAGATTCCAGTGATGATGAAGACCCAGAACCAGTAAGAAAGGATCAAGGTTCAGGGAAAGAAGTCTTTCCTACAAGTTCAAGAGAACCATTGAGAATCTCAGAAAGAAGATCTGATTCTGAGAGAGAGCCTGAAGTTCCAAAAAGCAGTGGAGGAAAAAGAAAAGAAAAGAGCAGTTCCACAGAAATTACTCCTGAATCAGAAGAGGAGGAGATTGAAGAACCACTTGAGATTATTTCTGAAGAAGTAGGGTCAGAAGAAGATAGAGAGGGACAGATTGCGGAAGAACCCCGAGGAGGTGTAGGGAACTCTTCTAATAAGCTAGGTGAAGGGACAAGTAGACAGCAAGAAGATTGCGTGTCGGAGATCCGAGGAGGGAAAGAAGTAGGGAAGTCTCAAAGAGTGGTGAAAAAGACTGTGGAGCGAAAGAAAACTGCTGAAGAACAAGAGCGAAAGAAAACTGCTGAAGAACAAAAGCAAAAGAAAACTGCTGAAAAACAAGAGGCATTTGAAACAGAATCGGATGAAAGTGAAAGTGAAAAATCAAAGGGTCGAGTTCTGAGAAAGAGAACTTGGATTGGAGAAAGAAATAATACGGAGATAAGACCGAAAAAGGTCATAAGAGGAGATTTTTGGCCTAACAACAGAGTAAAGAGGCTGAGATACAGACTGATAAGAGGAAATACATCGAAAGCTGAACAAGTGAATGAAGTATCGAGTCAAAACGAAGTAAAAAGGAAGGAGCAAAAAGAGTCAAGAGAACCTGAGGAAATAAAGAGAATTAGAAGACCCAACCAAAAGTACAGATCACCGGAATGGTCTTATGTGGCACTGTCTGAAGAAGGAAAAGAAGAAACAGTGACTCGAGATAATCCGGAGGGGATCTTGAGAAAAGTGGTTGAGGAAAAGGAAGAATCTGTTGGAATCTTAAAAGTTATCCTGACTGACATTGGAGAAGAGTCAGATGCACAGGATGTTGTTGATGATCTGATACAATTTGATGTTGCTGAAGAAGGAGTGAAAAGTGATGAATATCCAAATTGAGTGAACTGAAGAAATCACTTGGAGAAAGTGAAAAGGAGAAAGTCTGAAATTCAGCTGTCTGAAGTAATCCAAAGTTTGAAGAAATACAGTAGTGGAGTAGTAGAGGCTAAGTCAAAAGACAAGGTCAAAGTAGTAAAATGGCTAACATAGAGAATAATCAAAGTAAATGTGCCTTCTTAAAAAGATGGTGTAGAATGTGCTGCTGCTGTACTGGATTATTAATGCTACTATGGGGTATTTTAGCTTTATTAGTTACATTTAGAGTTTCAATAGGTACATTTGAAATACATACTGAGAATGAGACAAATGTAGAGAAGAATTCGCAAAAAGTAGTTCCAACTAGAACTAGTAATACTTACATGCATAAAGATAGGTCAATTAATGATTTTTCTAGTAATGTTTTTTCAAAGTTGTTATACGAATATGTGAAAACAATGGAAGTAAGGGATTGCTACGTTTGTATGCAATTACCTGCATCCGTTTCAGAGGGTGTTACTTATCACCATTTACCAGCTACGTATGGAATTTCTTGTAGTGTATTATGTAGTGTGTTTTATTTGTTAGGGAAAATAGATTATAAGATGTCTAACAAAGATAGTATTTTTGGGCACTTGCCAATGAACAAAGAGCTGAATCCAGCTAAAGAAGCTAACATTTTTGGTGAGATTTTTATTGAAAAAGAAGAATTAACATTAGATTACATTTTTAAGAATAATTTAACTTGTAGTTTGGAAGAAGAGGAGAACGCTTTCCTGAACATGGTGGAGGAGAGGAGATTGAATATGCATGAAAAGGCAGGGAAATATAAAGTGAGTGAGACAATTTGGGACATTGAGATGGGAAAAGAATTGAGAAATGGAGCTAGTCCAACTTTAGCTTTAGATGCACCACAGAAGGGTAAGCTGTGCATTACAAGAGGGAAATCCCAATATGATACATATTTTGTTGGGACTAGTGAATGTCATGATACATACTTCATTGCAACAGGATGGGGTTTCAGAGGTGGAGAAGATACAATTTTTCCAGGAGTGTATTATGTTTGTGGGAACAAGGCTTATTACAAGTTGCCTGACCATTGGTATGGCACGTGTTATGTGGGCCTGGTTTTTCCAAAGATTTTTCATATAGATAGAATAGAAGATGTAGAACATATTAATTTACTAATGCGCTTCAAGAGGGAAACTTGGTCTGAAATTGTGGGTGACATTTTTGGAGCTTTAATTCCAGCAGTGGGAATTTCTTTAAATGCTAATGGGATTCGGAAATTGTCAACAGTGGTGGATCGCTTATCGACAAATACCGCTGGAGGGTTTCTTTTGGTGAATACGGAACTAATTGCCGTACGTGCTATGTCTATGCAAAATAGACTTGCTCTTGATATATTATTGGCTAAGGAGGGTGGAGTTTGTGGAATGCTGAAAGTTCAACATTGTTGTACTTACATTCCAGATGAAAGCAAAGACCTGAAGGTCTATATCAAAAATATTACTGATTTGCATGAAGAATTAGTACCACTTGAAGCTGAAAGTATCTAGACTAAAATAGCTAATAAGGTGATAGCTGTTAAGAGTTTTATTGCAAAAATAGGTAGTACTATTATAGGTAAGATATTGTTTCCTTTAACTTGTATAATTGTTGCTTTACTGATATTGAGATTGGTGTGTGTGTGTTGTAAAAACAGGGGAGGGAGAAAGAAGTTAATTAAAAGAAACAATGAAAAGAGAAATAAAAAGTTAAAAAGAGAACCACAAGAAATTGAATTAGAAGAATTAAGGGAGAGTGTCTACTTAGAAACAAAGAGGGATGATGAAAGAGTGTCTGGTGTGTAGTGTTGTGTAAGGAGGAAAAAGACATTTCAAATTTCTCCTAAAATGGGACTAAAATTTCACGAAATTTTTTTTGGGTGGATTATTTGGTGATAAAAATCACCAAAGGGGGGATTGCTGGAGCAGAGTTTTCTGTTGAAAATTCATCGGGTTTTGAAGCTTCAGTTGTCTAAACGTGGTAAAAATAAAAGTACTCATTTTAATTATTAATTATTTGTTTTGTGTAAATGTTTTTTATTAATCAATACGTATGTATTAACAAGAGAAAACCGACACGAGAGAAACGCTTATATGTTGCTATTGACAATGTGCATGTTTTATTAAATAAACGTTGCTGAGTGCTGTTTATTTTTAAGCACGAAACGCTTTTGAATTAATGCTTTTTCATGTGTTGCTAAAGCTAGATAATTGCATACACATAAGGGTATTAGTGGGGTTAACACTGTTTAATCACTATGCTGTGGTAACGTTGTTTTGTCTCTTTTAATTAAGATGGTCTATTGTGGCCTATTGTGGCCTACTAAAAGATGGCTGACTTTTGAAGCCTGGTTTTGAGTGAGAATTTGTGATGGAAAAGGCCTTGCTGAATATGGACGCGAGTCATCTGTCCACAGTCCTTGCCTGGTTAAAACTTTCCGTGAGGACAGCAGCAGATCTGGGCATGTTTCCAGATGTATTGGGACAGCAGCCTTGGCAGCCTTGGAAAACAAAGGAGCTTTAAAGAAAGACTCTAAGCTGTGAGCTCACCAGAGGAAATATGTGGAAGTTGAGAAGAAACATTTGTAGATTTAGTTCCTGTTCTGTCTTTTTATTTTTGTGACTTTTTCTGAGCGGAGATTTTTCAAAATGTAGCGATGCTACATCCTTTCCTTCTCGCTCTGCTCAGCGGTTTGGCGGATGAAGAAATAAATTAAATGTTTCTTTCCTTTGTTTGAATTATTATAAATATATTAGACCAGAGAGGGTTCCATTCCATTGCGGTTTTACTTTCTTCCCAAACCTGCGTTGGTGAGGATCGATGCTGTAAGGACGGTGACTTGGGAGATTTCTACTGAGAGACTTGTCCTGATGACCCATTCTGACATTTAGCTAGAATAGGTAATTATGAGAAAATGATTTATTCTGATTAATTTCTTTTGACTAACTTTAGATAAAGAATCATAACTTTAATACGGTGTTGGTGATTATTTCTTGTCAATTATTGAGTACTCTATTTGATTTTTGATGTATAGATTGTTTAGATCATGACAATTGCAATAGCTAGGTCTTATCGACCTCGGTGTAGGTGTGGGGTTTAGGAGTTTAGGAGTGTTCTTTCCACAGGTTCGATGCTAGTAGAGTATTTGAGTATATGTTAGTGAAATGGGCCCTAGTGTATGGTGAGTGAATGTGCGTGTAACTGTGAAATTACTCTATCCGTGGAAGTAGGGAGATTTTGTACACCCCAATCTGCATCAGTAGTTTGCTTTAGTTAAGCCATGAGGACACAGCGGAGTTGAATCTTAAATGCCATTAAAGCCCAGTGTTCTCTCTGCTTTTACCACTTAGAAAATTCTGCCAATAAAATTGTAAGAGGCCTGGGTTACATAAAGAGTCCAGGGCCAAACCCTGCTCAATAGGGGTAGCAGGGAACCTCCCCCCCTCCCCCCCAGCTCACCCTGCCATGTTACCCTCCCTATCTCCACCTACCGTCAGTATTGCAACCAAGTGGAAAATGTAGCATTAGACTTCATCGAAATGGGAATTCTGCAAATATTTTGATCCAGAAAAGTCAGGTCCGGATGTTTTTCCACTTTCTATAGGGTTTAACTCAAGACACAGATTTAGGTTTGGGGATACTGGTTGGAAACGTTATTTATAGCCACATGGTATCCCTGCACCTGAATTCTGCCTATTCATAATTGGGATTCATGCATTTTATAACATGGCTTTGGGAACTTTTTCGGGAGTTCCAGGATAGTCTCAATGGGTAGCGGGCTCAGATTGTGTCAATAAGAGTTTTTAACCAAGTACACCCCTCCAAACACTTGGCCCTCAGGTTAGAAAAGTCGAGCAGTCCAAGGCTTTCTCATGAAGTAATGTGGAGTTAGCCACCCAGAAGTCTGTAAACAACCAGTACCAATTAACGACTCCGTGCCTAGCCAATGCTGCACTCATAGGATAATCTCATATGGTACTCTCTGTGTGGTAGTTCATGTCTATGGAGTCTACCTTGGAGTGGTCGGTTATCTGGATGGTCCAGGGGGAAGTACTGGCCAGGGGGTTCACCAATGCATCACAATATTTGGCCCCCGCCACACGTGCAACGCCCATTGGGCTCAAAGGGCTTCAACCCCCACCCCCGTTGTGTGGGTCAGCCCAGGCTGAGACAGCTTCCCGGGTACACACACAGCCGCACCGGAGTACTTCACAGGTCTTTAAAAGACCATTTACTTGCTAACAATGCTTTTTTTGTTTCTTTACCCCTTTTTAGAGATCCTGCATCGCCACTCTGAATATCGCTGGAAGAACTAGCCCCCTTCAAATCTTTAGTAGCCCCCCTTGAACTGTGGCTCTTGTTGCGCCTCTGCCCCCCGCCCCAATTGGGGACGATGTTGCTGCCCTCCACCCACCTCCTCGCTTTTTTGGGTATTAACCAACTTTTCTGTTGTCTCAGTTCAATGCAGGCTGTGACTGCATTCTGCTGACAGAGGGCACTGCTTGACATGGTGTGCACAGCACAGCCCACAGAACAAGAGGTGTGGGGAGCCAGCCTCAGCTCTGCAGTCTGGTGAAGAGGCTGCATCTTTGGTGCCATAATTATGTGCGCAGAGTTGGTGCCACTTGAGAAGCCTGTAGTGGAGATGCAATTTTCAAGGCTTGGTGAATCTTGCCACTTGAGTTCTTCCTTAAGCCCAAACTCAAAATCTATCAGGAAAATAGGCTGGGTGCCCACCCCTCGCGGTCTTGCTGAGTACCTAGTTCTGGATGCAAGCCTCTTGGTTACTTGGCCTCTTCTCTGTACTCTTGGTTCTTCGTTGCAGGGACCATAGATTGTGATGCAGCCTTCTTAAGTGCTGTATAGCTTCTTGGAGCTTAGTTATCCAACTGAACTATGGACACTAGTCCTTCTGTACCCTCTGTCCCCACAGGGGTACACAGTTCTGCTCACACTGAAGGGTCAATTTCGGTTCCATGAGCCTCACCCTCGTAGAGTCGTGCAGTTCTTTTCCCTGTTGTGGCAGTGGAATCTTTGCCTTGTTCCATCTCAGCTCCTTTGCGCCCCTGGTGCCCATAAGAGTTTCCCCATTCACCACTGGCGTGGTTACCTTAGATTCAGGTTGAAAGATCTTGGCACTCTGGCTAGGAATTTCTGCCCCATCTTTATACTAAATTTGCAGACATTAGTTGTGTATTCCAACAATCAGCTCTGAGACTGGTTCTGGGCAGTACTAACATTTTGCTTATTCCACTCAGACTATCCAGCCTAGGTCTGTGTGGGGTTTGGATGTCTTTAGGTAGGAGAAACCCAAAATAAAGGTAAAAAAGAGCGTATGTCTGTCTTAATTGACTGCCCATTAAAGGGTGGGTGTCTTTTCAGAGAAGGATAAGTTAGGAGTGTGCAGGAGGAACTCTCTAGCTTCAAAAGAGGCCTCTGTATTCTCTCCTCCACATCTAAATGCTAAACACCCTAAAAGGTATCTTAGGAATGTCACGAAAGAATCCTACCATTGGCATCTACTGTGAGTTCTGTTCTCTCCAACCCTTAATATTAGGTACCATTCGGAAATAGCAAACACAGAAAAACCTATTGACTTTGTCCATGTGTATCAAATATGTTCCAGACAAGCATACTGATCCGGAGTACACCCAGAAAGGCACACACACACCATCCATCCATGCCACACATGAGTAGGCAAAGGACTAGTTTGCAAAGGACCAGCAAACACTTTTACAAAATTCTGCAAGATACCAGTTAGCAACTCTCAAGGGCACACGCAGGTAAAAAGACCTGCTTCCCAATGTAAATGGTATCGCTTCCACCACTGGCAGTCCCCCACATCTCAGTATGCAGACAGCAGCCACACCTGGTAAAAGGAGGGTGCTCATTGTTCCAGGGGCAGCTCGTCTATAATGGCGGAGGAGCATCACCCCACTGGTCAGAGTGAGTCACAGAAAAATAAAAGGATAATACCATAATATTTAATTTTGTTGTGACTGGCTCTGGCCGGCATGCCTGTGTACGGCGGAGCCGGCCGGGCCATGACAGGGAGGAGTGGTGGGCACTTAGAAATGCGCATGCAAGTTTGGCCGGCGGTCTTAGGCTGGCCAAACAGACAAGCGCACTTCTATTTCTCCAATCCACTTGTGTTCACATGCTGGTTGGAGAAAAGCTGAGGACTGGAAGGTTGTATGTTGGAACAACAAGTTCCTCAACAAGGACTCCTTAAACCACACTGTCTGTACTATGACCGTGTCTCAACCACGATTTTTTACCACACATTCTTTTAACACAAATTTCAGTGATAAATGAATGCATGGTAAACCCACCCCTAAAATTTAAACCAACCCCTTCCCACTGCCTAAAAACTACCCCGTACCTCCCCACCTCCCACCCCCTGAAAACGTACACTTACATGAATCCCCCAACCTCCTAAAAATTAATACAAACCCCTCCTACCCCCTTAAAACTAACACACACCCTTTCCACTCCCTAAAAACGAACACAAACCCCTCCCATCTCCTAAAAACGATCCCGACCCCCACCCCTAAAAACTAACACCAACCCTCCCACGCCCTAAAAAAACTAACACCAACCCCCTCACCCCCTAAAAACAAACACGAACCCCCACCCCTTAAAACCTACCTCGACCCACTCCCACCCCCCCAGCCCTCCTCCCTCACGCACCCACTTGCCTTATGCTGAAGCCACCACTGCACTGTTCACTCCTCTATACCACAAAGCCTCACTCTGGGTCTCAGTCCATGACACAAAAATACTTCTAGTGCACATGCACAATCGTTGCGTGTTGATGTTAGGGTCAAAAAGCTATAACTTGCCACAATGAACTTTATTCCAGCTGCGCACTCTCCAGAGCCATGCAGGAAGACTTTCTCCAGTCCAAGGATGGCCATTTTTTTAGGTCTCGCCTGACCCAGCGCATGCGCTGGTCTGGCGAGACATATTGAGAGGGCTCCAAAAAGTGCTACCAGGCCAGCCTAGAGCTACAGTGCATGTGCGCGGGCGCGCACGCCACTTTTACCGCGATTACTTTCACTTTAGCGGCCACACGTCTGCTTTGATGTTTGATCGCGATTACTTTCACTTTCGCGGCCGCTTTGCATAGCCAATAGGTCTCACTTTTGGGACCTTATAAGTGTTTAGTTATGCAACTGTTGCATGGCTAAACACTTATAAGGTCCCAAAGGCGAGACCTATTGGCTATGCCAATGCTTGTTTTCATCTGAAGTGAGGTCGACATCATGGCTAGTTCGGAGGTGTGAGACTGTGCCAGCACAAGAGGCAGGACAACACCTGGTGAATTTATGTGTGTGTAAATCTGTGAAGGCTCCCTGCTTTCATCCAGCAGTAATGGATTTAAATCTAGCACTAGCCTATTTATACTATAAGTCACCAATTGTAGAGTGAGACTTTGAGAGCAATATGCTCACTGAGTAGGAGCCAGGCGGACATCCTTGTGTCATTGGGAGCTGGAAGCTCAGCGCTGTATCAGATGGACTCATGCCAGGTATGAGTAGCTCAGGCAGCTCTGTTTTTACTTTCCAGCAGGGCTTTAAGTGGGCCGGGTCTCTCCGGGTCTGAGCACCAGCAGTTTTTTAAAGGAGGCCTTGAAACGCGTCTCTATCGGGCTCTGTTTTGTGCCCTGGCACAGGCGGTCTGTTTTTTCCAGTCTGCTGTCGCTGCAGTCCGGCAAAAAGTGCCAGGGCACAAAACAGAGCCCGATAGACATCCGTTTCGAGACAGCAGGCACATCAATGTGCGCTGCTCACACTGCTCAATTCTCACTAGTGGAGAAGTTACGGCATGACGTCATGCCAGGTGAGCGTTGAAGGGGAAGGGAAAACCTTTAAAGAGAGTCATTTTCTCTCTGGATTTCCCTTCTCTTTTTAAAACTCAGGAGCAGCAACATTGTTGTAGTGTCAGTCACCAGGGCTTTAAGTGGAACTTTTCAATATTATTTACAAGCCATAGTTGCTGCCAATTGATCGTATGCAACTAACAACCATGGACAAAGCCAATAGTGCCGACTTGTTAAAGGTATGATGTTTCTTGTATCATATATGTGGATGCAATGATAGAAACAGCAAAATACACTATGCGAAGCACAGATTTTTAGGTGTTTTTAAGCCACGCCCTTAATTACATTGGCCATGCCCCTTTGAGACCCCCCCCAGTTTTTTCATCCCACTTAAAGCCCAGCTTTACAGTATGGTCTTTGTGGTCCTGCACTCATAACGGAGAAAACCAAAAGGTAAGAATGCGCTGTACATAGGAGCCAGTAGCAAGAGCATTCAGAGACTACAATGTATTCAGAATGCGGCGGCCCGCCTAGTCCTGATGCTCCCTAGAAGAACCTCTTCCAAGAATTCCCGAGCTACTCTACACAGGCTCCCGTGAAGGAGAGAAGTCTTTTTAAGGCTCTATGCATTAGTCAACGTATCCTGCTGGGAAAGGGTCCGAATCACCTACATAACCTACTGTCCCCCTACACACCTACCAGGACCTTACGATCCTGGGGGTCGGGACAGGTTCAAATCCCAGTAATTAAAAGATTGAGAAGGGGGGGAGGGGGGGGGGGGGGGGGGAGGTCGATCCTTTCGCTAACTAGCCGCTAAACAGTGGAACGCTCTTCCCCAGGATCTCCGGATGGAACAATCTGAAAACCTATTCCGGAAAAAATTAAAGACATGGCTCTTTCAGATATAGAGCCACTAATCAGCCTGCCCAGTGTTAGTACTACCGAAAGCACCAAGGGCCGCAGCGCGGGGACACACTAGCTAGTATAACCAGGCGCTTTACAAGATTTTTTTATTATTATTATTATTAAAAGTACCAATAAGTTAAAAAAAAAGGAAAGGACTGCATAAACTGTTCAAACACTGCAAACGGGACTGCTTCTGTGCACGCATAATTTTTTTAAAGAATGTCACAAACAACAAGTCATATGCCCATGATCACAATATTTGATGAAATGAGGACGCAATGATTAAATACCTAAATCATATAGCAAAGCAACCTTCCCCAGAAATCGTCAATACCACTGCCATTTCACTTGTGGGGATTATTTGGAAATTCATCAAGCAAAAGCTAAAAACATTGTTGATCCTTTAATCATGTGTGAGTATTCTTTGGTTTGTTTAGGTCTCGCCTGACCCAGCGCATGCGCTGGTCTGGCGAGACTTTTTGAGAGGGCTCCAAAAAGTGCTACCAGACCAGCCTAGAGCTACAGTGCATGTGCGCAGGCGGGCTTTTCCGCCATTACTTTCACTTTCGCGGCCGCACGGCCGCTTTGATGTTGATCGCGATCGCTTTCGCTTCATTGCATTCTTCTTTGGTTCCCTCTTTCCACACTGCTTTATTTCTTTCTTTCCTTCTATCTTTCTTCCTCGCATTCTTCATTCCTTTGCCGCCTCTAACTTTCACTCCAATTTTCATAATTTCTCTTTCTCCCTGTCACTGTTCGGCTTCTTAAGCACACCTTTGCCCCCATTCTACAGCTGTGTGACGATACATTTTTGTCTTGCAATATTTATTAGCAACTGCACAAACTAAAAGATAACATCTTACATAAAAATTATTTTATTTACCTCAGTGGAACCCCCTCTGAAGATCGTTTGCTAGTATTTCGCTACCCCTGCTGTTAAAATACAATTCTACCTTTTAGCAGAATGAATCGGGCACGAAAAGCGAGATTCAAACTAAGTAAGCGTTTAGTGCGTTTTTTTTTCTTTTACTGTCCCTCCAAGGAGTCCTTTGCCGCGGTTGAGAATTTCCTAATCGGATTAGTTTACCCAACCATGCACACGTTGACCTAAAATTAATTTAAAGCTCAGTTTCCCCCACCCTTTGATTGTTCTCTTGGTCTGAGGAGTAAACAGTTCATGCACAGGCATGTTTCTGTGTACGGAAAGGCTGACTATTATGTTTCGTTTTTATTGGTTCATTCATGGCATTGTGATTGCATGGCCTGTCTTTTAACTTCCACCTCCTTCTGGAAATGCAAACAAGTGGGGGCCCAAGGTGAGGGGATTCATTTACAGAGGTGCCTCTTGGCAATGTAAACAGCTAGGAACTGCCTTTTTTTTTTTATTTCAAGATAGATATTACTGATGTTTTACCTGAGTAAAGTACAGAGACAGTAAAGATATACAGAGGAATAAAAAACAAGCATTGGCATAGCTAATAGGTCTTGCCTTTGGGACCTTATAAGTGTTTAGCCATGCAACACTTGATGTTGTTGCACCAAGGGTATTGTGCTGGAGAACTAAACACTTATAAGGTCCCAAAGGCGAGTCCTATTGGCTATGCCAATGCTTGTTGTAATTGGCTACTGAGCACTTTTTCGGTGGCATTCATTTAATGGGTGAAACACCGAAATATGAAAGTGCAGTGGTGTTGTTCAACTGCAGGCTGTGTTGCATTTGGACCATGAGGTAATAAAGCGCTTTTCACGGAGCAACATACATATGGCTTGGCTGACATTAACTTCGATCTACAACTGATTTTGTGTGTTTTACAGTTTGCCCAAATAAACAAGCCTTAACAAAGCCAAAAAGTCTGGCCTTGGTAAGCTGGTATGAGGGTTAAATTGTTTCTAAAGCATAAACCACCAAAATTAAATAGGACAAAAATGCAACCTTCTAAAACATCAGTCATATGCTTGTGGTAAAAAAAAAACGTTAAATTAAAAAATAACCACCGTGTAAACTCTTTATACTTTTAATATCGTAATACAGTCAGTTTCTGGTAGGCAGGAGGACTTAGAACAGGAACCTTTTTTAGTTTTAATGCACACCACAGAGGCGCACCAGTGGAATATAATATTCATATTGGTGGAAAGGAAAGATTCTATTGGCTTTTAATAACTGTAACCTCAAGGCGTGGTTTGAACACCCAAGGATGGAAAAAAATGAAAAAAGATAAAGACTGGAAAGAACAAAAGCATTTGCAAAGTAATGTATTGGCCACCAGCCAAAACTATTTTTCCAATGCAGATCAGTGTGCGGAATTAGGTGGCCCCCCACTCGCAGGCACACGATTTTTCATTATAAATGCCTCCAATATACCGTAGACTTGATTACATGCCATCGTGAATACTCTGATTGCCAAAGGGTATGCCATGACTGCTAGTGTGTAATCTACTGTTACAAGGTATAGGTCTTAAACATGTCTTTAAAGTGCATGTGTTAAAGAACGAGGCACTAATGAACCGACTCTTAATTGAGGCCGCTAAATCTCTCTCTCCCATTGCTAGATATAGTAATTCCTCAGATTTCTGCACCTTAATAATTTAACACCTGTCTGACGAATCTCCACAAAACGTTGCAACTCTATTGTGCCCGATACAATGGCAGAGGATGTAAAGTTTTGCAGTGTTTGGGGAAGAGGATGCAAAGATAAAAGGGGGGTACCAAAATATGTTTTGACACCCCCATGCATTTTACATAGACTTTTTGTATTAAACGTAGTATAAAAATGACTAAATGGATTTACATGAAGTTTGGCAGGATTAGACATTACGGTGCACAGATGATCCGAGTAGGTATTTTTTAAGTTATAAGCCATTTTAACTAAGTGATAACTGTTGTCACTGTATTTTTGCATCTTGATAGGGTGGGGAGCTTGTGCTTTCCAGTGACTGCGGGAGAGAAGCACTGAGTCGGCTGTCGGTGTTGGTGGCAGGAACTGCTATGTTTTTTTAAACAAGTCTTTAAGTGATTGGCTAATGACTGTCTTTACAAAAGTTAAAGGCAACCATATTGTTTTTAGGTACAGTTGCATTTGTTCTCCATTACACCTTCGGACCTAAGTAAGTATTAGGTTAGGTATTTTTCCCCTACCTATTACCACTTTAGTAAAGTGGCAATAGACAGGGAAAGATATTCATACGTTTCTACATATTTTTTTTTAAAAACACAGAGTAGACTGGAGCGTTATAGAATACATCGGCATACAGTATAATATAGCAGAGTGTAGTGGCATAGAGTGGAGTGGCGTGTTTTAATTGAAACAGACGTAGCATGAAAGTGTGTGAATGGATATAAATTTTATGTGGCAGGAATATACATTATGAGGTGTAAATCTCGAATGTTGGTAGTATATGCAAGTAGTGTTAATGGTATAAGTTTTAAAAAGCGAAGTTATATATGGTGCTGCAGTACACTATGGCAGGTTCACAGTATAGCGCGGTACATGGGGATGAAAAGCCAGTATGTGAGTGGCTAATGGCTGTATTTACCAAAGGTAAAAGGCAGCAATGTCATTTTTATTACAGTTTTGCTGTGTTCTGCAGTTTTTGTTTCACCGTGTTCTGGGTTAGGGCGCCTTTGATATAGATAAGTATTGGGTTTTATTGTTGATCACTACCTATTACCATTTAAGTGGTAATAGGTAGAGAATTTTATTTATCATTTTCTATACATATTTTTAGCAGTTTTTAATTAGTGTGGCTATTCGTAGGTATTAACGTGCTACGCTGTAAACTTTTAGTGCATATTTAAATATATTAAAACTAGAAAATAGACTTTAGTACACTATATTTGGAAAATATAGTGTATTACTGTGTTTTTTTTTAAATGTGTGCGTGTTTATTTATTTATTTCGGTACCATAATACTCCTGAGGTAGTACCGAGATACTCCGTATTCTTAATTTAAATATATATATATATATATATATATATATATATATATATATATATATATATATATATATATATATATATATATATATATATATATATATATATATATATATATATATATATATATATATAGAGAGAGAGGTGTGGCTCACTAGTGTGGAGAGGTGTGGCTCACTAGTTAGAGGCGGCAGACCCGTAAGCAGAGAATCGGCCAGGGACCAGGGTTCAATTCCCGACGCGGCAGGGTCGTGGACCAGGGTCAAAACGGACTCGATAATTCTCGCCTCGGTACCTACTCTAACCAGGAACACACTTGGCAACTCTGGGCATTAAGCTTGCCTCATCTCTACAACGGCCCCCCACAGACGCCGGGGATGCCTGGTTTCACCTTGGAGATACCCAGAAAGGGACCATCTCACAGGGATAGCCAGGACGGGTTCCCCAGCGGTCTACAGCGCCGGGACACCCCGTTGCTGGGGTAGCTGTGCGCTTTACAAGTCTACAACATTTAAAATTTAAATTTTATATATATATATATATTTATTTTCACACACACTTGTAAGAAATCTTTCCCTACCTATTAACACTTTACTACCATCGTAATAGGTAGGGGAAATATACCAGATCGAATGCATACCTGGATCTGAAGGTGTAACGCAGAACACAGGCAAACTGTACCTATAAACAACATGGCTGCCTTTAAATTTTGTAAAGGCAGTCATTAGCTAATAATCTAACTACTTGTCATCACTATATACCATGGTACTGCCGTGAAATACGGTAAAATTTCACGAAAATGTAGCAACAACTGATATCACCAAGTTTAAATAGATTATAACAAATACTTTCTCGACTTGCCTGTATTACCCAAAAGGATCGTCTGTGCATGCTGTCCAATCCTGCCAAATTTCATGTAAATCCATTCAGCCCGCTTTCACACTACGGCCAATACAAAAAGTCTACGTAAAATGCATTCAGGTCAAAACATGCTTTATCTTTGCACCCCTTCACCAAACGCTGCAAAACTTTACTTCCTCCGCCAATGTATTGGGTGCAATAGAGCTGCAAAGTTTCACAGAGATTCGTCAAACACGTGCAAAGTTATTAAGGGGCAAACATCTGAGGAATTGTTGTCTCTGGCAGTACCGCCACCCTGTGACAGTGGCTATTGCCACTCTGTGACATATATACACACACAGATTATATATTATTTACTTATAGGTTATAGGATAAGTTGGTTCTTCCCTGCCACATAGTTCCAGTCACCCTGCTTATAGGAGCTTTCAGCCAACCTTTTAATTCGTTGGTCTGTTGCTTTATCACTCATTCTTCATCTGCCCACTACAGCACACAGCAAGGGGCAGTGGATCAGCTCACTGTAGCTATTGGCTAACTTCACTGTGAGTGACCGCTTTCTTCTCTTTCACAAGGAGCACATTATCACACAAAATAGTTCCCTTCAGTGCCAGTGACTACAATAGTAATGTGTGCTTTTGAGAAAAGAGCATATTTATGCTTTAAGCCTGCTTTTTAGTTTTTTATATTGACAAAGACCCAGCAGCTACTCTAATGGTAAAGTTTTACAAAAACCATGAAAAAACTAAACAATCATTGCCAGCGCCATACATCTTGGCTTTGCCAAAACTTGTTTTTATAATACTCTGTGACCTAAAGCTGTCACTGATGCCAGACAGTGTTTTAAAATAAAATGATAATTTAAACTAAACCTTCAAGGGCCCTTTCACTACAATCCAGTCTGGATAATAAGGGTCAGTGCTTACAAGTCACTCCAGCGCTACAAGATCAGCCGGGCATCAGCACTGGTCTCAAGCTTGAGAGGGTCACCATTTGTCATAAGCCACACATGGGTGTCTCACCTTGAGGGCTATGCAAGCTGTATCCTTGTGCTGCTGTTACTGGAAACAGCACTAACTTAATACACAGGCGATATTAAAATACCAGTCTTAATAATAAAATGTATGGAGTGTACAGAAGACACATTATTGGGTGGGGCCCCTCATGACTGTGCAGTCTAGTGGTTGAAAAAATACTCCCGAAAGCCCTCACACACTTCTCTGAGATCTCATGTCACTGAATGAGGTATGGCCATCAGTTTGGTGGTCCAAAGCACTGACTTAAGTTATTGGTCACTATGCATGAATCTCAATACAGTGAAAAGAAAGAGCTACTTGGAATTTAGAGCAGAGGTACTGAGGGTGCGTACCAGCCAAGCATTCGAAAAATATTAAACACACAAAAGGTAATTGGAGAGGGGGAATGCTTGCAAGAAGTCTAACCACTAGCAATCGCTCGGGGTAGCATTCGAATCCATCGTTCTTTTGCCAACCATGCCACCTCAAATTAGACCCAGCCACGTCCAAATCAGTCTTGTGACTGCTACAATAGAAACAGCCCAGCCCAGTCCTCTCTGAACCATAACATAGGCAACCCATGGCTGGTTTGTTTTCGCCTAATTGGGCCCCAGCGGTCAGGTGTAGCTGGGTTCCGGTGGCACAGTGAGAAAGGGATACTTTTTTTTATATAACACTGCACTGATATCGACTGCACAATATCGATAACCAACATATTGTGAAAATAGGCATATGTGGAGGTTAGTAAATCTATACTTCCCTATGTATGCTAGTTGATATGCTAAAGTTGACACAAGTGTAGAGCAGCATTATTGACGCTGATATTTACAAACACAGCAAGGAGTGCCAAGTCAGCAAAAAGGCATTGCCTAGCGCTCTGTTTCGACCCATGATGAGGTGGCGCCTTGAACTTTTACAGGGGTTAGTGTACACAGCATAGATGTAAAGTGGAGTGTAATTGGTCAGAATGCACATGCCAAAGCTTCACTCAAAGAATTTGATTCGGATCAATTTTCTGGAGGCAAAGGAGGGAGGGAGGGACATATGGTTCATGGTCCACGATCAGGCACTCGGTTGAACCTCAACTGAGTGGGACTCTAAAAATGTACTTCCAATCCACCAAACACTGTGGGCGAAGCTCTTCTGCAGTCCAAAACTGCTCCGAGAGGGAGCATGCATGTTTATATTGATCAGGAGGAGCACGGAGAAGTCACAGGCATTGTTTATCTTGCTTCGAAGGTTTCGCTAAACTCGCGCACTCACCTACTTTTTAGGGAAAGAACCCTATAATGTGGTGGATGTGCACAACCGTATGTGCCTGGATTAGCCTATCCCAATTTAGTGATTAAAACAAAAATGTCAACTCTTCTCAGTTTTTTTCCAGTAGAATACAGACACCCCCTATACTCAGCAAATCTGGTAACACTGGAAATCCTAGCATAGATAATAAATAGTCCTACGGACCTATTAGCACTAAACACGAGTTGTTCGTGCATGTACCCTGAGCATTAATAATAAGATGTGCATTTATTAAAAATACTATGGGCCTGATTAGGAGTTTGCTGAATGGAGTAAAGGCAGACAGAGTAGAGGAGGACTTTATGTCCATCACACTGCCTTTACTCTGCCCACCAAATTTAGAGAATGTCCACCGGCCCCACTGACATCTCTATACATCGATAGGAACTGCCATCAAGGTGAACCCTGTCAACAAAGGGAATGTTTGATGGACATTGCCGTCAAATATGACAGCCGACCATCAACTTTTCCAGATTTCTTTTCTATTTATCAAAAACAAATTCCCAAAGTGAGAGTTTGAGAAATAAAAAATGAATGACCCCACGCCATGGGAGTTTTTCCCCCATAGTGTATGTCTTTTTGTTTTTTATTGTCCATCATTGTCATTTATTGTTCCTGTTGGTGACAGACAGTTAAAGATTTTTTTTTTTTTTTAAAGATGTGCGACTGCTCACTTTAAATGGGTTGGTTTACTTCTGATGGCCCTACTCCCTTAGACCATCAGAAGAAAGTTTACAGTAACGGAGTAAATCTTACTTTGTCAACATTAACCCTGACCGTCTGCCGACCTCTAAATCAGCTAAGCCAACACATGTGGAGGAGAGGGTACACCACTGCAACACCAAACTCAGACCCTAAATCTGTTAAAATGTTCTGGCAAATCCTTTACTTAAAATGGGTGTAAAATATGTATATGTTTACAGCTCCTACCCTTCTAAAGCAACACCCATTCAAAGCAGCCCCTGATCCTGCAGCTGGCTCTCCTCATCTTCAGTGTGATCTGACATCTGGCATGTGATGCCTCAAGCCAGATGTGGCTCATCAGTTTCTTCTTTGCATTTGGTCTTTAGGGGCATGGCCTGGTTAGTAAGATTGGAGGGGGGGGGATAGAAGCTTCAGATTTTCCAACAATTAGGCTGGCATGTAATGTTTAAATACATTATAGAACAAACAGGGAGCATGAGAGGGGTCTAAGGGACAGTGAAAAGGGAGAGGAATGCGGATTGGTAGGAGTACTAAGAGAGAACACCCAATATTTTGTAAAATAACCATTATTTTTGAGACATGTCATAAGAGAAAGGGAGAGTGTTGTTGCGTTTTTGTCTGTGTGTATATGTACAAATTTCGGGTGAAATTCGACAGACATCTCACTGTACCACACTGAAAGCACCTGCACACAACCATTTCTCAGAAAAGACATTTTTTAGGGTGAAACACCCCAACCCCACCCCTCCGCCACCGGAAACTACTTTCTTTGGTCATTGTAACTCTGCCTTTATAATGGGAAAAGCAACATCAGAGCGTCACCTCTAGGTTCCAGTGTGCAAAGGCTCCCTCAGGGCTGCACTCAGCGGCTCAATGTGTTACAGGCCACAAGAAATTTGACCACATCACTCCCATCCTGCTAACCCAACAGTGGCTCCCTACAGAAGCTAGAGTTCGATTTTATGCCGCTCGCTTGACGCACAAGGCCCTGCAGGATTCCTCTCCCTCCTGCTTGCCTAACAAACTCTCTGGTGCTCAAAGGGGTCGACACACAGAACCTCCTTTCCTGAAGTCGCCCACATGTAAACAATAACGCTTTGTGAAAAGGTCTTTTCAGGAAAGGGAACACGAATTTGAACCCTCTTCTATGAGCCGCACGACCCCTTGTCATGCCACCTTTAAAAAGAAATAAAATACTCCTATTCCCAAGGTACTTTAGGCAAGGCCTTGATTGATTCTTATATTTTTGTAAAATATTTTGTTTAGGGGCGTGATTTCTTATTAACTGACTCGTTTGACATTTTTACCGTCTCTCCTGTTTTGTTGTTGAACTATTTGCTTATGACAACTGACATGAGCTCTTGATCTCTTGTAAAGCGCCCTAATGTCCAAGGGCCAAGCTACCACTACAGAATAAAAGTATAAATAAATAAATAAATAAATAAAAACTGCAGCCAATGCGCTCTGTTTCCATGTGTACACACACACAGTGGAAAGAAGTCCATCTTTTCATCCTTTGAAAGATGTGCACCTACGGACCCTCCATGTTCATTAACCTAACCAGGGCTTTAAGTGGGCTGGAAAAACTGGGCGGGTTCTCAAAGGGGCGTCGCCATAAGGGCGTGGCTTAAAACATAACCTACAAATCTGTGTTTAGCATAGTGTGCCGTCCAACTGGTATTTTGCTGCTTCTGTCATTGCATCTAGATATATACTACAAGTAATATTACACCTACAACAAGCCAGGACTATTGACTTTGTCAGTGGTTGTTAGTTGCAGAAGTTAAATATGCAGTAGCTATGGCTTTGTTGTATATAATATTGAAAATGCTTCCGTTCTGAAATAATGAGGCTGTGAAAGATCTACAAGGAGTCTCTGTGAAGGTACATCACAGGCTGCGAAGGGTGGTACTGATGCAGAGTTACGATTTATTTTACCCCGAGGATGAGGGCAAAAATGGAGAGCCCGATAGAGACCCGTCTCAGCACCTGCTTCTTAGAACTGCCGGTGCTGAGCATCAGCGGGAGCCACCCCCTTAAAGCCCTGCTCCAAATCACACCTAACAGTGAATCCGGCCCATATGTGTGCGCTCACTCCATCAACACTTGCACGGGCTCATTCCACTCCATATCTGTGCACTCCTTCCATCCGCACATGTATAATATACCGACTCCTTCCATCTCATATGGGTACACTCCTTTCCTCCATACGTGCACAGGTTAGTTCCACCCCAAATCTGTACACTTCTTCCACTCACACGTGTAGCGACTCCTTCCATCCCATATGTGTGAACTCTCTCTATGACAGAGTAACGCGTCCTGTCCATCCATGTGTACAGGGGCGTTCCATCTATACAGGTGTGCACTCCACCTTCTATATGTGTACTGTACATTCGAAATGCGCACCCCTCCATAAACTTGCAGAGACTATTCCCATGCCTCAGATGTGCGGCTCTCGTGCCACACATTTAAAGACCACACCCCATCCACAGGCTGTGCAAATCCCTCTATCAGCGTAGGTAAGATCCCCATCCACGCGTGTACAAATACTTTACACCACAGAGGTGTGTCCTCCCTCCATTCATGTGTACAAATCTCCACACACAGGTGTTCACCCACTCCATAAAAACACAGTGCACAAGTCCTTAATAAGAAAAAAAACTTGGGGTCGGAGGGACTAACCATGTGGGCAGTATGCAATGAACATCATGGAGCGTGACGTTGCACATGGCATCACAGATGGTGGAATCCCAACCCATGAACCTCATAGAAAGTTACATTACAAGAAGTGACATCAGATCTCAAGACCTCACAAATATGTTTAGCAGTACATTTGAGCACATTACAATATTTAACAAATTAGATTTTGCATCAAGGCCGTGACAAAACAGTGAGGCAACCCAACGCAAAATCTGGGCCTCAATTTACACATTTTTTTTAAACTCTGCCCCAAATTTAGCAACAAGGAGAAACATGCTTGATTGGTTGCAAAGGCTGCATTTTAAAATATCTTATGGGGGTTAAGGAACCTGCTGCATGGATCTTTGTCTGCTCAGTAAATCTCAGTGGATAATAACAATGGTAAAATAACTCTGGAGGTTAACGCACTTGCTGGAGAGATCCGTGTTTTGTCTATCTCCAGTTTTGAATTGAAGTAGAATAGAGGGTTAATATGTCTCCTCCTGCAAAGTACATCATGTGAAACACAGATGACAGATTCTTATTTTATGCTGATGGGTAAGTGGGTTACTGATTTTAACACAGAGATCCTTTGGCTACTTGCAGTTCATAATTTGTAACCCTTCTAACATAACAGAGTGAGCTATGAAGGGCATAGGACTCCTACACCTTGTAACCCTCACTGTCTTATGCAACACATCCTGTACATTGGTTTACACACATTATTTATGGTCAATCTATAATGTGTACGTGTGATAAAGAGTGCTCCGACACCCTGGAGTGGGATGAGTAGTGCTAAATAAAACAAAATAGTTGTATTTAAAGTGCCATTTGTGTAAATACTGGGGCAGACCAACACATCTGACACACTTGCAGTGCATACATTTGTCTTATTTACAGGGACCAAACAAAGTCAAAAGCAGGTCTCTCTTAAGTGAAGCCTTTGTTTCCCCTCCATTGCATGTGCAGCTAGGTGTGAGGTTCCAGATAGGTACCAGACAGGATACTCCATCAAAAGGAGGTCCAATGCCTGCTTAATGTTGGCCTTTGTTGTGGGCCCAGCTGAAGGCCACATGCACCTTGCTGCTCGGAATGAAAGCAGACCAGGTGCAGGCACTGCTGAGTGTGTCCCTGTGTCTACGACCAGTTCAGTTCATTTCTGCGGGGCCAAATTTCTCGGCAGGGGAGGCGGCTTCCACCAGGTGAAAAAAGTGGGTAGACGCCATTGACCCTCGACTTGAGCCCTGCATACACATGTGTGAAAGTCCTCTACACCCCACAGGTATGCACCCACGCAATGGGCATGGGTAACGACACCACCCATCCCACTGGTGTGCACCACAAAGTGCCGACAGACTCTTCATCACACATATGTGCAGACACCACCACACCTTCTTCCCCTGCCACACAACTGTGGACTCTCTCCAACTCACATACAGCCCTCCACCCACACGGAAATGCATCTCACCAAAGGGTCTTTCAAATGTGTCCTCTCTATAAACGCAGCAGTGGCCCTAACCCTACCACCGCAGGCGTTCATCCAAGTTCATCCAGGAAGAGGTGTGGCGTCGTGGCCAGGGCGACTGACACCGGAATCTGGGGATCACGGTTTGATCCCCGGTGCCGGAGGCAGATTAGTCCAGCACCATGTGACTCTGGGCAATAGCTCGCTTAATCTTCCCGACGGCACCTAGAGACCCTTATGGGTGATTGTTCGCGCTTTACAAATGTGGATATTATTATTAATTACCTTCAAGGTGCAGACCCCTGTGAGGCACATATGTGCACCTCCCTCTTGCTATCGGTCCATCCATCCATCGCTACCCCAAAGTGTGCACCGCGCTCCATCAGGAGGCTCCCCTTTCATTCTCCAGATGTGCACACTCCCTAGTACCTCCAAACCCCATGGGCGCCTACTTCAGGTGTGCAATCAAACTCAGCTCTTAGGTGCACCTCTTCTCCATCCACAGGTGCGCATTCCACCATCAGGCGTACACACCCCTGCTCCACCCCCACACGTGCATATCAGCTTCACAAGCCTCCTTCATCCTGGAGTGATTTAGCTCCATCACCCGCGGGAGGGTCCTTTCCGTCCCCAGGTGCGCACCCCTCTCCGTCTCCAGGTGCGCACCCCTCTCCGTCCCCAGGTGGGCACCCTTCTCCGTCCCCAGGTGGGCACCCTTCTCCGTCCCCAGGTGGGAACCCTTCTCCGTCCCCAGGTATGTAATTTTTCCTCGCCCAGAGAGAGTACGTACGTCTGGCTATTCCCAGATGCTGCTCCTCGCCACCCACAGGTGTGCACATCGTCTTTTTTTCCATGGGGTTTCCGTGCACACCCCCAAAGAAGGAGGGGGTGCCCCGTTGCCCCAGGAGGTTATCCTTTTAAAAGCCCAGGCTTCCTCCCCCGGAGCCAGCGATACGTACGCCTCACTACCGCCAGGTGCGTAAACCCCGCCATCCTTAGGTGTGTCTCTACCTGGTGCACACCCCTTCTCTCTCCTTATCTGGGGCACACACCTCTTTTCGCCCAGGTGTGCATCACCTCCTAGAGCCCACCACTCCAGCCGCGCGCCCACAATTGAGTGAGAGGCAGTCAACGCGGGACTTGCTATGCGTGCCCACCCCTGTCCTGTCACGCACTCCCTTATCTGTCCCTTGATGACCGTCGAGCGCTCTCTGCTCACCTGCATGGTTGCTCTCTGCAGGACGCCGGCTGATCTCTAGGCTGTGAGAGGAAGGAATGGAATAGACGGAGCACCAGGGCCAGCCCCCTGCTTGGAGGGAATCCCGCCCACCATGCCTCCCCTGAAAGGAGCTGCGTGTTAACCCCTCAACTCCCTGCAGGCGCCAGGCATCGGCTCAGAAACATCTTCCGGAGAGCAGACACGCACGTTTAGGAGTAACGCAGTGAGCTAAAACATGTAATTAGTACCAAAGCTGAGAGGAAATGATGTTTACAAGAAATCTAGGCCCTTTAGTGACGAATTGCTTTTAGACAAACCCTCCGACCACAGCATTCAAATTCTGAGCTGGGTGGCCTTTGCCACCAGGCTGCCTCTGAGGATGTGCAAAGTTGTGTTTTTATTGATATCAGCCATAATGTCAACATGTCAGCTGGGTAGGGCAGCATCGTAACAAAATCAATAACCTGCTCAACACCATCAGTGCACTATAGGGCGACACAGACTGGAATCCTGCTCCGCCTGCCTGTCACCAAGTGCATGGGAGCAGCGGGCAGAACAGGGCTTTACGTGGGATAAAAAACAAGCATTTGCAATGCAATTGGTCTCGCCTTTGGGAGCTTGTAAGTGTTTAGCCATGCAGTATATTATCGCATATTACAGCAATGGACTGTGTGGCAGTAGTTTTTGGCAGTGAACATGGTATTTGAGCTGTTGGAGGTGGTTTGAAGATTAATACATTAAATTATTGATTCACTGTAACTAAATGTATAAATAAGTGGAGCCTACAAAGAAGTTTGTGTACGTTTATGGAAATTATCATGTATGCTCTGCAGTGTTTGAGGTGCACACAGGAAGAGAAAGGCAGACATTGTTGGAGCAGGGGGCGTGCTCTGGGGAAGAGACGTGTAATAGTAGAGAGAAGGGGATGAAAGATAGGAGTAGAAATACAACAAGAGAAAGAAAGTGACAACAAAAAATCAAAAAAACATTAAAACATGGCGATCGCAGAAATGCAAATGCAGTGTGCTGGTGGATAAATTAAAATGTCGTTAGTTACTCTTGATGTACTTTTTCTGTGCAGCCCCAAAAAAATAATGGTGACCCTTCGGCCCCAGTCGGTGGGACATATGAACAATGCCCCTTTGTAAACATACAGCACGTGGCGAATTAAAGTAGTACAATGACTACCATCCTGTTCGGCTACGTGAAAATGCACTTGGATACATAAGAAAATGCAGCGCCTTGAGAAGCGTCAGAAGCTAGCGCGCGCTATCAGTTACTCACGACACCTGTTATTATGTACTTATTATGTACTTATTATGTTATGCACTGTTGGTCGTACTACAAGGAGGAAAGAGCAACATTTTCCTGCGTTTCACTAAATGGGCATTTTGAAACAGAAGAGGAGACACGCAGGAAATCCTATAAAATAGAACATTGGATTCAACAATAACCTCTATATTACTGCATGGGCTCTCAAGTTATGACACAGTCACTCGTGGTTACCCAGACAGGAAGGGCAGGGGTGAAAAGAAAACGAAGACTTATGTACAAGCGACCTGTGCGGCTGGACCCACTGTTTCTTGCACTCAGTGAGTCTGAAGCCAAGCATCGCTTCCCCTAGCAACTTTTTAGGTCTCGCCTGAGCCAGCGCATGCACAAGCGCGCGCGACGTGCACAGCACTTTCCCCGTTGCGCGCGCTCATGCGCACCACTCGCGTCATCACTCGCGTTGCGGTTATAGCAAAAGTAAATAAATAGATGTTTTTCTCTATTTCTTAACTTTTGCTATAATCACGACACCTGCGATTTATTTTTAACGTTAAAAGTAAAGCGTGGGTGCCGCGATTATAGCAGAAGTAAAGAAATAGAAAAAAACATCTATTTATTTACTTTTGCTATAATTGCGGCACCCACGCTTCAATGTTAAAAGTAAAGCGCGGGTGCCGCGATTATAGCAAAAGTAAAGAAATAGATTTTTTTTCTATTTCTCTACTCTTGCTATAATCGCGGCACCGGCGCTTTACTTTTAACACTAAAAGTAAAGCACAGGTGCCGCGATTATAACAAAAGTTAAGAAATAGAAAAAAACATCTATTTCTTTACTTTTGCTATAATCACGGCACCCGCGCTTCACTTTTAATGTTAAAAGGAACGCGCCGGTGCCGCGATCATAACAAAAGTAATGAAATAGAAAAAAACATCTATTTCTTTACTTTTGCTATAATCGCGGCACCCACACTTTACTTTTAACATTGAAGCGCGGGAGCCGAGATTATACACTGTGGTCTGGTTGCTATCCCTACAGCTGTAGTACCAGAAAACAAACAGTTTTGTGTGAAAGGGGCTAGGCTATGCAGTGAAGTCCAGTGAAGGGTCTCAAAGTCAGCGGCTTCCTCTATATAGAGGATATTCTTAGGTAGATGGTATTTTAGGACAAAAAAAATACTATCACTGCCTGAACCTGTAAGGTTTCCATCCCCTGTGAGACAACACTGCTATACAAGCCTATGAAGTCTGGTTAGCTGCATAATTCTACCTACGAACATAACATTGCCATATTATATTTTTCAACCCTACCTATTCAATGTAGGTGATTTGTTAGAATATATGACGGAGTTTTGATTGCTATCGGAAAAAAGAAATATGAAATGTAGAAGTTTAAATAAATAACATGGTAGAAGGCAGACAGTTTGAAGGTGCAGTTTCTCAATTGTCTACTTCACAGATTACCTTTTAATCATTTTAAGAGAAACTGTTAAAAAAAAGTGCATAATCGATCGTTTTTTAGCAAAGCACAATTTGTGAAAATTTTCTTGGTGGATAGATAACCTCCCCAAGCTACTTTGCTTGCTCAAAATTAATTTCAGCGGTACAAAAGGGGGTGGTGATGGACGGAGCATCAGAACCAATCAAACACTCACACCCAGTCAACAGATCTGGGTTTGATCCATCACCATTCTTTAGCCCACTCTGCCACCCCAGTTCAGACATGGCCATATGCAAATCAGTCTGACCCTGTGCTTCATGGGAACAGTCCAGCCCCAACTGCCAAGCCATGCCCTCCCTGGACCGGAAACAAGCTTCCTTGGACCGGTTTCTGGCATTTCAGCCGTCTTCAGCCAGGCTTGCTTGAATCCAGTGGCAAAGTGAGCAAGGGACTCAACGTCTGAGCATACCCTGCCAACTTCTGGCGAACAAAGCGGTACAAAAGGGGGTGGTGATGGACGGAGCATAAGAACCAATCAAACACTCACACCCAGTCAAATTCAAATTCAAAAAGTACTTTATTCGGTTAAAAGACAATAACCATGAAAGCAACAACATCAATTTACAATTTACACAGGGAAAATATAAAAAGAACAAATCTATTATATTTCATCATTACCCATTGTTTTACGTAATTTAAAAACATTTTTAAAAAAGCTTAAAACTACAGCGACAGTCAAAACAGTGTCCATTCTCTGAAATTCTAAGAAAGCTGGGCGGCATTTATTTAAGTTCATTTCTTTGAGGAGTGGGATAATGAATTTCCTACGTGGTGAAATATAAAATTTACAAAAAAATAAAATATGGATGTCAGATTGGGAGAGGAGTCATCACACGGGCACATAGGCAAATTTCGCAACCATGAATTCATTTCTGGGAAGGACAAGAGCCTAAAAACAATATTTAATCTAAAACGGGTCAAAAGAAATCGATCATCATTTGACATCGGCAGGGTTAAGTATGGCTGTACTTTATTGCCAGTTAACAACAAGAGATGCGAGGTTACTGTCTTTTTCTTCATTTCCTCTCGCCTTCTCTTTTCCTCGAGGTATTCCATACATAGCTTTTTCAACATGTTTCTGGATATATTACCCATTGAAGGTGGGTCATCAAAATATAGTTGGCAGCCAATTTCAATAAGGAAATGTTTAACATAATTTAGCCAATCAGATCTACCCACATTTTCCAATTTTAATACATCCTGCAATATAGCCCGGTTCATGACACACTCATTTGTTATCCATACCCTATGCCACAAGAGGATGGGTTGTATTCTAATTAAGTCTGATGTATGAGGTTGTCCAAATTCATTATGACAGATGTAGGTGGCAACACTTTGTGGTACTGTCAGGACATCCCTCATAAACTTATTCTCGGCTATTTGAATTGAATCTATGTGGAATACCCCCAAAGACCCGAGCCATACAGAGCTACTGATGTACACGTGGCGTTATATATTGTTAAAATTTCTTTTATCGGTTTCTTGCCTAGCTTTTTAATAAAATTCTTTAAGGCCATTATTGTTTTTAAGAACAAAAGGGTTCTGGCCTTTACAGCACTTGTCCACACCCCAGATTCATGGAACAAAATACCAAGTTAAGGGAAAGTAGAAGTGTTTTCCAACGGAACATTATTTATAAACATTCTTTTTGTCTGCTTTCCAGATCTTGTGCCACAGTTCATGGAGAAGGTTTTGCTACAATTAACTTTTAAATCTAAACTCGACATGAACTTCTCAAAAGATATTATCAAGTTTTGTCAAGTACCGCTTTGTTCGCCATAAGTTGGCAGGGTATGCTCAGACGTGAGTCTCTTGCTCACTTTGCCACTGGATCCAAACAAGCCTGGCTGAAGACGGCTGAAATGCCAGAAACCGGTCCTAGGAAGCTTGTTTCCGGTCCAGGAAAGGCATGGCTTGGCAGTTCGGGCTGGACTGTTCCCATGAGGCACAGGGTCAGACTGATTTGCATATGGCCATGTCTGAACTGGGGTGGCAGAGTGGGCTAAAGAACGGTGATGGATCAAACCCAGATCTGTTGACTGGGTGTGAGTGTTTGATTGGTTCTGATGCTCCGTCCATCACCATCCCCTTTTGTACCGCTTTGTTCGCCATAAGTTGGCAGAGTATGCTCAGACGTTGAGTCCTTTGCTCACTTTGCCACTGGATTCAAGCAAGCCTGGCTGAAGATGGCTGAAATGCCAGAAACCGGTCCAAGGAAGCTTGTTTCCGGTCCAGGGAGGGCATGGCTTGGCAGTTGGGGCTGGACTGTTCCCATGAGGCACAGGGTCAGACTGATTTGCATATGGCCATGTCTGAACTGGGGTGGCAGAGTGGGTTAAAGAACGGTGATGGATCAAACCCAGATCTGTTGACTGGGTGTGAGTGTTTGATTGGTTCTGATGCTCCGTCCATCACCACCCCCTTTTGTACCGCTTTGTTCGCCATAAGTTGGCAGGGTATGCTCAGACTTTGAGTCCCTTGCTCACTTTGCCACTGGATTCAAACAAGCCTGGCTGAAGACGGCTGAAATGCCAGAAACCGGTCCTAGGAAGCTTGTTTCTGGTCCAGGAAAGGCATGGCGTGGCAGTTCGGGCTGGACTATTCCCATGAGGCACAGGGTCAGACTGATTTGCATATGGCCATGTCTGAACTGGGGTGGCAGAGTGGGCTTAAGAACGGTGATGGATCAAACCCAGATCTGTTGACTGGGTGTGAGTGTTTGATTGGTTCTGATGCTCCGTCCATCACCACCCCCTTTTGTACCGCTTTGTTCGCCATAAGTTGGCAGGGTATGCTCAGACGTTGAGTCCCTTGCTCAGTTTGCCACTGGATTCAAACAAGCCTGGCTGAAGACGGCTGAAATGCCAGAAACCGGTCCGAGGAAGCTTGTTTCCGGTCCAGGAAAGGCATGGCTTGGCAGTTCGGGCTGGACTGTTCCCATGAGGCACAGGGTCAGACTGATTTGCATATGGCCATGTCTGAACTGGGGTGGCAGAGTGGGCACAAGAACGGTGATGGATCAAACCCAGATCTGGTGACTGGGTGTGAGTGTTTGATTGGTACTGATGCTCCGTCCATCACCACCCCCTTTTGTACCGCTTTGTTCGCCATAAGTTGGCAGGGTATGCTCAGACGTTGAGTCCCGTGCTCACTTTGCCACTGGATTCAAACAAGCCTGGCTGAAGACGGCTGATATGCCAGAAACCGGTCCAAGGAAGCTTGTTTCCGGTCCAGGGAGGGCATGGCTTGGCATTGGGGCTGGACTGTTCCCATGAGGCACAGGGTCAGACTGATTTGCATATGGCCATGTCTGAACTGGGGTGGCAGAGTGGGCTAAAGAACGGTGATGGATGAAACCCAGATCTGTTGACTGGGTGTGAGTGTTTGATTGGTTCTGATGCTCCGTCCATCACCACCCCCTTTTGTACCGCTTTGTTCGCCATAAGTTGGCAGGGTATGCTCAGACGTTGAGTCCCTTGCTCACTTTGCCACTGGATTCAAACAAGCCTGGCTGAAGACGGCTGAAATGCCAGAAACCGGTCCTAGGAAGCTTGTTTCCGGTCCAGGAAAGGCATGGCTTGGCAGTTCGGGCTGGACTGTTCCCATGAGGCACAGGGTCAGACTGATTTGCATATGGCATGTCTGAACTGGGGTGGCAGAGTGGGCTAAAGAACGGTGATGGATCAAACCCAGATCTGTTGACTGGGTGTGAGTGTTTGATTGGTTCTGATGATCCGTCCATCACCACCCCCTTTTGTACTGCGAAAATTAATTTCAGGCACTACACCGGACCCCTTTCAAAGATCACCAGTCGCCACTGATTCCATCCCTCACCTGGCTGCTCTGTATCTCCACTTTGCGGCGATTGCTAACCTATGCATTGGAGATAGGTTAATTCTTATAGGGCTCTATGTATACCTAACCCCAAGTTTGAATACACGTTGACAAACTTGTTATTTTAAGTTTCTTTCAAAATCTAAAGTAATAATTGCTCAAGAAACAAAAAAATTAAAGCGTCTTTGATATTCTAACTAAAAGCAGTTGAGACTCCCTACACCAAAACAGGAGGATACAAATTCACAGTTGCACAGCACTGCCTCCCAGACAGGCAAACATAGTCGCAATACTGGTATGATTTTCATGTCACTTGAGACGTTTTATTACCACATAGGGAATCAAAAGGAAACAAGCAGTCTAAAGATGTTCGACCATTAGTACCTTATGAAAACAGATCGTTTACAATGAACTATATCAGAAAATATGGCTACGAAGAATAGACATTTTTCCACGTTCCATGTTCTGCTATGTGCAGTTGCCTAGCGCCTACTTCTCATGTATAAGGCCTCGAAGGGCATTTGGATTTTTAGCGCTCCTCGGCGTTCTTATAATCGTTATTGTGAAACATAAGTAACAAGCAGTGGCATAGCCAATAGGTCTCGCATTTGAGACCTTATAAGTGTTTAGCCATGCAACAGGTGATGTTGTTGCACCAAGGATATTGTGCTGCATAACTAAATACTTATAAGTTCCCAAAAGCGAGACCTATTGGCTACGCCAATGCTTGTTTAGCATGAGGTCAAAGTGCATCAACATAGCAGAAGCCGCGAGGGCAGGGCTATCTCAATACCATGCAACTAGCAGGATAAACTATACAACGGCACAAAGAAACCAAAGACACAAATATATTAAACGGATCAAAAATCATACATTATATTTCATAGAGTATAAAGTGTGATAGAATCGCTTTTAATGTATATCCTGTTCCATCCAGGGTGGGGACAAGTGCCAATTCTATTACAGGACCGGAGGCTTCGGATTATGCTATCTCCTTCTTTACTGCGTAAAATCACAGCAGCCAATAAACATACAATTTAGTATAAACAAACTACATTGTCCATGTTACTTTGCGTCAGCCACGCCTCCTTAGCCCTCCATAAGAGCCCTGGTCACTGTCCCAGCCTCCTCTTTCTTTGCTGCTCACAGCAAGAGATAAGTACCCCTCAGTCTAAATTTCAAATAACTAACTTATTGGGTTGCCCAGATTAGACGTAGCACGCTGCGCTTGGTGGTATAATTGCTGTTTAGATATTTAGATATATTTATATGCATGGTGGTTACTCACAGTTATAGGAAAGCAGCGATTGATTCGGCGCTTCATGCCGCATGCGGGAGCTGTGCTCCGATTTCCGATACAAGATTGTGTTTAGTTGTTGCGCGCCCTCGGCGCGGTGTACCACACCGTTGCGCGGTGACAAAATGGACTGTCTGCGGTCTCAGCGCCTCAAGCGCCGGTGCCAGGGCTTCCCTTATCGCCCGTAAGCACCGCAAGAGCTGGGTGGTTACCGGCCGACGTGTGCAGCTCACACGATGCCCATTGGGCTATATTTGGGCTTCTTTTGGGCTCGCGTTGGGCTGCACCTGCCGGCATCGGCTCCTTTTATCGTTTTCGCTCCGAGTGGCATTTCAAGCAGGACGCCTGACCGGCTGTAATAGGAGTCGCCCTAAGGAGTGTGCACACGCTCCTAATACATCTTTTTTTCGGCTCTGACGCCTTATTAGGCTGCAATAATTCTGACTACAGCTTTGCTGAGGGGGCTTGGTACAAATTCAACTTGTGTGCACGTGGGCTGGCCCCCCCCTTACTCCTCCATTATATATATATATCTTCTAGCAGTTGGTGTGAATTGAGTCAGTTGTGCCACCATTGTAATCATGGATGAGTGGGTACGCTATGAAGATGAGGAGGATGTCTATTATGAGGGACATCAGGAGACTGTCCTTGAAGATAATATAGTAGAGGCTCTGGACGCCTCGGTCCAATCCTCTGTGAACAGGGCCCTGGAGACTACAGTACCCTCTACTGTACAACAAGCATTGGCAGCTGCACTGAAACCAATTACCAAGCACCTAGAGAGTTTTGCCAAGCGCCACGGTTTCACTAAGGACAAGCGAAATGTGCATCCGGATACTGAAGTAGTCAAAGTGCGACGCTAGCCGCATGCCATGACCCTGGACTCACTTCCCCCACCTGCGGGTGGCGACCACGAGTACTCCACTGGGGGCAAGACAAAGAGCAAGCAGAAAGTTTACGTGGATACCGATACCACTAATACCGATACCGACACTAACACAACGGACGAGGAGACCCCTCCCAAGAAGAAGGCCAAGAAAGTAGTTTCTTCCCCTTCAGAGACTCCATCTAATACTCCTTTCACCTTCAATCCTAGCGAAATAATCCACCCTAGATCTACGGACTGGGCTCCGGCACCCGAAGTAATTGAATATTTGCATGAGAATATTTGCAAAGGGTTTGATAAGGAAGTCCGAAATCGACTCAGGTCGGAATGCCCTCGACCAGATCTACCTGATAAAGTCGCGGAAACTCCCGAGATAGACGTAAGTTTGCTTACATTTTTGAAGAATTCGCCAGAGATCCCAAAAAAGGGATAGACCGAGCATGGAGAGGGTGTCAAGATAAACTCCTGGACGTTGTGGGTCCCCTCGCAAAGATACTGGAAATGGCCTGAGTGGCCAAGGAATCAGCGACTCCAGTGGATCCAGACATCCTCACCGGGTGGACACAGAGGGCCATTTGCCTGCTCGGCAATGCCAACGGTGCCATATCGACTGAAAGACGCAAGTCTCTGCTCATGCGTATGGACACTAATCTTACCGATCTGGCAGCGGCTGAACCCGGACCTCTTGCAGAGGGTAACTTATTTGGCGACCGGTTCATGAAGGATGTGTCAAAGTACGTAGGGACTTTCACATCCCTTGATAAAGATCAGTCAGGAATAAAAAGGGTGTTTACGCAAGGCCTTTTCAACTGGGCCGGACGAGGTAGGGGACGCTCGTCAGGCTGTTTCTCCAATCAAGGTCCCCCCAGAGGTGATTTCAGTCGCGGAAGAGGTGAATGGGACTCTACTAGAGGGGGCACCTTCTACCGCACCCGCCGCCGCTTCAACAAGCGCAGATTCCACGGAGGTGGAAACAGAGCAGGCTTCCAAGCACAGAGTTCAACAGGTGAGTATGCCAGACTAGTCTCTTTTACCATTGGGGGGTCGCACTCAGCATTTCCTACACAATTGGCGCACCCTTACTCAGGATGCGTGGGTGCTTCAGACAGTTCAAGGATTCCAACTGGAATTTTACGAACCACCCTGTCAGGACACGTTCCCGAGGCCTCTCCATTTTTCCCAACACGAATGCAACTTTATCGACAGAGAAATAGAAGAATTGCTGCAAAAACACGCAATAGCTTTATGCAACAACAAGCCTCAGGGTTTTTGCAGCAATATTTTTCTGGTCCAGAAGAAGTGTGGTGGTCACAGACTGGTCTTGAATTTGAAGGAATTCAATCATTACCTCGTGTACAAACACTTCAAAATGGAAGGGATTCACCTTTTAGCGGATCTGTTGAAGCCAGGGGATTGGTTAGTCAGATTGGATCTCAAGGATGCCTACCTGTCCATTCTCATTTTTCCTCCACACCGCCGCTTCCTGCAATTTCAATGGAAAGGTCGGTGGTTCGAGTATTTGGCCCTTCCTTTCGGGCTTTCCTCGGCTCCTTGGTGTTTCACCAAGGTGATGAAGCCGGTGGTCGCGCATTTACGGGAGCAAGGGGTGCACATGATCATTTACCTGGACGATATTCTAATCATGGCCCACAGTCCAGCGCTAGTATCGCAGCACCTTCAAATGACGATCTCTCTTTTGCAGAGCCTGGGGTTTGTAATCAATCAGGCCAAATCGGCTCTGATACCGTCAAGGACGACCGAGTTTCTGGGCTTTGTGATAGACTCCCAGAAGGCTCAATTGCATCTTCCCAAAGCGAAACTCAGGGATTTGAAGAAGGAGATAGTGGCGATGTTAGCCAAGCAGATGGTTTCACTCAGGGTCATCGCCAGAGTAGTGGGGTTATTGGCATCGTCCATTCAGGCGATTTTCCCGGGCCCACTGCATTACAGGGCTTTACATAGACTCAAAATTCAACACCTGCAGAAGGGTCTGGCTTACACAGACCTGGTCCCACTCTTGCAGGAAGTGAGGGACGAGATGCAATGGTGGCTGGGCCATGTGGAAGTGTGGAACGGAAGAGCCTTTTCGGCTCCCTGCCAGAGGTTGTTATCGAGTCCGATGCCAGTCGTTGGGGCTGGGGAGCGCGTTGCGGCGATATTTCCACGGGCGGAAGGTGGTCTCCCCAAGAATTAGCACTACACATAAATTGTCTGGAACTCCTAGCGGGTTCCTTTGCGATTCGAACTCTGTCCCCCAAGCAAACCGCCTGCTGCATCCTTCTGAGGATGGACAATGTGTCGGCAGTGAGGTACATAAACAAGTTGGGAGGAACGAGATCATCCCTGTTGGTGGAGATTGCCAAAGACTTCTGGCATTACTGCCTGAGTCACCAGATAACGGTGATAGCGGAGTACATTCCAGGTCAGTCCAACCTCATAGCGGACTCGAATTCCAGGCATCTCAGGGATTACAGCGATTGGAGATTACTGCCAAGCATATTCCAATGGCTACAGGAAATTTGGGGCCAGTGTCAGACGGACCTATTTGCTTCAAGGCTGAATCGGCAGCTTCCCAACTTCTTCAGTTGGAGGCCGGATCCAGTGGCCAAAGCAACGGATGCGTTCCTTCAGGATTGGTCGGGACCAGTGAAATATGCATTCCCGCCTTTCCTTCTCATTCCAAGAGTGACTTCTCATATTCTCAGTCAACAGGTGGAGGTGATTTTGGTGACGCCATGGTAGAGATCGCAGCCTTAGACCAATCGCAATGGACCGCACACCGCTAGCCCCTCCTCCGGGTCGCCCCTGGGGAAGCTGGTACATGGAGTTCTTGAGTGGTTCACCCCAATGGGTGCAAGTAAGTACTTGTTGAACTGATTTCTTGAGTGGTTCACCCCAGTGGGTGCAAGTAAGTACTTGTTGAACTAATAATCTCTAGACCCGATACATGTCCCGGGTTTTGGAATATCGCCCGAGACATGGCTCGGGTTTCGGGATAACTTCCCTCCTCAGTAGAGAAAATAGTTAGGGGTGGAGAAGAGGGCCGCCAAACAACCGTCAAAGGCCTCGTTGCCCGCACAGGCACGCAGGTGCGTCGTCCAGGAGCTCGTCAGCTCAAAGCTCGAGGGAGCCATATTTGTAGACCAATCGCAATGGACCGCACACCGCTAGCCCCTCCTCTGGGTCGCCCCTGGGGAAGCTGGTACATGGAGTTCTTGAGTGGTTCACCCCAATGGGTGCAAGTAAGTACTTGTTGAACTGATTTCTTGAGTGGTTCACCCCAGTGGGTGCAAGTAAGTACTTGTTGAACTAATAATCTCTAGACCCGATACATGTCCCGGGTTTTGGAATATCGCCCGAGACATGGCTCGGGTTTCGGGATAACTTCCCTCCTCAGTAGAGAAAATAGTTAGGGGTGGAGAAGAGGGCCGCCAAACAACCGTCAAAGGCCTCGTTGCCCGCACAGGCACGCAGGTGCGTCGTCCAGGAGCTCGTCAGCTCAAAGCTCGAGGGAGCCATATTTGTAGACCAATCGCAATGGACCGCACACCGCTAGCCCCTCCTCCGGGTCGCCCCTGGGGAAGCTGGTACATGGAGTTCTTGAGTGGTTCACCCCAATGGGTGCAAGTAAGTACTTGTTGAACTGATTTCTTGAGTGGTTCACCCCAGTGGGTGCAAGTAAGTACTTGTTGAACTAATAATCTCTAGACCCGATACATGTCCCGGGTTTTGGAATATCGCCCGAGACATGGCTCGGGTTTCGGAATAACTTTCCTCCTCAGTAGAGAAAATAGTTAGGGGTGGAGAAGAGGGCTGCCAAACAACCGTCAAAGGCCTCGTTGCCCGCACAGGCACGCAGGTGCGTTGTCCAGGAGCTCGTCAGCTCAAAGCTCGAGGGATCCATATTTGTAGACCAATCGCAATGGACCACACACCGCTAGCCCCTTCTCCGGGTCGCCCCTGGGGGACGGATGTTTGGCGGCCCTCTTTTCCACCCCTAACTATTTTCTCTACTGTGGGGTGAACCACTCAAGAACTCCATGTCGGAGATCATCAGTTCTACAAGTACTTACTTGCACCCAATGGGGTGAACCACTCCAGAACTCCATGTACCAGCTTCCCCAGGGGCGACCCGGAGGAGGGGCTAGCGGAGTGCGGTCCATTGCGATTGGTCTACAAATATGGCTCCCTCAAGCTTTGAGCTGACGAGCTCCTGGACGACGCACCTGCGTGCCTGTGCGGGCAACGAGGCCTTTGACGGATGTTTGGCGGCCCTCTTTTCCACCCCTAACTATTTTCTCTACTGAGGAGGGAAGTTATCCCGAAACCCAAGCCATGTCTCGGGTGATATTCTAAAACCCGGGACATGTATCGGGTCTAGAGATCATCAATTCAACAAGTACTTACTTGCACCCACTGGGGTGAACCACTCAAGAACTCCATGTCGGAGATCATCAGTTCTACAAGTACTTACTTGCACCCAATGGGGTGAACCACTCCAGAACTCTATGTACCAGCTTCCCCAGAGGCGACCCGGAGGAGGGGCTAGCGGAATGCGGTCCATTGCGATTGGTCTACAAATATGGCTCCTTCGAGCTTTGAGCTGACGAGCTCCTGGATGACGCACCTGCGTGCCTGTGCGGGCAACGAGGCCTTTGACGGATGTTTGGCGGCCCTCTTTTCCACCCCTAACTATTTTCTCTACTGAGGAGGGAAGTTATCCCGAAACCCGAGCCATGTCTCGGGTGATATTCTAAAACCCGGGACATGTATCGGGTCTAGAGATCATCAATTCAACAAGTACTTACTTGCACCCACTGGGGTGAACCACTCAAGAACTCCATGTCGGAGATCATCAGTTCTACAAGTACTTACTTGCACCCAATGGGGTGAACCACTCCAGAACCCCATGTACCAGCTTCCCCAGGGGCGACCCGGAGGAGGGGCTAGCGGAGTGCGGTCCATTGCGATTGGTCTACAAATATGGCTCCCTCGAGCTTTGAGCTGACGAGCTCCTGGACGACGCACCTGCGTGCCTGTGCGGGCAACGAGGCCTTTGACGGATGTTTGGCGGCCCTCTTTTCCACCCCTAACTATTTTCTCTACTGAGGAGGGAAGTTATCCCGAAACCCGAGCCATGTCTCGGGTGATATTCTAAAACCCGGGACATGTATCGGGTCTAGAGATCATCAATTCAACAAGTACTTACTTGCACCCACTGGGGTGAACCACTCAAGAACTCCATGTCGGAGATCATCAGTTCTACAAGTACTTACTTGCACCCAGTGGGGTGAACCACTCCAGAACTCCATGTAACAGCTTCCCCAGGGGCGACCCGGAGGAGGGGCTAGCGGAGTGCGGTCCATTGCGATTGGTCTACAATATAGCTCCCTCGAGCTTTGAGCTGACGAGCTCCTGGACGACGCACCTGCGTGCCTGTGCGGGCAACGAGGCATTTGACGGATGTTTGGCGGCCCTCTTTTCCACCCCTAACTATTTTCTCTACTGAGGAGGGAAGTTATCCCGAAACCCGAGCCATGTCTCGGGTGATATTCTAAAACCCGGGACATGTATCGGGTCTAGAGATCATCAATTCAACAAGTTACTTGCACCCACTGGGGTGAACCACTCAAGAACTCCATGTCGGAGATCATCAGTTCTACAAGTACTTACTTGCACCCAATGGGGTGAACCACTCCAGAACTCCATGTACCAGCTTCCCCAGGGGCGACCCGGAGGAAGGGCTAGCGGAGTGCGGTCCATTGCGATTGGTCTACAAATATGGCTCCCTCGAGCTTTGAGCTGACGAGCTCCTGGACGACGCACCTGCGTGCCTGTGCGGGCAACGAGGCCTTTGACGGATGTTTGGCGGCCCTCTTTTCCACCCCTAACTATTTTCTCTACTGAGGAGGGAAGTTATCCCGAAACCCGAGCCATGTCTCGGGTGATATTCTAAAACCCGGGACATGTATCGGGTCTAGAGATCATCAATTCAACAAGTACTTACTTGCACCCACTGGGGTGAACCACTCAAGAACTCCATGTCGGAGATCATCAGTTCTACAAGTACTTACTTGCACCCAATGGGGTGAACCACTCCAGAACTCCATGTACCAGCTTCCCCAGGGGCGACCCGGAGGAGGGGCTAGCGGAGTGCCGTCCATTGCGATTGGTCTACAAATATGGCTCCCTCGAGCTTTGAGCTGACGAGCTCCTGGACGACGCACCTGCGTGCCTGTGCGGGCAACGAGGCCTTTGACGGATGTTTGGCGGCCCTCTTTTCCACCCCTAACTATTTTCTCTACTGAGGAGGGAAGTTATCTCGAAACCCGAGCCATGTCTCGGGTGATATTCTAAAACCCGGGACATGTATCGGGTCTAGAGATCATCAATTCAACAAGTACTTACTTGCACCCACTGGGGTGAACCACTCAAGAACTCCATGTCGGAGATCATCAGTTCTACAAGTACTTACTTGCACCCAATGGGGTGAACCACTCCAGAACTCCATGTACCAGCTTCCCCAGGGGCGACCCGGAGGAGGGGCTAGCGGAGTGCGGTCCATTGCGATTGGTCTACAAATATGGCTCCCTCGAGCTTTGAGCTGACGAGCTCCTGGACGACGCACCTGCGTGCCTGTGCGGGCAACGAGGCCTTTGACGGATGTTTGGCGGCCCTCTTTTCCACCCCTAACTATTTTCTCTAATGAGGAGGGAAGTTATCCCGAAACCCGAGCCATGTCTCGGGTGATATTCTAAAACCCGGGACATGTATCGGGTCTACAGATCATCAATTCAACAAGTACTTTCTTGCACCCACTGGGGTGAACCACTCAAGAACTCCATGTCGGAGATCATCAGTTCTACAAGTACTTACTTGCACCCAATGGGGTGAACCACTCCAGAACTCCATGTACCAGCTTCCCCAGGGGCGACCCGGAGGAGGGGCTGGCGGAGTGCGGTCCATTGCGATTGGTCTACAGAGATCGCAGCCTTGGTTCCCGATATTATTGGAAATAAGCTGCGACATCCCCAGGAGGCTCCCTTGGTCGGAGTCTCTTCTCCTGGGACCTCACGGGGAAAGGCATCCTCTGATCATGTTGGAGCGGTTGTCGCTGATGGCATGGCGAATTTCCGGCAGCAGTGGGAAATGCCGGGATTTTCGGAGACAGCTTCAGATTTCATCAGGCAAGCGTGGGCGCCTTCCACCAGGAAGCGGTATTCTTCAGCCTGGACAGGCTGGATGGGTTGGTGCGTGGAACGAAATCTGGATCCCGTGGGGGCAGGATTACCCAATATTGTACATTTTCTTTCTCAGAAAGCAGCAAGTTGTTTGGCTTATTGTTCTGTAAATAACTTTAGATCGGCCATTTCGACGGGGCATAACCCGGTGGATGGAAAACCGGTGGGTATGCACCCTATGATTTGTAAACTTCTTAAAGGTATACGAATAACGAATCTCCCCAAACCCAAATACTCAGGTTTATGGGATGTATCTTTAGTCATTTCTCTCTTCAATAGATGGCCGGTGAATAATCTGTTATCAAGAAAACAGTTGTTTGTGAAGTTAGCGATGCTTCTATGCTTGTCAGCTTGTAGATGTTCTTCGGATGTGCGGGCACTGGAGATTACAGGTAGAGTATTTTACTCCGGAATGAGTTACTTTTACCATTACGGGCCGTACCAAGACACTTTCCAGACATATTGAGTATAATGCTTTTCCTAGCAATGAAAAATTATGTGTTGTCCAATGCTTGAAAACCTATGAGGATTGTACTCGATCATTGAGGCCTGAGGGCTCTACTCAACTTTTGCTTGCATTGCAAAAACCTTTTAAACCAGTGTCTGCTGCAACCATAGCCAGATGGCTTTGTTATATCATGAAAGAAGCTGGTGTTGATATTCAAATGTTTGGTGCACATTCTGTGCGTGGTGCCATGGCATCAAAGTAATTTATGCTAGATTCTAGTATTCAAGACATTATGCGTTGTGCTGATTGGTCATCGGAATCAACGTTCAAGCAATTTTATTATAAGCCGGTAGGAGACATAACATCTGTTGTTTTTAATAAGCGTTAAACTAGCATAATCCGAAGCCTTCGGTCCTGTAATAGAATCAAAAATTAGCTAGCATTCGCGCCAAGAATTTTCAATTCTATTAAGGACACGGAGGCGAGGATTATCTGTTACAATATGATTGTTCATGCTTACCCACCCGTTGATATTATACTGAAGTATGGTAACACGCAGAAATGACCGGTTGTTCATGTTTGGCTTTTCCTAGGTGCAGACAAGGGGGAACAACCTTTACAACGCAACTTTTACAACGCACTACACTTACAACGCATTTTTTACAACGCAAAATCCACTACAACGCATTCCATTACATCGCATGACACTACAACGCATTTTTAAAAACTACCTTTACAACGCATTCCATTACATCGCATACTACCTTTACAACGCATACCATTACAACGCATAATATTACACTACACTATCCAACACTTACCCTACTGTTGCACCCCCTGGAGTTAGAATAGTAATTTTTACCCCTATACTATCCAAGACTTTCCCTACTTTTGCACCCCCTGGAGTTAGAATAGTAATTTTTACCCCTATACTATCTAATACTTTCCTTAAATGCAATTTAATATTATGCGTTGTAATGGTATGCGTTGTAAAGGTAGTATGCGTTGTAATGGAATGCGTTGTAAAGGTAGTTTTTAAAAATGCGTTGTAGTGTCATGCTATGTAATGGAATGCGTTGTAATGGATTTTGCGTTGTAAAAAATGCGTTGTAAGTGCATGCGTTGTAAAAGTGTGCGTTGTAACGACATACATCCGCAGACAAGAAGTCTGAATAAAAGATGTCTTCAAGTTAAAGCCTTTCGGTGAAATTTGGTTTCCTGTTAACTTCCATGTTGGAGGATGTTCGTGAAATGTTATGGACTTAGTGGACTTCTACACAGTTCGAGCAAAGAAAGAGGAGGCTGGGACAGTGACCAGGGCTCTTATGGAGGGCTAAGGAGGCGTGGCTGACGCAAAGTAACATGGACAATGTAGTTTGTTTATACTAAATTGTATGTTTATTGGCTGCTGTGATTTTACGCAGTAAAGAAGGAGATAGCATAATCCTTGCCTCCGTGTCCTTAATAGAATTGAAAATTCTTGGCGCGAATGCTAGCTAATTTTTGATTCCTGCCTATAAGAGTGCTGCATAATAAATAACAAAGGAGAAGTCATTTAAAAAGGCATGGTGGAAATTACTGTCAATCTAGTTTGGGGTTCCTAAACAGGGTTCTAAATCCCTTATTGCAATAAGGAAACAAAGGAGCAGTAGCTAGCAGGAGGTGCGGGGAGGCGGGGCTTAGACGGGACACTCCAGGTACATATAATAAATCAATAAAGGCACGCTTAAAGTTAAAGCGGCATCATTTACGATGTAGGAGCAGCCAGCGGGGAGGCGGGGCTTAGGCGGGACACCACAGGAACATTTTAGAAATAAATAAAGGCGTGCTGAAAGTGAGAGCGGCGCCGCTCACGATGTAGGAGCAGCAGCAGCCAGCGAGGAGGCGTGGCTTAGGCGGGACACTACAGGAAAATTTTATAAATAAATAAAGGCACGCTTAACCCCTTCGCTGCGGCGCGAATTCCGCCGCAGCGCTGGGGGGGGGTTGGGGGCAGCACGGTGGCGCGGTGCTCATGACGGAACCGCGCCGTCATGAGTCACGGGCGAGCTGTGCTCATGACGGCGTGGTTCCGTCACGACTCCGCCCACTCTCTAATTCGCCCGCACAGGCGGGGAATTTCAGCCGCGTGGGAGGAGCGGCCGCTCCATGACGGAACCACGCCGTCATGAGCACACGCCGCCCGTGGCTCATGACGGCGTGGTTCCGTCAAGGGCACACAAGGGGTTAAAGTGAAAGCTGCGCTGTTCACGATGTGGGAGCAGCAGCAGCCAGCGGGGAGGCGGGGCTTAGGCGGGACACTACAGGAACATTTTATAAATAAATAAAGGCACGCTTAAAGTGAGAGCGGCACCGTTCACGTTGTAGGAGCAGTGGCAGCCAGCGGGGAGGCGGGGCTTAGGCGGGACACTACAGGAACATTGCACACAGCAGACAGAAGCTGAATGTGGCACATCATACAGAGCTTCTGATTTTGAGACTGGGGACCCAGGTTCGATCCTTGGGGTCGACTCCCCCCCGATTGTAACAGTTAAATAATAATTAAAATTAAACAACATTTCCGAACAGAGTAAATAAATGATCGGATAAACAAAAGCCCTTCATGAACAGTAGAGGATCGCACACGGTGTCATGAGGACCCTTGCTTTGCAATCGGATACCTAAGGAAAGGATAGGTTGCATGCCCATCCCAGAGGAGGGGCCGTCCTATGCTGTGCGAACAGGAAGCTGCGATGGCCCACAAAAACAATTACTGAGTGAAATTGGCTCTGCTGAAACAAGCACCCAAAGAAGGGACAATTGAGCGCAGTGGACCAATAGAAAGCCAGCATTTCTGAATGGCACGAGAAAGAACCAAAGGCAATGGGTGGTTGTGCAAAACCCCACAGAAGAGATAATAACAGGTCGATCGCAGCTCGACCTAAAAACTATGGGCGTCTCTCGGAGAGGCGTGGCTGATGTAATTAAGGGTGTGGCTTAAAACATCGAAGCTAAAAATCTGTGCTTAGCATAGTGTGCCGCCCGACTGGTATTTTGCAGTTCCTATCATTGCAAAAGATATATAATACAATAAGTAACATCACACATACAACAAGCTAGGTCTATTGTCTTTGCCAATGGTTGTCAGTTGTATAAGATAAACTAGCAACATCTTTGGGTTCATTGTATATAGTATTGAAAATGCTTCCATTCTGAAATGGTGAGACTGTGAAAGAACTACAACAAATATCTTTGAAGTTACATCAAAGGCAGTGAATGGTGGTACTGCTGCAGAGCTAAGATTACTTTTTTCACACTGAGAGTAAAGGCAAAAATGGAGAGCCTGATAGGGACCCATTTTGGCACCTGCTTATTTGAACTGCCAGTGCTGAGCACCGGCAGTACCCGGCCCACTTAAAGCCCTGGTGCAGAATATTATTAGAAGGGCCCAGGTCGCAGGGGTAGCACCACTGCTGACACATGTGCTTTCCTGGGATACTGTGGCACCTGGGCCCCAGGTCCTGACCTTGGAATGCCCAGACGTGGGTCACATGCACACTGTGTTACTGGAACCAAGCTGTACTTGTCTGATGAGCCCTAACAAGGGTAAAACTGGTCCTACAGTACATAAGTAATCTTTAAACACCTGTTCAAAGGCCAATGTTTCTGACGAAGAAGAGAGCCTTCTTTAGGGCGAGAACCCTCACCTTTTCTGAGGAGGCATGCTTCATCATAGGGTCCCTCCTCACATCACTAAAACCTATTGTGTTGTGGAGTACACCTTCTAGAACAGGAAAAGCACTTTGATCATAAACCCGGGCCTTAGAGAGTTTGAGCTGGAGGTGAATTGCACAGAGTGGTGGGAGAAAAAAGGTGAGGTGAAGTTAAAACAATCTCCTGGTCATACCCTGCAACTTTATTCTGTCTGTCAGGGATAACATTAAAAAAACAGCAAAGTGAAGCAGGGAAGAGACTCACCTCTGATTATGTAGGTTGGTCAATATGTTTTTGCCCTATCGTTACCCTTAAAGAGGTGTGGTGGGCATTGGTCAGGACATATAGAGTCACTGCGCTGAAAAATGAAAGTGATAAATATGAAATATAAAAAATTATGAAAATGTAATGGGTCACCAATAGGCAGCCAGGAGCCACTGCTTCGAGTACCTATGGGATACAAATGTGTAGTCAGAACATTGTACAAACAGAGGCATCCTTATTCCATACCCACATACCAGCTCAATAATGTGTTCATGTGACAAGGTGCACCCCAAAGTGCAATAAAAATCATGCTGCCTACGAGATTCACTAAGCAAACACAAGGAGATGATGGACGGAGCGCTGAAACTTTTCATACACTTCCCCCTAGTAACATATCTGGGTTGAATCCATCATCGTTCTTAACATCGCTTCACCACCCCACTTCAGACACAGCTATATGCAAATCAGTCTTGACCCTGTGCCTCATGGGAACAGTCCAGCCCGAACTGCCAAGCCATGTGTTCCCTGGACGAGAAACAAGCATCCTGGGACCGGTTTTGGGATAACAGCCCTCATTAGCCAGGCTAGCTTGAATCCAGTGGCAAAGAGAGCAAGGGACCCACGTCTGGGCATACCCTGCCAACTTAGGTCTAACAAAGCAAACACAAGGAGATGATGGACGGAGCGCTGAAATGTTTCAGATACTCACCCTCAGTCACAGATCTGGGTTGAATCCATCATCGTTCTTTAGCTCACTTCGCCACTCCAGTTCAGACACAGCTATATGCAAATCAGACTTGACCCTGTGCCTCATGGGAACAGTCCAGCCCGAAATGCCAAGCCATGTCTTCCCTGGACTGGAAACAAGCATCCTGGGACCGGTTTCGGGCTAACAACCCTCATCAGCCAGGCTAGCTTGAATCCAGTGGCAAAGTGAGAAAGGGACCCACGTCTGGGCATACCCTGCCAACTTAGGGCGGACAAAGCAAACACAAGGAGATGATGGACGGAGCGCCGAAACTTTTCCGACACCTTTTGGGTGTAACCCTGAAACCGGTCCTAGGATGCTTGTATCAAGTCCAGGGAGGACCTGGCCTGGGTTTTTCGGGCTGGACTGTTCCTATTGGGTGCAGGGTCAAGACTGATTTGCATATGGCTGGGTCCAAACTGGAATAGCATGGTGAGCAAAAAAACGATGGATTTAGGCCCAGATCACTGTACTGGGGTGAATGTATGACATTGTTCTGCATCCTGTCCATCAATTGTTCTTTTAGCATTTGTCACCCTGAGTGTGACGGGTATGCCCAGATGTGGGTCCTGTGCTCTCCATGCCACTGGTGTCAAGCTATCCTGGCTGATGAGGGGTGAATCCCCAAAACCGGTCCTAGGATGCTTGTATCCAGTCCAAGGAGGACCTGACCTGTCAGTTCAGGCTGGACTGTTCCCATTGGGCGCAGGGTCAGCCATCAGTAAATAATTCCAATTAAATGCTTATCCGCTACCTTTCGGGTCTACAGCCTCCACTCAAGGCTACCCTTGCAAGAAACTCAGGTAAATGGCTATAAAACACAAATAAAAAAATGCTGCATGCAGAGAATAGTGTTGTTTGGTGTGCATGCATTGTTCAATGGCATTCCATCCTCATTTTTGTTTCCTTGAATATGATAGAATAGGTGACTGGATGCATGATGTTTTGATGTTTATTAATATAATTATCTTAATTGGTTACTACATAGCCCACTCGTATAAGAAGAGGCACAATATGTGACACATGCTCTATGCCTTTGTGTAGCAACATACAATTGATTCCCTTCATTTTTAACAACCAAGTGGGCGATATAGTAGTTCTATTTCCCACCAATATAACAATTGTGATTGATAACTACATCACTGGGTTACCATAATAAGAAACATGATGTAAAATACACTTTCTTTGCCTTTGTCATTTAATAGGTGGAACCATCCTCCATGAGGGAGGTCCACAAGATGGGTGGGAATAATTGTATTCACTCCTACTATATCTAAAACCGTAAACTCCAATTTGACTAATTTTATTTTGAGCTGGGTACATGCTCAAAACATTATAACAACAACAGGCTGTTTTTTCGTATGTGCCTTGTGTGTTGGACTAAATATTGGCCTAGTGACGTTCACAAGCAACATGATTTTTACTGCACTTAGAGATGGCCTTGACACATGAACACATTATTGAGCTAGTACGTGGGTATGACATAAGGATACCTCTATACCATGTTCTGGCTATGCACTTTTATCCCATAGATACCCCAAGAATGAATGCATTTGTTCCCCTGCAGATTACCCTGGCTCCCTCTATTCCCCCTGCTCTTTCCTCTTTGTTCTCTTTCTTCACCCCATTTCCACACATGATCAATTTTGAAGCATTGCATGTGGTCAGTGATATAAAAGTGATCCAATGAGTTGAGAGGGACCACAACCCTCTAACTGTGGTGAACAAATATATGTAAAAATGGAGTGCTTAGGAAGTCCAAAATTCGTTTTTTATCTAAATTTGAATTAACTCGATACAATATCAGTCCAAATTCGTATTCTATTCATGCAACATTCTTCTTTCAGGTCCAGCCAATGCACAAAAATTGCTTGGGAAGCCAAGTAAGTATTATTCCAAATTTGGCTTGATGTAGTGATCATTCAAACACCGAGATTCTTCAGGTATATTTCAGTATAATATAGGAGCCAAGGCATGATGTTTCAAAGCAAACTTATTCTTTATTCTTTACAAAAATCCAACAGCAGCCCGGCCAATGTGATTCATTCCTGACAGGGACTTCATCAGGGATTACAACAATTATTGTTTTTCTCTCTTTTAGTGACACTTTTCTGGATAGAGATATCTCATAAAAATAGAGGAGTAGAGTGAATGTATTCAGAGTGGTACCTGCTATTTGAAGCAGAATGGTGCCAAATCCCAGCTACAAGAATCCTTTAACTGCAGTATTAAATCTGTCCAGCACTGCACCTACTCTGCCCAGAAAATCCTGGCCAATTTCCAGAGTTCTAGCCTAGAACACTAATCACATAAAACTAGCCTGGGAAATTAACAACCACGACCAGTCGTACCATAAGGCTAACTCCTCTTGGAAATGTAATTATCAAGAACTACAGAAAATAGGTGAACCATCGGACAGGAAAGCAGTCAAAAGTCTCAAATCTCTACTTACTGCAACATCAGCCAACTTCTGGAAAGACAGACCAAATTGTGCATTTTCAAAACAATGATTGATTGGTTTGATGCTATGTGTTTAGTGCCGCGTGCCCTAAGAATAGGGCAGGATATGGTCAGAGGTGATGAAACTCTTAGACTACTAAGGTCGGCCTATAAGGGCTAAGTCAAAATCAAAAAGAGTGAATTGAAGCCTAGAGCATGGTGTTCCCTTCAGACAGCTGCTGGGGGAAAAAACACCAGGAAGTTCTGGGACCAAATTAGACGGCGTTGTTTAGGCTCGAAAAGGACACTTGGAATCAGAAGTTAACTGCATAGATTCAATGCAACATTTTTTCAGAATGTACCAGGAAAAACCCAAATATGTCTGAAGAATCAAAATTGGATCAGGCACAACCAACGTACGGATTGAAGCACATGGCCCTGGTAAATGTTAAGGCTTGTGACTGGTTAAGTGAGGTTTCACCAGAGCTCAGTAAGGCACTACTGGAATTCACAGAGAAGGAGATCCAAGCACCTATACTGTGCCAAAGGCGACAGAAAGCCCCAGGCCCAGATAAGGTGCCGGCAGAAGTCTTTCAGAACAATCCTACATTGTGGGCTTCAATAGTGAGAACAACTCTAAACCCACTTTGGACCCACAATGAAGTATGTACGTCTTGGAAATCGGCTATTGCAATACCCGAAAAATAAATAAGGCCCTCGTAATGATCAGGTTAATTATAGACCAATTTCATAACTGTATGAAGCCGGAATAATCTATGGTAATCGTGTTTTAATTTCTCTAAAGGATTGGAGCAAGACAGATAATATATTATCCAATCTCCAAGCAGGATTCCAGAAAGGAGTTTAGACTGTAGATCAAGCTATGAGTTTGTACTTAACATCCTTAAAATACACCAAAATTAAGAAAGTTCCAATGTGCCTGGCCTTTATCAACCAGAAGATGGCCTTTAATTTAGCGGACAGAAGTTTACTAGGGCAACTCTAAGAGCACTAGGTACCGATAAAACGTATCTCACAATTCAGCACCTGCATCTGGGGAGCAAGGCACGGGTGAGATATGGCCCAAGGAGTGAAAGTACACCTGAGTTCAACATCCAACTAGAGAACGACAAGGTTGTGTTCTTGCCCTCCTATCGTTCAATAGATTCATCGACTATGTCGGCAAGTGTCTCACCAACATGAACGTGGACATGCTGAAGATAGGCTGTGTTCGACTTCCTATGCTTCTATTTACGGACGAAGCAGGACTCCTTTTACGGACTGAGATAGGCATGCATCGATTGCTCCTAGGTTAAACAAATTATGCAAATCTCCAAAAACCTACTATCAATACTTCAAAAGCAAAATCTGTGCAATTAAATATGATCACTTTGTTAAAATTAGGCCTGGGTGGAATTTCAATTAAGCCAGAGTAATCAGAGTAATTTTAGTAATTCTGTATTACTCTCTGACACAAAATTACCGATAATAATAAGATTACATCTGCTCGTGTGATTATGAGTAATTTGGAAGAAAAAAATCCTACTCTGAGAGCAAATTTCGCGAACACGAGCAGCTGTCTGCTGATGTTTATTTTCTGTTGCATTTAGCACTATTTTCCATTTTGGATGTGAGGGTGCATTTTGTGGTATGAAAATAGTGGTAAATGCTGTCAGTAAATTGGGGGAACATCCAACCCCAAGTGCACATTTTTGCACTAAGAAAATAGTGCTTTATGCAGAAATACTCTTCTCACATAATTCCGCGTAATCTCATGGAATTTAGGGGTTATTCCCTGTGACTACGCTACACGGAATTACATGAGCTAAGCCCACCGCAAGTTAAAATCTACTTTTAAGATCTATGGAGCAAATGTGAAAAGAGTTGTGCAATTCGGTTATCTTGACATTTGTACAGCTGAGAAGCTGACCTGGTCTAAGCAATTGGCACAAAATGAGTCATTAATGACTTATTGTTGGGGGCTGTTACTCATTTGGACAGAGAGAGCATACCTGCGTGGCCAGTGCTGCTGAACTTGGGGCGTGCTTGCTGATTGTTTGCCCTGCTGCCGAACAGTGCTTATCGGCCGCAGTTGGGGCTGCCTACACCTCCCAGGGTGCTTAGCGGCACCACGTCATCACCCTGCTGCAGCGCGCACGGAGGCGGTCAAAAAGGAGAGGCTCCCTCGGTGGAGCGGGGGCTGTTACTCATTTGGACAGAGAGAGCATACCTGCGTGGCCAGTGCTGCTGAACTTGGGGCGTGCTTGCTGATTGTTTGCCCTGCTGCCGAACAGTGCTTATCGGCCGCAGTTGGGGCTGCCTACACCTCCCAGGGTGCTTAGCGGCACCATGTCATCATCCTGCTGCAGCGCGCACGGAGGCGGTCAAAAAGGAGAGGCTCCCTCGGTGGAGCGGAGGCTGTTACTCATTTGGACAGAGAGAGCATACCTGCGTGGCCAGTGCTGCTGAACTTGGGGCGTGCTTGCTGATTGTTTGCCCTGCTGCCGAACAGTGATTATCGGCCGCAGTTGGGGCTGCCTACACCTCCCAGGGTGCTTAGCGGCACCACGTCATCACCCTGCTGCAGCGCGCACGGAGGCGGTCAAAAAGGAGAGGCTCCCTCGGTGGAGCGGGGGCTGTTACTCATTTGGACAGAGAGAGCATACCTGCGTGGCCAGTGCTGCTGAACTTGGGGCGTGCTTGCTGATTGTTTGCCCTGCTGCCGAACAGTGCTTATCGGCCGCAGTTGGGGCTGCCTACACCTCCCAGGGGGGGAACAACCTTTACAACGCAACTTTTACAACGCACTACCTTTACAACGCATTTTTTACAACGCATAATCCATTACAACGCATGACACTACAACGCATTTTTAAAAACTACCTTTACAACGCATTCCATTACAACGCATACTACCATTACAACGCATACCATTACAACGCATTATATTACACTACAGTATCCAACACTTACCCTACTGTTGCACCCCCTGGAGTTAGAATAGTAATTTCTACCCCTATACTATCCAACACTTACCCTACTGATGCACCCCCTGGAGTTAGAATAGTAATTTTTACCCCTATACTATCCAACACTTACCCTACTGATGCACCCCCTGGAGTTAGAATAGTAATTTTGACCCCTATACTATCCAACACTTACCCTACTGATGCACCCCCTGGAGTTAGAATAGTAATTTTTACCCCTACACTATCCAACACTTACCCTACTGTTGCACCCCCTGGAGTTAGAATAGTAATTTTTACCCCTATACTATCCAACACTTACCCTACTGTTGCACCCCCTGGAGTTAGAATAGTAATTTTTACCCCTACACTATCCAACACTTACCCTACTGTTGCACCCCCTGGAGTTAGAATAGTAATTTTTACCCCTATACTATCCAACACTTACCCTACTGTTGCACCCCCTGGAGTTAGAATAGTAATTTTTACCCCTATACTATCCAACACTTACCCTACTGTTGCACCCCCTGGAGTTAGAATAGTAATTTTTACCCCTATACTATCTAATACTTACCTTAAATGTAATTTAATATAATGCGTTGTAATGGTATGCGTTGTAAAGGTAGTATGCGTTGTAATGGCAATGCGTTGTAAAGGTATTTTTTAAAAATGCGTTGTAATGTCATGCGATGTAATGTCAAGCGTTGTAATGGATTATGCGTTGTAAAAAATGCGTTGTAAGTGCATGCGTTGTAATAGTGTGCGTTGTAACGTCATACATCCCTCCCAGGGTGCTTAGCGGCACCACGTCATCACCCTGCTGCAGCGCGCACGGAGGCGGTCAAAAAGGAGAGGCTCCCTCCGCGTCGCGGGACGCGCGCGGGTGGCGCCGGGAGAAGCCCGGGACAAGGGCGGGGCCGTCTGTGGCCGTCCGGGGCAGTACGAGGCTGGGCTGGGCCACAGATTTTGGTCCTTGGTTTCCCGAAATCGCCTATACAGACCTGGGTAATAGAACAGCTCATTATCAGGTCTTTTACCTAGGGACTGTTATTGTGCCCCATTTGCTATTTGTTTGTTTGGAGGATTGTGTTTTAACATATTTGTATTAAGGGATACTGGTAGTTCCCAACTAAGGCTTTTTTCGGTTTTTTAATCATATATTTGGCTGTATGCATATTTAGAGAGCCAATTATGTCTAAAGTTAACATGGAGAATGCACGTCCTACTCCAGCTACCCTTGACAATTATCTTGTTAAAGTAGTTGACAAAATTAATAAAGAGCGCCGACAATCCTTGGGTCGGGGGAGTACCTCTACCCCATTACCCAGTGCTCCTAATTCATCTATTTCCTTGTCCACCCCATTAGGGGATGTTAGTGGTAACTTGGAGTTTCCTGCACTTTCAACTACGGTTACCCTTGTAGAACCAGACTCCAACCTGATCACGCCGGAGTCTTCCCATGTATCACCAGCTCCATGCTCTCCGGCTCTGAGAGCCCAGAGAGTATTAAGGTCAGGGAGGGGTGTAGGTCGGATAACCCTTCCAAAACGGGGGGGGGAATAATAACAAAAAAAGATCTGACCCCCATCCAGGTGTGTTGTCAGTAACCCAGGTACAGTAATTAACAACTCTCAAGTAAAATTAGACCCCGAGCAGCTAGAGCTCTTGATTAGCATTATTGATGCAAAGTTTGACAAAATTATCAAACCTTTAATGGACAAACTTGATACTCTTTCGGGGGAAATAAAGATTTTGGGAGGCCTTCTGAATTCGCATATTGGGACAAAGGTTAGCCCAGAAGAATCCTTAAAGGTCAATGGTCCTGTAACGGAGACCCTCAAGATACCCAATGGGGGATCATGTCCAGTTACTGCAGTTGTACCGAACCCAATGGTGTGTTTAAGTACTCCAACCAAAACTGTGACAGTGGATAAGCCAGGGAACATCGAAGCGAAGTCTAAAAGATATGGTTACTCGACGCCTAACTTACCCCCGGACTGTACACCATATGTGGTGGTTTTAACCAACGTTCCACCACTTTCGGACACCGGGACTCGTAGTAACCCAGAAACTCATGAATCCCTGAAGAATAAAACTGTGGCCTGGCTTAACCGAGAGTGCGGTTTCCCAGTAGCTTTGTCCAATCAAATTTTAACCACTACCAGAGCCAATTGGATAGGGAACTCACACAAAAGTATCAGTGGTGATTGTGTAATTGTTAACTTTAAAAATCCCCAACTTGCTACCATTACCTTGCTCAGAGCTACTTCTCGACCCCTGAACAACTAGGGAATCTTACTCAGACCTTTGGGACTCTTCTATCAGCATTTAACCGATCAACTACCTAATGGTTTTAGAAGGGGTAGTGGCTGTGTTTCTAGTGTGCCCAGTAGGTTTGAGGCGGTTACATCCAACCGGTTTCAATCCCTGAGTGGTTTAGACACTAACGATTGACTGGACCTTGATGAGGCGCTGCTTGAAGTTGGAACAGTATTCTGTGGAGTAGAGTCAGAAGGAATTACTATAGGGTCCCCAGTTAATGTTAGTATGCTTCTTGATTGTTGCCCGAAAACCAGCTACGTGGGTAATGATGAGGGGGGTAGCGGGGTTTTGCCTGTAGTGGACAACCACTGCCCGAGCCCAAGCATACTTATCCAGGATGAAGTTATTGAAACATCCACTGGGTCCTCGAGCAGTTTTCTTGCCAGCTGGAATGTTGCGGGGTTAGCATCTAAAGAAGATAGTCTGGGGTGGTCAGAATTTATCGACCTTTTCGATATCTGTTGTTTCCAGGAAACATGGTGCAACATTTTTTCCGGGTACAATAGTTTTGTCTCTTACCAGTTACCTGCTATGGCATCCACTTTTGGTAGAGCTAAGGGTGGACTTCTGGTTTTGATCTCTATCAAACTACCCATTATTGTTAAAAAACATGTTTTAGTAGGGGCTCATTCCCATATCTTATGGCTTTCTCAGGGGGATGGAAGAAACATCCTTTTAATTAATTTTGATAATAACATCTTTGACAGCACCAGGCACCTGGTGGTAGATGCACTAGGTAGTGCTCTGGTTGATATTATAGCGGGCTCAAATGTTGTGTTTGAATTTATTTTGGCGGGAGATTTTACTATCGCAGTATGTCCCCTCTCCAACCATTGTATGTGTGGGGTCACCAACCGCTTTGGGGATGTGGATCTCCATTTCCCTCATAATAAGTATGGGGAATCCCTGAACCATCTCTTAGCGGCACATGATATGGAAATACTGGTCAATGAAAAGAATGATCTAGGTGAGAGTATTCCCACATTTTCTGGGAGGGGGGCTAATACTGTTATTGATTTTATTAGTATGCCATCGAGCCTTGTCCCATGGAGTTTGGCACCTAAGGTCGTGGATATAATGCTTAGCGACCATAACTGTATTACTGTAGAGGTTGCTCTATGGAATAAAAAACCTGTACCTGAATCGGGGGTTATAGTTAATATTGAACCACATAGACCTAATGGTACAAGGTTAAGATGGAATGGCGACAAAGCGGAAATGACGTCTGATCTAATTATAAATAGCTGCTTATTTGAAATTATTGAGATTCTTGAGCAGGCTGACATCACTGCTGATTCTATTCAACATTTTATTAGAATTAATTCCATCATTGATCAAAAATTTACCAAATCAACTGAGCGTAAGTCCAATCAGCAAAGGGGATGGTTCAATCATGCTTGCACCCTTGCACTTAAAGAGCTTAAAGATGCACTGGCAACCAATCCTAGAGTTAGGAGCCAGGTGTCTCAGATTAGATTAAACTATAAGAATACAGTTAAGCGAAGGAAGACGGAGTTACAACACGAGGCCTGGGACAAATTGACACAGGCTGCTGAAAGGAACGACTGTACACTATTTTGGGCCACTGTTGACTGTCCATTTTTAAAAGATGAGAAGGTACCAGAATTAACATCTACGGTCAGTATGGAAACATGGATTTCCCATTTTGCTATTATTTTTGATTCGGATAAAGCCTTGAGTAATTATAATGACTGTTGGCCCATTGTCCCCTTGGATATTAGCATCACCGAGGTCTTAGATAGCATCGGTGCAAGCAAAGGGGGAAAGGCTCAGGGTCCCGATGGGGTGCCCATCGACGTTTATAAGTTAGTCCCGGAGGTATGGGGATCCATGTTGGTTAAAGTTTTTAATGCAGCAGTTTGTTTTGGGGTACCCCCAACTTGGGAGGAATCAATCATAATACCAATATTTAAGAAAGGAGATCGGGGGGATGTGAAGAACTACCGTCCCATCTCCCTGTTGGATTCCTCTGTGAAAATAATGAGCCGGGTACTCTTGGTCAGGCTGGAAGAATGGGCAGAAACCAATGGTATCCTGGCAAATTGCCAGTATGGGTTTAGAAAGGGATGCGGGACGATCGAGCAATGTTTAAATCTCAAACTTTTGATTGGGAAATACACCCAGGCTAAGAAGGGCTCTATTTATCTCTGCTTTGCAGACTTGAGTAGTGCCTTTGATATGGTGGACCACGCAATTCTCTGGGCCAAGTTGATTGAAATGGGGGCCCCTGAGGGTATTGTCTTTTTCTTGGCCCGACTCTATGTCAAACTACGTACTAGCGTACGATATGGTTCTAGCGGGGAGTGTACCACCAAATTTTTGATCGGACGGGGTATAAGACAGGGGTGTGTTCTTGCCCCCCTGCTCTTTACCCTTTTCATTAACGAAGTGGACTCCGTCCTACAGACGGTAGCGGCAGACGCCCCTAGAGTTAATAATATCAGTGTTCCGGTATTACTCTATGCGGACGATGCCGTGTTATTGTCCGGTATTACTCTATGCGGACGATGCCGTGTTATTGTCCAGGACTCCGATAGGCCTTCAACGCTTAATGGATGTGTTTTCACAGTTTATTAAATCTAGAAAATTAGTGATTAACAATACCAAAACTTATACCATGGAGTGTGGGCAGGGGAAGAGAAAGCCCCACTCTTATTATATAGATGAACATAGGGTCCAACAAGTCGATAATTTCAGTTATCTTGGTATTACTTTTTCCAAGAATTGCAGATGGGCCAGCGAGCATATAAGTGTTAGAGCTAAGATGGTAAGGAGCGCTAATGGGGTCTTTACATTTGCCACTAAATTAGGAGATAAACGGATAAGCGATATGCTTAAGATCTTTCAGTCACGATGCCTCTCCACCTCCCTTTATGGGGCGGGGGTCTGGGGTTTTGCCCCGGCCGGGTGCTTACAGGTGGAGGAGAATGTCTTTTGAGTCTGCCCAAATCTGCTTCTAATGACTTAGTCCATAGAGAACTTGATATTCCATTTCTGAATGATTTGATCCTCCTGAGGCCATTATTGCTGTGGCGGTCAATTTGGCTGAAAGAAGAGACATCTTTAAACAGAGCTATCATTAATGATTGTCTCACTGTTGATAACCATTTAAAGATCCCATGGATTAAATACATTATTAACAGTTTTCAGGAGATCTATGGCCTTGATATTAAAGCTGATAGATATGGGGCTTCAGAAATTTCAAAGTCAGAAATGAAGCATATCTTTTTGTTGTGTAAATCTGAGAGACGGGCCTGCAATACTGGCATTCTATCCACCTGTGTGCGATACAGCAATATGAATGAAATGGAGGGTTATCAACCTTATCTGACCCAAGTGACCAGAGTTTCTCACCAGTTTGTTTTAACTAGACTAAGAATGGGGATTGTGCATAATCTGGTCGCCTTCTCTTTCGTGAACAAGCAGCCTGTTGGTCCCTGCCCGTGTGATAACTTGTCAGTACAAAGCACTATGCACTTTCTTTTGCTGTGTCAATTATATGGGAATTTTCGTGTAGCCTTTTTAAAACCCATTTTTGTCAAGTTTGGTGTCAGGACAGTACATGATTCTATGAAATTGCTCTTTAATCTGCACCATCCTGACATTTGTTTTTTTACTGCTACTTTCCTATTAAAAGCTATCAATGTTAGGAAAAGTATGAGTTTTTAAATATTTATCCTCCCCGCCTGTATTATATGTTTCCTTATTATATATCAGCTGTCTCATGTAATTGTAATTGTTCTGTTATTGTATTTTATTATATATGTGCTTTTATGGACATTGCTTTTTTGTTCCGAATAAAGCCTTATGAAATGAAATGACTTATTGTTCAAGCGCAATCATTTAAAAAAAAATGTTTTTATTGTGATTTTCAAACATTCCATATCACGCATTATGCACTAATTGGCAGTGACCAGTTACACAAGGCAAGCAGTGATCAATGATTACAGACAATACTAATACCAGCTTGCATTGGTGTAGGAGAAATTGGTCGTTTATAATTGGAATTATGAAAGAAAAAACATTTGCATCCCTTTAACCAAATTTTCCCCCTAGTGAGAGTCTGATCCAGAGTTTATGCATCTGCTAGTGCCTGCATCTGTCAGACTTCTTTGCAGTCTCCATGCACTGTGATGTAATTAGCAGTGGGTTGAGGCACACTCATACATACATTTAGCGAACATCTTTGGCACAAGATTAGATGAATCATCAATAAATTCCTACAGATTTAAAGCTATGGCCACTGGCTCCCATGGAGCTGAGCTATAGGGCTACTGGAAGACAGAAGATTTACAAAAGGTCGAGAACAGATTCTTTCGACATCTCCTGTGCCTTGGAACAGGAACACCAATAGAGGCGTTAAGGGAAGATCTGTGGCTTTGAAGTATTGCTTTTGAGATCTCCTTCAAGCCAATTCTGTAGTGGATTAGGCTCTGGACAAGCAAACACATAGAGACTAATTGAAAAGCACTCATGGATATTCTTGTCATCAACAGGCCATCGTTACTGGGTTGGCTGGAGGATAAAGCTGCAACTTTAATAGATACTGGATACCAAGAGTATTGGGACAATCCGTGCTCAATGGCCAGAGATAGTAGGAAGCAAATTCAAGAGCTTTCCTGGGGACATATTGTGGCCTCTCGGGCCAACAAGTGGGATGGTCTAACAAATTTCTTTTGGGATTTTAAATCATCAATCCCCTATGAACTGTATCTAAATCGCATTTTCCCATCTGAGAAAAGGAGACTATAGCTGAAATTTGGACTTTTACAATTATTGGCCTTTAGAAAAGCATGGTCTAAGAACAGTTTAAGCACAGACATATACACGTGTAAATTTGGAATATTAGAAACTCTGGTACATTGTATACTCCTCTGCAACTATACCATGGAGGAAAGAAGACAATTACTCTGACCCCTTTTTAAAAAAATATAACATAAGTAGACATCAGGAGGCTATTATGTTCTGTCTTCAGACTAGCTCTGATGTGGTTTATCAGACTGTTGCTAGGTACATCTTGCTAGTCTGGAAAGTAACATTTTGCCTGATGTACGACTGGTTCGACCAGTCACAAAGGGAGAATCGGGCCTTTTGCGACTGCTAAAATGGCTTCTAGCATGTACTAACCCTATTTTGTGAGTCTGTAACCTTTTACTGGCTTGCAAAATAGTGTTTGCAAGTTGCTATTAGGAAGGGGAGTGTCGAGGGCATCCCTTCTTATTAGCAAGTCACAGGGCCATGTATGAATGTTTTACAAATGCAGTTGCAAAATATTCATACTTTACCGGAGATAACCCATTTGCAAACAGTAAGGGGTACCCAAGGGACCTCTTCCTCTATGTGAATGTGGGTGCCAACATTTTTTAAGAGCAGGCAGTGGTCCGTCTCTTCCATCTTGAGCAGTGAATCTATTTTCTGGCCTTTGTTTCCAGAATCACATTAAATAATGCACTGGAAGAGTAAGATACAACCTTTCCTAATTTTCCACATTGTAAGGCGCAAAGCAGCATTAGTGATTAGATTTAGGAAGATGTACCAGTAAGAGACTGACCACAAGAAATTAATTCAGGTGAATGTCTAGGTGTCAATCAACCATCATTTCATAAGAACCTGGTGAGTTTTAATGGAGATGCTATGTTGTAGATTTGGGGACTACATGGATCACTACTACAAATAAAACATACACAGATTCAGGTCGAATAGCTTGGCCTTGCATTAATAAAAACAAATTATTATCTTGCATTGTGCCCACTGGAAAGCAAATTGAAACAGAGAAACACAAACCACCAGGCCACATTAAACAGTTCTACCAAGTTGAAAGTTGGACAGTAGTCCCTGGTCCTTTAGTTCCAAAGTCTATAACACAGCCACTAAACTGCACCACGTCTTGGCACCAGCAGGGAATCACTCATGCTAACCCAAAATCTTTGACAATCAATGCACTAGTTCGGAATGTTTGTGAAGTGTACAGAATCATAGCTGCAAAGGGTTAAGTTTCTTTTTTTAAAGAAGCAAGTGCTTCTCTATTGATATTCATGTTCTGTCAAACACATCTGCCCTTCCAGAATGGCAGATTACCAATATTTGCAAAATAAGTTATTATGACTTTGTTTTATGTCTGGCTTGACAATGCAAATTGTCTGCAAGACCTACAGTTTAAAATATGCATAGGGTAGGCGTTTGATCAGCCCTCTTCAGTCATCTTTTCTGGATAGCATCCATCACAACGTGGATCAGCTCAGAGGATGCTATTGGTTGTTTTGTGTATCATTCCACCTCTTAGTGGTTCCACTGTATCGCTCAAGGGACTATTTTACATCTGAAAAGTACGTTCAATCAATGCACTTTTGTCACGTTCAGTTCTTTATCTCATACATGCATTGTATGCAAAAAACAAACATTGGCATAGCCAATAGGTCTCGCCATTGGGACCTTATAAGTATTTCGTTATGCATCATAATATCCTTGGTGCAACCATATCAACTGTTGCATGGCTAAACACTTATACAGTCCCAAAGGCGAGACCTATTGGCTATGCCAATGCTTGTTTTAAATGCAGCTCTCATCATATTTTTATAAAATATGGAACGAACACCAACATCAGAGCACTTAAGTAAACACTGCCTGTAGTGGGATTACTACTGAAAACCTACCATGCAAACAATTCTTTAACCGGCAGAGTTAATCTTATTTCTTTTTGACCTCATTAATAATTGAATACATTTAAGACACGATAACTTCATCGGGCACCAAGCGCCATTAAATACTTGTCCATTTAATTTCAGAAAGACACTTCAAGAACTGCGGTCACATGTGAAAGTTAAAAGAAACAGCAGCCTTTTGACGAGATGTCAATATTTCACTTTATTTATCCAAACACGCGTTAAAGAAAACTGACGCTTTAGACAAACAAAAATCGGCTTTGAATAGTGTGGTAGAGAAGAACCAGCTAAGCTCGTGGTTCACAAGTGCAGAGCGGTGCATATATTAAATCCATAGGCTTTGGTTATGCGGTCGTTGCAAAGCTAAATAGAAAACTTGCCAACATGGTGCTCCTATTCTAAGCCTTCAAAAAGAAGGAATGGTAGGGAGTAATTAACATCTATTAATTGATGTTTTCAGATCTGGTTAAGAAAAATGCTTAATTAGTTAACAACTTTCTACAATTAAATTTCAGTAGTGTTCTGCTATTTTGCGCGATTGTATTTCAGCCAGTGACAACAACATTGAATTGCAGTATGAAAGTGAGCTCCCACCAAAGAGTCATCCAAACATATCATGTAGAAATAAAACCTAGAAACGGAACAAGCCCGCGAGTGGTGCGTGCGCGCGCGCCACAGCATGACATCTGGTTTCAATTATCACGCCTGCATCTGGGCATGATAATTCAAACCAGATGGTGCCTGTGCGGGTAACCGCACGCAATAAGCCGTGGGCGGAGCAAAGGTGGGACATGCGCCCCCCTTTGCCCAATTGCGTTCTGTCTTTGTTAAAAAGACGCACACAAAGGCCAATACCCTGGGACAAAACCAAAAGCACACGCACGAGGGTGTGCGAGCGTGTGGTGAGATTTCTAAAGCCCTTACATAAAGCCTCGCAGGGCGGCACATGCGCGCTGCGCTAGGCTCGACCTAACAAACCTTTATATTTCCAGTGCAAAGACGCGTTGGTTAATTTTAGAGAAAAACAAATGATTTGCTAGGGACAGGAAAGGGCCATTGGTTTGCATTAACGGTTTCCATTCGAGAAACACCCTCTAATGATATCCATCAGAGGAAAACCTTTTTGTCATCTCTACTGATCACATTGAGCCCTCAGGGCTCTGATAAGATTCAGTGAGCCAGGGAGCTCCCTTGCTCATGTCACCAGGAGGCTGCTGTAGTGCACATTCAGTATGCCCAGTGTCTTTGGCAAAGCTAACAGGTCTGGCTTATAACTGAAAATGTAAGCCAGACTTATTGTGTTTACCATTGTTACATTATATAAGAGTACTGCAGTGGTGCTAATTGGTCATGTTGTAACATATTTTGATTACCAAATATTTTCTTAATAGCTGTGCATTTCTTTACTCTTTTTTAGTGCTTCCTTAAATATTTTATGTATTTCGTTTATTGAACCAGCAGTACTCTGCTTGGAAATAATTGGAGAGCGTGTGTTTGTGTTTGTAGATATTATCTTAAATGCACACTTATCATCTCTAGTATTTACGGCAACTAACTTCTTGATAAACAAAGTAACTTCTATGATTAAAATAAGTAAACAACATTCAACAAATCAGGTAACAAAACTGCTGCAGGAACAATTCAGTTTGAATGTTGAGTGATATTTTGCTAGTGAAAAAGTAAAATGTGCCCTATGATTGTGTGCCAAAGATCCACCAGATTGCCAGCCAATGCATTCTTGGGAGCAGAGCAGCTTCTCTCAGAGTGAATGAATAAACCTGCCTTCAGAGACCTTTTTGACTTTCAGTGCTATGAGCCCCTAAAAATGCAATTGTGGCGGTGCACAGGCCCCACTGGCTAATAGATGTTAGCACCTGTGATCACGTTAGCTAGTCCTATGGTGAGTGTTGCTTCCTCTGCAGAGAGTAAACTGATGATACAAAAAACAATTGGTCCTATTGGCTAGGATACACAACAATATGTTATGTTCTGTTAGCGACATTTCTAAAGCGCAGCGGTTACCCAAGGGTGTCCTGGCACTAGCTACTGTCCTCTGAAAGTGAGCATTGTAGTCAGGTTTACAATTCAAAAAGCTAGGTTTTTAATCCCATCCATTTAATACTCAGGAGATCGGTGGCATTTCCAGATAAAAAGGAAGGTCATTCCAGGCCTTTGCAGCACAGGCAACTAAACCTTTTCCTCCCCACATTGTTTTTTTAGTGGGTGGCACTATCACCAATTTTGCTCCAAGAGAGCAAAATGTCCTATTGGGCAATACCATTGGAACTGTCGCTTCAGATGGTCCTGTCCTGTACCTTGAAGGGCCTTGAACATGGTGCAGAGAGGTTTAAAGAGCACCCGATTCCTAACAGGTAGCCAGTGAAGTTTTTTAATTTCCCTGGAAATTGATGCAAATTTGGGAGCGCCGGTAAGCAATCTAGCAGCCGCGTTTTGCAAGGAAACGATCTTGAATATTCAGGTAGAGACTGTTGCAGTAGTCTAGACTTGACAGGATAAGTGCTGTAACCACTGTTCGCCGACTATCCGCTGGCAAAAAAGGCAGTATTTTTTTACTCATTCTGAGAACCAAAGTTAAGCTTATCATCCACAATAACTCCCAAGTTTTTTATTTTCCTGGTGGGTATAGGAAGAGTGCCCATAGTATCTGGCCACCAGAAGTTGGCATCGTTTCCAAACAGGATGACGAGGTAAGGCAAAAGTCAAAGGAGCTGATCAGGGGGGCAAAAGATGATACATACACATTAAAAAGTGTGGGGCTCAGAGACGACCCCTGCGGAACTCCACAAGGCAAGAAAAAAGGTTTAGAAAACAATTCGCTCAGAGACACAATTTGTGATCTGCCAGTTAGGAAGGATTTCAGAAGCTTCCACGATTTATCCTGGACCCCGCATGCCATCAAATGATCCTTCAGTGAATACTCACTCCACTTGTTTTCCATCACTTGAGCACTTCTGTGAGCACTTTCTCAAGCACTTATGAGTGCAACCTAAAAGCACTGGTTGTCTGCAAAGGAATTTTTCAGTCTAAAAATTTGAAAAATTTAATTGATTCTCATGAAACAGTGTCCAAACGTGTTTTCGTTCTCTCTCGCATATAAATTGTGCTTGATGTAAATACAATATTGAGTATTTGCGTTGTAGCCTCATGTATTATTGGTGTTGTAGTCTTAGTCTTCTCTAAATCAACTAGAAGTACAAGCATGAAATCAATGATTTTGTAGGTGAAAAGCTTAAGACTGCAGACAGTGTCCGTAATGACCTGGAGGGAGGTGGTCATCCTGGTCAGGACATTTAGGTGGTGCCCTGTCAACCAGCGATGTGACCTCTGCTTTGATCTTATTTCAGCTAATAAGAGGATATAAGAGGAGATCTAGCGCCCAAAGCCTTTTACAAGTACGCACATGCAGAATGAAAACAACTTTCCACCAACACCAAATAGATTGTGAGGTTTCAATACTGTTATATCCTACACTGTTAGTGTGGACAAGCTGCTATTATGAAGGAAATGTGTGGTGAGGCGCATTAAGTATTTATAGACAGGTGTTCTTCTTTGATGTTATTGCATGCTCGGTCAAAGACTGGAATGTTGCAGGCACCAAAATTATAACCATGAATTAATTGATGTGGGTATTTTGCTATGGAGAAAGGGTGGCTCTCCCTAAGTTAAAGAACTTGATAGGATGAGAGGGGTGCATTAAAATTTGAATTAATGCTTTTCTGTAGGTAGTGTTTTTGTGTATGGCAGAGTTTTCCTGACTGATGCGGGGTGTTACCCGAAACCGGTTCCAGGATGCTTGTTTCCGGTCCAGGGAAGACCTGGCTTGGCAGTTAGGGCTAGACTATTTCCATGAAGAATAGGGTCAAGATTGATTTGCATATGGCTGGGTCTGAACTGGTGTTGGGAAGTGAGCTAAAGAACGATGATGGATTCAATTCAGATCTGTGACTGGGGGTGAGTGTCTGAAAAGTTTCAGCGCTCCGTCCACCATCTCCTTGTGTTTGCTTTGTTCGGCCTAAGTTGGTATGGTATGCCCTGAAGTGGGTCCCTTGTTCACTTTGCTACTGGATTCAAGCTAGCCTGGCTGATGAGGGGTGTTACCCTGAAACTGGTCCCAGGATGCTTGTTTCTGGTCCAGGGAAGAACTGGCTTGGCAGTTAGGGCTGGGCTATTCCCATGAGGAATTGGGTCAAGAGTGTTTTGCATATGGCTGGGTCTGAACTGGGTGGCAAAGTGAGCCAAAGAATTATGATGGATTCAACCCAGATCTGTGACTGGGGGTGAGTATCTGAAAAGTTTTAGCGCTCCGTCCATCATCTCCTTGTGTTTGCTAGGGATTTTTTCTGATAATACATATGTTACATATAAACCAGGAATAGAATGTCAACATGAAGGGTATCAACTTATAGAGTATGTATGTATAAGACTTAGGGTTCAGAAAACCAATATTCTGAATTTTGATGCTAACTAACAGAGTGTGCGAAAATGGCATAATATTGTAGCTGCAGGTTGACATTAGCCAAGCTAACACAAATTACAGAAACTGTTTAAAGTTATCCTAAACTATTGTCAAGCTCTGGGGTAAACTGATCCCTGGAGGCAGGCGCAGAAATAGCGTATACCAGTTTCTCCGGAAGATTCCGTATCTCTTCCTGGTTTGATTTCTTTCTACTGTCTGAAACATTGGTTTTCAACACTGAACACATTTCATCAAACGTTTTTTCTGACCATGCTATGGTCATTCTCGAGTTTGAGAGAGGGAGAGCTCTAGGACATCCTCGGCACTGTATTTTTAACAAGCAGTACTTACAGGAGGAACGGTGTGTGCAATTTTGAAAAAGCAAGATAAAGGAGTTCCTCACAATAAATCATGGGACTTCACGCACAAGCATTGTTTGGCATGCTCTAAAGGGATATATCCAAGGGCTGTGGGTAGGTAAGGATGCCAAAAATATGAAAAGGAAAATTACAAAAGCAAACCCTAGAAACAAATGAACAGCAAAGTCAGGAACATTTCCTGAGAAATCCATCCGTGTCTAAAAAAAGGAAACTTGATAAGGCCATACAGGTGCTAAGTGTGGTGTATTATGCAAAATGTGAAACATTAAATTGCGCTTACACGCAAAAAGTATATGAGGAAAGCAATTTTACAGGGAGGTTTCTAGCTTGGCAGGCCCATGAACAAGCTGCCAGTAATAAGATCGATGTTCTGAAATGTTCCACCACTGGCATCAGGAGTAAGGATACAACAAGGGTGGGGTAATCATGCTAGAACATTATAGTCTGATTTACACACAAAATCATTCAATTGATAAAGAGCTCCTCGAGCAGTTTCTAGTGGAACAGAATATTCCGGTGCTATCTGAAGAAGAAGGGGTAAATATCATGCGACCCTTCTCAAAAGAAGAACTGGTCTATTAGGAATCTACCGAATCGCAAAGCCTGTGGGCCAGATGGTTTCCCAGCGGAATTCTTTAAAGTTTTTTTAGAAGACTAAGTCGGACAATTTCTATTAGTCGCCAACACAATGTTAGGGGGAGGACCTATGCCGGCATCTTTTCATGAGGGCAATGTCGTGAGTTTCTTAAAAAAGGGGAAGGATTGTGGGGACCCAAATTCGTATTGTCCAATTTCACCATTAAATATGGAATACAAAATCACCACAAAACGTTTAGCTAACAAATTCAACTTAATAGTATCAAAGTTAATTAATTCAGTCCAGAATGGTTTTATTGCAAGGAAGCAGTTGGGGACAAACACACACTATTTGGCTGAAGCACTAGATTACTTTGTGGCTAACACACCTGCCTTAGTGCTTCTGCTAGACGCTGAGAAAGCATTTGACCTTGTGGTCTGGGAAACATTATTTTGTATTCTGACCAGGTTTGGAATATCACCTCAGAATACAGGGTTGATAAAAAAGGATGTATCACAATGCAGAAGCTAGTATCATAGTCAACACCGTAAAGGTGGGGACACTAAAGTTCTTGGGTGGGACCCGAGTGGGTTGCCCACTATTCCCTATTTAATTTGTCCTTTTTATCGATCCTCTGGCAATTGCAATTAGAGAAGACGCTGATATTCGTCCTCTTGTACCATTAATGTGGAAGATAAAATTATAAGCCGATGACATTAAGTCAATTCACAATAGTAGTAAGAGCAGCCAGGAGAAACGATTTGAAACTTTTGCATATTTCGAGGGACTCAGAGGTTATAACATTTATTTAAAAAAAATTGAAATAATACTTTGCGGATGCAACCCAGACGTCTAGCATACAGATATCGTTTTGTGCATGAATTTGCACCCAAAGAGTTATTGGGAATTAAATTCTCATAACGGATTGAAGATCTATATGATCTCAATTTCTCTCCATTGCTCTCAAAAATAAAAGATGTATTTTCACGCTGGAACTCTCTCTCTCTGACCATTGTGATGGGGGTCTATTTGATAAAGATGTCTATTCTCCCACTGTTTAATTTCTTATTATTGGCTATTTCCTGAGTTTTAACTGCATCCAGGGCCGGACTAGCTGTAGCGGCACCGGGCAATCCCCCGGTGCGCCGCACAGGTGGGGGCCGATTTTATAGCTGCAAAATCGGCCCTGTAACAAAATCGGCCCCAAATCGGCCCTGGCAAAGAGCTCGGCGGCACCCCCTCATGGGGAGTTGTAGCGTCCGAGCACTTTGCCAGGGCCGGTTTTGGTTCCCAGTCCGGACCTGACTGCATCCTTTTTCAAAAAGGTAGAGCCCATTTTCACGTCTTTCTCTGTGGCAAAAAAAAAATCACCTGAATCACATTAATCACTTTATATGAGGGTTTGGAGAAAGGGTGGATGGAGCTCCCCAATCTTATGGATTATTATTTTTCCTATTTTGCACAGTACATGTCAGGTTTAAAGCAAAACCCCACATCAGAATATTTTTGTATTATGCTAGGCAGCTGATTTGTACAGAATACAAGATAGGTAGTGTGGATGCAGTGGTTTTTTCGGAAATCCAGGGATTTTTTTAGAAGATATACTATTCCCTACATTAACGCTGCAACACCCCTGTCCAAACTCGTTATGGAATCTGGGACTAAATTGCCATCGGAAATAGTCCAAATGTGGGTGAAAGAGGGGTTTAGGAAAATATCAGACTTCCCCCTGACGGAAAAATGGTTTACCATATCAGAAATCCACAAGTTAATTCAAACTGATTTCCTCCTTCTCGGCTCATATAGAATGCTGTTTAAATCTTAGCAATCTAGATTTGGGTCAGATAAATTGTAGTATAAATATGGTATTTACATTATTTGAAGCTGATGAAAATAAAAATCCAGGGGAATGGAAAAGACTGCTGGCTTCTATAGAAAGCCCGGATCTTTCCCAGAAAGTAATTGAAAAATGGGGAAAATACGAAGGTCTGGTATTAACAACTAGGATGTGGGAGGATGTGAATAAACTTAACTTTTGTGTGCTAAGAGGAGCCAATTGACGACGGATGTTATTTTTTGTAAATGGCTATTATACAGAACACCACAATTTCTTGCATAAGTTAACCTTAATCTACTGAGTTACTGTTTTTGTTGTCTAGATGGGCCTGCAGCCAACTAGGTTTATATCATAGACTAGTGTCTTTTTATCCAGGGGTTCTGGAATTAATTATTCCTGTTTATGGAGGCCGAATCAGACTGGTATCATACTATCTGGTGCCTGGCTGAAAGTCATGGGATACGATCCGACACTCGGCCTAACCACCAAATGGGCAAAATTTGTTTATGTTGTAATGTTGGTAGTGAGATCCCTCCTGCTTCAAAAATGGCATTCACAACAGGTTCCTAAAATAGGGGAGTGGGTGCGGAAAATGAAGCAAGTCAGAAACAGCGTAGAGCTGTATGCAATATGTAATGGGAGAATTAAGAAGTTTGATAAATTATGGGGGTGTTTTTTTTAGCAAAAACAAGGCATAGCGCAGAAGGTCCGACTGCTATATTGCTACTTTGCACCTTTTAGCACTGGATGCACTTTACACATTATGCACTATTTATCTTGGGAGGTTGCTAGAATTACATTGTTTTATGTCTCTTTTCCCTATATGGGCTTTGTTTGAACTAGTAACATTTCTCTGTCCAACCTGGCATGTACTTTATGATCATGTATGCTGCATTAATGGATGACGGGTCCATGAACAATATTTATGGATAGTAAAGATTTGATGTATTAATAACTATATTTTGGATCTCAATAAAAATATAAAATAAAAAAATACATTACAGAAGCTTAGAAGAAAGCAATCTTCTATTGTTGTGTAGTGATTAGCACTGCAAAGCCATCTGGCTGGGAGGGGTGTTGGCCAGTCAGGTTCAGGGCATAGCATGCACCAATAAGGGTCGTACACAGTGGGAGGTTGGCATAGTTAGGTATGGAAATAAAATCTTACTTTACAATTAAAATGAAACCTAGAAAAAAACAAAGAAATTTACCAGTTCTAGTTGACTACATTGGGTTTGGCTGCAGGATTGTGTGTGGCGGGTGGTTGTCCACTCACGGGGGAGCGAGGGCAGGACCTGGCATGTGGTCAGGCCCTGTGTGCAACACCCTGCCAGGCATTGCCAAAGTACATGCAAGGTGGATGTTGGCCAGCCACAGTGGGGGGGCACAGGGCCTACAGCCAACCGCACACCACACACAGCTAAAGTTGATGTGGCAGGAGGGGTTGACATATTTATGACATTACAGTTAGGGAAAAATGTCAGTTAAAATGTGACAATTTAAATTTAAAAAGCTACTGAAATTCACAAGTTAGAGTGAACTCAATGGCACTCTTACCATGCACTGCTTATGACCTCATATATTTCCAGTCACGGGTGGCATGACTCACGGGTGGGGGGGCGAGAGTGGTAATTTAATTTAAAAAAATTAAAATTAAAACGTACCTTCGCCTCCGGTCCCTCGTCGCGTCTCCTCTCTCTGCTCACAGAAAGCAAAAGCAGGCAGCCTCGCTCTCCTCCCCTAAGCCAATCACAACTCTGCAATAGCAGCATTGTGATTGGCTGGGACGCCGACCCCACAGGCGTTTATGGGGAGGCAGCTTTCTCCATGCAGGCTGCATGCAGTCTACATAGAGAAAACGGGAGAGTGTGTATGACTGGTTTGGACGGCCCTGAGGGCGACCAAACAGTCAGCGCCCACAACTTTGGGCTAGCAACTCCTCCCCTACCTGCCCACCCTCTGCCCCAACCAAACCCTTCTTCTGCTTTCTTGCAGTGCGAGAAGCAGAAACATAAAATGGTAATTATACCATTTTATGTTTCTGCTTCTCGCACTTTGAGAAAGCAGTGGGGTGACACTCCTCCGCCCACGTGGAGTAGCCACCGCTGTATATTCCAAACCTTCATGGAACATTCTATGACATGATAACATCACTGATGACAACTTTAATTACATAATTGATGACATCACTGTGCATGGCAAGGGTGCAATTTAATTTGTAACTGACATTTTCAGGTAACTATAACATCATGTTAGCCTTTGTTTTTTTCAAAATATATAGAGATATATATATATATATATATTCAATGGAAAAACTAACGTTAGAGGGACATTATAGTTCGGAAATAGAATTAAGAAAACCTTGGAAATGCATTAAGAAACTAAAGTTACAGGGACATTATAGTTAAGTTCAGATTTTACACACGTAAAACCATAGAAATTCAGCAGTTGTACTTAACTCAAGAATTTGTAACTCGCGCCTTAAGGTAACTATAACTTGCGCCCCCGCCATACACAGTTTTATCATCAATACTTTTATTGCAAATGTTGCAGTGATATTGTCAATGATGTTATAGAAGATGTCACGACTAGGCCTGGGCGTAGTTCGCGGAGGTTTGCTACACGGAACTCCGCAAAGTTACAAAAAACTCCACGAAGTTCCGCGAGTGGCAGACTGCAGTGTGATCTCTACTCTCACACTAAACGAAAACTATCTACTGATGACCACCAGTAGGTAATGTGATATATATATATACATATATATATATATATATATATATATATATATCGATTCACCTGACTGTTGTGCTCATATTTCCACTTCAACAGCAGTGCTTGTGTAATGTACATTTACCATCGAGGTAAACATTTATTAATTTGGAACATCCAGTCTTTATTAAAATCAAATTCACAATGCACTATGGGAACAGAAGTACCTGTAATTCCAGTCACGTGATGCACCTCTTAAAACACGTCCAAGCGCACCTGGGCGCTTGCATTTCAGTCCGTGAACAAGGCAAGTAAGCCGAAACGTTGGGCGAAAGAAAGCAGGCGCTTTTGAAAGACTCTGTGAATAAAGTGATTTCACGGTATTGGGCCTCACCTCTGTTTGTGTTGCCAAGCGTGGTGTTGTGAGCTGCTCCGTGCTCATGGAGTGAGGCCGCCCTGTAGGGCCCTGGGCTCCGGAAACGGAGGAACGCTTTTGCTTCTTTGGGGATATTAATTGAGCAGCCTGGCCCACCTGCGCACCAACCTACGAAGGATTTGCCACTAGAGCAAAATGGAACTGCACAGGGAAGGGATTCAAGCAGAAAGACATTCTGTTCTGATCGTGCCGTGGACAGCTGCCCTTCCAGAGTCCTATTTTTTGGCAAGAACATTTGCAAGATGGTTCGATTCACCTGACTGTTGTGCTCATAGTTCCACTTCTACAGCAGTGCTTGTGTAATGTACATTTACCATCAAGGTAAACATTTATTAATTTGGAACATCCAGTCTTTATTTAAATCAAATTCACAATGCACTATGGGAACAGAAGTACCTGTAATTCCAGTCACGTGATGCACCTCTTAAAACGCGTTCAAGCGCACCTGGGCGCTTGCATTTCAGTCCGTGAACAAGGCAAGTAAGCTGAAACGTTGGGCGAAGAAAGCAGGCGCTTTTGAAAGACTCTGTGAATAAAGTGATTTCACGGTATTGGGCCTCACCTCTGTTTGTGTTGCCAAGCGTGGTGTTGTGAGCTGCTCCGTGCTCATGCAGTGAGGCCGCCCTGTAGGGCCCTGGGCTCCGGAAACGGAGGAACGCTTTTGCTTCTTTGGGGATATTAATTGAGCAGCCTGGCCCACCTGCGCTCCAACCTACGAAGGATTTGCCACTAGAGCAAAATGGAACTGCGCAGGGAAGGGATTCAAGCAGAAAGACATTCTGTTCTGATCGTGCCGTGGACAGCTGCCCTTCCAGAGTCCTATTTTTTGGCAAGAACATTTGCAAGATGGTTCGATTCACCTGACTGTTGTGCTCATATTTCCACTTCAACAGCAGTGCTTGTGTAATGTACATTTACCATCAAGGTAAACATTTATTAATTTGGAACATCCAGTCTTTATTTAAATCAAATTCACAATGCACTATGGGAACAGAAGTACCTGTAATTCCAGTCACGTGATGCACCTCTTAAAACACGTCCAAGCGCACCTGGGCGCTTGCATTTCAGTCCGTGAACAAGGCAAGTAAGCCGAAACGTTGGGCGAAAGAAAGCAGGCGCTTTTGAAAGACTCTGTGAATAAAGTGATTTCACGGTATTGGGCCTCACCTCTGTTTGTGTTGCCAAGCGTGGTGTTGTGAGCTGCTCCGTGCTCATGGAGTGAGGCCGCCCTGTAGGGCCCTGGGCTCCGGAAACGGAGGAACGCTTTTGCTTCTTTGGGGATATTAATTGAGCAACCTGGCCCACCTGCGCTCCAACCTACGAAGGATTTGCCACTAGAGCAAAATGGAACTGCGCAGGGAAGGGATTCAAGCAGAAAGACATTCTGTTCTGATCGTGCCGTGGACAGCTGCCCTTCCAGAGTCCTATGTTTTGGCAAGAACATTTGCAAGATGGTTCGATTCTCCTGACTGTTGTGCTCATATTTCCACTTCAACAGCAGTGCTTGTGTAATGTACATTTACCATCAAGGTAAACATTTATTAATTTGGAACATCCAGTCTTTATTTAAATCAAATTCACAAAGCACTATGGGAACAGAAGTACCTGTAATTCCAGTCACGTGATGCACCTCTTAAAACACGTCCAAGCGCACCTGGGCGCTTGCATTTCAGTCCGTGAACAAGGCAAGTAAGCTGAAACGTTGGGCGAAGAAAGCAGGCGCTTTTGAAAGACTCTGTGAATAAAGTGATTTCACGGTATTGGGCCTCACCTCTGTTTGTGTTGCCAAGCGTGGTGTTGTGAGCTGCTCCGTGCTCATGCAGTGAGGCCGCCCTGTAGGGCCCTGGGCTCCGGAAACGGAGGAACGCTTTTGCTTCTTTGGGGATATTATTTGAGCAGCCTGGCCCACCTGCGCTCCAACCTACGAAGGATTTGCCACTAGAGCAAAATGGAACTGCGCAGGGAAGGGATTCAAGCAGAAAGACATTCTGTTCTGATCGTGCCGTGGACAGCTGCCCTTCCAGAGTCCTATTTTTTGGCAAGAACATTTGCAAGATGGTTCGATTCACCTGACTGTTGTGCTCATATTTCCACTTCAACAGCAGTGCTTGTGTAATGTACATTTACCATCAAGGTAAACGTTTATTAATTTGCAACATCCAGTCTTTATTTAAATCAAATTCACAATGCACTATGGGAACAGAAGTACCTGTAATTCCAGTCACGTGATGCACCTCTTAAAACACGTCCAAGCGCACCTGGGCGCTTGCATTTCAGTCCGTGAACAAGGCAAGTAAACCGAAACGTTGGGCGAAAGAAAGCAGGCGCTTTTCAAAGACTCTGTGAATAAAGTGATTTCACGGTATTGGGCCTCACCTCTGTTTGTGTTGCCAAGCGTGGTGTTGTGAGCTGCTCCGTGCTCATGCAGTGAGGCCGCCCTGTAGGGCTCTGGGCTCCGGAAACGGAGGAACGCTTTTGCTTCTTTGGGGATATTAATTGAGCAGCCTGGCCCACCTGCGCTCCAACCTACGAAGGATTTGCCACTAGAGCAAAATGGAACTGCGCAGGGAAGGGATTCAAGCAGAAAGACATTCTGTTCTGATCGTGCCGTGGACAGCTGCCCTTCCAGAGTCCTATTTTTTGGCAAGAACATTTGCAAGATGGTTCAATTCACCTGACTGTTGTGCTCATATTTCCACTTCAACAGCAATGCTTGTGTAATGTACATTTACCATCAAGGTAAACATTTATTGATTTGGAACATCCAGTCTTTATTTAAATCAAATTCACAATGCACTATGGGAACAGAAGTACCTGTAATTCCAGTCACGTGATGCACCTCTTAAAACACGTCCAAGCGCACCTGGGCGCTTGCATTTCAATCCGTGAACAAGGCAGGTAAGCTGAAACGTTGGGCGAAGAAAGCAGGCGCTTTTGAAAGACTCTGTGAATAAAGTGATTTCACGGTATTGGGCCTCACCTCTGTTTGTGTTGCCAAGCGTGGTGTTGTGAGCTGCTCCGTGCTCATGCAGTGAGGCCGCCCTGTAGGGCCCTGGGCTCCGGAAACGGAGGAACGCTTTTGCTTCTTTGGGGATATTAATTGAGCAGCCTGGCCCACCTGCGCTCCAACCTACGAAGGATTTGCCACTAGAGCAAAATGGAACTGCGCAGGGAAGGGATTCAAGCAGAAAGACATTCTGTTCTGATCGTGCCGTGGACAGCTGCCCTTCCAGAGTCCTATTTTTTGGCAAGAACATTTGCAAGATGGTTCGATTCACCTGACTGTTGTGCTCATATTTCCACTTCAACAGCAGTGCTTGTGTAATGTACATTTACCATCAAGGTAAACATTTATTAATTTGGAACATCCAGTCTTTATTTAAATCAAATTCACAATGCACTATGGGAACAGAAGTACCTGTAATTCCAGTCACGTGATGCACCTCTTAAAACACGTCCAAGCGCACCTGGGCGCTTGCATTTCAATCCGTGAACAAGGCAAGTAAGCTGAAACGTTGGGCGAAGAAAGCAGGCGCTTTTGAAAGACTCTGTGAATAAAGTGATTTCACGGTATTGGGCCTCACCTCTGTTTGTGTTGCCAAGCGTGGTGTTGTGAGCTGCTCCGTGCTCATGCAGTGAGGCCGCCCTGTAGGGCCCTGGGCCCCGGAAACGGAGGAAAGCTTTTGCTTCTTTGGGGATATTAATTGAGCAGCCTGGCCCACCTGCGCTCCAACCTACGAAGGATTTGCCACTAGAGCAAAATGGAACTGCGCAGGGAAGGGATTCAAGCAGAAAGACATTCTGTTCTGATCGTGCCGTGGACAGCTGCCCTTCCAGAGTCCTATTTTTTGGCAAGAACATTTGCAAGATGGTTCGATTCACCTGACTGTTGTGCTCATATTTCCACTTCAACAGCAGTGCTTGTGTAATGTACATTTACCATCAAGGTAAACATTTATTAATTTGGAACATCCAGTCTTTATTTAAATCAAATTCACAAAGCACTATGGGAACAGAAGTACCTGTAATTCCAGTCACGTGATGCACCTCTTAAAACACGTTCAAGCGCACCTGGGCGCTTGCATTTCAGTCCGTGAACAAGGCAAGTAAGCTGAAACGTTGGGCGAAGAAAGCAGGCGCTTTTGAAAGACTCTGTGAATAAAGTGATTTCACGGTATTGGGCCTCACCTCTGTTTGTGTTGCCAAGCGTGGTGTTGTGAGCTGCTCCGTGCTCATGCAGTGAGGTCGCCCTGTAGGGCCCTGGGCTCCGGAAACGGAGGAACGCTTTTGCTTCTTTGGAGATATTAATTGAGCAGCCTGGCCCACCTGCGCTCCAACCTACAAAGGATTTGCCACTAGAGCAAAATGGAACTGCGCAGGGAAGGGATTCAAGCAGAAAGACATTCTGTTCTGATCGTGCCGTGGACAGCTGCCCTTCCAGAGTCCTATTTTTTGGCAAGAACATTTGCAAGATGGTTCGATTCACCTGACTGTTGTGCTCATATTTCCACTTCAACAGCAGTGCTTGTGTAATGTACATTTACCATCAAGGTAAACATTTAATAATTTGGAACATCCAGTCTTTATTTAAATCAAATTCACAAAGCCCTATGGGAACAGAAGTACCTGTAATTCCAGTCATGTGATGCACCTCTTAAAACACGTTCAAGCGCACCTGGGCGCTTGCATTTCAGTCCGTGAACAAGGCAAGTAAGCTGAAACGTTGGGCGAAGAAAGCAGGCGCTTTTGAAAGACTCTGTGAATAAAGTGATTTCACGGTATTGGGCCTCACCTCTGTTTGTGTTGCCAAGCGTGGTGTTGTGAGCTGCTCCGTGCTCATGCAGTGAGGTCGCCCTGTAGGGCCCTGGGCTCCGGAAACAGAGGAAAGCTTTTGCTTCTTTGGGGATATTAATTGAGCAACCTGGCCCACCTGCGATCCCAACCTACGAAGGATTTGCCACTAGAGCAAAATGGAACTGCGCAGGGAAGGGATTCAAGCAGAAAGACATTCTGTTCTGATCGTGCCGTGGACAGCTGCCCTTCCAGAGTCCTATTTTTTGGCAAGAACATTTGCAAGATGGTTCGATTCACCTGACTGTTGTGCTCATATTTCCACTTCAACAGCAGTGCTTGTGTAATGTGCATTTACCATCAAGGTAAACGTTTATTAATTTGCAACATCCAGTCTTTATTTAAATCAAATTCACAATGCACTATGGGAACAGAAGTACCTGTAATTCCAGTCACGTGATGCACCTCTTAAAACACGTCCAAGCGCACCTGGGCGCTTGCATTTCAGTCCGTGAACAAGGCAAGTAAGCCGAAACGTTGTGTGAAAGAAAGCAGGCACTTTTGAAAGACTCTGTGAATAAAGTGATTTCACGGAATTGGGCCTCACCTCTGTTTGTGTTGCCAAGCGTGGTGTTGTGAGCTGCTCCGTGCTCATGCAGTGAGGCCGCCCTGTAGGGCCCTGGGCTCCGGAAACGGAGGAACGCTTTTGCTTCTTTGGGGATATTAATTGAGCAGCCTGGCCCAGCCTGCGCTCCAACCTACGAAGGATTTGCCACTAGAGCAAAATGGAACTGCGCAGGGAAGGGATTCAAGCAGAAAGACATTCTGTTCTGATCGTGCCGTGGACAGCTGCCCTTCCAGAGTCCTATTTTTTGGCAAGAACATTTGCAAGATGGTTCGATTCACCTGACTGTTGTGCTCATATTTCCACTTCAACAGCAGTGCTTGTGTAATGTACATTTACCATCAAGGTAAACATTTATTAATTTGGAACATCCAGTCTTTATTTAAATCAAATTCACAATGCACTATGGGAACAGAAGTACCTGTAATTCCAGTCACGTGATGCACCTCTTAAAACACGTTCAAGCGCACCTGGGCGCTTGCATTTCAGTCCGTGAACAAGGCAAGTAAGCTGAAACGTTGGGCGAAGAAAGCAAGCGCTTTTGAAAGACTCTGTGAATAAAGTGATTTCACGGTATTGGGCCTCACCTCTGTTTGTGTTGCCAAGCGTGGTGTTGTGAGCTGCTCCGTGCTCATGCAGTGAGGCCGCCCTGTAGGGCCCTGGGCTCCGGAAACGGAGGAACGCTTTTGCTTCTTTGGGGATATTAATTGAGCAGCCTGGCCCACCTGCGCTCCAACCTACGAAGGATTTGCCACTAGAGCAAAATGGAACTGCGCAGGGAAGGGATTCAAGCAGAAAGACATTCTGTTCTGATCGTGCCGTGGACAGCTGCCCTTCCAGAGTCCTATTTTTTGGCAAGAACATTTGCAAGATGGTTCGATTTACCTGACTGTTGTGCTCATAGTTCCACTTCAACAGCAGTGCTTGTGTAATGTACATTTACCATCAAGGTAAACATTTATTAATTTGGAACATCCAGTCTTTATTTAAATCAAATTCACAAAGCACTATGGGAACAGAAGTACCTGTAATTCCAGTCACGTGATGCACCTCTTAAAACACGTTCAAGCGCACCTGGGCGCTTGCATTTCAGTCCGTGAACAAGGCAAGTAAGCTGAAACGTTGGGCGAAGAAAGCAGGTGCTTTTGAAAGACTCTGTGAATAAAGTGATTTCACGGTATTGGGCCTCACCTCTGTTTGTGTTGCCAAGCGTGGTGTTGTGAGCTGCTCCGTGCTCATGCAGTGAGGCCGCCCTGTAGGGCCCTGGGCTCCGGAAACGGAGGAACGCTTTTGCTTCTTTGGGGATATTAATTGAGCAGCCTGGCCCACCTGCGCTCCAACCTACGAAGGATTTGCCACTAGAGCAAAATGGAACTGCGCAGGGAAAGGATTCAAGCAGAAAGACATTCTGTTCTGATCGTGCCGTGGACAGCTGCCCTTCCAGAGTCCTATTTTTTGGCAAGAACATTTGCAAGATGGTTCGATTCACCTGACTGTTGTGCTCATATTTCCACTTCAACAGCAGTGCTTGTGTAATGTACATTTACCATCAAGGTAAACGTTTATTAATTTGGAACATCCAGTCTTTATTTAAATCAAATTCACAATGCACTATGGGAACAGAAGTACCTGTAATTCCAGTCACGTGATGCACCTCTTAAAACACGTCCAAGCGCACCTGGGCGCTTGCATTTCAGTCCGTGAACAAGGCAAGTAAGCCGAAACGTTGTGTGAAAGAAAGCAGGCACTTTTGAAAGACTCTGTGAATAAAGTGATTTCACGGAATTGGGCCTCACCTCTGTTTGTGTTGCCAAGCGTGGTGTTGTGAGCTGCTCCGTGCTCATGCAGTGAGGCCGCCCTGTAGGGCCCTGGGCTCCGGAAACGGAGGAACGCTTTTGCTTCTTTGGGGATATTAATTGAGCAGCCTGGCCCACCTGCGCACCAACCTACGAAGGATTTGCCACTAGAGCAAAATGGAACTGCACAGGGAAGGGATTCAAGCAGAAAGACATTCTGTTCTGATCGTGCCGTGGACAGCTGCCCTTCCAGAGTCCTATTTTTTGGCAAGAACATTTGCAAGATGGTTCGATTCACCTGACTGTTGTGCTCATATTTCCACTTCAACAGCAGTGCTTGTGTAATGTACATTTACCATCAAGGTAAACATTTATTAATTTGGAACATCCAGTCTTTATTTAAATCAAATTCACAATGCACTATGGGAACAGAAGTACCTGTAATTCCAGTCACGTGATGCACCTCTTAAAACACATCCAAGCGCACCTGGGCACTTGCATTTCAGTCCGTGAACAAGGCAAGTAAGTCGAAACGTTGTGTGAAAGAAAGCAGGCACTTTTGAAAGACTCTGTGAATAAAGTGATTTCACGGTATTGGGCCTCACCTCTGTTTGTGTTGCCAAGCGTGGTGTTGTGAGCTGCTCCGTGCTCATGCAATGCACTGCTGATGACATCACATATAACATCACTCATGACATGGTCAGTGACATCACTCATGACATCACTGATGACATCTCAAATGACCGTGGTGCGTTTTACGTTGGGGAATTAACTCCCCTTGAATCCTGAGGGTCCCTCGGGTGCAACTAGCCCACCAGCTACCTCCAGTAAGCGCCACAGTGCTGCGTTGCAGAGTGGTGTAAAAAGGGGCGAGGCCTCAGAACACCTCTCTGCAACGCAGCCCCCTGGTGCATACTGGAGGTTCCTGGTGGGCTAAGATGCAGCTCCCCATGTGGAAAAGCCATCGTCCTTGGTATTTGGAAGAGAGAGCAGGTTTCCTGCTCTCTCCTCCAAATACCAAAGCAGTATGCTATGGCAGGGTGGGAGCCGTGAGGCTCCCGCCCTGCCATAGCAAACTACAGCATCCCGGGGCTTGGCACCCCGGGACACTGCAGGAGCCGGCCCTGGGGGTTGGCGGTCCCCAGGGCCATCAAGGGCTCCAGGAGGGGGGCCGCGTGGTCCCCTCCCAACATTTACAAAGCCCCAGGGGGTGGTGGTCCCCGGGGGTCCTTAACGGACCCCCAAATTGAAATACTTAGTGCCCCGGGGAGGTGGCGGTCCCCGGGGCATGTGGGGGGGCTCAAGCCCCACCACACAAGATGATTTATTTTAAAATTAAAGCCCAGGGGGGTGGCGGTCCTCGGGGCTGGGGGGGGGGCTGTGAGCCCCCCACATATTTTTTAAAAGCCCCGGGGGTGGTGGTCCCTGGGGCTTGGGGGGGCCTTTGAGCCCCCCCACCCATTTCTTTTTGAAGTCCCGGGGGGTGGCGGTCCCCGGGGCTGGGGGGGCTGAGAGCCCCCACCGCACATATTTGAGAAAAGCCCTGGGGGTGGCGGTCCCCACGGCTGGGGGGCCCCTCTGGGCCCCCATTACATTAAATATGTTGCCCCCGGGACTTGGCCCCCGGGGGCTAAATACTAACGAAGTGCAGGAGTCCGCGCTTCGTTTTTTTCCCATTTAAAAAAATAATAATAATAATAATTTGGGCCCTGGGGGTCCTTGTGGGACACCCTAAGCAGGCCTAGGTGGTCAGGGTGTTTCTACCCTGCCCCCTTTTTGCGTTCTGCGCACTTGTTTGACTAATTTCTTGTACCTCGGTTCTACACAGGCACATGATGGCTGCCAACACTTCCTGGTTTGGAGTGTTGACAGCTAATTAGCATACAGCTCGTGATCGGGAGGGTGCGCGGATCCTCCGCGGCCATAGATCTATATGTGTTTTTACTTTTGATTTTCTCAGCAACTACTGAACGGATTTACACCATGTAACAAAAAGGGTTCTTTCTGAACCAAGAACTACCTCATTGCCAAATTTGGTGTAATTCCGTTCAGCAGTTTGGGCTGTAGCCGTGGCTAAAGTTTCCTATGGAAAATTGCATGGGGAAAATACGTTTTGGGACCCCCCTTTTTTCTCGGCCCCTGCTTGCTGAATCACCTCGAAACTTTCAGGATAGGAGCGGACGGGAGCGCCCCACGAGTTTTGAAAATGTCGCGAAGATTCTTCAACCGGTGCCAAAGTTATTGTGAATAGAATGTTGCGGATTTCCTATGGAAAATAGGTCCTAACTATAACTATCTACTGGCGACCGCCAGTAGATAATTTATATATATGTATATATATATATATATATATATATATATATATATATATATATATATATATATGGCGGCTCGGCTTGCACCCTTTCAAAATCGGGAATTCACTCGCGGGTGGGTGCCCTCGATGTGGCGATGCAATCCACAAATAATCAAAGCTCCAACTCCCTCCAGTCGCTAAGGAAATAGGCACTCACGGGAGACGTTTAGAAGATTGTTTATTCCGATAAACCAAACAGACGCATTTCGGCGAATTGCCTTCCTCGGTGTTTGACCGCACACCGGGAGGACGCCATTTTAAGTGCATGCAAAAAGCTGTCATCAAGAAACAACAATCAAAGAAAGCGGACTTGCACATCAACAAAATAAACGTCCGCCATTGCTAAATTTGCAATAATGACTCTTTCAAATAATAAATACACATCAATTTGCAACATTGAATTGTTGAATATGTTTTGAAAACAAGTCATATACATGTTCGCACGCACTTGGCCATTCAACAAAATTACGCCATATATTGGCTTCGGCTCCTATGCAACGTTGCTATACACAGTTTCTACAATTAATTTTAGAGAACCCATCGTCAATGCACGAACAAGGCTATAAAGAATTAATACTCAGATAGTATTTAAATGCGAGACGGTGCATTGCAACGTGAGTGTCATGGGTCCCAGTATAATAGGAAAATAAACATTGAGACCTCCATCCTATGCGTGGCAGGTATTTCACCAAATTTAGCCATGTATTGGCTGCCATTGCCACCTCATCACAAAAAAATATTATTAGGGTACCCAATAAAAATCACATTTTCTAACTGTTCATAACGCCGTGTATCGGCTATGGTGCACCATACTGAATGCAATTTCTAAGACCTTGTCGTCATGCAATATCAATACATTACATTGGTCAGGTTAGTTGGTTGGAGATAGCTCTACTGTCAATATGACAAAAAGCACCAATCCTACAGTTAAAACACTACATTATTCCTTCTAATGATGTTCTCATGTACCTAGATGTGATGCCAGTTCCTCCCCACTATTTAAACCCTTCGGAAATTTGGTTTGGCAATCTACTATGTACCGAGATTCTAGTCTGCGTAGTTTTCTCAATCTATCACCTCCTCTCACATTGTCTGGTACAAAATCTAAACCAAAAAATCTAAGTAGATTTCGATTGCTAGAATGTTTCTCGGCATAGTGTCTTGCTACAGGGTATGCCGTATCTTTATTGGCAATTGCCCTTTGATGTTCCAATACCCTGATCTTAAGTGGGTGCAATGTGCTGCCTATGTACCATAGATTACAGGGACATACAAGGCAGTACACTAGATAAGGGGTACTGCAAGTAATGAATTTGTTGATAACTCTAGTTGTCTGAGTGCCCGGTAGATTAAACGAAAGGACTCGTCTACTATTGGAGCATGCTTTACACTTTCCGCAGGGAAAGAAACCTTTCATTTCTTTAAGTGTTCTAACCCCCGATAATGCTCCCTCAAGATGACTGTGTACTAGATGATCCCTTAAGGATCTAGCCTTTCTGAATGTCACTTGTGGATAGTATGGAATATCATCATTTAGTACAGGATCAGTTTTCAAAATATCCTCAGTATGCGTTTTAATTTAAGTCTGTCCATGGCAGAAAGGGCAACGAAAGCTGGTATCGAACAAGGGATGCAAGAAAGTCCATTTAAACCCAAATCGTTGTTTGTTCCGCAAATGCCTTATGACTCCATTGATGTATTCTCTGAGGCTATGGTCAAAGATTTACTGGACTTTAGAGGCAAAAAGTACCGTACTACTGGTAGAGACAACCTAACCAAAGAAGAGAAGTTGGCACTTACCAATTTGATGGAAGATAAATTGATCATTATAAAACCTTCAGACAAAGGTGGTATTGTAGTGTTGCAAACAAGATCACAATACCGTGAAGAAGCATTAAGACAACTCACGGATACAAAATACTACATACCGACAACACGAGGAATATATTTGGAAAGCGTGGAAAAGTATAACATCATGATTAAAACGTGGAACTCTAAAGGAATGTTGGGCAAAGATGAACATTTATTTTTAAGGTGTCCTAATCCGGTGACAGCAACGTTTTATCACATCCCAAAGATACACAAGGATGCAGCCCGCCCCCCTGGAAGACCTATAGTCTCGTCACAGGGTAGTCTGACGGAACATTTGTCAATGTTCATTGATCATTTTCTCTTCCCGTTTGTGATAGAATTGAAATCGTACATAAGAGACACTAAAGACTTTCTGAGTAAAATTTCCTCAATTAATTGGAATTCAACGTATCTAATGATGGTGCTAGATATTACTAGCCTATACACTTGCATTAATCATCATGATGGTTTGAAAGCATTGCAGTACTTTCTAAATAGAAGACAGTTGAGATTCGCTGTACACAATGAAATGATCATACAGTTCACAGAATTTTGTCTGATGAACAACATATTTTTGTTTGAGGACAGCTATTACAAACAAGTATCAGGGACAGCGATGGGCACCTGCTTTGCCCCCAGCTATGCGAATCTTTTCGTAGGCTGGTGGGAGGAGCAGGTGCCAAAAACATATAAGTGTGGAAACCTAACAGGAAGGGTAGTTGAATGGTATCGTTACATAGACGATCTATTCATAGTGTGGCAAGGCAGTATCGAATCTGCTCATGGCTTCATTAGTAACTTAAATGATAACCATCTTAATTTGCAATTTTCAGGCGTAGTTAGTTCAGTGGCAGTGGACTATCTGGACCTGAAAGTTTTTGTAATGGAAGATCAGCTACACACAACACTGCACCGCAAAGATACTGCAGGTAACTCCACCCTGTTTGCCACCAGCAATCATCCGCCACAACTAATCCAAAGCATCCCATATGGGGAATTATTGCGTCTTAAACGTAATAGCACACGTCCTTGTGACTTTGAAGTGTCAGCACGTGAATGCTTACAGAGGTTTACCTTAAGGGGCTACAATCCCGATCTACTGCACAACACACTAAATAAGGTTAAAAGCATTCCTAGAAAGAATCTGCTTGCCAGCAAAAAGAAGCCAGCTAATGAACCAGGGGATAGTGATCAAGGGAAGTTTAGGATAATCACTACCTACTCAGCAGAAGCTAATCAATTAAAACGCATACTGAGGAAAAACTGGCATATTTTGAAAACTGATCCTGTACTAAATGATGATACTCCATACTATCCACAAGTGACATTCAGAAAGGCTAGATCCTTAAGGGATCATCTAGTACACAGTCATCTTGAGGGAGCATTATCGGGGGTTAGAACACTTAAAGAAATGAAAGGTTTCTTTCCCTGCGGAAAGTGTAAAGCATGCTCCAATAGTAGACGAGTCCTTTCGTTTAATCTACCGGGCACTCAGACAACTAGAGTTATCAACAAATTCATTACTTGCAGTACCCCTTATGTAGTGTACTGCCTTGTATGTCCCTGTAATCTATGGTACATAGGCAGCACATTGCACCCACTTAAGATCAGGGTATTGGAACATCAAAGGGCAATTGCCAATAAAGATACGGCATACCCTGTAGCAAGACACTATGCCGAGAAACATTCTAGCAATCGAAATCTACTTAGATTTTTTGGTTTAGATTTTGTACCAGACAATGTGAGAGGAGGTGATAGATTGAGAAAACTACGCAGACTAGAATCTCGGTACATAGTAGATTGCCAAACCAAATTTCCGAAGGGTTTAAATAGTGGGGAGGAACTGGCATCACATCTAGGTACATGAGAACATCATTAGAAGGAATAATGTAGTGTTTTAACTGTAGGATTGGTGCTTTTTGTCATATTGACAGTAGAGCTATCTCCAACCAACTAACCTGACCAATGTAATGTATTGATATTGCATGACGACAAGGTCTTAGAAATTGCATTCAGTATGGTGCACCATAGCCGATACACGGCGTTATGAACAGTTAGAAAATGTGATTTTTATTGGGTACCCTAATAATAATTTTTTGTGATGAGGTGGCAATGGCAGCCAATACATGGCTAAATTTGGTGAAATACCTGCCACGCATAGGCTGGAGGTCTCAATGTTTATTTTCCTATTATACTGGGACCCATGACACTCACGTTGCAATGCACCGTCTCGCATTTAAATACTATCTGAGTATTAATTCTTTATAGCCTTGTTCGTGCATTGACGATGGGTTCTCTAAAATTAATTGTAGAAACTGTGTATAGCAACGTTGCATAGGAGCCGAAGCCAATATATGGCGTAATTTTGTTGAATGGCCAAGTGCGTGCGAACATGTATATGACTTGTTTTCAAAACATATTCAACAATCCAATGTTGCAAATTGATGTGTATTTATTATTTGAAAGAGTCATTATTGCAATTTAGCAATGGCGGACGTTTATTTTGTTGATGTGCAAGTCCGCTTTCTTTGATTGTTGTTTCTTGATGACAGCTTTTTGCATGCACTTAAAATGACGTCCTCCCGGTGTGCGATCAAACACCGAGGAAGGCAATTCGCCGAAACGCATCTGTTTGGTTTATCGGAATAAACAATCTTCTAAACGTCTCCCGTGAGTGCCTATTTCCTTTGCGACTGGAGGGAGTTGGAGCTTTGATATATATATATATATATATATTCACTGAAAAAACCATAGGTTTCACACATGTTATAGTTAGCTGGACATTTTACTGATAAAAAACCAATGAAATTCCCCCGTTATAGTTACTGCAGGCAACTATAACTCACGCGACCGCAATCCTCTGCTGATGCTAATACTGTATTTAGACACTTATTTGCCCATGTCTTCTTCCATTAAATTTTAGCTTTACATATATTACAAATATTTTTTTTTCATAAAGACACATATGTCATCAGCAGAAGATTGCGGTCGCGTGAGTTATAGTTGCCTGCAGTAACTATAACGGGGGAATTTCATTGGTTTTTTATCAGTAAAATGTCCAGCTAACTATAACATGTGTGAAACCTATGGTTTTTTCAGTGAATTTGCAAGGTTTTTTAAATGCTAAGTTACTTTACGCCATTCGTGGCGTGCGCGCCCAGTTAACGCAGTTCGTTCCGTGCGCGCACGCTTCGCGCACCGTGCACGCACAGTGGTCTGTGCCAACTTTACGCAGTTAGTGCCGTGCACGCACAGTGGTCACGCGGTGCGCTGCGCGCACCGCGTGCCACCGTTAAGCGGGATGGGCCATGTACGCACGATGCGCATCGCGCACTGTGCGCACATGGGGGACATATTTTGCGCATCTTTGTGAAATGTATTCTTTGTTAACTTCTTAGATGTTATATGCCATGCACAAATGGTGCACTTCGGGCACCATTTGCACACGGGGTGGGGAGAATGTGGATAATTTTTTTTTTTTTACAATTTTTTACCGTACGCGTACGGTAAGCGTAATCGGCGATTTTCCGAAAACATTTTTTTTTTTTTTTTTGGGCTTGGGGGTGGTTTGGGGACCCCTGTATCAATGCTGGGTGGTTAGGATCTCATGAAACTGCCTCCTTACACATTTTTGGGGTTCGTTTTTGCTGCCCAACTCAGGAAGCGAGAGAGAAAATGGCGGCCGCCGCTTCCTGGTTTCGACCGATTCGAATGTTTACTAAGATCTAAGAGCCAATCAGAATCGCGCTCGCGCACGCCACCGTACGCGTACGGTAAGCTTACGGTAAGCGCACGGTAAGCGCACCGTAAGCTGCCACAGATATATATATTGATTTAAAGGCTATTTTCTCAGAATCTACTGAACAGATTTACACCAAACCTACAAAAGGCACTTCCTTGACCTGGGGACTACCTCTCTGCCAAATTTCATTAAATTCTGTTCAGCCGTTCGGGCTGTAGCCCTGTCTAAAGGTCCTATGGAAAAATGCATGGGAAAAACACGTTTTGGGACCCCCCTTTTATCTCAGCCCCCGCTTGACGAATCCCCCCGAGACTTTCAGGGTAGGAGCGGAGCGTAGCGCCCCACCTATTTTGAAAAATTCGCGAGGATTCGTCGACCGGCGCCAAAGTTATTCAAAATAGAATGTTGCGGATTTCCTATGGAAACGTGGTCCTAACTATAACTACCTACTGGCGACCGCCAGTAGGTAATATATATATATATATATATATATAAATATTACTCTCACAGATGCTCCATTTTACCGGGGGCCCCCGACTCTGCAGGGCAGGCTCTTTAAAAAAGCAGGAACGGAGAATCCTGTTGCTTAAAGACAAAGAACACAAAGAGCCTACATTCCGTTCCGACTTACTGACAGGCTGGCAATTTTATTTGTCTTCTTTTGCGTGGCAGCATCCCACCAGCTCCTTAAATCCCTTCGCGTTTCTGCGACAAGCCTTGCATACAGGTGAGTATGGTTATTAAAATCCAACTTTCAACTACCGGCCCCAGAATGCATCTTTATTCGAATATTGCAATGTATCACAGTGCACTGTTCCTTTCTGCTGCAATAGCGTTTCAATATTGTTCAATGTCACAATAATTTCTGTTATCCTTCAGGGTGCTTACTGGTAAACATAAATATGCAGTAAAGTACATATTGTACTGCCACACATTCGTTGATCGCCTGAACTGCGGAGTTGCCAGAGAAAGGGTGTAACCTCTCTCATTTCCCTTTCTCTCCCTCAGCACCAAATAGCCATGGCAGTCCTTTGGCTGGTGCGTTCGACAAGCGAGTCATGCCCCCTCCATTTGATACTCTCACAGATGCTCCATTTTACCGGGGGCCCCCGACTCTGCAGGGCGGGCTCTTTAAAAAAGCAGGAACGGCAAATCCTGTTGTTTAAAGACGAAGAACACAAGGAGCCCACAATACGACTTACTGACAGGCTGGCAATATTATTTGTCTCCTTTTGCGTGGCAGCATCACACCAGCTCCTTAAATCCCTACGCGTTTCAGCGTCAAGCCTTGCTCATAGGTGAGTATGGTTATTAAAATCAATGTGGTCATGTGACCAGCAGTGTCAACTACCGGCCCCAGAATGCACCTTTATTCAAATATTGCAATGTGTCACGGCGCACTGTTCCTTTCTGCTGCAGGAGCGTTTCGATAATGGCCAATGTCACAATAATTTCTGTCATCTTCAAGGGGGCTTACTGGTAAACATAAATATGCAGCACCAAATAGCCATGGCAGTCCTTTGGCTGGTGCGTTCGACGAGCGAGTCATGCTCCTCCATTTGATACTCTCACAGATGCTCCATTTTACCAGGGGCCCCCGACTCTGCAGGGTGAGCTCTTTAAAAATGCAGGAACGGAGAATCCTGTTGCGTGGCAGCATCACACCAACTCCTTAAATACGTACGCGTTTCGACGTCAAGCCTTGCTCACAGGCGAGTATGGTTATTAAAATCCAAGCACCCTGAAGGATGACAGAAATTATTGTAACATTGGCCATTAGCACAGACTTCCAGCACATAATGCAGCTCGTGTTGTTTATCCCCACCCTACTAAAGGGAATATAATTAATGTTGCAACTGTGATGATGCATCGAACTTACTAAAAGGAAAAAGTTTAATCTCATTCCCTTGGACATTGTATTTTTCAGAACAACATGTCCCATCAGGCAAGTCGGCGGTAAAATCAAGCCGCGCCCACTATGAGTGATTGTGTAACCTAATAAAATAAATAAATCAAGGGAAATGAGCCGTCCTTGCCTCATTAGCAACAAGACCCCCTGCGAACCCAGCGGCACAGCACCGCAGACTTATGTCTGTACTGACTACTGCCTTCCATCTACAGTGCGCACAGCAGGGCTAACAATTCAGATGCAGTGCCGATTGAAGATGACGCAGTCCAGTATGCAAGACACATTGCTCCCACTGTGACCCGCCCGGACCACGCATGATCGCTGGCTGTGTACACGCTGAGCGCCAGAGGTACCACTAACTAAGTGCACCACACATCAACGCCACGTGGCCCTAATAAGGCAGAAATCATTAGACAAAAGACATTGCTACCAGTGCGGCCTGCTGGGACCACGTATCATCGCAGGATGCGCACACGACGCCACGTGGCTGTGGGCCCATCCTGATCGCTGCCTCCGCACTACACTGGGGTTAGCACGGTTCACAATTCAAGATTAGTAGCGATGCAAATTGTGTAAGAGGCTATAATGGGTTAAGAAGACCAAATGCTCCCAATCAATGCCACGTGGCTGTGGGCCCTTGCTGACCACTGCCTCCTGCCTACACTGCGGACAGCAGGGCTCACAATTCTGGTGGAGTGGCTATTCCAGATGATGCAGTCCAGTAGCCAAGACACATTGCTCCCCGTGCTGCCCCACGGACCACGCATCATCGCAGAGTGTGCACATGCTGAGCGCCAGAGGTACCACCAACTCAGTGCACCACAAGTCAATGCCACGTGGACTTAATAAGGCAGAATTCATTAGACAAAAGACATTGCTACCAGTGCGGTCCCCTCGGACCACGCATCATCGCAGGCTCCACACAAGCTGGTTCCTTCAGGTGCCACTAACTCAGTGCACCACTTATCATCACTGGCTGCACACACACTGAATTGCCAATGCCTGTGCACCTGTACTCAACACCACATGCCTGTGGGCCCTTGCTGACCGCTGCCTCCTGCCTACACTGCGGTCATCAGAGCTCACAATTAAATTGACTCTTCATTCATTAATTAAAAGTGCAGTACGCAACTAAGTATAACGTCCCTCAAAACCTACACAATATCCTTTTAGTATCCTTGCTTCAAGAACTTGTTTTATATCAGTTATAGCTTTAGTACAATAACCAAATTCATCTTGCAAGTCCAAACGAACACTGAATGGCACTCTACACTGCAGACAGCACAGATCACAATTTGAACTATAACGTCCCTGAAACCTACATGTTTCGACAATGTATTCCATAGATGTTTCATCTCTTGTTCGAGTCGCGACTGCAGATGACGCAGTCCAGTACGCAAAAGACATTGCTCCCAGTGCGGCAAGCCCGGACCACGTATCATCGCTGGCTCCGCACACGCTCATTGTTTCTGATGCCCCTACCTCAGTGCACCACAACTCATGGACCCTTTATGATAGAATGTTTTGTGTATGATTTCAGATCTGCCATCCATACCTCAGTGCACCACAAGTCATGGACTCTTTACAATACAATCTTTTGTGTATTATTTCACATGTAGTGCCCCTACCTTACTGCAGCACAAGTCATAGACACTTTATGATTGAATCTATGTGTATGATCCAATAATTACGTTTGTACTTGTTACCACCACCAACCATTCCCGGAGCACTGGCTTACACTCACCCCACATGCACCCAGCACACACGTCACTGGACATGTGACCATGGTAATAAAAAGGAGTCAAGCGCACATGCCCGTACCCAGTTCAACTATCTATCTGTGTCCGTGTGTTCATTATGTATGCAAGATGCTGCCCATGGGCCCTACCACATTACATTGGACTGTAGACAGCGTATGCAACCATGTTACCTCTAGCAGTGGGGAAATCTTCGCTTATGTAACTTTGTCTCGCTCATTGTACAAGTACGTACGTAGAGACTGGATCATTAGAGTACAGCAAGGAGAGTGTATAGTCAATTTATAAGTGCGTGGGGATTGGCAGACTTTTTTTCGTTTTTTGTTGCATATTTATATAGCGCGAAGTCAACCCGAAGGTATTGGAGCACTTTACATGAGCACCGTATTTACATTACACATTGAAGCACGCAGAGAATAAGTGATTTGCCTATAATCACAGGATGTGTACGCAACCCCGAGGCTCGAATGCTGGTTTCCACCACCAAGGTCGGCAGTCTAGCCGATGGACCACATAAGTACATATGTTGGTGCAGCCTAACTCCGAACACGAGCTTCGCTCTAATTGGCTGCCCTCCATGTTCTAAAAACTGCAACCTGAACTTTCCATGGACCTGTATTGCTACAGTTACAACACTGCAGTGAATGTGCAATAAACATTCATATCCACAGAAATGTGTCATGTCCACCATCTTTCATGTGTGGAACTATGGATGAATGTAGGGTCAGTGATTCCATGTACCTTCCATGTACCTTCCATGTTGGCCATGTTGTGAGACTTCACTCACAGAATGACACATTTGCGCTTACGACCCAGGTGATGGCAGCACTACAACACGGACACCCGCATCAATTAATTCCTTATATACCTCACGACGGAGCCACGCCCATAGCTCCACAGTCATTCTTCATAGTCTCACGCAGCACTGGCATACGCCACGCCAGCCCACTCTGCTTACGCTTACAAAAAAGGACAACAACACTACATGGCCCACATTTTCATTATAGTGATCTGCTGGTCACAGGTCTAGTTCTCAGTATGCCACAGCCACTCCCTCACGGCTGCTATACACCCACACCACACCCCTCCAGCACAGGCATCACAGGACACGTGACCCTGCCAATAAAAAAGACTGGGCGCACATGCTCGACGCCATTTTAGAGTTGCTCGCAGTGGATGCACTGGAGCCGGCACAGGCACACAGCCACAAAACGGTGATTTTCAGTCCACTGAGGTAAGGCAGCTTGGATACAAAAACACATCACAGCAATTTAGGCGTACACAGTCGTATATACCCTGGCTTTACCCTGTCTTTTTGCACTTTGATAAAAACAAATCAATAGCAGGACAGTTTTTAGAGTCAGTCAACTATCCGTCGCTCCCACATCTGTAGCAAACTAGTTGACTATATATTTTTTTCTTACATTGTACCCTTAAATTTACCATCAAATTTTGACAACCTTTCCTTTCTCTCCTTTTTTATAAGGAGGTAAGGTGTGTTATGAGCATCGAAGGATGCAGACACGATGGTGACATTCCTCTCACAGGTTGCTTTCTGACCCAAGCACTACCTTTCTGCCAAATTTGGGGTAATTCTGTTGAGTAGTTTCGGCTGTAGCCTTGCACGAAGTTTCCTATGGGAAATTGATTTTTTTACTCTTATTTTTTTGAATTTCTCAAAAACTACTTAACAGATTTACACCATTTAAATAAAAGGTCGCTTTCTGAACCAAGCTCTACCTTTTTGCCAAATTTGGGGTAATTCCGTTCAGCAGTTCGGGCTGTAGCTCGTCGCAAAATTTCCTACGGAAATTAACATGGAGAAAACGAGTTTTGGGACCTCCCTTGTTTCTCAGCCCCCGCTTGACGAATCACCCCCAAACTTTCAGGATAGGAGCTGACCTGGATAGACTTTTGTTGTGGAGAATTTCAGGACGATTAGTCAAATGAGGCCAAAGTTATTAGCAAATCAGTAAATTCTTTTCGTATGGAAACTAGGTTGCAACTATAACTACCTACTGGCGACCGCCAGTAGGTAATGCATATACATCTGTGTGTGTTTCGAACTGACACTTTTTGGTTGGCTGAGGCCAGGCCCAAGCCAGGCAGAACCTACCACTCCAATTAGGGGTGGGTGATTACACTCACTGTATAACCTGCACTCGCCCTTGGGTAGCTTGGCACTGAGCAGTAAGGTTTATCACAGAGGCAATGTGTAAAGCATTGGCACAGCACTCACTCACAATAAATACACTGAGCATCACAAAAGAGACTTAACATGTGATGTATGAAAATAACGTATGTATTCAACACACACAATAATCAATACAACATGGACATCATGTATTTCGAGGCAGAAATCACACTTGGAAATATTACTAGCAGTCCTAGGCTCAAAAGTGTTTAAATGACATCATTAATATGCACACTTGGGAACAATCCTATTCTACCCCCCTTCCAGCTCCCTTATGCGGTGCAACAAGTTGTGAACCCCAGGCCCACCCTAGCAATTCTTATAATTCCATACCACACAGTTATAGGTTGCGCCCCAACCACAACTATATCAGAAATGTGTTCATATAAAGAATGATAACACTTTTTTGCAGCACCGCGGGCCGAGGCTGCCTTGGTAAAACCAGTGTCAAATGTAGTGTTCTCCTGGCAAGAAATCCATGTGTAAGGCAGCACCACCGGCCAGTGTCATGAATCACAGACGGCCCGCGGACTATCACTCCCACACACACACTCAGCACTGATATGTGGTGCGGTGCGGTCCATACAGAATGTACTTGCACACATATGCACACAGCACCGTAATGCTGATACCCAGCAGGTTAATTGATAGAACACTGCAGACCCCGTGGCCCAAGCCTCCCTTCACCCTCCAGCTCACCCTGACTATCCTACGCCCACAGATGGAAGATAACGTGCCCTACTCTGGATACTATGCACAAACAACATTTGATGGACAGAATTCAGAACAATGTCATACATTCACCCCAGTACAGAGATCTGGGCCTAAATCCATCATTTGTTTGCTCACCATGCCATTCCAGTTTCGACCCAGCCATATCCAAATCAGTCTTGACCCTGCGCCCAATGGGAACAGTCCAGCCCGAACAGCCAGGACAGGTCCTCCCTGGACTGGAAACAAGCATCCTAGGACCGGTTTCGGGCTTTCAGCCCTCATCCAGTGCGTGTTCATATGGTTCGCACCAGACAATCCCGGTCACACACAACAAAGAGTTGCAACTTCCGTACCTCTCTGGAAATGAGCCACAATGTCTGGTGCTTGTTCATAGGATTCGCACCAGACAATTCTGGTCACAGACAATGAAGAGTTTCAAAGTCCATACCTCCCTGGAAATTAGGTACAATGCCAGGTGGGCATTAATACTGGTCGCATCAGACAATTCTGGTCAGACACACAGGCGCAAGTTTAGCAATGCCACACAAGGTAGAATGAAGCACTACTACGGTTATGCCCCCATAACCAAGAGTTGCAACCTGTGAATCGAACACCGCACACAATGAGCATGCAGTTGGCGTGTCGTACAAGAGAGATGCAGCACGATTGACGGGGATGTGTGTGTGTGTGAATATGCATATATATATACGTGTATGCATTGTCATCCTCATGGATATTGTATTGGCTGAGCTGTTAGTAATTTCTTTAGTTGTTTTAAGACAAGCCTTGTAACTACCCACACACATCTCAGAAATGTGTAGGATCTGCAGTAGAATTAATAAATATATATTTTTAATTACTTTTCTGCAAACAAGGAAAGGAGTAAAAGATGCAGGCCAGGGCAGGCAACCCTGTCCGATATATGCATCACATCAACAGTTACAAGATAATCGTAGTGCATCCCCCACTCCCGCTAGGGTACAAATTGTGGAATAACCTAGGTTGGGGTCTCCCCTTGTAATTAGATCAGGAAGAAATGGTCCAAGCCCCTCCCCTAGGAGGAATGCTGCTTGTAGACACCTCTGAAGCTGGGAGGCCCATGGAGAGACAACAAAGATAAACATAAGAAAAAAGAAAAGGAAACTCAAACCCCAGACTCAACTCGGGGCAGGTCATGTTATCCACTCATATTTATGTGCTCAGTGGTTTGACCCAGTAGGCGGATAATGGAAAGTAAACTACACAGGGAGGACATCGGGTGAGGGAAGCAAAGGGAGAATAATAAAGATGATGGGGGGAACACCGTCAGTATCTTCCAAGGAAATGCTGGCAACATGGCCACCTGGACGGTGACGGAATGGATCCGCGGTAGGATAATGATGCTCCAACATGTCCCCTCTAGCAATCAGTCTCTGGGTCTGTTACACACAAATCCCAACTCACTTTATACCTTTCTCCTCAATGATCTTTTGTGAAGAGGCAAGTGGGAGCCACTGTGCAGCTTCAGGGAAAGCTTCCACATGTAGTGCAAAGGGTATGCTTAGGTCCACTCACAATGGCAGGGCAGACTTGGCCAGTGCTTACTACATACGTACCTTACCCAGAACAAGACTACCTTCCTACAACAGAAACTATAGAGATGTTCACTGAGATTATAATCTTATCTAGACAGTCGAGGCAGCACATCCTACACCATTGAGCTAGAAGGGACTGTGAAAACAACTACATAGGCACAAGGTGAAATGGGGCCAATAGTAGGGAGGTGTGTATGCTACAATATGCATGACCACACATGGCATTTCTTCAATTGCACTATTGCCAGAAGTAATGAAACAGATACAGGAAAACTTGGAGCTTTACCTGCAGTAGACTTTGGGATGAAGCTTATAGGTACCATGGAGACTCCTTGGTAATATTAAATGCTGTTTCAGCACTGCTGGCTATTCTCCAAAGATATGCTGCTTCTTGAGAAGATCGGAAGGAGGTGGAGTTGCCAAATATAATATTCCAAATCTACATTTCCTTGGGAAGAGATACCCAAGGGGTGATACCACAGAAACCCTAATGAGGGCAGAAGGACGGAGGATGAGATTCTCCCCTCCCCCCCCCCCCCAAAAAAAGAAAAGGAATATAGGAGCAGCAATAATTCAGTGTGGAGAGTACAAAGATAGGAGAGAAACTCAAGCTCCAGTGAAATAGCAATCCTCTGATGAGCACTATTTTTATTTTTCATAGGATCGTAGGGATGAGAAGCAAAGTCAATTAAAGCTGCCTGTTCTCCAGGCACTGAGAAGAGACAAGCTCATCATCATAGAGGGGTGAGAGATGAGGACCAGGTCCCTCAAAGCAACATTTTATGAAGAAAGGGGTAGCTGAAGCAAATAAAAACATTGCTTCACAGAGAATTCTACTAAGGTATGAAACATGGCTCATCGCCGTACTAGAGTTTGCAATGGAAATAAATATAGCCCATCAGAATCACAAACCCAGCTGAACGTGGAGGAGCTTGGTGAATATGTACAAATAACAAAAAACATGAGGTGCTTCCAAACAGACCAGATTTCATTCGTAAGCTTCAAATGTAGATTGAAAGAGGTATTGCTTGAATAATCTTATAGACTCACTTGTGCCCTTGCCACTTAACGACCACTATGCAACTGAGTGGGCATTACAACTGGTTCTTGCATTATACAAAAACCAAACTAATTTGCATAAAGGTTCAACACAACATGTGATTCCTGTGAGTGATGAACAGCAAATTAAAATACATTATCCAATAACGCTTGAGGCATAAAAAGATCTGAAACAAATTATAGGTGAATTATAGTAACAGGGAATTGTAGTTCCGAGTCAATTCATGATGAACAGGTCTGTTTACCCAATTTTCAAGCCTGATAAGTCTTGGAGAATCATACTAGACTACACATACTATACTATCACAATTGCAATAAACTTACATTGCAAAACATATGCAGTAGAGAATGCGCGCAGCATTGGATTGATGATGCAGCTAACACACAAACAATACAAAATCACATTAGATACAGCAAATGGGCTTTTTCACACAAAGTGTAGCACCAGAATCATATCATTTGATCACTTTTACATTAGGAGGATCCAAAGCCGTTAAGACGACTCCCTCAGGGGTATGAAAATAGCATTGGAGTGCTCTCTACAAGAATAATCAAATCACTGCAGTGTAGCCTGAGTATAGTTTCTTATGTCAGTCTCTTATGCACAACAAATGATGGTTTGGAAGAAAAGTTACAACACGGTCAACATAGAGAGCTTGCTGAAGTAGATTATATGATTTATTTCTGGAAATCTAAAATGTTCTTTTTGAATGTAACAACTTAATCAGTTCCTACCTTAATTGTAACTGATTCATCATTTTATGTGTAGGGATATGAAGTTGACTTGAAGCATTGGGAGATAATTGTTTACAAAGACTGGTGTAGAGAAGATGAAAGCGAAGCATCTCTGTGCTTGGATAGCTGCACTTCAATGACAGCTTCCATTGGTGGCGCTCCAGCACACGCTGGCGCACCAGAGTGAGGCATTGTACGCTAAACGCAATTCTGACGCTCAGCAGGCTGCAATCCCTGCAGTGCAGGTTTGTAAAGTATCAGCAATGACCCCGTCAAAAACCAGGATTGAGACAAAGCAGTCCTATCATCATGCAGTAAACAAGCTCTACCTCCTGGCTAACTGGAGATATACAATTATTTTCTGGGAAAAGACGGTTACCTTACAGTCAGCATACTCAAATGGAAGAACACCCCGTGCCAAATTAGTCTAACCAATTGAGCATAATTAAAGCTGCTCATGAAGGAATAGGTTCTGTGCCCAACATTAATCAAGATGTATTCACCAATGCTTTTAGTGGAAACAAATAAGTGCAGGTACTGACAAAATTGAGTCATGGACTAGGATTAGAATGTGGGATGGGGAAAAGTGTGCTCCTCAGGCAAGTACAAGAAGGCACTGGGTTCCAACCATCTATTTGATTTTAGGATTTCTCAGTGTGCAACTGTTCACAACAGTACAGAGATATTTCTACCCACTGTTGAGTATTCTGTTTGCCTGTGTTGCCCAATGCAGCTGTAATGTTTGCTGGTGGGCTGACAGTGAAGACACTGCAGTATTCTGGGTAGGTTTTCAGAAAGTGTTATTATGCTAATGATTTTCCAATCAGTCTGGTGTCCATCAACAAGCACTTTCACAGCACTCCAGTGTCTTGATGTTCAGCGGATCTGACCCACTGCCCCATCCCAGGGGTGTAATGAAGAATTCAAAAAGCCTGCAAGGTGTGGGCTCTGTGTGAAAGTCTGGGTGGTGTTTGGACAAAATATTGAGTTGTAAATATCGGGACACAGAAATATAAAAAAAAATATTATGATGCAAAAATATAGTCATGTAGAAATATTGTTGCTAATATCGTTATTAATATTGTTTTCGATGACATAGTCGTAATCATATAATGTTTTAAATTTCTTAATGTGTTATAGTTCATATACTTATTTTATGTGTTATTATTATTGTATAATTGTTAATAACAGTTTTAAATCTTGTTTGTAATTTTTAGTGATTTATCATTTTTAATTTATTCGTTAACATAATTTATAGTGTTGTAGCAGTTTGCTAGGTTTGTGGGGCTATGGGGTCGGAAGTTAATTATGTAATTATTAATTATCAATTAATTATTATTTAATTGATTAATTATGTAAATTGTGTAATAATTATATTTGTTAGTTATATCTTAGGTGTGGGCTGCTGGGTTTGTAGGTGTATAGGGTGGGACGGTAATTAAGTAATAATAAATTAACAAATAATTATTATTTTACTATTAATTATTTAAGTGATTATTAATTATGTAAATTGTGTAAGAACTTTCTATATTAGTTATAGTTTGGGTGCGGGCTGTTGGGTTTGTAGGGATATAGGATGGGAAGTTAAATAGTTATCAATTATATATTTATTATGAATTATTTAATTGATAATTAATTATGTACATTATGTAATATTGATTTAATTTGGTTATATTTTAGTTGTGGGTTGCTAGGTTTGCAGGGGTATAGGGTTGAATGTCAGTTAAGTATTAATACATTAACAAATAAATATTCATTGTTACTAAATTAGTTAATTGATTATCAATTATGTAAATTGTGTTATACTTATTTACTATTTAGTTGTATTTTAGGTGTGGGGGCACAGTGTGGGAAGTTATTGCATAACAATTGTTTTAGATTGATAGCTATAAAATTGTTTAAAAATCATGTAAATTGTTTAACTGTTCTCCCTCTCTTTCTCTCTCTCTCTCTCTCTCTCTCTCTAGAGGTCTGACGTAAGGGCTGGTGGGAATTACTGCTGCTGTGCTTTTGCTACAGGGGACCGACTTTCCAGCACTGCTTTAAAACCGGCCTCCAGTAAAGACAACGCCCTCGACCGGTCCAAAACCGCCCCCCCCCCCACCCTTCTGGCCCACCGGCAAAATGCCCGGTGCCCGCTATGGCCAGTCCGGCCCAGTATTCATATATGAAATATGCTTACATATGTGAAGTACTTTCCCTACTTTTGCACAGACTGGAGTAAGCATAGTAAATGTAACCCCTTGGAAGTCCAACATTTTCCCTACTGTTGCACAGACTGGAGTGAGAATTGTAAATCCTGCCCCATCTAAGTCCAACACTTTCCCTACTTTTGCACACACTGGAGTCGGAATGGTAAATCTTACCCCTCCGAGGTCCAATGCTTTCCCTACTGTTGCACATACTGGAATGGGAATAGTAATTCTTACCCCTTCTAAATCCAACACTTTCACAACAGTTGCACACACTGAAGTGGGGATAGTAAATGTAATCCTCTGAAATCCAGTGCTTTCCCTACTGTTGCACAGACTGGAGTGGGAATAGTAAATCTTACCCCTCTGAAGACCAACGCTTTCCCTAAGTCCAATACTTTTCCAAATGTTGCCCTGTTTGGAGTGGTGATAGTAAATGTACGCCCTCTGAAAGCCTACGCTTTCACTGCTGTTGCATAAAATGCAGTGGGGTAATATATCTAATATTCCAATACTGTTTTAATATTGTCCAAATATGTCTATTATTAATAATTGTCTATTTTGTAATGATATGTTATATATATATATATAGATATATATAGAAAACTCCACTGCCCAGCGACTGCAACTCGTCAACAAATGGAGCACGGACCACAAGTAAGTGCACAGAATCTGGTTTATTTTCCCCAAGCTCTGTCAGCCATTACGCGTTTCAGCTCCAGGGAGCCTTGATCACATGACACGTTAGCGAGTCATCTGACTGATTTTGTACCATTTTTAACAGCAGTGTTAAAGTGACAGTGCAATTTGCAAATAAATACGTGTTTGAATACAAAGTGTTAAAACCAGTCTGGCTGTATCTATTCAATACCAAATATATACACATTATGTACAGTGAATAGACGACTAAAGTTCGAACTGTATCATGGTATAAATACCCATTTGTTCTTTCTGGATGTCTTGTCAGCTGTTAATGTCACTATTGACCCTCGGTCTATTTACATGTGCAAATTCAGTGCCATTTACATCCATTCATTTTTGATAGTAACATTAATTTTAAAATCAATTAAAATCTGTGTGGAAGGATGCAATATCTACACTTAGGGTTTACATACCAGTGCAACCATTTAACAATGTTGGCTCCCAGTCTATTTGCCAGTGCGAATGAACTGCAACGTTTTATAAATACGATTTATGATATTAAAAAATAGGATTTGAAAAGTTTTGGCCCCCCTATGAGTTCCAGTTTGAGATGGGGCGGTCGTGAGGTGATTTCATTTCACGCAGGGCGGGATGCGCTGACATCGCTGCCCCCGTCGGATGGATTTCTGGACTCCGAGGCTGACGTAGTTTGGGGACCCAGGGAAGCACTTTTTGTACAGCACAACAGGACATTGGTTTTAAAAGCACTACGGACTGTCCTGCACAAAGCGCTACTATTTGTTTTTACATTACCCCCTGCACTACTTACCTGGAACTATACTGCATTCTGGGATTTGCAGTTCAGAAGAAGTACGTGAACTGCAAATGGGTGAGCGGATAAACATGTTTGGGGGAGGTGCTGGCTTCGACCAATGACAACGAAGCGGGACTCTTATCAAGTGGTGCATTTGACTTCCTGAGCATTGTTTATGGCGCTGAAGAAGGCCGACTGGCCGAAATGCATTCGCCGAAATAAAGCGTTTCCCCTGGTTTACCCCTGTGTGGCCTCTACTCTGTCCGTGAGGAGGAGGTTTTGGAGATTATATATATATCTATATATATATATATACATATATATATATATATATATATACATATATATATATATATATATATATATATATACACATGTGTGTGTGTCAATAATCTAAACTTTTTTAGATGTTTAGGTCTTTATACACAACCAACAAATTGAAAACAAGTTACACCGCAAAGACACCGCAGGCAATAGCGTATTACACGCTACTAGCCATCATCCTCAACATCTCACAGTATACCATACGGAGAGATGTTGAGAATAAGACGGATTTGCAGCACTGATGTAGACTTGATGTATGCACAAGAACAGTGTAAAAAACGTTTTTTAGCCAGAGATTACAGTGAAAAAACTATAGACATTGCCATAAAAAAACTAATAATCAGGACAGACAGATATTAACATCTAGAAATATCCCTGCAGCAGTCAAGACAACCAACATACAGAATCAGGAGACAATACTTATACTAACATACAACAAGTAACATAAAGCTTTGCGTAAAATAATTAACAAAAGTTGGATGGTAGTATGCAGTGACCCCATAATAGGCAGAGATCTTCCCAGATACCCCAACATCACGTTTAGAAAAGGAGAATCCATGAGAGATGCTCTTGTCAAAAGTAGCTCTGAAATTAGACCCAGTTTCAATTTGATAACCAAACGTAGTGGTTTCTATAAATGTAACGACTGCAGAGCATGCAGATATGGGATTAACAAAACAGTCTACAATGTCCCTTTTCAAATTGAGCTGATCAAAATCAACAAATTTCTAACTTGCCACACCGAGTTCGTGATATACGTGTTGGAGTGCTCTTGGGGGTTGCAATATGTGGGCAGCACCAAGTTGCAGGCCCACAAGAGAATATTGCAACACATGAGGGCAATCACCAACTCAGATGCGACGTACCCTGTGGCCCATCACTTCAGGGAAATTCATGACAATAATTTGGATAACCTGAAATACTTCCTAATTGACACAATCCCTAGCTCGAGAAGAGGGGGGAACGAGAGGCTAAACTCCGACAGTTAGAGACCAAATACATTATTCGGTTGGAAACAAAGACACCGAACGGTCATAACTCCAGCGAAGACTTTTACACATGCTTGTAGTGAACTAACTTACAGCATAGGTACTCCCATTACCTCATTTAACATTAGTGATATTTGGACTTTTTTTCGTAAAGATCTGCTAATAGCTGCAACGGCATTATGCCTATACATATTTTTTTAACAAAAGTTCATTTGAATATCTTAGTTCTAACACACACACATATATTTTTTAGTACAGCACATTTTTTGCACATTTGCACTTTATACACTTTTCACTTTAAAGCTAGACATGTTGCAAGTTACACTGTTCCATTGATAAATTCTGTCAAATGATTTAAATGCATAGAGCAACATCTTCCGTTCAGCAGGTGGTTTAAATTTAAATAAAATCTCAAACCTTACTGTAAGTGAGAAGACATAAGACTGAATTTTAGCAAGGGTTTTAACTGAGTTTTTTTACCCAGCTATAGAACTGTATTAAACAGACATAGTATAACATTTAGGTTCCATTTTGCGAGATGCATTACAAACATGTATTTTACGAGATGCCGTTACCGTATATATTAGATGTTATTTATTTGTATTTATATATTTATTGTCTACAAGAATGAGATACCACGCTGATTTTAGTATTTATACTTGCGGAATTTGCACAAATATTGTATTTTGCACATAAGAATTTTTTCGATGTCTATTGCAACGGCTTGAACCCACGAGTGTAGGCACTGGCACTTTAAATGTAACTGAATTCTCCTAAGACGCGTCATGTGATCAAGGTCTTGAGAGACCGAAATGCGTCATGGCAGTCATGGTGTTTGTGATGGCGGAATCAAATTTGGATTACAACACCTTACTTGTGGTCCGCTCTTCGTTTCTTTTCCATGGAAGGGAAGTATTTACAAATGGAGGAATTGGTGACAGTTGTGCCGGGAAGGCTTCCTGGGCAAACGGCTGTCCCCCTCCTCATTTTGTGCCAAGTGGCAGGAAGCTGTGTCTGGCGTTCGTTGGACATAACCGTTCTTCCTCGGAAGGAAAGCCACAGTTGCCCCCGGATATCCGACATACAAGTCTTCGCCTGGAGTGGCACGACAAAGTATGGGTCGTAGGATGCGTGAAACGCCGACTGTCCACAAGAGGTAGAAGAAAAAGGGAAGTTTCCGGAGGGGAGGCGTGCAACTAACAAACGAAGATATTGTATCGATAGTTTGTTACTCTAAATTGCCTGTGATACAAACTTTCACCATGACTGCAGACGCGCTGAGGAGCAGAGAGGCAGCAGCAGACGTAATGTTCGACGACTCACCAAGTGCCCCACAACAAGCTAGGGCCCTAGCTGGTCCATCTACTGGGGAAAATACGAACATTAGAGACATGTATAAAAAGTTAGAAAAACAAATGAAATCGGAACAATCCAAATTGTGGGAGCACAAGTCTCTTAACAGATATCTAGAAGTTATTATTATTATTATTATTTTTGAAACTTATGAAGCGCTCGGCTACCCCCAACGGGGGTGTCCCGGCGCTAGGATAGTCGGCAGTTGTAGGTATCACTATGTGGCTAAGAGTTGGTAAACAGCCATGTCTTCAAGTTGTGTCAGAAAATGGATTCAGATTCTGTCATACGCAGGGAAAGCGGTAAGCTGTTCCAAGTTTTGGCAGTAATTACTGCAAAAGCCCTGCCCCCCATTCTGGAGCGACGAAACTGGGGTGTCATCAAGAGGCGAAGGTGGTTCGATCTGAGTGAGAGGTTAAACTGAAAATGCTTAAGTCGAGCTCTAAGATAGGCTGGACTGTGACCCTGTATAGCTCTGAACACCAAGACCAGTGATTTAAACTGAACGCGTCTTATCAATGGAAGCCAATGAAGCTTCTTTAAGTGTGGTGAGATCGAATGGTGATACGGAATGTTATAGATCAGTCTTGACACCGCATTCTGAACAATCTGCAGGCATTTAATCAGGTAGGCTGGTGCCCCAACGTACAGACTGTTAGCATAGTCTAGATGCGAGGTGATAAGAGCATGAATAATGGTCCGGTGAGATTCAAAGGGGAGAAAAAGGAAAATTTTGCGAATCATATGTAGTTTACCAAAGCACGCAGAGGAAACCAAGTTGATTTGAGAATTGCAGGACAATTTATTGTCAAATCGGAATCCAAGCTTCCTGGCTGAGTCCACCGGAACTGGAGGGGGGTTCAACTCAGATGTTCACCACAGTAGTGACAGAGGGGGGTCTTTTTGATTAAAAAACAACACCTCAATTTTATCCGAGTTGAGCCTAAGAGTGTTTAGTGTCATCCAAGTGGAGATGTTACACAGGCAACGCCTGAAGTTCGAAAAGGCAGCATCAGAGTGATCCTTAAATGAAAACACCAGTTGTATGTCATCAGCATAAGAGATCATTCTGACTCCACAGGATTCTGCCACTGGGACCAGAGGAGAAAGATAGACATTAAAAAATAGTCGGCTCAGCGCGGAGCTCTGAGGGACTCCACAACTGAGTGGTTTCTCCTCGGACACAAATGGCTGAAGGGAGACCTGTTGGGTGCGGTCACTCAGAAAGGATCTAATCCAGGACAGAGGGGTGCCCTGAATCCCAAGACTGTACAGTCCCTCAAGCAAAATAGCATGAAAGACCGTATTGAATGCCTCGGACAGGTCGAGGAGTACTAGTATCGCTGCATCGCTGATGTCCACACATTTGCAAATGGTCTCCGAAACCTCCAGAAGAGCAGTCTCGGTACTATATACAGATCTAAATCCGGACTGCAAGTTGTGGAGGAGTTCACAGGACTCGAGATAACTAGATAGTTGATCCTCAACTACTTTTTCCAGGACCTTAGCTGGTTTAGGTAGGAGAGAGATAGGACGGTAATTTTTAAAAACAGATGGATCAGCGTTGATTTTTTTTAGAATAGGAATTAACATGGTCTGTTTCCAGGTCGACGGGAAGAGACCAGTTTGCAGGTAGGTGTTCCAAATCAGGTTCAAAGGGGAAATAATAAGGGGAGCTAGCGAGCCAAATAGTTTTGCCAGGCAAGGATCCTTAGGAGAGCCTGCAAATTTTTGGAATGATGTATCAATGGTGATAGATTGAAAAGACGTGAATGCATCACCCTTAATTACCCCGGTGTCTAGGACCGGGAAATCTGGGGTAGGGCTAAATGTAGAGTATATGTCTAAAATGTTATCATGGAAAAAGTCTGATAGCCCATTACAAAGTTCTTGACTGGGGGGAATCGTGCTAGATAATGCGGGAGGTTTGGAAAAATCTTTCACTATTTTAAAAAGAGTTTTAGAGGAGTTATCGGCTGAGTTGACTTTCTTAACAAAGTACTCTCTAATTGGTCGTGTTCCTAGGGTTTACGCATCATGATTGCCCCAAGTTACGAAAATCCGGACCCCAGAATGTTATGTGAGTGGGCGGAGTGTAATCTTGATTCGTCGAAAAAATTGATTGAAGTCCTTGTCAAGTACGCCGAAAGTGTTAGAATTGCATTACAAACACAAATTGATGAATTACATGTGGAAATAAGCAAAATTGAAAACAATGAAATCACCTCCAAATATCGGGATGAAATGACAACGAGGCTGCACAAGGAATAATAAAAACATGTAAATTTCAACGTGATAAGTAAGATTATGAGCAAGGAAGAATAGTCACCTTTGCTAAAAAATACGACGCGTTGAAAGCAGGAAGCAAATTACCGGTCCAAGGCGATCAACTGCAAAGTGACCGCAACACTGCATTAGCCTCGACTTCAGCGTCTGATATAAGTTCGGCTGTCGAAAGGGAGTCAGACAATGAACAATCAAGAATGACATCGCAGTTGGGGTTTCAAAAGTTTTCCCTGGCAGAGGTAGTAAACTGCCTCAGACACGACAGGCGACAAACCCTTCGAGCAAGGAAACAAAAGGAAACAAAACCCACAAACAAACAAAGACGCAACCGCAACCGGAGGGAAAGGCGTAAACTCCACAAGAGGAGGGAAAACATACAAGCCACGGAACAACAACAAGAAATGGAAAACACAACAGACTTTGTAGAGTCAAATAATAGAACTGTGATCAATCTAACACCTGTCACTCTTGATGAAGCGGAAATTCAACTGCTCTCACTCGGACTCTCATACTGTCCTGAGAGCAATTTTGACTACGTACAGACACGCATTGATGTGTTCAAATGTATATTGAAATTGAAATTGCGGAAATTCCATCAAACGAATTTATCAAGTCTAAAAAATCTAAGACATAAACATCATGCAGCATACCAATGATGACTCAGCAACTCCACTTACAGCATCGGACGCAGAACTCCTCATGGAACTTCAACAACAAGAAAACGAAAATGCAGAATCAAACAATGATGTTGGCAGTCCTGACAATATCGCGTACGGCCCAATACGTACTAACTACAAGGCTAAATCTTTGTTTCATCCAATCATGCCAAGAGATGGTATTGATGTGTTAAACAAATTAATCACCACGGACATAAATCAACTACATTATCGAAATGCCAGAGGAAGTAAAAAATATGACCATCGACAAGAAACATACAATAAACTAATCAGGAAATTACAAAAAAAGATCAAGTAATTATTCGAAATTTGGACAAGGGAGGAAATGTAGTATGAACTAGAGCAGAATACATGAAAGAGGCAACAGACCAATCAAGCATTTGCAATGCAATAGGTCTCGCATTTGTGAGAGTTTGAGCAATTGGCATTGTAAATTACAATGCCTTTTATTTATGTGTGTAGAAAAGCTGCAAGTGGTGTGTAACCACACACTTTGTACTTATAGTCCTTGCTTATGAGAAGCAAGGCTGGCAGTAAAAGAGACGTAGTTAATGCCAACGTTGCTTCTCATGAGCAATGAGTGAAAGTACAAAGTGTGTGTTTATGCACCGCTTGCTGGTTTTTAAAATACATAAATAAAAGGCATTGGTATTTACAATGCCAATAGCTCAAACAGTAGCCAATGCGAGACCAAATGCTTTTTAAATATTAGGGCAGCCAACTCGAGTCAATTTTACATACACTTCTTTATTATCAGAGTAAATAATCTTTCTGTTCCAAAAATAACCAATCTTTCTAGTGATATGTCAATTTGTGTTTGTATTACCGAGCTAAATGCTTCCATCGGGCCGATTTCAGAGAGTGGGTCTCGAGCGTCAGACAACTCAGATAGAAAAACATGTGGTCTATTCCAGCCAACCTCCTCCTTCTTCGTTGATGGCCACATATGTGCAATAAAACAGTTAATTTTCGTTAATTTTTCTCAAACTCAATTGACTGCTGATTTCTTAAATCAAGTGGCAGTCTGTACACAAGTCTGGACTCTCAGATCTATATTGTCTAACCTCCATATCAATTCTTTATAAATCTGTCTCACTATTCCTTCCAGAATATTCTATCGTAAGACTGTTCCATATATATTTTAGCACATTTTCTGGCTTCTCTCCAGATCCTGCCGGTTCTAGGGAGCACCTAGAAATTCAATGGTGATTCTTCATGCTGTCTTTAATAGGCCAGGGCTCTGAATACTTCTGCTTTAATGGTTGACTGAAACTCTAGGTTTCAGGACTCTCCAGTGACAGCCTTGGTTGAGCAGTAGGCATTAATTGATAGAAGGTGGTGTGAAGGACAGTAGTAAATGCAGAGTTAGCACAAACTGCTACAATTACTTAGGTAAATTCCTAGGTAGAAGTTATACTTCTTAAACAAAATATCTTCATTAAGCACAAAAAAATTATATAACCAGGAAAAGAAAAACTTTTGGTGAAATTGAGAGGTCTTTATCCAACAGGGTTCATGAGGTATTTCTCCACATAGTTATGCCCGAAACATACTTAATGTAGGACTAGCAGTGGGTAGTGTTTATTAAATACAAGCATTTGCAATGCAATAGGTCTCGCATTTACGCAAGTTTAAGCTACTGGCATTGTAAATAACAATGCGTTTTATTTATGTTTCAAAAACCAAAACATAAATAAAAGGCATTTTCATTTACAATGCCAATAGCTCAAACTCGCATAAATGCGAGACCTGTTGCATTGCAAATGCTTGTTAAATATTATATACAAGTCATAGTTGCTGCTTAATTATCTCATGCAATTAACAACCATTGACAAAGCCAATAGTCCTGACTTGTAGGGATGTTACTTGTTGTATCATATATCTGGTTGCAATGACAGAAACAGCAAAATATGTCGGGATGCACACTATGCTAAGCACAGATTTTTAATGTATGTGTTTTAAGCCACGCCCTTAATTACATTGGCCACGCGTCTTTGAGAGACCCCTCCAGAATTTTCATCCCACCTAAAGCCCTGTTCATCCCACTTAAAGCCCTGTTCGCAAGGGGACGTGTGGGTCAGCGTCACAGCTGCTAAGCTAACTGACTGCATGGATATCACCTATAGCACGTGCAAGCTGGACCACATAGGCCGTGGTGAAAAGGGGGACTGGAACTACAAGTCCCAAATTGTAAAGTGTTGTTGGATGGAAGCCAAGACAGGTTGCGGGTGTTACGCATGACACAGGGCTATTGATAATCTATTCATTTAGCACTGTATGTTAGAACGCCGTCGTGTTTTTTTGGTATACCCGGTCATTGGTACCTCAGCTGACAGATAAATAAATGTACGAAAATATGTGCGTGGCTACTGCACCATGGAAACTATAGTCCTGCGAATAAGGGGGAGGGGTGGGTAAGTGCATATTGCGTTTCCTGCTCCTGCGCCCAGTAAACTGAACTGGAGGTAGGCGCAGCGGCTACCGATCCTCAGCCACCCAAGCAGCGAGCGCCGCCTCCTTGTCCTGCCACTGCGCTTATTATACCTGAGGCGGCGGGGAGTCAGAGCATATCTGCAGAGAAGAGGCAGAGGAGGTGGTGCGGAGGGGGAGGGGAGCTCCGCGGGGCCATCTCTTTAAGAGACCTACCTCTGACATCACGCTGGTGCTGATGGGAGGAGGCAGGAGAATTGTAAATTCTTGGCCAGTCAGAGGAGGGATAGCGGCTCCTGAAAAGCTTCGCAAAGGGGAGACAATGAGGGTGGCTTCTGGGGAGGCCACGCCTGTGGGGCGCGTGACCCCCCCTCACCGGCTGCCTTTCACCGACCCTTCTTGTCTCCTGTTTCGCTGTGGATGATTAGATCATACATTGAAACGTGCTTCTCAGCCCATTAACTATTAGAAGAAGAAAGAAAACTAATTGCAGTGTGTATTTACTGAAGCAAGTTTACGCTCTCAGCAAGTGCTCTGAAGTGAACAAAAGGCAACACATTGGAACTAACGAAAACAAGCGGCAGTGAAAGCCATCACAAAAGCGATCGCTATTGAAAAACAAACGAGTGGTGCGCGCGCTCGCGCCACAGCGAGCCATGTGTTTTCAATTATCGCGCCCGTGTCTGGGCACGATAATTGAAAACACATGTCAGCAATGCGCGTAATAGACACCAATAGGCCACGAGCGTGTGCGATTCCTAGGTCCATTTCCAAACCCCTTACAAAAAGTCTCTCGCTGCGCGAGCAGTGCTGCGCACTGCACCACTAGGCGCAAGACCTAATGAATGATACGAACTGCTACAAAAAGAGCAATATTCAAGCAGCAAAGACATTGTGGAAAGAATTTTACTCTAAGCTCATGGCATGGCGCAGTGCTGGACTTCTCAGCATGGACAAATTTAAGTTCTTTAAAAAAATCACCCCACCATGCCGACCATATACTTCATCCCTAAAATACACAAACATCTGACCAGAACACCAGGCAGACCGATAATATCGGCACGAGGAAGTCTTTTGGAAAACACCTCAAAATATATAGACTTATTTCTGCAGGAATTTATCTGCGAATTGCCCTCATACATACAGCGCACCGGAGATTTCTTAAAACAGTTGTCCCAATACAAATGGTCTCCAGACTCTCTGCGCATATCTTTAGATGTGACTTCACTGTATAACAGTATTTATCACAAAGATGGCATGAAAGCAATTGAATATTATTTGGGAAAAAGACCTTTGAATTTATTTCATCATAACAGAATGTTAATCAACATAATAAGTTTCTGTCTTGATAACAACTATTTTTATGTGAAAATCAAACATACCAACAAACTAGAGGAGTAGCTATGGGGGCTTGTTTTTCTCCCAGCTACTCTTGCCTCCACATGGGTTGGTAGGAGGAAAAGATATTAAGAACAAACTTCAGTGAAATAATGGACAATCACGTGGTTGCCTGGCTCAGGTACATAGATGGTTTCTATAAATGTAATGACTGCAGAGCATGCAGATATGGGGTTAACAAAACTGTCTACAATGTCCCTTTTCAAATTGAGCTGATCAAAATCAACAAATTTCTAAACTTGCCGCACCGAGTTCGTGATATACGTGTTAGAGTGCTCTTGTGGGTTGCAATATGTGGGCAGCACCAAGTTGCAAGCCCACAAGAGAATATTGCAACACATGAGGGCAATCACCACTCAGATACGACGCACCCTGTGGCCCGTCACTTCAGGGAAATTCATGACAATAATTTGGACAACCTGAAATACTTCCTGATTGACACAATCCCTAGCTCGAGAAGAAGGGGGACCGAGAGGCTAAACTCCGACAGTTAGAGACCAAATACATTATTCGGTTGGATACAAAGACACAGGACGGTCATAACTCCAGCGAAGACTTTTACACATGCATGTAGTGAACTAACTTATAGCATAGGTACTCCCATTACCTCATTTAACATTAGTGATATTCTGACTTTTTTTCTTAAAGATCTGCTAATAGCTGCAACGGCATTATGCCTATACATATATTTTTTTAACAAAAATTCATTTGAATATCTTAGTTCTAACACACACACATATATTTTTCAGTACAGCACATTTTTTGCACATTTGCACTTTATACACTTTTCACTTTAAAGCTAGACATGTTACAAGTTACACTATGTTCCATTGATAAATTAGGTAGAAGGATTTTCATGCATATAGCAACATCTTCCGTTAGCAGGTGGTTTAAATTTAAATAAAATCGGGGCGAGGCTTGGCAGCCGGACATGGCGGCAGCACTGTAGCTGGGCTCCGTGGACGGCCTCCGCGTTGAGCCAAGATCCTGACTCCTAGCACCCCTGACGGCCCAAACAGTGGCGCTCAGGCAGCGGACGAGTGGCTGAGGCGGCTGGAGTGGTATCGGGGCCGTGTGTCAGGGGAATAATCTGCTACCCTTCCGAGGCCGCTGAGAACTGCGGCGGCGAGCGCTACACCGTGAGCTGGGTGGCGTGGCCTCCCGGGCCGTGAGGGGATCGGACCGTCAGAGCGACAGTGGCCTGGGGGTCCGTGGCCGTGCTCAGGAGAGTGACCGAGTGTGGTGCGGCCCCCGGTGTGACTGGATCGCCGATACCGGGACCGCGGTGGATAGGACTCAAGATGGCGGCCGCCTAAAAGATCCGCGGGCGGACTCGAAGAGGGAGCGGTGCGGCTCCCCCTGTCCGGAGCCGGGAAGATTTGCTGTGGAGCCGGGTGGGGGCCCAGGGGCCTGACTGGTAACTGTGCGGGGGCAGGCTCCGAGGTGTTTTACACCCCCCCCACCCCTCCTACCGGGTGGTGGATCCTCTCTCCTGCGAGGCCCCGGGGGCGGCGGCGGCACTGCTCCGGCTCGCCGTAGCTGTCTGTGTGGAGGCGGGGCCCGTCGGGCGTCGGGAGGCAGCCTGGGTGCGCGGGCTGCGGTGGAAGGGGCAGGAGGTCGATTCTGCACGGCGAAGAGTGTGGCAGCCGGCCCGGAGCGCGAGGCTGGAGCCCCGATCAGGCAGCACTGCAAGACACGATAAGGGGACGCCAGGAGATACTGTCCCTGGGGACCGGCGGCTGGTGTGTCCATTTGACGCAGGTATTGCTGGACAGTGGTGTCCTTTCTCTCTTCTCTCCCCCTCTCTCTCTTGCTGGGGTGCCCAGCAGGGTTCTTGGTGTGGTGTCCCCCGTGCCCGGAGGAGGCGGGGCAGTGGGCCCCCGTTCGGCGGTGGTCCTGGTGTGCATGGCACCCCCCGGGCTTGTTGGAGTGCTGGTGAGGTGTGACGTCTGCCTGGGAGAGGGGGATCCGGATCATCCGGGCGAGGGCAGAGGGTACGGCCAGGGTCCAGCCATGGGCAAAACTAATCCAGGGTCGAAGCAGCAGTCCACCATTGACCTATTCACCACGCCAGGTCACAGTAAAGATTCTGTGGGCGCCCAGTCAGCGGACACAGCAACCTTGCTACAGGCCATAACACAATCCAGGGTGGCCCCAGAGACCAAGATTGGAGCGGTTGAAACACAGCTGGGCGCAGTGGGCTCTGAGGTCTCCTTTCTCCGCCAAGACCTGCGTAAGGCCGTCGACCGTATAACTGAGGCGGAGACGAGGGTATCGACGGTGGAGGACACAGTGGCGGACCTTCAAACTAAAGTTGCAAAACTCACGGCGACTACCAGGTACATGGCATCGCGGATTGAAGATTCGGAAGGTCGGGCCCGCCGCAACAACATACGCCTGGTGTGCCTGCCGGAGGGATGCGAGGGGGCCTCAATGGATGCCTTCTTGACTACCTGGCTCACGTCACTCCTGCCTGCAGAGGCCCTGTCCTCGTGTTTTGTGGTGGAGCGTTCACACCGCGTCCTGGCCCGTAAACCACCTCCGGGGGAGAGACCGAGTGCTGTCATAGCCCGTATGCTTAATTATGCTGATCGGGACGCTATCCTGCGACATGCTCGCCTCAATAGGGACCAAATGGTCTATGAGTCGCATCATATTATGGTGTTCCCAGACTACACGAATGCAGTCCAGCGGCAACGGCAATCCTTTACTGCGGCAAAGCAGAAACTCAGGGCCTTGAACATCTCCTACGCCCTGCTCTTCCCGGCCAGACTTAAGGTGATTTTCCAGGACAAAACCTTTTTCTTTGCAACCCCGGAGGAGGTCTTCGCCTGGACGGATGAGCGGCGGACCCTCCGGCCGCATTCCCCAATACCTCTGGACTCAGATTCCTCCCAGAACTCGACCAGGGGAGGTCGGCAGGGCACGCAAAGAGAGAACAGACGTCGCAAATCGAGATCCAACTGGCGTGGCGAGAATCATCCGGAGGCCGCGGGACGGAACGGCCCCAGCTAAGTGTACATTGTTGGACTGATGGGGAGCGCTAAAACTTGTATTATGATAATAAATGGGCCAGTCAGGGGTGACGAATGTCATCATGTTCAACGTGGGGCAGCTACAGCTCCTCCCCACTAAAGTTGGGAATGTTGGGGGAGGTGGGGGTTGGGGGGATCCATTGGTTGGCAGTTCGTAAGTCATGTAATTGGGGCAGGCTTAATACGTCCGCCGCGACAGGTGTATGGGGGAGGGGGAGGGGGTTGGGAGGGTAGGGATGGGTTGTTTACAGTTTTGGGATTGTTGTTGTTTTGCGACATGCCACACACCTCAGCAGATCGGCCACGACCTGGGTTTAGATATAACTAATCCATACAAGCTCTTCAATGACACACACGTCTTTCTAGCGTAGCGGGTTCCCCCTGGCTGAACTTAAGATAGTTACATGGAATGTTCGGGGGATGCTCGACAAGATCAAACGGAGTGTCGTGCTACGCTTGGCGAAGCAACAGGCGGCGGATATACTCTTATTGCAAGAGACACATCTTCTGGGTAACAAAGCGCTGTGCCTTTCCCGGTTCGGATACTCTACGGTGTATCATTCTGGTTTTACTAGGGGGTCCCGGGGTACGGCGGTCCTGGTCCATTGTCGGGTATCCCTGCAAATTGTTAAGAAGTGGGAGGATATGTCTGGTAGATACACGATAGTCACGGGGACGCTGCATGGGGAACGTATCACAATAGGCAGCGTGTACGCCCCCCCGCCTTTAGGCCAAACTCTGATCGACACTCTCACTAAGGTCTGGGCGGAGCTCCCTCTAGGCCTGACAATACTGGGTGAGTATTGGAATGATGTGATGACTTCGCAGGACAGGTAGCGCGAGCACCCCACTGACGCGCCTCACTCCTGTACGAAACTTCAGAATCTAGCACATACACTAGGCTGGGTGGATGCATGGAGGGCAATGCACAAGGAGGTGGGAGGTTACACCTTTGCATCTCAGGTACACGCCACATTCTCCCAATTAGATTATGTCTTTCTTCCCAACTCGTATGCGTCCCGCATAAAGTCCGTGGAGATCTGGCCACGGGGCATCTCGGATCATTCCCCCCTTCAGGTGATCCTCCGCCTCTGGGTGAGCAAACTGCGGTTCCGCTGGTGGCTGTCCCCCTGGTCCCTAAAGGATCCGACGTACCAGGAAATGCTCGCCTCGACCATCGGGGATTATCTTGCGCGCAACGTGGGTTCGGTCCGAACGGCCGGGGGCGTATGGGAGGCCATGAAGCCAACACTGCGGGGGGTGGATATTAGCCATCGGGCGGCGTCAAAGGCGAACCGGCTTCGACACCTGCGGGAATTGGAAGAGAGTCAGTTGCAATTGCAGGTACAGGCTACCCAAGGAACGAACCCCGCGGTCCGGCGTAATATGTTTGCAGTCCAACAGCAAATCCAGGCCCTCCATACGGAGGCGGCCAAGGAGGCATGGCTGGCAACGCAACACAGAATCATTGGGGAGATAAGTCGAGTAGGATGCTGCACAGACTGTATCAGGCGCGTGCGTCCCCCACCCAGGTACCCGTGTTGCATTTCCCGGAGGGTTCGCAGCATTCCTCCCCGGAGGCGGTAACGTAGGCCTTCGCGGCCTTCTATACAGAATTATACGCCGAGAGGGAAGTCATTGCCCCGGAACTCATTGACGCGTTCTTCTCGGACATTCCCCCGGCTCGGCTGTCGGATGCGGTGCGCACCGAACTGGACAAACCTATTACGCTCGATGAGCTCCGGGCTGCTCTCGTGGCTATGCGACCGGGTCGGGCGCCGGGCCCCAATGGCTTTCCTATGGAATTCCTGAGACCCCACATGACGGAACTAGGCCCTCATCTCCTAGAGGTGCTACAGGAGGCCCATGACTCCCGAGCACTACCCCCAGACTGGAGACACGCCGAAATTGTTGTGTTTTTGAAGCCCGGTAGACCCCCGGAAGATCCTGGGTCTTATCGCCCTATATCTCTCTTAAACTTTGAGCCGAAATTGTTGGGGAAGGTCCTGGCGGACCGCCTACGCACCTGCATTGGAGACCTGGTCCACCCAGATCAATCCGGGTTTATGCCGCAACAAGCAACGCGCCACAACATCAGGAGTCTCCACAATGCCATCGCTGAGGCTCCGACACTTGGACGCCCGGCGGCGGTGATGTTAGCGGACATCGACAAAGCGTTCGATACACTTAGCTGGACGCACCTGTTCAAGCTATTAAACGTCATAAACCTGGGGCCGCGATTCCAAACCTATGTTCGACTTTTGTACACGGACCTGACGGCGTCGGTCCGGGTCGCGGGACACCAGTCGACCTCGTTTCCCTCCGCCGTGGCACCCGTCAAGGGTGTCCGCTTTCCCCCCTACTCTTCGCCCTCGCTATTGAACCCTTGGCGTCCTGGGTGCGCCAGGACGCGGTGATGCGGGGAATGGAATGGTCCAGTGACTACATTGATAAGATTGCACTATACGCTGATGACGCCCTTTTTTATATGACCAACCCCTTGGCATCGGGGCCGAGGGTCCTTCCAATTCTTCGTGTCTTCGGCGAGACATCGGGGCTCCGGGCTAATCCTGCTAAATCTATCCTATACCCGATCTGCGGTGACCAGGGTCGTACGGCCTGGGCGGACCAATTGGTTATGGCCACGGAAGGCTTCAAGTATCTAGGGGTGTATGTCACCAGGGACCAGACCACGGCGTGGTCGAAAAATATAGCGCCGCTTCTCCCGATGGTGCGGGATGAGACGACGATCTGGTCGCAGCTACCACTGTCTTTCTACGGATGCTCGGCCATCTTTAAAATGCTGTCGCTGCCCCGTTTATTGTATTGGGTCTAGAATTATCCCCACCCAATTCCGCAGTCCTGGTTTACTCAACTGAACGCGTTGTTGAATAGATTTTTGTGGCAGGGCGGGGCAGTGCGGGTGGCCTTGGCAACGTGCACCCAGTCGACCTATTGTGGGGGTATAGCGGCGGCTGATGTCAGGGCATATTATTGGGTGGCGCAGCTACAGGTAATCAACGACTGGTGGTATCAACCCCCGGGAGATACGGCTTATGCGGTGGAGCGCTTGACTATGTCCCACTCGCGGCTCCATTCTCTCCTGTACAGCGCCTCCTCGCTAGACGCCCATCCCCCAGCTTGCCGTACAGTGATCCAGGTGTGGCGGCGAGTGGTGCGTTTAATGGGCTGGTGGGGACGCCTTACGAAGAGCACCCCCCTGTGGCAAGGCACGTACCTGCAGCAGATGGCGGCCTTGGCGGGCTTCCGCCGCTGGGACGACATTGGCATCTCCACCTTAGGGGATGTCATGCAAGGCACGGTACTCAAATCCTTTCAGCAGCTCCAGACCGACTTCGCCCTACACAAATCCCAATTCCATCGCTATCTGCAGTTGCGCCACACGCTATCCCCAGCCATTGGTTCATTGACCACGCTCCCGGAATTTCATCCCTTGGAGGGTAGACTGTTAATGGGAAACCTCGGCCAGCATAAAATCCGTCAGATATACCAGTCCCTAACGACACATGCTAAGACTACACTACACAATACGCGAGAGCGTGGGAGGCTGATCTCCCAGACTTGACCGATGATGATTGGGCCGAGGCGCTGGCGAGTCCGCGTGGGGCGGCGATTTCCACCAGATACCGTTTGATCCAATTTAAATACGTGCACCGGGTCTATTATACACGAGTTCGGCTATGGCGTATGGGAGTGATCCAGTCCCAGGCCTGCTTGCGCTGCCGTGCTGAGGAAGGAACGTTCCTACATACAGTGTGGACGTGTGGGGCGTTACAGGTCTTTTGGCAGGGGGTAGTGAATTGTTTGAGTGAGGTACTGGCCTGGACCCTTCCCTTAGAACCCCGTTTGATCTTACTCCATACTACTGAGGACATAGGAGGGAATAGGTATAAGCGGCACTTATTGTTTCTAGGTCTCACCTTGTCCAAACGGGATGTGGCCCAGCACTGGAACGATGATTCTCCCCCTAGACTGTCTCCTTGGAAGAAGGCGTTGGACCGCTGTATGATTGTGGAAATTGCGGTCTTTCAGGCCTGGGGGTGCCCAGCGAAAAATGGGAAAATATGGTCCAGATGGGCTACATATAGAGGTATAGACCTGGCATTGTTGGAACAGCCCAATATGGGAGACCCCATAGAAAGATTGCTGAGAACCACGTAGCACGACTCGCTTGCTGTGTCAAGGAGGTGTCTAAACCCTACTGTATTGTGGTAATTGTCATGTTGTGCAATGAGGAAGAAGAGGGTGTGGGCATGAGTTGGGAAGGTAGGGGGGGGTAGGGGTCTGATGTTTGCAGACCAGGGAAGTGGGAGGAAATTGCAGTGAAGGGGCTTATGTGTTCACACTATTACGAAGTCACCTTTCTTGCTTGACCCTTGCACTGTACAAAACAATAAAGTTTGTTGTTAAAAAAAAAAATATAAATAAAATCTCAAACCTTACTGTAAGTGAGAAGACATAAGACTGAATTTTAGCAAGGGTGTTAACTGAGTTGTTTTACCCGGCTATAGAAATGTATTAAACAGACATAGTATAACATTTAGGTTCCATTTTGCGAGATGCATTACAAACATGTATTTTACGAGATGACGTTACCGTATATATTAGATGTTATTTATTTGTATTTATGTATTTATTGTCTCCAAGAATTATGTACCACGCTGATTTTAGTATTTATACTTGTGGAATATGCACAAATATTGTATTTTGCACATAAGTATTTTTTCGATGTCTTTTGCAACGGCTTAAACCCACGTGTGTAGGCACTGGCACTTTAAATGTAAATAAATTCTCCTAAGACGCGTCATGTGATCAAGGTCTTGAGAGACAGAAACGCGTCATGGCAATCATGCTGTTTGTGATGGCGGAAAAAAATTTGGATTACAGCACCTTACTTGTGGTCCGCTCTTTGTTTCTTTCTAGTGGAAGGAAGTATTTACAAACGGAGGAATTGGTGATATATATATATATATGTATTCACTGAAAAAACCATAGGTTTCACACACGTTATAGTTAGGAATTAGCATTTAAAAAACCTTAGAAATTCAGTGAAAAAACCATAGGTTTCACACATGTTATAGTTAGCTGGACATTTTACTCGTAAAAAACCAATGAAATTGCCCCGTTATAGTTAGTTCAGCTAACTATAACTCGCGCGCCCGCAATGCACTGCTGATGACGTCACATATTACATCACTCATGACATGGTCAGTGACATCACTCATGACATCACTGATGACATCTCAAATGACATCACTGATGACATCACTGATGACATCATCCAGTGAATGTGTGTTTTTCTGAAAAATTAAATATGTTTTATATATGTATATCTAAAGGTCGATGGAAGAATAAATGGGTATATAAGTGTGTAAATGGTTGTTTTTTTTTTGAAAAATTGATTGTGTAACTGACTGTTTAAGTGTATCATAGTGAATACATGGTTTAGTGAGTAATGTTTAAACATATAAATATCTGTGACAGTCTCTCACTTTGTGTATAAGTGGCTGCATGGGTTGGTGAGTAGCTACATGGGTGTCTATATAGGTTATTAGTTGTTTTTTTGAGTATCAGTCTGAGTGTCTGCATGGTTCGGTGGGGGGTATTACGTAGTACATAGGTGCATGAATGAGTGACTCACGGTTTGTATGTGTTGAACACAGCATGTGTGCAAGACTGTATGGGTGGATGAGTGTGTGTATGGGTGTGTTAGTGAGTGAATGACTGTCTCAATAGTGTCTTCAGGAGTAACTACATATGTTTTAAACTAGTATATGTGATTATTGGTGTATATATGTGAGTATATGTGAGAGGGAGAGATTGAAAGAGTTCCTGTATGAATAAGTATATGTTTCTATAAGTGATTGTTTAAAAGACTAAGTATGTGTAAGTTTCCGTAGAAGTAAGTGTGGTGGTGTGTGTATAACTGTATATGCAGGTGAATGTATGTTTGATTCTTTATTAGCATGAGTGACTATGTGTGTGAGTAACTCTATGGATGAGTGGCATTGTGTTACAGGATGTATAGGTGTATGAGTAAATATGATGAGTGAGTACATGTATGAGTGACTGTATAGGACTGTTGGTGAATGAGTGGATGTGTATGTGGATCTTAGTATTACTGAAGAGGTTGTTGTAACTGGTATTGGTATGTCCATTGTTTTGAAAATTTTAGTCTCTATTTTTGAATGTGTGTATCAAAGGTTATATTAGCGTGAGAGGCGGTCTGTCACTCTATCACAAGGATGATGTCATCAGTGATGTCATCAGTGATGTCATTTGAGATGTCATCAGTGATGTCATGAGTGATGTCACTGACCATGTCATGAGTGATGTAATATGTGACGTCATCAGCAGTGCATTGCGGGCGCGCGAGTTATAGTTAGCTGAACTAACTATAACGGGGCAATTTCATTGGTTTTTTACGAGTAAAATGTCCAGCTAACTATAACATGTGTGAAACCTATGGTTTTTTCACTGAATTTCTAAGGTTTTTTAAATGCTAATTCCTAACTATAACGTGTGTGAAACCTATGGTTTTTTCAGTGAATTTCTAAGGTTTTTTAAATGCTAATTCCTAACTATAACGTGTGTGAAACCCATGTTTTTTTCAGTGAATTTGCAAGGTTTTTTAAATGCTATTTATTTATTTTTTTCTTCATTTTTTTCAAACATATTTTTAATTTAATTTTCTTACCTTTTATAAAGTCTATGCTTAATTTTTTAAAATCATTAAATATTTATTTTATATACATTTTTTAAAATAAACAAGTAAAATTTATTTCCAGATTTTTTTTTTTTTTTTTTTTTTTTTATAGTACGCGTACCGTAAGCTCACGGTAAGCGTACGGTTTACGCAACGTCCGTAATCTATCTACGCTGCTTGCGTATAGTTACGTACTTTGCGTAGCCGCGCGTACTGCGCGTGGGACGCGTGCGCGCTTACGCAACACGCGCACGTTACGCGGAAGTGCCGGGGAGTGACTGTTATGCGCATGCGCGCAAGCGCGTGTCTTTTTTACGCGCACGCGTACTTTTTGCCGTAAGCGTACCGTAAGCGTACCGTAAGCGTACGGTTGGTCATGTGATCATGAAACACAACTTTTGATTGGTTGAAACTACTTTCAGTTCTAGAACTCTCCTACACCACACCCATTCCCCTCATTTCTGCTTGTGATCCCTTGGGAGAAGGAGCTGGTTTGTCTTTGGGATACGATGGCAGAACAGCAGAGCTCTTCTGAGAGTGAGGCTAGCACCAGCAGCACTGTCTTGAGGCAGAGAGCGAGGAAAGTAAAACCTTCTTATGTTTGGGATTATTTTACTTTTCCAGAAGGCCAGCAAAAGGTGAATGCACCCTTAGTTACTTGCAAGCTGTGTCAGCGTGTACTTTCTAGAGGTAATCCTGACAGGAAGTATTCCTTTGGGAATCACACCATGATGAGGCACCTCAAGGATGTACACAAAAGGACACATGCTCAACTTTTTGGAGGTAACTCTTCAGAAAGACGAGCCAGTACATCCACAGCAGCTCAGCCTGGACCATCACCTGCAGAGCTTACTCCTTCTTCTGCAGCTCAGGTGAGCCCTTCATCTGTGGGGGGAGAATCTCCTTTTGCTGGCCCTCTGGAAATGAACCCTCGATTTCGGAAGGTTGATATTCATTGCACATTTTGTAAAGCTCTAATTTGTTATAGGGAGACCAGTGTTTCCCTAGTGAATAACAAAATAGATCAGCACATTTGTAGCTTTGAATGATTTTCCCATGGTTCCTTTCCTCTGTCCCTGCATGAACACAACGGTTCTTTTAAGAGCCAACCTTATCTTTCATCTTTTTTTTACATTTTTTTTTTAAAACTTTTTTTTTTTTTTTTACCGTACGCGTACGGTAAGCGTACCTTTTTTTTTATTTTTTTAAAAAAACACTAAAAATCATTTATCACATTACAAGGTCCTTGAGAGACTACAATTATTACAATTGACTTACCATACTCACTCAAAAAAATATTTATTCATTTGTTTTTTTAAAAAATAGTTTTTAAAATGGTTGTAGTTTACGAAAATTTTCTATATCGATCTGAAAAAAAAGAAAAAAGTATTAATATTTTTAAACCATTTTATAATACAGTACACATATTTACATTTTTTACCCAAAAATATTTTTGCCTTATTTTTGCTGTTTTCAGACTATATTGCATTTCACTATAAATTGTGAAAGCAATTGCATTCATCATTTTACAGCGGGCAAAAAAAAATAACAATCTCAAAGATTGTATTAAAAAAGCCCAGAATCTCTTCTCACTTAAACATATCATTACAGAAATGCATATTATTCTAAAAAAATATCATCTAAAAACAATACTTTTTTCTTTAAAATACCGTCTGATATTTTTGTTTCAGGAGTATAATCACAATATTATATCTCAAATAACTCCAAAATACATCTGATTTTATTTCCTTTAGGCCAAATAGTATTTTTTTTTTTTCCCTGGAATACATTTCCAAGGGAAAACCATTAAAATTCTAAAGTTTAATCTGTCCAGATCTCACCGATTCTCTGTAACATTTTGGTTCACGAAAATTTTTTGAATAATATATTTAGTCCACAATAGAATTGCTTACTTTTCCACATGGCCAAATAGTAATTTTTTAAATCATTTTTGTAAAAATTTCCAATGGCAGTCCAAAAGCATTCCAAAATTTAAAATGTGCAGAAGTTACCGATTATCTCTAAATTATTGGTTTTTCAAAATTGCATTAAAAATTTAAAAAGTCCACATTACAATTGGTTATCTTTCCTTTAGGCCAAATGATAATTTTAAAAAATATTTTTTCAACAAAATTGCAATGGTAATCCAGTAAAATGGTAAAATTATTTTGTCCAGATCTTGCCAAGTCTCTCTAAAATTTAGGTTTCAGGAAGATTAGATAGGAATTTGCTAAATCAAAAGGCAAACGTTGTTTGAAAATCAATTGGGAATCATTACACAGTGTCCAGCCTTTTTCACATTTAAGATAAACTGTGTAATGTCCAGAAGTAACAGTAGGTCCTTCATGGAAAATTATTGCAACAGTTACAAAAGTTTTTCCTGAAATTGATAATTGCTGTCCTGTAAACTTCTTTATTAAAGTATCCAATTTTGAACCATCAGCTCTACATCGTTGCATCATTAAAATTACATACTGTCCGTATTCCCTTAAAATTAATGTTGAAAACATGTCAGAATTACACTCACCACATTTCATGCTATGATTAGCATCTTTAACTAATTTTGCAAAAGTGACTGTTTTACTCTCTGGCAATGTCAAATAAATAAACCTTTCATTATCAACAATAGAGCCACATATATTATAACAATTTTCACAACTATGTTCCCATTTATAAGAGAGACCAAAAAAAATGTCAATGGGAACTCCTTCTTCTTCCACTACCTGAAGAAAATACATCAAAAATTCGTGTGCATCTTGCTGTTCATTTTGAGAAAACTGTGTTCGTCCTGAACATACATCTAAAAGTTTTCTAATGTCAGTAGCACTTTCTATTTGAGTTTTGTCTTTACTCAGCTTTTGAAAAAGGAGACTGAGCTCTGAACAGAATCTTTTTCCCTGATTTTCTATTATCTGCTCTTGCAAACTTTCCAGATAAAATGCAACATTCAGCACTACATTAGCGTAGCAGTTGACACCAGAGCTATTTTCAAAATGACATCCTACAACCTGTTCTTCATTTTCCTTATTCTTTTTGCTTGCAATTACATCACTCCTCTTTTTTTTCCTCTTCTCTACATCTTCATTACAGATATTCTCATTTCTCCTTTTACGAGAAACTACACGTTTCTCCAACACAGGATACTGACCTAAATGAGGAGCATAGCTTCTTCTTAATCTATTATACTCCTTTACACAGTTTGTATCAGCACTAACTTTTGAATCATCAAAGTCAATCATGAATAAACCTGATAATGTTTTGACTCGTGACAAAGCTACATATGCCATACCTTCTTTGAACACAGTTGAACCAATGTTCACAAATGCACAATCTACAGTCAATCCTTGAGACTTGTGGATAGTTACAGCATATGCTAGTGAAAACGGAAACTGCTTCCTACGTACATATAAGTCTTTCACAAGCATGAAACGAACTGAACAACGACAAATGTCTTTAACTTCCTCTATCTGATCAAATTTTATTTTTAAACATTCAATTCCATCTTTTTTCTGATAATTAATAAAACCCACAACTCTTCCCATCGCTCCATTCACTAAGCCTTTTTCAACATCCAAATTTCTCCTTAAAAACACTCTACAGTTCATGCAAACATATAGATTTTTTTCTAATCCTGCTGTTTTGGAGATATTCTTCTCTAGTGAGTCCAATTTATTTTTCAGTTTGCCTGTTACTGTGACAGTAATTCTTCCATCCTCAATTTTGTCCACTGCTTCCAATTTCTTGATGTCTTCATTTTCCAATTTCAAAAGCTCCTCATTAAAGATTGAGCATTCACGTAGAGTTGGCATTAAGCAGATGACACTTTTGTTTTCTGCAATATTCTTGTATATTTTCTCTGCAACTATTTCTTCCTTTGGAAATAAGTTATGTAACAGCCGACTCTGTAATGCTTTTTTGCCAACTTCTGTGAGTAGTCCAATTCTGATATCTTTCAGAATACTTCCATATTCTTCATCGTTTGCTTGCCTCATATTAGTTGTAAGTTCCTTGTACTCAAAGAAGGACCAAATATTTGTATTTCCAATGCTTCCCAATGACTTCTTCGTGTCTTCATGTGTCACAGTATTAAACACTGGTTGTCCTTTAACTGGAGTAAGTTGCAAAAGATCCCCAAAAACTATGACGTGTTTTCCACCAAATAACACGTCATAGTCTGTCTTCAAAATTTGCTGCATTCTTAAATGCACAAAGGCAAGCATTAAGTTTGATACCATGCTCACCTCATCAATAATGAGAACTTGCATCTTCTTCAATACTCTTGACACTTCCAAGGATGCTTCTCCAGTTAGCTTGTTGAATTGTATTTTGTTCTCATGCTCCACTGGTAACATTAGCAAACGATGTAAGGTGATTCCTTTTATGTTATATGCTGCTAACCCAGTTGGAGCAGTAACCACACAAGACAAAGTAGAATCCGTTTTTTGCTTTAGGTAGCTTCTGATGACTTTAATTAGGAAACTTTTTCCAGTGCCAGCTTGTCCGCTTACATACATCCTGATTGGATGAAATGATGTGCATGAGCACTCTTTTTTTTCATGTAGAAATCCGTGATCAATTTTGTTTTTGATCTCTTCATAAATTTGTTGCTGCTCTTGATTCAGTTGTCTTTCCAAATTTTCTAAGTCTATAAATTCTTCTTGAGCTTGATTCATAGCCGTTTCCACTTCATTCATGGCTATTGATGCTTCATTTTCAACGATTGGTTGTCCTAGGGGATCTTGACTGTATGTTCCTGAACTTTGGCTGTCCTGAGAACTGTCTCTAGCTATTTCTGCTGCAATTGTAGTTTCCTGTTCAATTTCTTCATTTAACATTTGCAGATAAGTTGAGAATGTACTGCATTGTATGCTGTCTTTGCAAGCATTAAAAGAATCTTCATAGCTCTGGAATTCTCCCAGTAGTTCATCCTCTGTACGCCATGGTTTAAACAACTGTAAAAGAGCCAAGTAGTAAAATTCTTTCTTGTCGGTAGTGTCGCAACTCAGCTTCCGGTGATTTATCAAACTTCCTTTGGTTTGCTTCACCAAACATCCTTCTTCACCAACAACTTTATATTTTCCACTGTTGATGTCTTCTGCAGCTTTCCGTGAATAAATGTAGTTCTGCAGCACTTCATAGAGACACATGTTCTCCAGATGATGACTTCTCTTGGGATAATATGTGTCCAACATGTTTGTTTTCAATATGTCTGTACTTTCTGGGTCATTCTCAGCCAAATATTCAATTTCTCCAACAGATTTCAGTACCCGATTTCTCATTGCTGCAAGGCCTAAACTTGCCCAAATTATTCTTCTTGACTTCGAGTAGAGACTTGCAGAAGATAACCTATCTGAACATTCGTAGGATCCAATTTCTCGATGCGATAACATCTTCAAACTGAAACTGTACAGCTTCTTACTGACAGTCTTCTCGTGAGAAATCTCTTCCCACATTTCCTTCAATTCTGTTTTTTCTGATTTCGTAATGTAAGACGTTACATATCGAGCAACAGCAATGGAATTGTCAGCAACATACTGTATATCCATGTTAGCGTTCCACATGGATAAAATGACTGGGTTGTAGTCATTTATATTTTTTGATTCTTCTTTTCTTTTAAGGTTGTAGGTATTCTTAGGTGATTTTCTTGTGATAGTATGTCTCACAGCTGACATAAAACTGTTGACTCTTCCATTTGTAAGAACAGGTCTAGGAAATCCAAATCGACATTTAGTGTAGTATTTTTCTTTGCTCTTGTATTTCCGTCGACAGTATTTTCCACACCGATGACTTTGGAAACGTAGAACTTGCTCCTTTAACTTGTTCTCTTCTGTGCTTTTAGGTATAGCACATGTTGCATATTCTTCAATGTAAGATAACACTGCTTCATCAGTATCTGTTCCAAACTTTGGGGCATCCTTGATCCACAGCAGCATATGAATATGAGGAGCACCTCTTGCCTGGTACTCTTTTCTCCAAAAGAAATCCACTACTTCTCCAAGGGGTGGATTTTTTTTATTGCAGATGAAGGACATCATAGCCTCAAATCTATGATTGAAATATCTGCAAACATTAACCGGATCCAATGAGCACAGTTCTCCTGCTGTCTTGTATTCGATGTTTTTAATGTTTGAATTGGCCTCTCGTAGAAAATCCAGTAAATCATCCCAAGCGTACTCGGCACAGCTTAGGGTAAGGAACCATGTTGGTGTTCCTAAATTCCGTAACATGCATTTTAGTTCACCATGGCGTCTGTACCAATATTCATTTGTCCCACGCTGACAAGCCATCAGATTGATCAGTTGTGTTTCCAAATGATCATCTCGGTGCTGCACTTTCTCCATAAAATCCTTAGCAGACACATTTTGTAAATGTACTCCACTTTTTAAAATGTGATTTACTGCATAAGACAGTGCAGACAAGTCACTTTCAAATAAAAGATGGAACAAATAAGGGATACTTTGTCGAAATCTGGGATCTTCAGCATATAGTCTTGTAGTCCGATACTCAGAAGCTGGAATCTGTTCCGGACGTTCATCGTATCGTCCTCCTTTTCCTTTAGGAAACAGCTGGGGAAAACATCGAGCTTCCAAGCTCTCCTCCCATACACTCACGGGATTTCCTTTTGCTTTCTTCATCTGAAAGAGATCAATATTGTCTCCCATAACTTCTTTCGAATGGAGAGGATGTATGCTAAAATGTTCATAAATTTCTTCTTCCTTTGACTTGTCCACTTTTTCAATTTGTCCAGTTGGTGTTTCTGTGTCTCCTTGTAAATCTTCTTCTTCTTCTTCTTCTTCTATATAAATTGATTCATACCATTTGTTATTTTTTTTCAAATACAAATTTGCTCTTTGTACTTTCCGCACATCTACCAGCTCCTGCCAAATCTTCTTATTCTTTGTAGGGACACCATTAACCAGAATAATTAATGGTTCAGTTTCCAAAGTATCTGCATCAATAGTTTCCATATTTTTTTTCAAATCCAAGGGCAAATACACCACTCTACCTTTTAAACCTCTCAGTAAATCTGAAGGAGGTAATTTACCAGTTTTGGGCTCCATACGTACTATGGTCTGGAACGGATGAACACATTGAATGAGTATAGACTCATATGTATTTAATTCAGAAAGTTCAGCAGGAATAGCATCCAATTCTAAATTATTATGTACTGCTCTGGTCGGCATTCTATTTTCCTCTAACTTGTTGTAGCAGTATTTACAAATACGCTGATCTTCACCCAATTCAAAACAATTTTCAAGAAATATATATGTGGCAAAATCCATCCACTTATAATTATCTTCATTTTCACTCTTTCTGTAGAGATCAACATTCCTAGTTTGTTTTCTATAATGAGTTCTGCGGCAACAAATACAAGTAACATTTGGTCTTTCATTAGAGACTATTGCAAATTTTGTTATGTGATCATTAAATGTCTTACTTACACAAGGTTCTACATTCTCTTCCACTTCTGCCTCATTTACTGTGTCCTTCTCTGCACTGTTTTGTTCAGGACCAAAGTAACAAAACTGAATTTCATCAACAACCTTCTCTACATCTGATACCGTTCCTCGGAACAGAGCCCTATTCAATTCATTTAACTGTATTGCTGGACTTTTGGCAAAATACAACCGTCTCACAAACTTTCTCATTTCAGTATGATGAACAGCCAGCATCCTAAAATGATGGAAAACACTATTGCACACTTTTCTAGATAGACAAGCAAGAGAATGACCCTGCAAACCAGTATTCTCTCTCACTCTGCATGGATCCAGACTTTGAAGCACCTTAATCTTTTGTTTTACACTTTTTTTACTATATTCTCTTAGAAACTCTCGAAATCTGTCAATAGATTCCTGACGCACAGTGCAAATACTACTACAATTCCAAGTGTACACTGGGGCTTTAGGACGTCTCCCCATTGCCTCATCTGCCATCACTTGTACCTCATCTCTTGGAACCATTATCTCCTTCTCCATTATGCAACCATTTTTTACTTCGTATGAACGACCTCTGGTGTCAACTGCATGCAGCAAACTATTACTTTGAAAATAGCTTTCTTCATTAAAAAAAGGTTCACTACTTGAACTATGCATCCACTTTCCTAAAAACACTTTACAAAAGTTTGTTCTGTTCACTACTCTTTTCCTTTTGCTTTGTGATTTCAGTACATTAACCATTTTATCTAATGTACGCATCCTATTCAAAATTAATATGAATAGTTTCCTTTTTAATTCTAATGCTTTTGCTGCAATGGCTTCAATTTCTTTTTTTCTCTTGAAATATTTAGCCTTTTGCTTATATTTCTTTATATCCTTTATCAAATTGGACATAACTCTTCTCAGAAACATTTTTCTACGTATCTCTTTAAATGCTGTTTTTCTGTTTCTGTTAAACTTTTCAATTGCAGAAGGTATATTTGCATTAACTAAATCCTCAATTTTTTGCTGTTCTGTAGGTTTTGTTACATTTTTCCGAGAACAGACATTTTGTACATTTTTGTTTGTTTTCAATATTTTGTTTAGGAATTGTTTTTTTTGCTTACCAGAAGATTTTTTCTTTTTCCCAACATCAGCATCTTCTACTAACTTTGGTCCTCCAGTTGTCTTCAAATATAGTTTTTTTTTTAGCGTTTTTTGAACTCGAGATTTTGTAGGCATCTTAAATTTTGTTCACTGTTCTTCAGCAATACCTGAAAAAAACTAAAAAAAAAATCCTTTATTGTATTTAAATATATTACTACATTTCTTTTCACAATAGTCACAAAACGAAATTTCTTTGCCATTTTGAATGCACACAAACTGCTCTTTTTTTTAAATTTATTTAAATGCACATGTCCAAGCTGTTTTTTTTTTTCAGACCACCACCGTGTGTATTCTCTGTGACTGCCTACACTCCAGCAGGGGCAACCAGCCTTAGTGATGCTGAATGTATTTGCATTACAGACTTAAACCTGAAAACCCCACTCGCTTCTAATTACTGTGCATGACTATACATGGCAAGCACATGGGTGTGTGCTAAGCCTCTGCTTCTTCCCCCCAAAATTCGCTCCTCTTTTCCATCTACTGCAACTGTGAAATCACCAGAGCAAGACGCAATAAATTTCTGCCTATAATTCTTCTATGCACACAGAGTCATGTTTTCACATTAGTCCCAAAACGAAATTTCTTTGCCAATTTGAAAGCACACTTACTGCTCTTTTTTTTTGGGGCCAAGTGAAAATCTCTTTTTACACTTTGAAATCACTTTTACAGACTGACACATTCTGAAACCTTTTTTTTAAATTTATTTAAATGCACATGTCCAAGCTGTTTTTTTTTCAGACCACCACCGTGTGTATTCTCTGTGACTGCCTACACTCCAGCAGGGGCAACCAGCCTTAGTGATGCTGAATGTATTTGCATTACAGACTTAAACCTGAAAACCCCACTCGCTTCTAATTACTGTGCATGACTATACATGGCAAGCACATGGGTGTGTGCTAAGCCTCTGCTTCTTCCCCCAAAAATTCGCTCCTCTTTTCCATCTACTGCAACTGTGAAATCACCAGAGCAAGACGCAATACATTTCTGCCTATAATTCTTCTATGCACACAGAGTCATGTTTTCACATTAGTGCCAAAACGAAATTTCTTTGCCAATTTGAAAGCACACTTACTGCTCTTTTTTTTTTTGGGCCAAGTGAAAATCTCTTTTTACACTTTGAAATCACTTTTACAGACTGACACATTCTGAAACCTTTTTTTTAAATTTATTTAAATGCACATGTCCAAGCTGTTTTTTTTTCAGACCACCACCGTGTGTATTCTCTGTGACTGCCTACACTCCAGCAGGGGCAACCAGCCTTAGTGATGCTGAATGTATTTGCATTACAGACTTAAACCTGAAAACCCCACTCGCTTCTAATTACTGTGCATGACTATACATGGCAAGCACATGGGTGTGTGCTAAGCCTCTGCTTCTTCCCCCAAAAATTCGCTCCTCTTTTCCATCTACTGCAACTGTGAAATCACCAGAGCAAGACGCAATAAATTTCTGCCTTTAATTCTTCTATGCACACAGAGTCATGTTTTCACATTAGTGCCAAAACGAAATTTCTTTGCCAATTTGAAAGCACACTTACTGCTCTTTTTTTTTTGGGCCAAGTGAAAATCTCTTTTTACACTTTGAAATCACTTTTACAGACTGACACATTCTGAAACCTTTTTTTTAAATTTATTTAAATGCACATGTCCAAGCTGGTTTTTTTTCAGACCACCACCGTGTTTATTCTCTGTGACTGCCTACACTCCAGCAGGGGCAACCAGCCTTAGTGATGCTGAATGTATTTGCATTACAGACTTAAACCTGAAAACCCCACTCGCTTCTAATTACTGTGCATGACTATACATGGCAAGCACATGGGTGTGTGCTAAGCCTCTGCTTCTTCCCCCAAAAATTCGCTCCTCTTTTCCATCTACTGCAACTGTGAAATCACCAGAGCAAGACGCAATAAATTTCTGCCTATAATTCTTCTATGCACACAGAGTCATGTTTTCACATTAGTGCCAAAACGAAATTTCTTTGCCAATTTGAAAGCACACTTACTGCTCTTTTTTTTTTGGGCCAAGTGAAAATCTCTTTTTACACTTTGAAATCACTTTTACAGACTGACACATTCTGAAACCTTTTTTTTAAATTTATTTAAATGCACATGTCCAAGCTGTTTTTTTTTCAGACCACCACCGTGTGTATTCTCTGTGACTGCCTACACTCCAGCAGGGGCAACCAGCCTTAGTGATGCTGAATGTATTTGCATTACAGACTTAAACCTGAAAACCCCACTCGCTTCTAATTACTGTGCATGACTATACATGGCAAGCACATGGGTGTGTGCTAAGCCTCTGCTTCTTCCCCCAAAAATTCGCTCCTCTTTTCCATCTACTGCAACTGTGAAATCACCAGAGCAAGACGCAATACATTTCTGCCTATAATTCTTCTATGCACACAGAGTCATGTTTTCACATTAGTGCCAAAACGAAATTTCTTTGCCAATTTGAAAGCACACTTACTGCTCTTTTTTTTTTGGGCCAAGTGAAAATCTCTTTTTACACTTTGAAATCACTTTTACAGACTGACACATTCTGAAACCTTTTTTTTAAATTTATTTAAATGCACATGTCCAAGCTGTTTTTTTTTCAGACCACCACCGTGTGTATTCTCTGTGACTGCCTACACTCCAGCAGGGGCAACCAGCCTTAGTGATGCTGAATGTATTTGCATTACAGACTTAAACCTGAAAACCCCACTCGCTTCTAATTACTGTGCATGACTATACATGGCAAGCACATGGGTGTGTGCTAAGCCTCTGCTTCTTCCCCCAAAAATTCGCTCCTCTTTTCCATCTACTGCAACTGTGAAATCACCAGAGCAAGACGCAATAAATTTCTGCCTATAATTCTTCTATGCACACAGAGTCATGTTTTCACATTAGTGCCAAAACGAAATTTCTTTGCCAATTTGAAAGCACACTTACTGCTCTTTTTTTTTTGGGCCAAGTGAAAATCTCTTTTTACACTTTGAAATCACTTTTACAGACTGACACATTCTGAAACCTTTTTTTAAAATTTATTTAAATGCACATGTCCAAGCTGTTTTTTTTTCAGTCCACCACCGTGTGTATTCTCTGTGACTGCCTACACTCCAGCAGGGGCAACCAGCCTTAGTGATGCTGAATGTATTTGCATTACAGACTTAAACCTGAAAACCCCACTCGCTTCTAATTACTGTGCATGACTATACATGGCAAGCACATGGGTGTGTGCTAAGCCTCTGCTTCTTCCCCCAAAAATTCGCTCCTCTTTTCCATCTACTGCAACTGTGAAATCACTAGAGCAAGACGCAATACATTTCTGCCTATAATTCTTCTATGCACACAGAGTCATGTTTTCACATTAGTGCCAAAACGAAATTTCTTTGCCAATTTGAAAGCACACTTACTGCTCTTTTTTTTTTGGGCCAAGTGAAAATCTCTTTTTACACTTTGAAATCACTTTTACAGACTGACACATTCTGAAACCTTTTTTTTAAATTTATTTAAATGCACATGTCCAAGCTGTTTTTTTTCAGACCACCACCGTGTTTATTCTCTGTGACTGCCTACACTCCAGCAGGGGCAACCAGCCTTAGTGATGCTGAATGTATTTGCATTACAGACTTAAACCTGAAAACCCCACTCGCTTCTAATTACTGTGCATGACTATACATGGCAAGCACATGGGTGTGTGCTAAGCCTCTGCTTCTTCCCCCAAAAATTCGCTCCTCTTTTCCATCTACTGCAACTGTGAAATCACCAGAGCAAGACGCAATAAATTTCTGCCTATAATTCTTCTATGCACACAGAGTCATGTTTTCACATTAGTGCCAAAACGAAATTTCTTTGCCAATTTGAAAGCACACTTACTGCTCTTTTTTTTTTGGGCCAAGTGAAAATCTCTTTTTACACTTTGAAATCACTTTTACAGACTGACACATTCTGAAACCTTTTTTTTAAATTTATTTAAATGCACATGTCCAAGCTGTTTTTTTTTCAGACCACCACCGTGTGTATTCTCTGTGACTGCCTACACTCCAGCAGGGGCAACCAGCCTTAGTGATGCTGAATGTATTTGCATTACAGACTTAAACCTGAAAACCCCACTCGCTTCTAATTACTGTGCATGACTATACATGGCAAGCACATGGGTGTGTGCTAAGCCTCTGCTTCTTCCCCCAAAAATTCGCTCCTCTTTTCCATCTACTGCAACTGTGAAATCACCAGAGCAAGACGCAATACATTTCTGCCTATAATTCTTCTATGCACACAGAGTCATGTTTTCACATTAGTGCCAAAACGAAATTTCTTTGCCAATTTGAAAGCACACTTACTGCTCTTTTTTTTTTGGGCCAAGTGAAAATCTCTTTTTACACTTTGAAATCACTTTTACAGACTGACACATTCTGAAACCTTTTTTTTAAATTTATTTAAATGCACATGTCCAAGCTGTTTTTTTTTCAGACCACCACCGTGTGTATTCTCTGTGACTGCCTACACTCCAGCAGGGGCAACCAGCCTTAGTGATGCTGAATGTATTTGCATTACAGACTTAAACCTGAAAACCCCACTCGCTTCTAATTACTGTGCATGACTATACATGGCAAGCACATGGGTGTGTGCTAAGCCTCTGCTTCTTCCCCCAAAAATTCGCTCCTCTTTTCCATCTACTGCAACTGTGAAATCACCAGAGCAAGACGCAATAAATTTCTGCCTATAATTCTTCTATGCACACAGAGTCATGTTTTCACATTAGTGCCAAAACGAAATTTCTTTGCCAATTTGAAAGCACACTTACTGCTCTTTTTTTTTTGGGCCAAGTGAAAATCTCTTTTTACACTTTGAAATCACTTTTACAGACTGACACATTCTGAAACCTTTTTTTAAAATTTATTTAAATGCACATGTCCAAGCTGTTTTTTTTTCAGTCCACCACCGTGTGTATTCTCTGTGACTGCCTACACTCCAGCAGGGGCAACCAGCCTTAGTGATGCTGAATGTATTTGCATTACAGACTTAAACCTGAAAACCCCACTCGCTTCTAATTACTGTGCATGACTATACATGGCAAGCACATGGGTGTGTGCTAAGCCTCTGCTTCTTCCCCCAAAAATTCGCTCCTCTTTTCCATCTACTGCAACTGTGAAATCACTAGAGCAAGACGCAATACATTTCTGCCTATAATTCTTCTATGCACACAGAGTCATGTTTTCACATTAGTGCCAAAACGAAATTTCTTTGCCAATTTGAAAGCACACTTACTGCTCTTTTTTTTTTGGGCCAAGTGAAAATCTCTTTTTACACTTTGAAATCACTTTTACAGACTGACACATTCTGAAACCTTTTTTTTAAATTTATTTAAATGCACATGTCCAAGCTGTTTTTTTTTCAGACCACCACCGTGTGTATTCTCTGTGACTGCCTACACTCCAGCAGGGGCAACCAGCCTTAGTGATGCTGAATGTATTTGCATTACAGACTTAAACCTGAAAACCCCACTCGCTTCTAATTACTGTGCATGACTATACATGGCAAGCACATGGGTGTGTGCTAAGCCTCTGCTTCTTCCCCCAAAAATTCGCTCCTCTTTTCCATCTACTGCAACTGTGAAATCACCAGAGCAAGACGCAATACATTTCTGCCTATAATTCTTCTATGCACACAGAGTCATGTTTTCACATTAGTGCCAAAACGAAATTTCTTTGCCAATTTGAAAGCACACTTACTGCTCTTTTTTTTTTGGGCCAAGTGAAAATCTCTTTTTACACTTTGAAATCACTTTTACAGACTGACACATTCTGAAACCTTTTTTTTAAATTTATTTAAATGCACATGTCCAAGCTGTTTTTTTTTCAGACCACCACCGTGTGTATTCTCTGTGACTGCCTACACTCCAGCAGGGGCAACCAGCCTTAGTGATGCTGAATGTATTTGCATTACAGACTTAAACCTGAAAACCCCACTCGCTTCTAATTACTGTGCATGACTATACATGGCAAGCACATGGGTGTGTGCTAAGCCTCTGCTTCTTCCCCCAAAAATTCGCTCCTCTTTTCCATCTACTGCAACTGTGAAATCACCAGAGCAAGACGCAATACATTTCTGCCTATAATTCTTCTATGCACACAGAGTCATGTTTTCACATTAGTCCCAAAACGAAATTTCTTTGCCAATTTGAAAGCACACTTACTGCTCTTTTTTTTTCGGGCCAAGTGAAAATCTCTTTTACAGACTGACACATTATGAATCCACCATGTGTAACTACAACAAAAACAATTCCCATTTCTATTATTCATTTCTTAAGTTACCACATACATCCCCTCTCAAACTGTAAACTCACCTTTAAAATTAGTTAGTTGTGAAAGAAATGTGTCACTCAAACAGCAGATTATCAGAGCCAGGATCTCTGTTGTGTTCACCTCTCTCCTCTCAGCAGAACCAGATAATGGCAAACTTTCCCTCTATTTTTCCACACATATACATGTAAGTTTCAAATCTCAGTGCTTCCCCCTTTTTTTCAAATGTAATGACACATTTCTATTGGTTGAAAACCAACCCTTTTCCAAAAGTACCCTGCCCCCAACTTGACTTCTGCCTAGTACCCTTCCCCCAACTTGACTTCTGCCTGCTACCATAGCAACAGCTCATGGAACACTGCTGTGTGCAGTTAGGTCAGAAGTTCGACACACAATGTTTCAATTCCACAGAGCAAGAGTGCTTGACTTTTCAATCCTAACAGCAAATCCATAGTACTGTTCTTTGGTTACACATTTTTTTGTACCAATACAAAACATGCTTCTATTAATTTTCACATACAGCCTAGTTTTTTTTCTAGAATGGTATGAAACAGCCAATCAGTTTTTTTTGTTTTGTAAAAAATATGTATGCCTCCATTTCCAAACTGTCTTTCTTTTCATATTGCCATTCTACTGAAAGACACCTCCTGAGTGCATCCAGTTCTCCTTTGAAGATGTTCACAGTGTGGATTGTAGGGCACAGCTATGTCTTCTGGAGTGAAAAGTTTGCAGAGAAAACAGATATGGTGAGAGACCTTGCTTTGCCAAATGTAGACATTAAATGGATTGGTCAGAGAGGGTTAAAGTGGCACCAATTGATGCCATTGGTGAAATCCTTCATGCAAATCCAACACCCTGACCTCATAATAGTGCACTGTGGTGGCAATGACCTAGGCACTTTGACTGGGGTAGGTCTGGAAATGCTTATGAAGGACACCTTTGCACAACTGTTTACACTTTTCCCTAAAACTGCCTTTGTGTTTTCCAACATATGCCAAAGGCAAAAATGGAACTGGTCCAATCATTTCTGTCCACAGATTGACAAAGCAAGAAAGCACGTCAACAAATCTGTTTCTGCTTTCCTCCGTGACTATGGTATGGGTGCCATTTACCACAACAACTTGCGTTACGACATGCAAGACATTTATAGAGGAGATGGTGTGCACTTCAATGATGAAGGGAACAGAGTCTTCCTCTTGAACCTTAGACTCTGCATCGGTACTTACTTGTAGGTACCACTAAAAAAATGACTCCATAAACACAACAGCTCTTTTTAGAGCTCCCTAATTTCTAAACTCTTAAATCTGATTTTCTTTTATTTATTTTATTTTTTTTACCGTACGCTTACCGTAAGCTTACCGTACGCGTACCCCGTGATTTTTCTTTAAATCAATAAATGTTTTTTTTGTACTTTTCTGTCCTTCTTTGACCCCCTTACAATTGTTAGGGGGTCTGTAACTCTCCTCATTGCCCCCTTTCCTTGTTTTCACTCTTTTTTTTCAGAGTGAAATACACAAAATGGCGGCCGCCGCTTCCTGGTTTCGGCCGATCCGAATGTTTACTAAGATCTAAGAGCCAATCAGAATCGCGCTCGCGCACGCCACCGTACGCTTACCGTAAGCGTACGGTAAGCGTACCGTAAGCTGGCTCAGATATATATATTGATTTAAAGGCTATTTTCTCAGAATCTACTGAACAGATTTACACCAAACCTACAAAAGGCACTTCCTTGACCTAGGGACTACCTCTCTGCCAAATTTCGAGTAATTCTATTCAGCCGTTCGGGCTGTAGCTCGTTCTAAAGGTCCTATGGAAAAATGCATGGGAAAAACGCGTTTTGGGACCCCCCTTTTATCTCAGCCCCCGCTTGACGGATCCCCCCGAGACTTTCAGGGTAGGAGCGGAGCGTAGCGCCCCACCTATTTTGAGAAATTCGCGAGGATTCGTCGACCGGCGTCAAAGTTATTCAAAATAGAATGTTGAGGTTTTCCTATGGAAACGTGGTCCTAACTATAACTACCTACTGGCGACCGCCAGTAGGTAATATATATATATATATATATATATATATATATATATATATATATATATATATATATATATATATATATATATATATATATATATATATAATACACACTCACTCCTCCTCTGCTATAGATTCAGAAAAGCACTCCACGGGAACTTCTGCAATCTTCAAATTCCTTTAATTCGTACCAGCCACGGTAAACATGATAAACATGACGCGTTTCGGCTATGCCTTAGTCGAATGTTTTCATAGTACGCGCCAAAAAGCGGCAAACTTTAAATTACGTTACGTGAGTCACGTGACATGTTGAAACACCAAAATCAACAAAAGACTATTCAGTTTCAGTGTCCGGCACCATATTGGAATGTTGTTTTGAAACTCTCCAATCCTCATCATTTACACAGATGAAAGATACATGAAAAATACATTACTCCATTAATGCATTGCGATGTATCTAAATTTCACTTCCCCATATTGAGAAAATAAAATAAAATAAGAACATCATAGAACAAACCGCCGTGTATCGGCATTTCTGGTGCCTAATCTGAAAACCTGTGATTACCCTTTATATCGGCTAAGACTTCTATGCGATTTCATGTTACTACAACAGTCAACTGATTCACCAAATACAATTAAAAAAAACACATTACCGACATCATAGATTATATATTCCAACAGCATCAAAAGCTCCTATTCACATTCAGTCCCCAAGATGAACTGCCAACTCCTCCCCTATGTTCATGCCATTGGGGTTCTTAGTTCCCAGGTCAATAATGTACCTTGATTCCAACCTGCGGAGTTGTGTGATTCTATCACCTCCCCTTACACTCATAGGGACATGATCCAACCCATAATAACGTAACAGCTCCCTGCTACTATTATGTTTCTCAGAGAAATGTCTCGCGACAGGGTAGGTGACATCTCCCTTTGCTGTAGCCCGCATATGCTCCAAAATTCTTATCTTTACTGGATGAATAGTGCTACCAATGTAGCGTAAGCCACAGGGGCATTCCAAGCAATACTCCACATAACTGGTGTTGCATGTGGGAAACCTATTTATGAGTTTAGGTTTCTTAAGACCAGTCACCAAAAATGTGAGTGTCCTTTTGCTCCCCACACAGGCCTAGCATTTCCCGCAATGGAAGAAACCCCTAAGCTCCCTTAGGGTTCCTACTGTTTTGGGTTTGGTATATAGATGGCTTTGTACCAAGCTATCCCTTAATGACCTGGCTCTTCTAAAAGTTATCAATGGGGCAGAGGGGATATCTGAGCCTATGATGTTGTCTGTTTTTAAAATGTGCCAATTCTTTCTGAGAATCTTCCTTAGTGCATTTGCGTCACTTGAAAAAGTCGTCACCATCCTGAATTTGTTTTCTCCTGTCTCATTCCTTTGTGTTCTCTTTTTCTCATTATTTAACAAGGTACCTCTTGGTATATTCATAACCCTGTGAAGGGTTATATCCAGGAATTCCCTATTGTATCCTCTAACAATGAATCTGCTAACACTTTCTTGGGCCGGTATTTCAAAATCCTCCTCCCAAGGGCTGTTGCGTTTTAATCTCAGAAATTCCCCATAAGGGATACTTCTGACTAATCCAGGGAGGTGATTACTTGCCGCATGCAATGTAGAATTGCCGGCCATAGGTTTACGGTAAAGGAACACATACAATTGATTATTACTCACTCTGATTTTGAGATCTAAGAAGTTTACTGTATCAGAGCTGATCTTCCCACTGAACTCCAGATTCTCAACATTTTTGTTCAAGCTGTTATTAAAATCAGTGGTTGATTCAAACGACCCATCCCAAATTATACACAAGTCGTCAATGTACCGATACCATGAAATGACCTTACTCATGTCTATATCTCCCAGCACTATGGACACCTGCTCCTCCCACCAGCCCACGAACAAGTTTGCGTAACTGGGGGCGAAGCAGGTGCCCATCGCTGTGCCAAACCTCTGGTGATAAAAATCCTCTCCAAAAACAAAAATATTGTTGTTTAGACAAAACTCCGTGAATTGGAGAATCATTTTGTTATGTTCCGTAAATTTCAATGGCTTTTTCTTCAAGAAACGTGCCACAGCTTCCAAACCATGTTCATGCCTTATCCTTGTGTATAAACTTGCAATGTCCAACACAATTAGTTTTTTAACCTGGGTCCCATTGCTGTTTCTCAATGTGCATCAAAAAATCCTGTGAGTCTTTAATATACGTAGGTAAGGTCTTAACTAATGGAAAAAGGAATGAGTCAATGAAGATAGATAAATGTTCTGTCAACCCACCCTGGGAGGAAACAATTGGTCTCCCAGGTGGGTTATCCCTGTTTTTATGAATCTTAGGGATATGGTAAAAAGTAGGCACCACTGGATTAAGACACCGAAGAAATAAATACTCTTCCATATTTAACATGGATTTGTCAAGCCATGATTTAATCATATCATGATATCTTTTTATTCTGTCCATGTAAACATCTTTGGAGATTTTCTGATAACTACCCACATCCGACAGTTGTCTAAGAGCTTCTGCCCTGTAGTTCTACATGGTTTGTAGGACCACGTTGCCTCCTTTATCGGAGGGTTTGCAAATTACCATATAGTCCTTCCCCAGACTTTCAATGGTCTCTTGTTGCTCTTTAGTTATGTTTTGTTTTTTCATAGAGCGTGTTAGTTTTTCTCTTAGGACTAGGAGATCCTTATTCACAGCCTCCGCAAACACATCAATGGCATCAGTGGGTAACTGTGGTAGGAACTGCGAGGTCGGTTTGAACTGACTCTCATCCTTCTCTTGATCAAATCCAAGTCGTATTGTTCTCTGCACTTGATCACACTCTTGAATATTCTCATCCTGATCGCCCGCTTGGTTGCCCAGCCGGAGTGCTTCCATTATTTCTAGGGCGGCCAGATCCTCCCCTGTCAAAGTGTCGGCTGCTCTAGTTTTATTCAACTGTCTCTTAGGTTTTAGGAAGTTAGGTTTGGTCTTAAAGTACTTGTGAAGTTTGAATTTACGAATCAGTTTGAAAAGATCGATGCGGGTCTGTGTGTATTCCATTTTGCTGGAAGGGCAAAAGGTCAAACCCAATCTTAACACTTGTTGTTCCGTGGGTGTGAGAATCTTGGGTGTTAAATTAATGATAGTAAGATTATCTAATTCCATTTCTTCCCCTTCCTGTTGCGAGAAGCTCTGGTTGGAGCTTTTAACCCTTCGACTCCAGCCGCCCCTCCTTGTTTTCCTTTTCTACCTTGGCGGTCTGCTTTTGCCTACTCTCAGCCACGTTTGCCTCATTATACGAAATTCCTCCTGAAAAGGAGTCTTCATAGATCTTGACTGGCCCACTCCATCATCTGAGGATTCCCCGCCCGTGACCTCCGATTCTGAGGTCTCAATTTTGATTGTATCAGACTCATTTTCCCTTGCCTTCAATTCCTTGCGTGAACCTTCAAATTTCTTGGCAAACGTTAAAACCCTGCCCAGAGCATAGTCGCGTTCATCGCGTTCTAACTTTTCTTGCTTTCTTTGTTTTATTTTTGCTTCATATTTCTCAAGTCTTTTTTTATCTATTCTTTTAATTCTTCGATTTTCCTTTTATCCTCATCTTTATCGATTTCAGCCTCCATTTTTTCAATTTCAAGTAGGGCTTTGTCCCTCTCACTCCAAGCAAACTTTACTAATATAAACAGCATGACCTTACTTGATTCAGCAGTATGTGCCGTCCATTCATCCAGAAGTTTGGGATCTGGGTTCTCATAAGCAGGAATGGTGTAAATACGCAGACCTCTTGGGACCCGATCTAAGTCCATATAACTTTGCAGCAAGGTTGCCTTCCACCACTTCCGTTGTTCACGTTCGTACAATCTTTCCAATGCCGTGAACTTTGATATCAGATTTGTGGTTGCTGAGGACGATTTGCTCCCTCGTTGCGTGATGTCCATTACTGTGCTCTTTTTAAACATGCCTTGAGCCGCTTCGCGGCGTTCCAATACATTAAACATGCTTCTGTGTTAAGAATTGCTTCCTTAAAGTTTTATGCAGAGCCCCTCGTCCTGCCACATAAGTACAAGGAATAAGCGAGTAAAATGTTGGCGTCTCGCTTACCGGTCTTCGTTGCTACGTCAAGCCCTTTGAGCCCTATGAGCTCTCCTGATGTACCATCTCAGTGCATAATACAGGACATGGCCACCAAAAGGCAGGAGGGATCGGGCCGGCAGCAGTGGAACAATAAATGACGGCAGAAGGGGGGCGAAGGAGCGAAGCGTGCATGCGCCTGCGACCAGCAGCAGCAGCCCGGCAGGGATGTGAGGCGTTTGCGGCAGGTTAAAAATGCAAGGCAAGAGCTGTGATAGGTAGCGCAGAGAGATGGGCGGGCAAGTCAATGTATGCCTTCTTAGAAAGTTAAGAGCAGGGGCGTGGTGATCGGCAGACCGAGAAATTTCAGATTCAGACGCAGTCACATGGAAAAGCTTGGTTGGTCGAGTATCCAGCTTTTGAGGAGCAGGGTGGACGGTGTCCACCCTGTAAAATAAGTGGGAAGATGCCCTCCACCCGCGTGGTACCCCGACTCATGCCCTGTTTCTGTACATCATGGTCTGCATACTAGATATATATCTCAGTGGAGAGGCGTACCGATTGCCCACTCTGCAGTCACACCCAAAGAGACGGGACATGACTGATCTCTATAATGCAGACATGCTTAATACATCTAGCTCTTTCTCATTGAAAGCTGATCGAGTTCCACACAGCGACATGGTCACACCCTCTTAACGATAATCTAAGCGTAAAGGGAAACTTGACTTTTATAACGCTGTGTTGACTGAATTGTGACATCAATGTGCTTGCCATAAAACGTTCTTCAAAGCCAGTCCTTGAACTCGGCACGTGCGTGGAACTCTGCGGAATTTGGCAGAGTTTTTTGGAAACTCCATGGAATTCCATGTAGTGAAACTTCGCCAGCTCAGCCGGGCCTTTTAAACACAAAGCATGAACCTTTGATGTAAAATAGGACAGAGAAAGAGATACACTGTATGGCTCAATTGTGCAATGTGAGACCATGATACCTGGAATCAATTTGTTTTCCTGCTTGATCAAGCTGTTTGATCTTAAGCAATTACTTTATTTCACTGTGCCTCATTTTCCTTCATTGCATTTGGAACTGATCACCTTGTGCACATACAAATGATTTGCTCCTAGGTTCACTAATGGCATGATTATCATGGCAGTGGGGGACATGAATGTGCAAAGAAATGCCACTAAATGAAGTAAAACAATGTAATTTAATTTATTAAAGTAACATGTATTTGCATGTTTTAGAAATACACTTTTTTGAACTATGAAGAGTCAACTCTTTATGATATTTCCACATAAGGTTTGTTGCACAAAATACAAACCAGATGTGTTAATGCCATAACTTAGCCTCAAGCACACACTTATATAAAAAATTAACAGTCCACAAAAGTATGTCCAAAAATCACAATCCGTATTTCAAATGCTGTTACGTACACGGACTATTGAGCGTACATGCTCGACAAAACATATACAGAGTTGTGCATAATCGGATCTCTGAATATCCGAAACCTTTCCAGCACAATTGAAAGTGACCACAGAACAGCGTTTGAATAAAGGACGCATGAGAACATAGAGCGTGAGGACTGAGGGGCACAAACCAGTAACAAGATACGGATATTCATTTTAAATATACAGCCCTGAGGGAGTCGTGGGTTAATCTCCATTAACGACGAAACACGTGTTGGGTTTGTGGCTAGAAAGAAATAGGGGATCAACTGGCTGAACAATTCAAACGAACTTAGAAATACGGATTGTGATTTTTGGACATACTTTTGTGGACTGTAAACCTTTTATATATAAGCGTGGGCTTGAGGCTATGTTACTGAATTGAGTGTGATCTTCTGATCACATGATTGGGAAGTGGGGTGAATCTCCCTACCTTTGAGAGCATTACATCCATACTAACATAGTGTCAGATATTGCATGCAACAACCAGATGAGCGTCATATCCATTTTTTTGATCACCCACAAGAGGCAACAGATGTGTTAATAGCCTGACTTTTAGGACAAAGCCAGATCCTTGGTTCGAGCTTGGCTCAGCCATCTCTTTTTTTCGCCGGCTTGCCCACAAAATGTGTTAGTGGCTTGACTACTCTTCTACCTTATACAGCCAGGCCAGACCTGTGGCTCAGCTCTGGCTCAAATCCCTCAATTAATTTTCCACCTTGCCTATCTCTAGCTCTGGACCTAGGTACAACTACACCTGCAGCCAGGGCCGGCTTTAGGGCGGTGCGACCGGTGCCACCGCACCGGGTGCTGGCTTCCTGGGGGCGCTGTGTTTGAAAGTTTATTATGCTTTTGAAGCACCTGCTGCAGCGTTTCTTTCCCCGGCAATTACCAGGCCTCACATAAATGTCAAGATAACTCCTGTGATTAATTATCTTCCTGGAGAGAGATCAGCATTTTGTATAGTTGAGGTTTTGACTTCGGTGAAGTTAGTGCAGAGGGTTAATATGCCTGCTGCAAAGAACGTGTACCAAGTAGATTACAGAGTGCGTATGATGTAAACAGATCAGCAGGTTACTGCTTTCAAAAGAGGCATCCTTTTGTTACATGCAATTTATAACTTAAAGTCCTAATATAGAATAGTGAGCTATTAACTTCAATCCTAGAACTGCATACACACTGCAAAGTATACATAATTAGAACATTGATTAATGTTGGAAGAAGGGTTAATTTGGCTAGAAATCGATTCTTATTATTAAAGAAAACTCCCAACTGTGCTGTTTCTTTTTCGACTCTGAGTTTGTGCTTCTCCACACCAAGCACTCTTAAACTATACTGCCTACCAGTATGGATGACATGTGACTCCTACACTTTTAGTCCTTTGGCTTATGTAACATTTCCTATACACTGATTTACACATGTATGATTGATTGTCTCTGTGTAATGTGCGTCTGATGCAAAGTGCTCAGACACCCTACACTGGTATGAGTGGCGCTATATAAATAATTCAATGTATCCGAGAGAGTGTGGTTATGGAGACTTGGTCACTGTTAAAGGGTGCTAGTGAGAGAATCCGTGGTGGAGGTGGTCATTGGGGGGGCACCAACAAACATACATTGTCGCACAGGGCGCCACCGGCACTAAAGCCGGCCCTGCCTGCAGCACCAATTAAAAAAACTAGATGGGAATCAGTATCCTCCTTAGTCTGAAGGCTTCCCTCCTGTCTACTGGAGGTGAGGGAGCCCAGGGGTCCAGTCAGCTGATATGAGGCTAAGAATTTGCTCCCATGTCAGGCTCCACATCCTATAGCATGAATGCACTAGGAGCATTGGAGCTGAGCAGAAGTGGGTACAGACAGGAAGAGATTGCACGCACAATAGTGTCCCATGTAGCTTGGTGTAAATAAACATTTTTCTGAGTGAAACCTGAACCCTCGCTGCAGCTAGCAACTCATAAAAACATGGCTCTGCTTGGCGTGTGGGAGGGGTACAGTCTTGGTAGTCAGCTGCTGGTTGTTTGAGTGGAAATTGTGCAGCTGGTAAACTATGAGTACTCTCCTTGTCAGAGGTGTTCTACTACCCAAGAGGAGAACATTAAAGCGTGTTGTTACTAAGTGTTGGTGATTACCAGCCTATTTAAAGCACTGTTATGCACTTCATCGTGACATTTGCCAAGTGTAAGATCCCCCGCAAACTCTATTGAAGAAAGCAAAGCCTCTCTTACAAATCATGTACCTCGACCAAGTCGGCCCAAGTCAGCCAGTAGATAGGTATAAATATATACTGGTAGCAATGGACTTGTCTACATGTTTTATATGAGTGTGGCCAGGGATGGTCTGAGCCAGATTGCAACTCTAACCCTGTAGCCAGTGACTAGCTAGTTACCGAAGGTTGGTAAGCTTGTAGAGGAGGGATTGGAAATGAAGAAAGAGATTAGTCCAACATATTGCGGTCCTGTGTCAGTGCTGGGGATGAAAAGAACAAGAATGGTGATAACTGCTACCATTACCTGGGAAGAAGAGTGCGAGACCGGTGTCAGTGGATCAGTGAAACTGTATCATGAAGCCCATCATATACATCTGACCAGTGCAACTTTTGACGGCTGACTGTGCAACCAACAGCTCTATTGCTGAATGTGCTGCTGTTGGAATTCCTACACAGAATTGAAAAGCAATCATTTCAAAGCACAGATCAACAAACAGGAATCTCTGTAAGAACTACTGGCAATATATTTACCCATTGCACCACCTCTACAATTTGAAAGTTAGTCAGATAAAAATTCAGAATGTTCCAGTATCTGTATGTTCCAGGATTCAAGTGCAAAGTTATCAGAATGTGAGGCAATGCCAATACATGATTTAGGGCCCTATGTAGAGCTTGGTGAATGGGATACTCTCTCATAAACGTGGCACATGGCCCATTTGTTGTAGTACAATTACAATATAGCCTACAGCAGTTGGAATATGGCAAACTGGATACCGGTCATGTTTTGATGGATTATGCCATCTACAATCGCTAAATAAGGCCTGCAATGTGGAAAAGTCTAGTTACTCAAAAACAGGTGAATAAAGAGGTTCCTTTGCAAAATAATTGGAAGAAATTGGAAGACAGTGTGAAAGAAAATATGAAACCACCTTCCATACATGTTTGGCTCACATTAGCCTTAATTCCACTGATGATTTAGCTCATAATTGTGGTATTATTTGTGAGCATAGTGCAGGGAGAATATGTGCCAGATGTAAAGAATCCAGTGGCATCACTTATAATGCTAACCAAGCAAAAAGAAATACATGGAGTTGTCACCCTGCTGCACGATGGTGTAAACTGGGAAGAATTAGAGCATCCAATACTAGGGCCAGCAGAGACTGTACAAGTTCCACACACGTCACATCTCTATTTATTAGACTTCTTGCTCCCGAGTCATTTACCAATAATTGCTACGGAGACACTGTGGAGAATTTGCTCATATAATTATGAACACAAGCTTCATTATGCAACACTGATCCTGATCTCACCGTGGAAAATACAAGCAGATGTCCTGCTATAACCAGTGTGCTGACAAGTATCTACATGTATCGAATGCAACAAGAACAATAACAATGGGAACGGTGACAGGTTCCTGTAATAGGGAGTGAACCTGAGTTTAAAGCAAAATTCTTCCATTTTAAATCTCCATTGAGATACAAAAATGATTCTGAAACATGTCTGTAATCAAAATGCAATAAACCTCACTGGACTGTTTATGTCTAGGCACAAAGAGATCTATTCACTTTTAGATGAATATGCTGAAAAGGTTTATGCAATATGGAATTTAACCATACCAGTAGCATTGGTACAGGGGATGTATGACGTTACAACGCACACTTTTACAACGCATGCACTTACAACGCATTTTTTACAACGCATAATCCATTACAACGCATGACATTACAACGCATGACACTACAACGCATTTTTAAAAACCACCTTTACAACGCATTTCCATTACAACGCTTACTACCTTTACAACGCATACCATTACAACGCATAATATTAAACTGCATTTAAGGTAAGTATTAGATAGTATAGGGGTAAAAGTTACTTTTCTAACTCCAGGGGGTGCAACAGTAGGGTAAGTGTTGGATAGTATAGGGGTAAAAATTACTATTCTAACTCCAGGGGGTGCAACAGTAGGGTAAGTGTAGGATAGTATAGGGGTAAAAATTACTATTCTAACTCCAGGGGGTGCAACAGTGGGGTAAGTGTTGGATAGTATAGGGGTAAAAATTACTATTCTAACTCCAGGGGGTGCATCAGTAGGGTAAGTGTTGGATAGTATAGGGGTAAAAATTACTATTCTAACTCCAGGGGGTGCAACAGTAGGGTAAGTGTTGGATAGTATAGGGGTAAAAATTACTATTCTAACTCCAGGGGGTGCAACAGTAGGGTAAATGTTGGATAGTATAGGGGTAAAAATTACTATTCTAACTCCAGGGGGTGCAACAGTAGGGTAAGTGTTGGATAGTATAGGGATAAAAATTACTATTCTAACTCCAGGGGGTGCAACAGTAGGGTAAGTGTTGGATAGTATAGGGGTAAAAATTACTATTCTAACTCCAGGGGGTGCAACAGTAGGGTAAGTGTTGGATAGTATAAGGGTAAAAATTACTATTCTAACTCCAGGGGGTGCAACAGTAGGGTAAGTGTTGGATAGTATAGGGGTAAAAATTACTATTCTAACTCCAGAGGGTGCAACAGTAGGGTAAGTGTTGGATAGTATAGGGGTAAAAATTACTATTCTAACTCCAGGGGGTGCAACAGTAGGGTAAGTGTTGGATAGTATAGGGGTAAAAATTACTATTCTAACTCCAGGGGGTGCAACAGTAGGGTAAGTGTTGGATAGTATAGGGGTAAAAATTACTATTCTAACTCCAGGGGGTGCAACAGTAGGGTAAGTGTTGGATAGTATAGGGGTAAAAATTACTATTCTAACTCCAGGGGGTGCAACAGTAGGGTAAGTGTTGGATAGTATAGGGGTAAAAATTACTATTCTAACTCCAGGGGGTGCAACAGTAGGGTAAGTGTTGGATAGTGTAGTGTAATATTATGCGTTGTAATGGTATGCGTTGTAATGGTAGTATGCGTTGTAATGGAATGCGTTGTAAAGGTAGTTTTTAAAAATGCGTTGTAGTGTCATGCGTTGTAATGTCATGCGTTGTAATGGATTATGCGTTGTAAAAAATGCATTGTAAAGGTAGTGCGTTGTAAAAGTTGTGTTGTAAAGGTTGTTCCCCAATACATACATGTTACATACAAACCAGGCCTAGTTTTGAATTAGCATGAAGGCATTAATCCTTTAGAGCAATACGCATAAGGCTTAGGGCCTAGAACACTAATATTCTGAGAAAGAAAACAGACACTCTGGAAATCCCATAGAAGTCTAACACATGTATAGTGCAAACTAGCCATAAAGCATACATACTTTTTCTCAATATAATACGTGGAGGAAAGGACATGTGATCAAACAGAATGTCCACACAACGAGCAGGTGCTGAGCTCTTCTCGTGGGAAGAATTTGAGAAGACCTTGAGGGAGAGCTACAACAAGCTATGGTAAAAGGTTGACTTAACTATATCTGCATTTCTTACTTAATTGTTCCAGCTTCAGAATGAGGCTATACTTACTCGAGCAGTTAGGCTCAAATGCGCAGTATACTACATGGAATAGCATACATAGATGGCAATGCACTTAAAATATCTCTAAATATGCAATAGTGCTAAGACTTTAGTGTGCTTTTACAGGTATAAAAATGATTTCACAATTATTAATACAAACAGGCATTAGGGGTGTGTGAAATTTACATAATTTGTTCTCTTGTAATTTCGCCAAATTAAGGTTTATCCATCATTTAGCACTATACTTTAGTTTGAAATGAGCCCTTTCACCAATTTTTGATGCGAGGAACCATTTTGCTCCAAAAAATAGGCCAAAAAACACAATTGCCATTTATGTTCTGATTACTTGCGCTGCACCTGTGCAATAATTTTGCCCAGAACAGTGGCATAATTATGTCACATGATGTAAAGAGGTAATTTCAGAAAGCTTGTGTAGCAAGCATAACTGAGAATTTCCAAAATTACTTGACAAGCTGGTTTAAATTAAATTTTGGCAGGGCCAGATAGGATGATGTTTGCTAGCATAGTGTGCAAAATCGCCTTATTATTTTATTGCAGGTTGACATTAGTCGAGCTAACAAAAATAACAGTAACGCAGTTTAAAGGATCTTCCATTCCATGTAGTGATTAGCACTGCAAGACCATTCAGTCTTGGACAGAACAAGCTTGGGAGGTAGGAAGAGGCAGATTGGGCTAAAGCTGCTGGCCTTTTGAATACTTCTGCAACAGAAGCATTGAGTGTGCTTTGGAGTGCGGATACGAGAGGTTACCTCTTTTCTTTACATAGAGAATCCTTGGGGAGAAAAGCATAATGGGACCTGGGAATTCAGCAGGGGAAGACATGATAACTGATTGATACATGGTACAAGAAGATGCACCATTATCCTACTGCAGGCCCAACATACTTCTCAGGTATGGGGAGATAGTTACATGGCTTGGTATAAAATAGCTAGGGAAATTACAGACAGTACAGCCATTGCGCTAACTATGAGGCTGACCATATATACATATATTTAGGCATTAGGTTGGAAATAGGCTCATCTATTTGGAGAAGTAGGAATGTGTCTTGTAAAATGATTTTGTTTTTTCCAATATTTTATGTGATATAATAACTGTTTCTAAACCAATCTTCATACTTTCAGGAAAAAATGGGGTTGCCTCAGGGCTATTGGTATAAGGTTATGGAGATCAAATATAGTCTGTAGCTTATTGCTCTTCTGCCCTTGATGCAGTCTTGATGGGTCTTCAGCCACGTTTAAGACCTCGGCTCCACTCTCATTTCGGCTATGCCTTATGGTGTAGCTGCTCTCCTGCTCACCATTAAAACCTTAAATTTATTAAGAGTGTACAAAAACTTGGTAATTTGCTTTTGCATAATAACATGAAATATGGGCAAAATTATGCAAACTTACGTGATATGCAAAGCTGGCATTTAGAACTGTATTTTAAAATGCATTCACAGGTCCACCCAGGATGCCAGAATGCAATTGTTGCTGAAATAAGTGCATAAAAAGCACGATGAACAACAGCCACAAACACTCAGTAGTTTGCGTTCTTACCATGCATTCACTATACACTGTTACTGCAACTTGCACATTTGATATAACGTTTTACCGTGGACAACACGTAATTATGTGATGTGGCGTAACAGCATAATTTTGGGAATTTCCTGTAACAAGAATAATGCAAAATTAACTAAATCACTTTGATTACGCAGGCTGAACAAAATCTTTGCTCCAGAATAACATTTATTCACAGCCATATTCTCCCAGTATGAAATTCTTCTCTTGTCTGCCTCACACATTACTCTACTCCATTCTCCTGTCTTGAGCCCTGCTTCCTTGCTACTCACAGCCCAAAATGACCAGTCCCACAATTATTATTACTTACTGCAAACTAAGACCCAAGTTGTTCTCTCTGATGCACCAATAATCAATTGGGAACTCATATTACGTTGATGGTTAATGTCTCAGAAATTATCATGGCCCATTAATAGCGAGGTATGCCATATTTTCAGTATATGAATTGGTTGAAGGTCGTTGTTTAGCTCAAGTGCCCAAAATGCTGAATTGATTGATCTCACCCATACGTGCATAATCTGTACTGAAACAATTATTACCATATTAGTTGACTTGAAGAATCCCAATGGAGTGGCTCATGACTTTGGGGTCCTATCTTCTGCAGCTATTGTTAAATGAGCTGCCCATTAATCCTTTCAGGATAAGTACTTTTTTTGCTATTCACACTGCTAAGAAAACAGTGTTATTCCCAAATCCTGCATTGTCCACCATAGCCCAAATAACTGAATCTCTTGTATCTGAGGTCAAACATTTAACTGAATTGCAGGGTTTTGCACCAGAAGCTGAGACATATGTGTGGATGAAAAATGAACATCAATGAAGTGTGTAGAGACAGCACAAGTATAGAGGTTGCCCTGAAATTTCTTGTTCCCAAGTTCACCAGGTTGTAGCATGACATAATCTGTGCGAAAGTCCCCTTTAGTTTGCTCCATTCTTTCCTTCTGTTGCCCATCAATATTGCCACTAAGGTACTGTGAAATTCTCCGATTTGCCTTTGTGCTACTGTGATCACCGGCAAATGTATGTACTTATGTTAACCCTGGTACCAAGTTGTTCTGCTTCTGATGTATAAAGACTCACTTTCATGCTTAGTAAATAGTAAGCGAGAATTCTCAAGCAGCTTGCTTAAGTCCACGCAGTTTACATTTCTGTGTCATCTTGAAGTTCAAATGTGCTCTCTCACATGGGTTCCATCAGTACCTTCAGTTTTCTCATAGTCCGGTTTCAGATATTTGATCTCTATTGATGCTTACGGGGCCGATTACTATCTCGTTAGGAAACTCTGCAGACCGAATCGGTTTCGGGATTGTTTCCAAATGATTTGGGTTCTGCGAGTTTGACAGACCGATTACGATGCATCTAGATGCTTCCGGATATGATTCGGTTGGACTCCCATTGAGTTCAATGGGACCCTGTGTTCTGACCGAATACACAGGCTCCCATTGAAGAAAGGGGTGGTTGGGGAAAATTGTGCACCCTGTGGCGTGCACCCCTCGGTCCCTTCAACACTGTACATGGCTTGAAAGGGGGGTCCCTTGATTACCCCCATGGGACCGATTCGGAAGGCCCCGGGTGAAGGGGGGCCTGCAACGGGCCCCCAAAGACAGAATCTGACAGCCGTTTCATTTCAGGCAGACCAAATCGGAACAGCTGTCCAAATTAGTCTTCGTAATCGCTCGCTTGGAAATTGTGTCCGTAGAGCAGTACGATTTGGCTCTGAAAGACTCAGCCTGTCCGAATGCCTTCCGGGACGTAATCGGGCAGCTCGAATGTTTTCCGTGCATCGTAATCAGTTGTTGGGAAATGTGTACTATTCGGTCGGAAACAAGGGTTCCGAATCGGATTCGGCAAACTCGAATCCGATTCGGAGCCCTTCTGAATGGCATTTTAATCGATCCCTATGTGTGAAGAGCCTAGAAATCTGTTCTAGGTAGATGTGCACATTATCATTTGTGCTCATTGGGTGCCAGGGTGACCTCTTGTGCCCTGATTCTGTGATTCACTTATCAATGATTTTTGTTGTTAATGTATTTGTTCAGGCTCTGAGTCGGGGTGAGATCATATTTTTATTCCAAAGGCTAAAACTGTAGCAATTATGCGAGGATTCTATGGTTATTGCGGGAGTTTTAGGAATTGGTTGGAGCCCTGCGCTGTGTTGTAGAACCCTGTAGTTGAACCCTCAATACTATGTGTAAAATTTTGTTTTGATGTGCTATTGAAGTACTTCTCTTCTACTAAGACAAGCACTGGGCTAGACAGTACATTATTGTGTCTATTATTTGACCTTTGAGTATTGAGTCTCTGCCCCTCACACTACCTCATGAAGAAGGCTTTGACTGCTCATCCTTACTACCCTGAGAGTCAAGTGTGGAATGGATGTACTTGATGAAATTTGCAGAGCCATAGTACAATGGACAATTTGACAGAAATGTTTTATTATAATATAGACTTACGTAAAAAGTAAAAATTAAAAGTACGCTGTTTGCCAGAAAAGAAAATGAATGTGAGTTTGATTTGTGTTATTGACAGCTAAAGCAAATTTTGTGACAAATTCAATAATAAAATATATTGATACTTGAAATATATCATCATTTAGGTTAATCACCAATTTTGTAATGGATATACAATAAAATTAAAATGAATACAGCTATTAAAACTATTCACCCATTTGGGATTAACCATTCTTTTTAGTATGTTGCTTGATCCAAAGCAATTTCTGTTACATAAAATCAAACACTAAGGGGTCTATTCGCAAACTACATTTTGAAGTATGTGAAGTAGTTCTACAGAAGTGCTACTTCTATGCTACGAAATGCTATTCGTAAACATATGGGTGGAGAGCTCTGCCCCTCCTATCTTTTATAGCAGAGATCTATGCACTTTTAAGCCTATGTTTTAGCAGTAAAGTGCAAGGGATGGGGGAGTGGATGGAAAATGCTGCATGGCACAGGTAAAATGCATTATGGTGGATCAGCAATACAATTGTAGCACATTCACTCTCTGGGTGTCTAATCCATTCTCTACTGCAGCTTGGATTGATTATATATATAAAATATTTAACATGAATATATATGACTATTAAATAATTATTTCAGTATTTTAACTTTTATTTTAATTTTTTTCTTTAATTTAACTTTTATTTCTAACTTTTAATAATAAATGTAATTTAAAAATAAAATTCAACTAAACTGTTAAATTTTTATCACAAGAATTTTAATAATTTAAATTAATTCTACATATAACTTTTAATAAAATGTAATGTGCATTAAGTAAATAAAACGGTTACAGATGTTTTAAATATTCTGTAACAAATATTATTTATACATTAAATATACTTTGATTAATAATTATTTAATACACATTTAATTTACTGAGTTAATTCAATGTACTGTAGCACCTTATTATAATAGCTGTAGATTTACGATCACATTTATATATAGTAAAATATTTTAAAGATTTTTTTTATTATAAACTTTAATATTTTACTCTATTCTTTCCCACAGGTTAATCATCACCACAGTGGCAGAGATCTTCACCTATATGTGAAAAGTTACTAGCAGTAATATTACAGTCATGAATGGTGATATAGGAGGCTCCAGTGGCGGTGGAGTCATGTAAGTCTACAATTATGTGGAAATGTATACTCAGACTTGGCGAATTGCAAAACAGTTTAGATTTAAACATAGATGCAGTAGTAAGTTACTACATGGGTAAATCTATGTGTATACATTTTCCTTTGTGAATCAAGGCTCTAAGAGTGCCATACGAGGAGACCCATACAAAAAACAAACAACAGTAAGCATCACCATAGAATCAATACAATATGTTCTAAAAAAATTAAAACAGCAATTTTGTAATACTTGTTAAAAATTTCAAAAAGTGTTTCACGCATAAGGTGAGGCCTAGGCATAGATGGTAAAACAGTGTTAATCACCACTAGTACTTTGGGATCAGAAATGTCAATAGTTTAGAAAAGGTTCATCAGAATAGACAAGCACCCAAATTAATACACATCCAATATATTACTAGGGAAACACTTGATCAGCAACAGTGGAACAGATAAGAGGTATTTCTTCTGGGAAAGCACACCGCAGTAAACAAAGTAAACCAATCTGCTATTATGTCTTGCCTAGCTACACTAGTATTAGGCAGGAATTTCATGTGTTTGAGATTTCATTGTAACTTTGAAAGCTGAAAAATACATCTTATTTGTAGTGCCCTCTAGGCATTTGTCCAGGAATTCTCTGCAGTTACTTGTGTGGTTTTCTTTACAGAGTGTTGATAGAAATTGGACTGTTGGCAGCTTTAGTCCTGCCCATAAAGTAAAAGAAATGGAGCAAAGATTTGAAATCTAAACCACATAAGTAGGGGCGGTTGTTGTTGTTGTTATTACAGCGCTCAGTGACTTCCATCACAATGTGAGAGCCAAAATATCGACTCGCTAGAAACACAATCTCATAAAACTGGTTTGAACATGGGGCTGATTGGCTGAAGTAAGCTATCTTTGAGGTTCCTCGGCAAAAAAAGTGATCACTTAGAGTCTCACCTAATTTTCAGCTTTTAAAACCTCCTTATGTGCCTCAAAAGTTGTTTTACAAATCACCTCTAATATGGCATGACGCTTTGATCCTACTGGGACGGAATTAGGGCTAAGATTAGAAATCAACCACTTTTAATGATGCTAGTCTGGGTATGATTCCCAGGGAGGGGATAGTATTATTGATCTTAAATTAGCAAATTAAGAGGATCATGTTGAGAATGTTGGACAAGGCCCTACAAAGATAATTGGGACAGTGTTGAAACAAATGTGCTCCTGCACACTCATGCAACACAAACCAATCCATTATCGGTAAATAATATCTTGAACAGGATCTGCTGAATGTTTATAGCATTGAATTGGATGAAACATATATACTTTGAACAGAGATTGGATTAAGTTTATATTTACGTATGTTAACATTTTAAAAAATCTAGATTGCAATGCCACAGAATATGCTGAACAATTTGCATTATACCACCTTTTATGCTGCCTAGTCTGTCCTTCCTTGCCACTAAGTTGCCTGAGCTTTCTGCATAATTTGGTGTATCCTGATTGGGCAATACTTCCAATGGGTCTCCATGTGACAGTCAAGAATAAAGAAAATGAGACGGTATCAGACTCTAGGCTGCAGGATTGCCCACATCCATCTGTGAACACACCATCGGGACAGCCACGGGGACGCCAGAAGCCACCAAAGGTAGCAGCATATTATACAAACACCAAGTAATGTAAGATATCTGTACAATCTTAACCGGATTTAATGTGTACATATAAAACACATTCATAGCCAAACACAATATCTGTGTTGAAGCCAAAACTCGACCACATTCTATACCAAGCTAAACTTCAGCACACTTGTACTATGTGACATCAGTCAAAAGTTTGCTTAGCGCCAAGAATCAAACGTGATCTAATGCGAAAACCTTTTCAGATCTGATTACTCTATGTTCAAAGGTTATAAGCAGGGCTTTAAGTGGGGTCAAAAAAAATGGAGAGATCTCTAAAAGGGGTAGTCGCCTTCAGAGCATCTCAATGACTCCTGTTGTGTTCACTCTGTTAGACGTGTACACATTTTTTTCCACATCACATCCGTCAGCATATCTTACACCTCATCTATTCCCATTTCAGCACTCTGTTTTCCCTCTCCCCTGAATACACTGCCTCGCATCTCCTTCACTTAATGGCCCCCCTAAAAACACAAAGCATCCTTTCACCTGTAAGCACTGCTTGTTCTTTTACTTTTGCCTTGTCAATATTTTGACAGCTATGTACCTCTATCACACACATTTGCACAAAATCACAATTGCAACTGGAATATGTGACAATTGTGCTGTGCAATCTGCAGAGAGGCCAAGGATTCGATGACCAACACCTTTTTGACCCACTGACAGGAACTCCGAGGAACTCACTCTGCCTTCAGCCTCCACTCTAGAGTTCTTAATCGTGGTCCATTATAAAGACCTAGAGGCGACTGAGTTCAAAGAATGCTTCATACAAGAATAATATGCTAACCGGAAAATAAATTTAAAAAACACCCTCATTAAGGAATGCAATATAGGTCCTTGAACGTGGAATTGATCATACAGAAGCTTGACTACAAAATAATGACATATAGGAAGGGCCATTGGAATTAGGCCGAAATTGAGTACTAAATTATGCAAATTGTTCTGGAAGAAAAGGCAATGTATGCATCCTACTGCAGCACATTCGGTGGCAGTATTCTCTTGCTACATTATTTTAACAGACTTTACTACATAGATGCCAGATTACCAAGTGAATAAAGCAATCAGCAAACTGCAAAATGACAATACAATCTCTACCACTGCAACCTACCAGTATGGCACTTTTTAATTTTTTGATCTATTTGATCTTGAAATCTGCAAATGATGCTTCAGATGGTGAATTATGTGGCAAGTATGGTGAATCCATAACTATGCATTTCATAATCATATAGTTCCAGAGGAGGTACGTTCACAGAAAGGAGGTTCCCTTACTGTGCCGTTGAGCAGTCAAAGAGAAAAATAATATGACCCGGCAGGAGTGTTTCAGAATATTACCTCTCCGGACGTGGCTGCACAACATTTTATCGCACGGGGTACGCATGATAGTGGACCGGAAAATGTTACAGCACAACTAAACGGCCACAAAGCGTAGAATATTATCACAGTGGGGCATGGCCATGGAAAAGAAACTGCTAATGTAGCTCATCCGCAGGAAGGAGCATGCTTTTTTAAGAGAAGCGCTCTATTGTGATATATTCCTACTCATGTGAACGGTACTCTTTGTGTTATGTGCTATGATCTATATCCTATTTAAAGAAAGCGAGATGCAATCTGCAAGAAGGCGGTTTTTCTATTTTTGGAATCCTGTTCAGGTAGTAATGATACTGCCACCGACCTTTCACCCTCCCCCCCGCCCCCCCCCCCCCCCCCGCGCTCTTTCTGCGTTCTTAGCCCGTCGCCGCTCTCGGTTGACCAGCCGGGGTTACTTCAGCTTAGCTCATGTGTATGAGGGTTGTGAGAGGTAGGGTCGCGGGGGTGCGCGTGGTGGCCTTCAGACCACGCACTTTATTTTTGGTATTCCTAAAAAATCTTTGTGTTAAATGTATTTTCTAGTTAGCGGCTCTGCTTCAAGCAACACGTCAGCACACAATGACAGTTCCCATGGAAACCACCCACGGTCTCTCGACCCCCTCCCCCCACGCAACCCACCGCCCCTGCTCTTTATTTTAAGCAGGCAATTACCTCCAGTATAGGCTCGCTTCAAATAGAGCAGACAGCAGCCAGCGACTTCCAAGCATGCATAAGGAAGAATCATTAATTCCAGGTTCACAGGCAATGTCGGAAGACGGACCAAACACCTGCGCCACCTGAGCGATCCATGGCCCAGACTGCTGGAGAGGCCGCAGCCTTGGTGAGATCCCCACGACACCCTAACGAGCCACTGTCGTCAGACTCCCACACTGACAGCTCCCCCACAACCACACTGGACTCCTACAGTACCAGGCTCTCACGCCACCAGACTGTCAACTTCTGGCAGGCTCCCTCATTGCCAGCGTTCTACTCCATTGGACTTCCACACTGTTCTATTATACCAAACAGGACTTCCACAGTGCCAGGCTACCACAGCAAAGGAGTACCGCAAAATGGCGGGGACCAATGCAGAATGAGATATGGGGCCTCTGAGACTCACACTTCTCACAAAAATTCATAGGCCTTGGGCTGAATGCTCCCCCCCCCCCCGTGGGTGCCCCTTGCAGTGGTGCTCCCCTCCACCTGCGCCGCAGGGGCTGTAGAGGCCTGCATTAATGTCACACACTGTTGGACTCCCATACAAGGTGGCAGACTCCCACACCACCAGCCCTTGACACCACTGGACTGCCAAGTTGACAACTCCCACTGTACCACGCAGTAGTATTCCAAAACACTGGAACCCCACATTAAAAGGCTCGGCCTCTCACACTTCCAGACTTTCAACTTTTGGCAGACTTCCACACTGCTTTCCTCCCACACCATTAGACTCCTGAGCTGTCAGACTCGAACAAGACACACACTACCAGGCTTTCATGCTGCTCAGGTCCCTCACTACGGCCTTCCCACCATCGACATACTAGGAAGCTGCCTGCCTTCCACACCATTCTACCCACACTGAAAGACACAGAATTCCACACACAGCATTCCATCGCACGCTGACAGACTCCTGCAAATTTGGCTGGCGCACTGTCTGGCTCTCACACTATTAGACTCCCACACTGTTGGACTCCCACACCAGCCGAGTCCCCACTACTGGGTTCTCACAGTAGCGAACTTCCATACTACAGAGGTCCCGCACTATTGCACACCTACACCACCTGACTTCCCAGTATGAGCAGATTCCACCCTATCAGCATTTCACACCACTGGACTGCAATGCTATTGAACTCCCACAAGACGACTTCCACATTACCGGACTCCCACACTACAAAACGTTCCACTGTTAGCATACTCCCACAGGTTATGTCTCCCACACCGTTAGCATGCCACATAGGGTGACCAACTGGCATAGGTGCAAATTCAGGACGGTGAGTGTAAAAATTCAGGACAAAGGGTCAACATTCAGGACAAAAATACAGTACTGAGTGATGGATAAGACCCATAGAGAACAGGTCTTCTGTGAGGGCAGTGGGGTAGCAAGCCCTCTGGCTGCCTTGGCAGTCCCTGCATTTGCATCCCCTCGGCAAACACATGGGGGGGGGGGTTGCTGTTGCCGCCCTTGAGATGGCAGGTAATAGCAGGGGAGGCGCCTGCCCCCAAAGCGCATAGTGCCCGGGGCGTACCGCCCACCTCACCCCCACAGCTACACCACTGTGTGAGGATAAGAGCATTAAGCAGGAAAACAGAGTTATTAACCAGCCCTCATGAGCTTTAAATGGCGACACACTGCTGAGTGTTATGGTATTATTGTGGACCAGAATGATTAGATAGGAGTTGACATTGATATATAATGCCCTGGCTAGCTACATTGTAGAACAATCACAGGAGTTATACCCATAGACCCAACTGAGATTGGGTAAATACTTGTAAATTCGACAATATCTCAGCAGGATATATTGAATTGTTTGGAAAGGTATGTACAAGACATTACAAGGAACACAAGAGAGGAGACTTAAGGTTGTTCTTTCAAAGCGCCAATAGGCGTCATATATTTAGAAGATCAAAAGAATTGCAGTAATGAGAGCACAACAGGGTATAAATACTCTGGCAACCCTAGTGGAAAAAGGTGTACAAAGTGCTCGTGCTAGTGAAACAACGGCGCTAGTGACAACGTGAACAAACCACAACAGACGGCGCAAAAGAGGCAATATATACAATAATACAAGGTTCATATAACAATTTACTCAATAGTATTTTTCATTGTTTCAATGAACCAGGTTTGCGTGCGCCAAGGACGTTTAGGCTGGGGGATAGTGGTCGACGGCGTTTCGATCCTGTCAATTTAGGATCATCATCAGGACCTGGGTCGCCTAAATTGGGAGTGCTCTGTAAAAAACAATTTCCGGATCAGAGCGCGGTCAGGAGGAAAGAAGAGAGGAGAGCTGGGGCAGGAAACAACAGGGGGGAGGGGGGGGGGGGTTGGGAAATGAAAAGAAAAGATAGGGAAAATAAGAAAAGATAGGGAAACAACAAGGAGGGGGGGAAGGGGGTAGTTGGGGCGGTGTAGCTGGAAAGGAAGGAAGAGAAAAGGGGGGGATTGGGTGGCGGGGCGGGAGAAAAAGGAAAAAGGGAGAAGCAGGGAGGGGGTAGAAGTGGAACAAGCAAAACGGGAAGCCTACCTTGTGCATAGGGAGAAGGCGGGGTATTCAGCAGTGGGTGAATGCTACATTAAAAGGCGAGGGGAGAGATCCCTCCCGCGGGGTTCTGTGGAAAATCAGGGAAAAGAAAAAGGTAAGAGGTAGAAGTGGAAGGACACGAGGAAAAGGAGGGCAGCAAGGCTAACTGAGACTCACCGAAGTAAAGATAAAGGTAACTTCGCAGGAAGGGCAACCGATGCAGGGGGAGAAACGGTAAACAGCCTAGGGAAAAAGGGCAGGAGGTTACCGGCTGTACAACGGGGGTAGAACTCAGAGCGAACAAGGACCCAAAGAAGCTTACCCGAAGGTTAAAGGAGCTGGAGTCAGGACTGCGGTCGCGGAGTCAATGGGCGATCAGCAGCGGGACAGGAATCAATCCGGAGCGGGAAAATAGCCGCGGGGTCGAGAGGAGCCACAAACGTGTGCAACCCTTGGTCGAATAGTGACTATGTGGTGAAGGACGGTGCCTCCTAATGAAGGCGGAGTGGGCGTAACGCGGAAAGGTCGACTATAGGACGCCGGAGACGGGAGGCGGGGAATGAGTCAGCGGTCTGGTAACTAGGGTTGTGGGAATGCAGCCCGGTTGCTATGGACGCTAGGTCCACGGGGAACGAAGCGAATGAAAGGGAAGAGTTGAACGGGGCTGCCGGGGATCGAACCAGCGGAGGGAAGGACGGGGAAAGCAAAGGCAGGAAAGGTGGAGCCCGGGGCGGAAAGGAAGGGGAGTACAGACTAGTTGGCGGGGAAAGGGGAAAGGGCGAGGCATGGAAAAGGAAACAGAAGGGGGGCAAAGGACGAGGAAAGAAGGAAGGAAACCAAGGAGAGGGGATTATTACGACCTTATGAACACTACAGTTGTGGTAAACAACAGTGTTATGAAGAGAGATGAGCATAAACAAACATCTTGGAGAAAAAACAATTAATTTGTAGAAAACCAACAATGTTTTAAAACATGAACTACCATTTCAGAGAAGAGGGTAAAGAATGTCTGGATCTGGAAGGACATGGAGGAGGGAGTACAGAATGGCAAGGGTGGGGTGTAGATGGCGCCAGGAGGGACTGCACATCAGGTGGTGTAATGAATGGTACCGTTCCACTCATCAATCGTGTTCAAGCCATGGTGTACAGAGTTGCAACGAGTTATCCATTTGCATTCACTTTTGTCAAGGAGAGCTTGAAGGTTTCCCCCTCTGGGAGGCAGGCGAGGCTGATCAATAACTTGCCATTTCATGTCCAGAGCATCGTGATTTTGTTCCAGATAGTGTGAGACCAAAGGTGCAGTAATGGTCTTACAGTTAATTCTGCTCTTATGCTGAATAATTCTTTTTTTGATCATCTGAGTAGTTTGTCCAATATAGATGAGATGGCAAGGGCACTCGATGGCATAGATCACATTCTGTGAGCGGCAGTTGGTAAATGTGTTCAGGGTATGTGATTGGTTGTTAAACTTAAAATCCTTGGTGTTAGTTGTTAATTCACAAACGCTGCATGATTGACATTTGTAATGGCCCAGTATGGGTGGTAAACCCCAACTCGAGGTGATGGTATTAGTGGTGGTCGATTTATTGGGCCAAGTGATAGCATGGACAAGATGGTTAGACAAATTGTTGCCACGTTTGTATGAGAACAGTGGCGGTTCTTGGAAGGATTTGTTCGTCCGCAGGAGTGTCCAATTACGAGTAATAATTTTCTTGACCTGGTTACTACTCGGACTGAACTGGGAGAGAAAAGGAATCCGGGAATTGGTTTTCTTAGGCTGAGGTGTAAGTAGGAGATCACGATGGCAGTACCATGCCCTCTTTCGAGCTCGTGAAACCAATCTACGTGGGTAACCTCTGTTTGTGAGTTTCTTGCATAGGACTTCCGATTCTTTGAAATAATCTCTGCGCCATTTACAGTTTCTCCGAATCCGAAGGAATTGCCCATAGGGTAGCCCATCTTTGAGCCCACGTGGATGATAACTAGAGTAGTGCAGCAGTGTGTTTCTCTCGGTTGGCTTCCGGTATAGTGATGTTCCGATCAGACCGTCCTCAGCGTGTATGGTCAGATCTAAGAAAGGCAAGTCATTGGTTGTTTGTTCACATGTGAATTTCAGGTGGGTTTGGGAGTTGTTCAACCAATTAACAAAGGAGGTCAAGGTGGCGGCACATCCTTTCCAGAGTAGAAGGACATCGTCGATGTATCTGCGCCACATGGAAATTTGATGTCTGAATGGGTTGATGGGTGTGAGTATAAGGGAAGTTTCGAGTCTGTGAACAAAGAGAATGGCAAAATTCGGGGCGAAGCATGCTCCCATCGATACACCTTTGATTTGCAGATAGAAGTCCTCTTTGTACAAAAAATAATTATTTTCTAAGGCAATGTGTAATAAGTCCATCACAAATTCTGTGGGAATGCGGGTCGGTTTGGTCTGGTTTCCAGTAGTTCAAAGATAGCTAGAAGTCCTTCTTCATGTGGGATGTTCGTGTATAGGGACTCTATATCCAGACCGGCCATCAATTCCGTCTCTACATCAAAGGGTCTGTCTTCAATGGTCTTGATAAGATCCATGCTGTCTCTTATGAAAGTATCAGTAAGCTGATCGCCCATTGACTCCGCGACCGCAGTCCTGACTCCAGCTCCTTTAACCTTCGGGTAAGCTTCTTTGGGTCCTTGTTCGCTCTGAGTTCTACCCCCGTTGTACAGCCGGTAACCTCCTGCCCTTTTTCCCTAGGCTGTTTACCGTTTCTCCCCCTGCATCGGTTGCCCTTCCTGCGAAGTTACCTTTATATTTACTTCGGTGAGTCTCAGTTAGCCTTGCTGCCCTCCTTTTCCTCGTGTCCTTCCACTTCTACCTCTTACCTTTTTCTTTTCCCTGATTTTCCACAGAACCCCGCGGGAGGGATCTCTCCCCTCGCCTTTTAATGTAGCATTCACCCACTGCTGAATACCCCGCCTTCTCCCTATGCACAAGGTAGGCTTCCCGTTTTGCTTGTTCCACTTCTACCCCCCCCTGCTTCTCCCTTTTTCCTTTTTCTCCCGCCCCACCCCCCAATCCCCCCCTTTTCTCTTCCTTCCTTTCCAGCTACACCGCCCCAACTACCCCCTTCCCCCCCTTGTTGTTTCCCTATCTTTTCTTCTTTTCCCTATCTTTTCTTTTCATTTCCCAACCCCCCCCCCCCCCCCCCTGTTGTTTCCTGCCCCAGCTCTCCTCTCTTCTTTCCTCCTGACCGCCGCTCTGATCCGGAAATTGTTTTTTACAGAGCACTCCCAATTTAGGCGACCCAGGTCCTGATGATGATCCCAAATTGACAGGATCGAAATGCCGTCGACCACTATCCACCAGCCTAAACGTCCTTGGCGCACGCAAACCTGGTTCATTGAAACAATGAAAAATACTATTGAGTAAATTGTTATATGAACCTTGTATTATTGTATATATTGCCTCTTTTGCGCCGTCTGTTGTGGTTTGTTCACGTTGTCACTAGCGCCGTTGTTTCACTAGCACGAGCACTTTGTACACCTTTTTCCACTAGGGTTGCCAGAGTATTTATACCCTGTTGTGCTCTTATTACTGCAATTCTTTTTATCTTCTAAATATATGACGCCTATTGGCGCTTTGAAAGAACAACCTTAAGTCTCCTCTCTTGTGTTCCTTGTAATGTCTTGTACATACCTTTCCAAACAATTCAATATATCCTGCTGAGATATTGTCGAATTTACTGGCTAGCCACATGTCAGCCCTTCTTATTTTATCTGTATATGATAAATCAGCCCAATCCGAATACTCATTGGGCTGTTTAATTTGTGAGCTGTAAACTGCAGATTCTCACTGATGAACAGAAGTATGCTAGAGACTAGAAACTGTATACTTTGTTGAGACATTATTGTAGGTGCGAAGGAGGCACTGTCTTTTACATACAGAACATTTTCTTTTGAAATGGAAGAGCAATGCCATAATTCAGTTTTACTGATAAAAATATATAGCGCACAAAAATGTATGTGTGGAAATGTGGTTTCAGCAAATATTTATCATTTCAACATCACCAAGTAAAGTGCCTTGATTGTTTTTATCCTATTAAAACTTTGTTTCCAGCACAATTCTGAATTACAAACAAATGGTTCATTTGTGGCTTCCTAACTGCTGATATGTTTTGAGACATTTGCAAAAATAATCGATTCCGCAGCCAATCACACAAAGGAACTCTTCAAAATTGTCAAAGAACTGTCTAACCCCACAGCCATAGAGAACACCATCCCCCCCTCCCAAGAAATCTGCGACACCCTCTTAGGCTACTTCCACAGCAAGATCACTAACATCTACAACAATTTCAACATTCAACCAAACTCAACCAACCAACAAACACCAGTCAAACTATCAACACCTGTTCACCGCTCACCGCACTGACTCAGCCATCATATCTTTCATCTACTCCGGGACGCCCACCGACCAAAGCACCCACTTCCACTACAACCTCGCAACATACCCAATCAGCACACAACTCACCAGCAATGTCAACACCTCCATTTCAACAGCAACTTTCCAGGACAGATAAAAACATGCAGACCTCCGACCCCGCCTATAGAAAGCCTTTGCTGACCCCAACAATCTAAAAAATTATCATTCAATCTCCTTGCTCCCCTACCTGGCCAAAGTTCTCAATAAAGCCACCAACCAGCAGCTCACAGAATTCCTGGAACAAAACCACCTACTGCATGCCTCTCAATCAGGATTCTATGCCAACCACGGCACTGAGAGCGTGCTGATTGCTGCCTCAGACGACATCAGAGGACTCCTCGACCATGGAGATACTATGGCCCTGATCCTCCCCGACCTTTATGTGGCGTTCGAGACCGTCTCTCACAACACTCTCATCAACAGACTCCACAACATAAGCATACAGCAAGATGCCTTCAAGTGAATCGCCTCCTTCCTTACAGGACACGCACAGAGCATTCAACTGCCTCCCCGAATCAACTCCTCACCCAAAGAAATCATATGCGGCGTGCCACAAGGATCATCCCCCAGCCCTATCCTGTTTAACACCTACATGACCCCCCTCGCAGATGTCATCAGATCCCACCCACTCAACATAATCTCCTACGCAGACGACACTCAACTGATCCTCTCACTCACCGAGGACCCCTCCAATGCCAAAACCATCTTCTGCAACGCCATGACAAACATAGCCAAATGGACGAGAGACAACTGCCTCCAACTCAACTCCGACACAAATGAAGTATTGATGTTCGGGAAGAACACTTCCGCATGGGACCACAGCTGTTGGCCTGAACTCAGACCCATGCCAACACCGAATGACCGACCATGCACGCTACCTCTGCATCATCCTCGACAGTCAATTGACCATGAAACAACAAGTCAATGCATTCACCTCTTTCTGCTTCTACACACTTCGTATGCTCCGCAGAGTCTTCAGATGTATCCAACCAACACCAGAGAGACCGTCACGCAGGCCCTCGTTACCAGCCGCCTTGACTATGGCAGCGCCTTCTACCCCGGCATCTCCACCCAACCCCTGACAAGGTTCAACCCCATACAGAACACTGCAGCCAGACTCATCCTTGACCTCCATAAGCAAACTTGCATAGTCCCCCACCTGAGAGACCTCCACTGGCTCCTCATCCAGAAAAGATGCCAGTTTCAGATCCTCACGCACACCTGCAAAGCCCTCCATGATCTAGGACCTGCCTACCTCAACCATCGACTGAACTTCCACCGACCCGCTAGACACCTGTGCTCCTCTTCACTTGCCCTCGTACACAACCCCACATCCGTCGCAGCAGTAGCCGCACCTTCTCCCACATCCCTGCCAAGACCTGGAACAACCTTCCCCTCCAGCTCCGTACAGACCCCTCACTGGCAGACTACAGAAAGAGACTCAAGACATGGCTCTTCGACTGAGACACAGTGCCCAGATACTCCAGGGGTGACAGTGTTGCACTTTACAAATGCTGTCTGATTTGATTTACAGGTATTACAGTTGTTGTGTGTTACAAAATACTGACAGCCTACAGCCTTTGATTTTACACCCCCAAGAAAATGTGGGAATACATGGTGCATTCTATAACAGATTTGTCATTAGGTATTCAACTGTATTAGCATCTAAAGCATGCTAAATGACGACCTTACTGTGCACTAGGATAAGACAATCTTTGTTGGGGCTCTTCAGCGATTCCCTCACCATCACCAACAGTTCCTCTCTACTCTTCATAGTACCTTTTTCACATGTATTTAATTTGTTTTATTGCCTTTATCATACCAGTAAAAGGTGTCGGAGCACTTTACATCACACAAACATACAGAGACAATGAATCATGTGTGTAAATCAGTGAATAAAAAATGTTACATAAGGCAAAGGGGATTACAAGGTGTAGGATGCACATGTCACCCATACCGGTATGCATTATTTCAGAGTGTTTGGTCTGAAGAAGCACAAACTCAGGATTCAGAATATAACACAGAGGTTAGGAGTGACTTTAATCATATGAATTTATTTCTACCCAAACATACCTTCTTTAGGAACATCAGGTAAATAAAAGTCTGGGAAGAAGACATAACTTTCTAACCTGTATCATGAAGCTTGCATGCTGCTCTTTGGTGGCAGTTCATAGCTCACTGTGCTAGATTATGATTGTAATTTATGAACTGCACAGTAACAAAAGAATCCCTGTGACAAAAGTAGTAACCAACGGAGCTGTGCATAAAATACTGTTATATGATATGCATGGTACACATTCCTTGCAACAGGCATATTAACCCTCTGCACTACCTTAGATGAATAAAAACTGCCACTGAACAAAACTCCCATCTCTCTCCAGCAGGTACATTAATCACCAGAGTTATTGTGACACTTTTATTGTTTGCCGAAAACGGCTGGCTATACAAGGAACTTTGCAGTGGTACGAAACTGGCCCCCAGTAACAAATGCAGCCCCCTACCCTTCCAGTCTCCCGGCAAAAATCCCGATGCCTGGTACGGCCCATCCACCAATGGTGCCCCACACCGCTACCGAGACCCTCTCTCATGCATATTTAATTTCTTTTATTGGCCTAGTCATGCCAAGTATGGCAGGGTGTTGGAGTACATTAAATCACACACATATTATATTGAGACAATGGGCCATATGTACTAAAGCATTTTTTCATAGACACAGAATGTGTAAAATACTTTAATACATCTGGCCCAATGACTCATAAAAATGTGTAAGTCAATGTATAGGAAATGTTACTTATGACAATAAGTCAGATGTCATCCATATTAGTAGATATTATATCTTAGGAGTGCGTGGCATGGAGAAATATTGAAACTCAGGATTTAAAACATAACATGATGGTTGGGGTTGCTTTTACTAATAACTATTGTTTACATTGACCTGTTTAGACTCCCATAACAGATAACCATAGTTTGCAAATGAAAAGACCAGGAATGAAAACATGGAGGCAGGGCCTGTACTTCATAAAGCTAAGTAAGACAGGATCCTTTAAGTCGTGCCACTGCGTTACACCGAAAACTATACAAGTCTGAAAATAGGGAGCATGCCAAAACACAATCCTATGTTGCTTGGAACGCCAAAAATCCTTGCACCGTTCCATACTCTGTCCGAGTAAAGCCTGGAGCGTACTGAACAACTAGAGGAGGACTATAAAAGTAGTGCTTTACAACATAAACACGTCCCGGTCTGAGAAAGCTGGGAGTCAGACGCATGTAAAGCTTCACACTTAACATACACATTTTAAAACAATACCAGTATGAGGAGTAACTAAGCTAACCAAACTGGACCAATACAATCATTTTAACCAGATGGAGTAATATGCGTGCACAGTATAAGGAGCTGGATACCTTTGCACTCCCAATCAAATTCTACCACAGACCAATAAGAGGCTTTTTGACCCGCAACGCATGACACTTAGAATAAGTGTCGCCGCACTTGATTTCCAGGCATAGCCATCGGAGTGAGGATTTAAGACGTACACCTCCTTTCTATAAGAGGACCCCAGTCCAATCACCTACAAGTTCCCCATTACGAGTGGCCCTGATGAAGGTGGTAGTAACATACATCCACCGAAACGTACGTTGACCAGCGGTTTATGGAAACTTCGCAAAGACAACACAAGAGTGGGACATACTGAGATTGAGTCAGCCCACTCAGTCATCTATAGTGTATGTCATATAATTGGAGAGGAGTTCCCCTAGGATTGTTGTCTGAGTATGAGTGTGTCGCTTGTGAGAGAGAGTTCTGCTTGGTGGGATTGAATGTTTGATGGTGCGTCTTGGGGTCAGTTGTATGAATGACCAAAAGGATTTTTCATGTCTATCTGTGTATTTTATCTGTAAATAATATGTTTGTGGAGATGTTAATCATGAAATCTTTTCTATGAACTCTGATGTATGTCTATACATTGATATTTGAAAATGATTGTATATGTTTGTATTGATTGATATTGTGAACAAAAAACATAAAACTGTAAAAAAAGATTATTTGAGAAAATCCTGAACATATATAACATGTAAAATATTTTAATAAATACTAATCAATTTTGGACAATTTGGAATGGAAAGACTTATTGTTGTGGAACAGCCCATGTGATGAGCCTTAGGGAGGCCACCAGTAAAAGTATATACATCTGACAAGAGTTCTCAATAGAGTATATTTATTGTCTTTTCCCCCTTACTCTTGGACCTTAAAGTATTACCAGGGGGTACCGTCTTTGATATACCGTTCCATACCCTGGCCTTGAAATAGCAACAGATGAGGAATATATGGTGTAGTCCTTCTACAGTGTTTGTGCTTCAGGCCACCTCATCAAAGTGTGAAAAGCAGCGAAAGGCAGCGCTGGAACCAGCCTCATATTGCACAGAGTTTATGAGCAAGATTGGCCCGCCATGAAAGGACTTGAGACAAGGTGGAACCCACACCACCAAGATATTTTTTTTAATGGGGCCAACTTTTTATTCTGCAGCAAAATTTTCTAAATATTTTATAAAGGACCCTAACGATACATGTAGGAAATATTCAAGTCTGGCACAGAGCCCATTAGCTGCGTGAAATAACGTGCCCACACTTTGCCTAAAGGTGGTAAAATAAATCACTTTATATTTTCTGGTGAATAAAAATAGCACATACTCTGGAAGCACCGTTCTGAATTAGACCACACATGATGTTCAGCTTTATTCTTTTTTACACAAACTGCACAAGGGTGCCAGGCTAATCCTTGCGCATACATCCTACAAGTAGTTGCCTGCTTTACACAAATTCACACAAATCACGCATAGGAACTCCACCATTTCCATCACCTACACAGTCTCCAGTCGCCTTGTAAACAGCCAGTGAAACTGTCGACAGGGGAAGTGGGAACAGATCTTAACTCCAGTCCCTATCACATGCAAGAAGCTTACGGGTATTAAACGGTCAGTGCTCTCAACTACAGTGATCTGCAGTTCACGAGTAAGGCCAACACACGCTTTCATCCTTTCGAGGGCGTCAAACTGAGAACCATTAATTTAAGTTTTAGAAACACACCTTTTTATCAGGTGAGCCTGTTTTTGGAGTACAGAGCCGACATTGAGATGAAAGATCAGGAAACACACTCAGGGTATGGCAAAAATTGATGCCTCGCTTGTCTACTCTATATGTCTCATTTAAAGTTTCAAAGTAAAGTAGTCTAGCCAGAGTTTTTCTCCTGATATGAACGTTTGTTAACAGGGCCATATGGCCCGAGACCACTTGCTCTGCAACAGAAGTCTTAACCTTCTATAATGCTTTGTGCACGTTTCATCTCACTTGTCACTCTTTTCACACTCCCTTCTCGGGGGGCATGGTCTGGCCACGCAGGAAGATGGCCGCCTAAAGAGTGAGCTCTGTCGCGGGATGGACCCCTGATAAGATTTATTTACTGACCCGAGGCCGCAGAGACATCTTTTCCTGCCCAGCTGTGGTTGGAAGGCGTCAAGATGGATTTAGCCGAGTTTCCTGGCATCTGGTGAAGGCGGTTTTCCACATTTGAGTGTCGGTGAGGGGCTCCCGCGGCTTCGTTCTGCCCCGCGCTTCCCCACCTGACGCATCGTTCTAGGCCGCGCCTTCTCTTCCTCACAAGGCCGCGCCCTCATGCCTCCAAGAGCACCAAGCGCCACCCCCTTCTGAGCCGTGCCTCCTTCCATCAATGAAGCCGCGCCTCCTACCAACTTCCAGCCTGGCTGCAGCAGAAACTGCGCATTTTACCGCTGACTGACTAGCATTCCTGAGGTCGTGCCTTCTTGACTGACAGAGCCATCCCTCTTCATCTGTTACGGTGAGCGCGGCTCCTTCTACAGCTTGAGAGGCTTCTCTTTGCTCGTTGAGACTGCGCCTCCTATTGCTGATATTACCGCTATTGCTTCAATTGTTGATGTAATGGCATATTTGTGAGTACCTGAGGTTGTGTCCTCTATATCACATACGCCTGAGCCTTGCTTGTTGTATATTGATGTCCTCCGTGAGACTTGACAGTACAGCCTATTGTCTTTCTCTCACAATTATTATTAAGACGTGTCTTTTGATATCTTTCAGCATATGACAGCCTCAAGCTTGCCTCCTTCCTTTTGTCTTTTTGCCTTCTTCTAAAGTATACTTATGTATGTCATTATATTTAGGTTTGTGATTCTAGGAAGAGGCAAGCAACCAGTGGAACTGTCTTTAACACACATTAATGCCTGGCTACTAATGTAATGTAAATGATGTATTATTACTCTTTGCATTTATTATCTAAGTAGTTGCCAGCTGTCATATTATTACAAGCATTTTTATACATCTCTTCAATTGTCTTTTACAATAAGTTTTCAAATCGATTACATAACAGTTACCTTGTAGCGAGAAATAACATCTCTACGCTATTTCAAAGTTTTCATCAAAAATGGCATCCGAATGTCTACTAATAAACAAGGAACCAAAAATCCTAAACAACTTCTCTTTGCAGAAGTTCTCAAACAACCTAACACCGCGCCAACGAGAGGAAATACATCTTCTTCATCCAATTTGCCTCAGACTTCGCCACCTGCTACTACACATGCATCAGCGGAGACCATGCAACATATACTACATGAGATTTCTGGGGTCAGTCGCCGGTTGGAAGGTATGGATGTCACAATCACATCTTTGGCTGAAGAGACCAACTCAATTAGAGCAGACATTGCAAGCTTTCATACCAGAGTTGAAGGTTTTGACTCTAGGATCCAGGTAATGGAAAATCGTCTTGACTCAATTCAAAACAAAGACCAAGATCTTCTCTTCCTTCACAGCAAAATCATTGACTTGGAAGACCGCAGTAGGAGAGACAACATCCGCTTCTTTGGGTTTCCGGAACATATCAAAGGCCAAAACACTAGAGCATTTCTTTGCAATATCCTCCCAAACCTGACTGGCATTTCTTTCACTCCACCTCTAGAATTCCAACGAGCTCACAGAATTGGTCCCCCACGTAAAGACCCTGCGGCACGTCTGAGACCAATTATTGCCTGTTTTCTTCGTCATGAGCAGACAATTATTGGCTGCAGCTCGCTCACAAGGCTCCTTCTCGTTTGAGGGTCATCTAATCCACATGGCAGCTGATTTTTCTAAGGAAACAAATGAAAGATGGAAAGCATTTCTCTCCATGCAACCTCAATTGAGACAGCTAGACATCAAATATGGCATGCTTTCGTATCACCAGAAACGGAGATTCTAAAGACTTCTATGATAACCCGGCACATCTGCAGAAATTTCTAGATGGTATCAAACCTCAAGACATGGAAACGCAGCCCTCGCAACATGACCAATTTCAATCATCCTCTTCTTTCTCCCCGCAGCCGCCAGAGTAGAGACGACGAAATCTTAGTAACTCTAGGCACCGTGGTAGAGATTTGGGAAGGACCAACCGTGTCTCTACTTTCACACAAGAGCGGCATAGAGATAAATTCAGGTCTCCTCTTAAAACTCTCTCAGACGCGGATTGAACAACTTTCTGTTATTTAATTGGCTACCCATATGCCTAGATGTAGTTAATAGTAGACCTCATATTTATTCTTGGTCTTCATTTACTGATATTAACACTGGAATTAATTTGTTTGCCTTTGCATGTTATGATATTCAAACATTGTTAGATGAATTATAGTCAGTTGTATTACTTTACTCTCTATTTATTCAACTTTCTTTTATGATGCTTTCTTCTCTTATAATAGTTGCCTACTTTCTCAACATAGTATAGTACATTGCATTACTTTCTCTTTTATATTCTTATTGTTTTATTTTAATAAGATTTTCATCTATTATCCTAAATATTGTAAGTTATAGCATGTTACCATAGGCCATATTTTAATATAGTTATCCTGATATTTAATTATCTGACTATATATTTCTCATTTTTAATGCTATGCATATAATGACTTAATACCATTTCATGCCTATTTATATGCACAATGTATACTCTTTTAGGCGAGTATATGTAATTATATTGTTAGTCTCTCTCTTCTCACTATGGAATTTTCTATAGCTTCTAAATTCTCATTTTTTTCTTAATCACTCTTCTGATATCTTCTATCATATTCATGAGTCTCTACCAATATGTTAACACAGGCTTTCTACCTTATACTATCATCTGCCCTCCTAATCTTTTCTTTTCTTCAACGGGGTCCTCCCCCGCGGCGGCGCTCTAGTGCACCCAGGCCCGCGGTTGACAGTTTAGGATCCCCAACTTTCTTTTATCTGTACCCTCTTTTCTCATTTTACTCTGACTATACCCTCATTCCTTCCCTCTTCCCCTTATTATACTCCCAACAAACAAACAGCATCTTACTGCACTGTCTTATACTGTATTATTTGTCTAATTTTATTTCTTTACTCCTGATTGTTTCTATGTAACCACATATTGATGTTTTTGTGCTGAGGAAGGGTACCTCTTTCCTATCTCCTCTTCCTCCTTATATTTTTAATTTTTCGCTCTTTTTCATTTAGCTAAAGACATTGATTATTGTTTCATCAATTTTCTCCCATTGATATTGGAATTGCTTTACCATGACAAATACACACCCTTTATGTACAATCACATGGAATGTACATGGTCTCACGCATTACATTAAACGGAAGAAAGTATTCTCTTATCTCCAATCCAAACATGTAGATGTGGCCCTACTGCAAGAAACCCATTTAGACACATTATAATCTGATAAAATATGCAGGGATTGGGTGGGCAAGATCATTCACAGTAGTATTCAAAAGGGTGAAGTCACTGGCGCTGGTCCTTCCCGTAAATGTGGAGTTGCAATCCTTATTCGCAAATCACTCCCAGTTACTGTCTTAAAAACATGGTCAGATCCGGCTGGATGTTATGTATTTGCTAAACTGCGAATCGGAGACTCACACATATGTGTAGGATCTGTCTATGCTCCTACGGGTACCAAAAAGTCATTCTTTCTTCAGTTGTCCAGTCTATTAACAGAAATTAATGCATCACAATATCTAATTGGCAGAGATTGGAATCTGACGCAAGATCCTATTCTAGATAAAACAGGTCCATTAGACAGGGGAAACTCTTCAGATAGGGCTTTATTAGGTGACATAATTTCAGATAACAGATTAGTTGACCATTGGCGCCTTAGTCATCCAACAGATTCGGAATATACCTTATTTTCTTCCGCTAATGGCACATTCTCTCGTTTAGATTATTTTTTGACATCACAGAAAGTTGTTCAGTTGGTCATGGAATCTCTCATCCTGAAAACTGCTCTGTCTGACCATTCCCCTGTCCTACTATCTCTTGAATTGGGGCTCCCTAGACCAGTACGTAAACCCTGGCGCATGAGCATACAACATCATAGAACTCCAAACGGCAAGCCTCAATTACAATGACACCTCCAAGATTATCTTTCCACTAATCAGGGCTCTGTAGCCTCCAGCAGGACTATTTGGGCTGCAGCTAAAGCCACTCTTAGGGGTCAATTAATGCACGATGCAGCACTTGTTAATAAACAAAATGCTAAGTGACAAACTGAACTCTAACGAGATATTCAATCTTACTCTTGCTTGAACACATTATCCCCAATGCTGCAAAATCGTAAAACACTTGAACAAGCTCACATGGCCCTAAATAGCCTTTTCAGATCCAAAGCAGAGTATGCTTTGCGGAAAATGAAGGGACGGCATTACGAGGAGGCTGAAAAGGCGGGAAGATTATTAGCTGCACAATTACGCCAGAGAGAGGCAGCTATGGCTATACCGGCCATTCAGACAGCACAAGGAGATTTGTGTACAAAACCTCAAGACATTGTCAATGAGTTTGCCTCCTTTTATCAATATCTTTACACTCCAGATAATCATATAGACTTGGATAAGATGTCTACATTTCTTACTGAGGTGGATCTCTCCAGTCTCTCAGAGGACAGTAGAGCCCTACTTGAAGGTGAAATCACTAAAGACAAGATTTCTCATGCTATAGCTGCCCTGCCCTATCACAAAGCTCCTGGTGAAGATGGATTCCCTGCCGAATTTTACCGATGGGCAGGTCACAATGTTATCAAAACTTTATATGCTGCATTCCAGGAGGCGGACAATGTTTCTTCATTAGGTCTTCTCTCCAACAAAGCTATTATTGCTGTCTTACCCAAGCCCGGTAAAGATCCCCTGTTATGCAGCAATTATCGTCCCATTTCATTATTAAATTCCAATATTAAAATCTTAGCTAGCATCCTAGCGTCCCATCTCTGTAAAGTTTTACCTTCCTTTGTACATCATACTCAAGTTGGTTTTGTCCCGGGGCGTTCCTCTCGAATCATCTTCGCACATTAGCCAATACACTGTGGTCGGCTAAACACCTCTCAGATAATGCACTAGCTCTTTCGTTGGACGTAGAAATAGCATTTGACCATATTGAATGGGACTACCTTTTCACGGTTATGGAGCGATTTGGACTGGGTAAACAATTTAAAGATAAAGCACGTTTATTTTACGATAATCCTTCTGCCCAGGTGAATTGCGGTGGGTTTTTGTCTGACACACTCCTGATTCGGAGAGGGACACGCCAAGGTTGCCCTCTATCCCCCTTCTTTTCCTCCTGCCTAGAGAGCCATTAGCTGCCACCATTCGTCAATCTGATGAAATTGCAGGTATTCCCCTTCCAATTGGGCATTCTAAAATCTACCTATATGCTGATGATATCCTACTTACTCTTACTCACCTCCCCCGATCTCTTTCCTCTCTTCTTCAAATCATCAATGACTTTTCTTCTTTCTCGGGTTACAAGATCAATTGGGACAAGAGTCGCAACCCATTTTTAATGGAACTACGAAAGCAGCAATACACGGATTTCCTTTTCATTGGCAACCCTCTAGTCTTAAGGAATTTAGGCATTTTAGTTAATAAAGGTTTAGAGGATATGGTAACAGATAACCTAACCCCTCTAATTTTTCAAATGCAGCGTGACTTAGACAAATGGAAGGCCTTGCTATTAAAATGGTCACTGCTCCGAGATTTGTCTACATTTTGGGCATGCTTCCCCTCCAGATTCCCTTATCCCTGCTCCGATCAATGGATTCAAAGATTAAAACTTTTAGTTGGGGTTCGACTAAACCTTGTCTTGCTATAACAAAGTTGAAGGCTCATCAATTATATGGGGGAGCTGGCCTCCCATCCATTGAATATTATTCCCTAGCATAGCACATCTCCCAACTTTCTTATTTGTTGCCTGGAATCAAAGATGTTCCTCAATGGGTTCATATAGAACGTCATCTTCTGTCCACAGATTCTAGTCGTTTTGACTCTAAAAACCCAATTTTATCTGCTATGCATAAATCTTGGTGGAGAGGACATCGTTTATTAGGTTCCAACTCGCGTATTCATAGCAAGGCCCCTCTTTAGAATAATGCAGGTATCCGTATTATTGGTCGAACTCTATCTTGGCCTGTGTGGCAGACAGCAGGCATTCATTGCCCGGATCAACTCTTCCATAATGGCGACTTCAAATCGTTTCCACAAATAAGTGAGGAATTTAACCTTCCTACACAACACTCTTCCAAGTATCTTCAGCTCCAACAATGTTTGAAGAGCCATTTAGGACCACCCCATTGATCATTGCATGCTTCTCCAATATTGTCATATTTAAATACATGGGGGAAACTTAAAGGAGTGATTTCCAGTCTCTACAAAACCTTTACATCTCATCTTTTTTTAAACCCTTCTCTCATGATCTTCAATGTAAATGGCAATCTTGTTTATCAGCCTCTTATACAGACACTGAATGGGAACAGCTTCTAGAGAATATGCATAAAGGAGCTCGTGAAGTAAGGCTCAAATTCTGTTTATTCAAAATATTACATGATTGGCACTGGTCACCAGTCAAATTACATAAAACTGGTCTACTTCTCCATACAACCTGTTGGAGATGCTCCAATTCTGGCTGTGACATTGCTTGTGAATGTCGAAGTATACAATCTTTTTGGAATTATATTGGTACTACCTTGTACTCCATAATGCCCCTACACTTACCACTCACACCAGCCAATATCCTCTTACATGACTTCCCGAAAACTCTCCAAGCCACAGCATCATCTTTTCCACACTGCGTTGGCCACAGCTAAAATATGTATTTTACGTCATTGGAAATCATCTTCGCCACCCTCACAGGAAGAATGGTTGGTAGCCATGATACAAACGGCTTCAAACGAAACGACAATCTATAATCTTCAAGATCAAGCTGATATATTTCTTCAGACGTGGTCACCCTTTCTAAAAAACAAAGTTGTTGATCCTTCTGTCTCTCTCACTTCTCCTAACACACCTAATCAAGTAGATTAATTTATTTTATACATCCTTGTTCATCTGTTTCATGATTTATTCTACCTCTTTCATTCCTTTCCTCTCTACTTCTCTTCCTCTTTTCTTCGTATTCTGGCTCATTCCCTACATTTTCATTCGCCTACATTTTCATGCATTATTCCTCCTATTTTATACTCTTCTTCTCTTCTTATATTTTACATTATGATATTCCTTTTTATCCCCATTATACTTTGTTTTAATTTTTGCAAGGTAAGTACTACCCTGTGATAACACCTATCTATGTTATCTACCTATTTGTTAATTCTTACTCTTTATACAACTTTCTTCCCTCCTCTATGTTTTTTCCTTCTTCTATTTACTTTCTTACTTTCTATCTATTTGTCTATTCAATTATTTAAATATTTATTCAAAATATACTTATTCATATATGTTATTTATGCATGATTTATTTAAATAACAGATGTCATGTACCTATTGCCGCATTTTTACTTTTCAAATGTTGTCATTTATTTATTATCAATCTTCTTGCTTTCTTGTCTTTATTCTTATGATGTATTCTCATTGTAAAATGCAATACAAAATTTCAACACACACTCCCTTCTTGTAATTGGCATGATTAGCTTTTCTTTTCTTTTAGCTGGTGCATGCTAGTCCCTGCAGTCTCTTCCCTGGCCCTGTAGTGATGTCCTTACATTTTCAGGCAAAACCACTCATTAATTTCTAACTAATAAGTATAAATGTGTTCAGGTACCTATATTGCTCTGCTTACATTTCACATGCTTTATTTAATCTTGCATTCCCTAAAAGTGTTTGCTTTTTCCAGGATGCTGTTACGTCTTCTTTTTCAGACAGCATATTACTCTAGTCTTCCCTCCCTTATAGCCTATTTCTCATTTTCTGGTTCTCCAGCGGTGCAACATCATACAAATGACAATATAATCACTCCACTACAAATTAAAAAAAAAAAGTTAAAAAACATTGTTATTTTTAAGCTCAAAAGCTCTAACGTTTACAAATGTGGGACCGATTGCATATGCTTGTTTTTCAAAAGTGACTGGACAATGTTATTTCCAATTGATGTGTTACATTTTTCTTCCTAGCCTTTAGGCCCACCACATGCCTTAACTGCCCAGACTGGCCCATTGTCATTCTGCATGCGACAATCAGCTGACATACAGAATGACAATGGGTCCATCACAGTCTGTGAGAGGCTGGGAGGGGCTGCTCTTGAGCACAGAGGAGTGTGAGGCGGCCCCTGCAGGGTTTTCTCTGAACACTGAGGCTTCTTAAAGGTGAGCAGTAACCCCCCAAATTACAGATAAAAGGCGTCCGTAAGAGGGATCATCACGGACAACGGATGTGAGATCCAATTAACGGACGGTCCGTGAATTTTAAGGACGGTTGGTTACCCTACACTGTCAGACTTCTGCATCAGAGGAATACCACATGAGCTGACATGCGACCAGCAAGTGTGCACACTACCAAACTCCACAAATCCTGCACTCCTACATTACCACTCACTAGCTGACCAAAGAGCGGCCATCTTTGTTGCTCCACACACACTGCGCTATTAGTGGTCCAGATGATCGGGTGCATGGCTCTATTTAGAGCGGCTGTGGCCCGAATGATAGCGGGTGCAGGTAGGGTGTCAGCTGACACTGCTACGCATTTGTGATAAAACCTTAATACCACTGCAATAATTGGGCTGATTTGATGTGATTTTGTGTGGGGCAGAGATACTCAAAGTACGTCCCGAGGGCCGCATGCGGCCCTCCTGACCTTTAATTGTGGCCCCCTGGTGAACAGCAGCATTGGGCTGTTGTTCTCTTGACTGATCAGAAACATTCTGAAAGCTGTGAAATGGGTATACTTTATTTTCATGTTAGCTAAATTAAAGGTAAAGATGCAAAGCGTGTTTACTAGACAACTCACCTTTAGCATGCATCTGCTTTGCGTCCCCCTGCACCCACCTTTCAACACCCCGACCTTGGACATGCTGGCATTGATGCTGCCCTCGGTAAGCCACAGACTGTACTTTGTGGCCACCGGGGAAATGTTTGCGAATACCAATGGTGTAGAGGGGCCTGGGGCCTTTTTTAATTGTTTATTATAACTGCGGCGAGAGCATGGTGCACGTGTTAAGTGCCTCGCTCACTGGTCACCAAAGAGCCGCCATCTTTGTTGCTCCACACGCACCGTACTGATAGCAGTCCAACTAATAGGGCACACGACTCTATTTAGAGTGTATGGTCTGCGCCTAGGACAAGCCCATTTGCCGTCCCATCCATGCCTGTCCATTTTCAAACGGGCCCAGGGGCCAGGAACCCTGCACCTTTTATGTCAGACAAAAAGGTTTTTTCTTCAGACCTGCTTAAAGCATTCCAGCCCGCCTGTTTAGAGGCTTGCCAGGCATCTGTCAATCACCACACCCGCTTAGACAGCTTTAAACACAGATCCTTTTCCTGCAATTCCAATGATAACATCACTGGCGCAGACAGTGAAGAGAGCACCAGCTCTCTGGGCTTTGGGAACAAGAACGGATCAATCCAGGATACCACAACCAGAAGTCAATTTTGCTTCTTTAGTAAAAAATGTCACTCCCTGGCCACCCACCAGCAACACATCTATGATCTGATGGTGTACTAAGCCCCTGATGCTCTTTTCATGACTGAAAACATGGCTTCATGAGGCCTCTCTGCCCGATATAATTGCCACACTGCCAAAAAACTATTACATTGCTAGAATGGATCGTAAGAACAAGGCAAGAGGGAGAATATTCATTGTCTTTAAAGGCATCTTTCCGTGCAAAATAGAGGAGCTTCCCTTTTTGGCTTGCGAAGCCCTATTTTTTCTCTTGGTCTCACGCACACATTCATGGTCTATGGTGTGTTAATCTACCACCCTTCGGCTTTGCTGGGAATTGCTGCTCGACAATTCCTGACTTGCTCTCGCCTTACATACTTAAAAGTCCTAACTTTACTCTACTTGGAGACCTAAATATGCATTTAGAGAATGCCACCTGCAAACTTAGCCAGGTTTTTATAGAGGACCTGGGCTGCCTGAACCTTAACCTCACTAATTCTACCCCGACTCATAAGGAGAGCCATCTATTTGACCCCATATTCTCTAACATTACAGATCTTACCTCAGATTCTCCTCTGCCCCCTGGTTTAATGAGGCCTTATATGAAGAAAAGAAACCCTGTAGGAGACTTAAAAGAGTCTGGAGGAAATCATACAATGGGAATTAAAACTTAAATACAAAGCAGCTCTGAGCCAATATCATGTGCATTGTAGAAATGCCCGTGCCTCATTTTCCTCAGACAAACTTTCAGAGGCACAACATTGTCCCAAAACACTTTTTAAAGTAGTCCAAGAACTCTCAGATTCTAGCAAGTTTGTTCCACCCCCTTTGCTTTCACAATCTAAATGCAAGGAGCTTGTGGGCTACTTTGTTAAGAAGGTGACAGACATCCAACATGCCTGAACTACAGCTAGGATAGGCAAATCCCAATTGGTGATCAATAGCCCTGAACACCAGCCCTACTCAACTTTCTTCTAGGGAAGGAAATCCCTTGGACACGGGCCATTCGACCGTGAGATTGTAATTATTGGCCCCTTTGTACTATCCTCCCCTTTCGGACCTATTGCAGCCAATAAAAAGGGCTCTCCCCAAGACCCGCTCCCCCAGCTAAGCTGAGAACCTTGAGCCCAAGTCTTCTGTAAATTCTGTTAGGACTCTTGCATGTAATGGTTCACCCCTTTTTGAAAAAAACTCATTTGAACCCGTTTAACTGGTCCAAAATTAGACCTATCTTAATGCTGCCTATTCTCTCCAAGGTATTGGAGATCACATAAAGGCCCAACTGACAACTTTTGTGGAGCCCCAACTTGCTCTACACCCCTCGCAATCAGCCTATAGAGCTGGGCACAGTACCAAGTTTGCCCTCCTAGGAGTCACTGACATCTGAGACGGCTGCTGGAAAAGGACAGTACAGCTGAGCTGATTCTTTTCGATCTCAGTGCGGATTTGAACACTGTGTCACATGACACTCTTGTAGAAAGTCTGACTCAGCTAGTCTCCAAGGACGGCTCTCACTTGGCTGACCTCCTTCTTGGCAAATCATACTTTCCAGGTTTTGTTCGACTAATGTAGTGTCCGGCTCACACATCCTTACCGCAGGAGTCCCACAGGGTTCAGACCTCAGCCCTATGGTATTAAACAAATACGTCCACCCTTTAGTGTACTTGGTGGAAAGTAGCGGGCTCACCCTGTTTTCTTATGCAGACGACACCCAAATCATCTTTTCCCTGTCGTACGAGCAGAAATACAACTCTGGTGATCCAAACTTCTCCACTTGGATGAACATCAACTCTCTAAAACTAAACAGTAATAAGAACGAGGTAATGGTACTGGGTAAGAATCTCCAACTCTGGGGAGCCCAACACTGGTCTGCTACTTTAGGGGATCTTCCTGAATCATCCCATTAGGTGTCAGCTCCCAGCTGAAGCCTAGAAAGTCACAGGGTCAGAGTTTGGGTGTGGTATTGTACAGAAGCAGGAAATCTGCCAAGAAAAGTCTGTCGACAATTAGCTGGGCCCAAAGGTGGAATTTGCGGAATTCCAAAAGGGCTGCCGGAGATTCATGCTCAAGTCAGCGCTCTAGTTCTTCAGGGCGCAAGACTGTGAGCATTTTATCTGCGCGCTAGCCCTTGCCTTTTCACACGTCACCTGAGGAGATTCCTGTATCAACAGCGTATCCTCTAGTAGCGTTGTGGTAGTTAGTTAGGGTAGTTTCCGTCGAATGAATCCTTTGACGTTTAGTTTCGTCGTGTTCCTAGCATTCCTCCAGGGTAGCAAAAAGTTAGGGACGAGATACATTGTTTCCCTAGTGTTCGGAAGAGTATTTTTTCATGTGACTGGATAGTAGAAAAACTTTCCTATTCAGTCAACTAGACGATGTCAGCACAAGTGAACCATTCTATGAAAATTATCTACAAGGTAGACTTGAGTTTCCCCACAGAGCATCAACAGAATTACCAAAGAAGCTCACGAAGTAGCAGTTCATCTTACCTGAGTTCCTGAGTGAAGCTGCAGTCCGCCTCAATTCCTTTGGTAACGCAATTACCTGTAAATGAGAAAAGAAAAAAATAATGCTATATTGTGAACTAAGTTATGAACTTAGCAATGACTGAGATAATAGAAAATAACTAGAGCAACATAATCTAACAAGATAAAAGTTAGAAGACTAATGTCCATCGAAAGAGGAGGAGCGTTCAGCCGAAAATAACATGGAAAAGATAGAAAGCAGTTACAAATTAAATAGTAACAGAGTTAAAACAGTAAGGCATTACAGTTGTGTTTGATGTTGTTTTGCAGTTAAAACACACTCCTGAAGTGGCCCCCTGAATCCGAACAACATATACGTGTGAGGTGACCTGTGGCAGGAGAACCGGCTGTCTCTTCTTTCAATCCCTTTCCCCCTTGTGGACCTAGTCGCCTACCAAGTGAAATTCTGGAGGCACAGGTTCAGAGGTGGGCGTTGGGAAATTCTCAGCATTCTGCTCCCACACTGTTCGAGTTGCCTTTGACAGAGTGAAGTGCCCACATTTAAAAAAACTCATCCTCTGAGCAGAATGGCTGAAGGCCTTGATTTCAATAAGTTAAGCGTGGTGTTGGAAGGCATACAGAAGGAATTGATTGGGATAAGGGAGGAGAATAGAAACCTGAGATTAGACTTTATGCATTCCAAGAGAGAAACTACAGATTTGGGGCTGAAACTAGATAGTCTGATTACTAGAGGTAATTATGGTTTCCTGTTATCTGGAAGATGGGAGGAATCTAGTTCAATACAGAATTCAATTCCTAAGATCACAACCAAAGTAATTCATTCTTTAGCCCCAGTGATTGCTTTAGCTTCCCCAGAATAATTCAATGGAGACCCACAAAAGGCCCCAAATATTTTTGACCCAGTGTACCCTTCATTTCATGTGCCGCCCAGCAATTTTCCCCAATGTCCAGTCTCGAGTGGCTTTCATTCTCTGATACCTTAATGGCGATGCGGCGGCATGGTCTATGCCTGTAGTCACAAGGAACGATCCAATCTTGTACAATTTCGAAGAGTTTAAGAAAGAATTCCTCAGGATATTCGACAGAAGAAAAGCATCTCACGACACGGACAATGAATTGTTAGAGTTAAAGCAAGGAAGTCGAGACTTGATAGCTTGTTTAGCTCAATTTAATAAGTTAGTGGTCGAAACTGAGTGGCCAGAAGAAAAAAAGGCAGCAGTTTTCGATAGAGCTCTAAAGGACGAACCGAAAGACGCTCTGGCTCAAGTCCCCAACAGACCCACAGAGATATCGTCCCTAATAGATTTGGTTCTCGAAATAGACTTTCGTCAGAACGAAAGACGAGGTGAAAGAAGAAGAGAATTTCACCCGAATATACCACGATTTGATCAAGCAAAAACTGAGACCACAAGTATGATGGAAAGTCAATCTGGAGTTGAACCCAGCCAAGTTGGAACAATTTGAGGGCCCTTATCAAAAGAAGAGTGAGAAAAGAGGAGGCAGAATAAGTTGTATTTATACTGTGGTGTGAGTGGACACTTTTTGTGGGATTGTCAAAAAAGGCATAAGATAACACCGAAGGAAAACTTGCGGCACCACCAGTGAACGGAGTTGAACTGGAGGGTGCAGAATGTAATACAACTCCAAAAGGTCATCAGTTGGCAAATACTCCACAATCCTCGTCTCCTCATCTAACAAAATCAGTAACTTTATGTTTTGGGGACAAAGAACGAAAAGAAGTCTCCGTAATGATTGATTCCGGCACAACAGGAAACTTTTGTGACCTGAAATTCGCAAATACAATTGGGTTAAGATCTTTACCAAAAGCAAAGAGCGAAGCTGTGAGAGTGGTTGATGGGACAAATCTGTTGTCTGACCCGATTGTCAGCCACACTGAGCTGGTGGAATTGATCTTCCCAGAAAGACATTGTGAAACCTTGCAATTTAATTTGATTGATGCACCCCAATTTCATTTTGGGACTACCGTGTCTTACCGAACATAATCCCACGATTGACTGGGGTGCTTGAACTATCAAGATGGATTCGAAATTTTGTCGAGAGAATTGTTTTAAAAAAATGATCTGCAGCGGGAGAAGAATCCATCAATGTACCTGTGTGATGGGAGTGCTACTGTGAGTGTTATCCAATCAACTGAAGTCCCAGCTGAGTATGAAGAATTTATTGATGTGTTTAATTAAACTGAGGCTGAGAAACTACCACCCCAGAGGGCCTACGATTGTAAAATTGAACTTGAAACTGGTGCTACTCTGCCTTGTAGTAGAGTATATGCCCTGACAGAGAAGGAGGATCAACATTTGAAGGATTATATTCAGAAATATCTAAAGAATGGATTTATCTGGCCCTCCCAATCTGCTGTATCATCGCTACTCTCCTTCGTACCTAAGAAGGAAGGAGAGCTGAGAGCATGTATCGATTACCGAGCAATTAATCGCATCACAGTAAAAAATCGATGCCCTCTGCCTCTAATCTCGGTGTTGCTGGATCAAGTAAAAGGAGCACAAATTTATACTAAACTAGACCTGAGAGGAGCCTACCACCTCATTCGTGTACGTGAAGGTGATGAATGGAAGAAGGCTTTCAGAACAAAATTTGGTCTGAGTACCAAATAATGCCCTATAGATTGTGCAATGCACCAGCTGCGTTCCAACATTTCATTAATGATGTTTTGAAAGATTTCATTGATCAATGCGCACTCATGTATATTGATGATATATTGATATACTCGAATGCCGTGGAGGACCATGACCAACACGTAAGAGGAGTGTTGCAGAGGCTAAGAGAAAATTGCCTATATGTGAAATTAGAGAAATGCACCTTTAAAGTGAGGTCTGTAGATTCCCTCTGATTTGTGCTCACCCCTGATGGAGTCACCATGGATCAAAAGAAAATCAGAGCTGTCACAGAGTGGAATCCTTGGAGGTCGGTTATGGAAGTTCAGAGCTTCATTGGATTTGCGAACTTCTATAGAAGATTCATCCAAGACTTCTCAAAAAAGCTGATTCCACTGACCTGTTTACTAAGGAAAAAGGTACTTTTTGAATGGTTGGATGAAGCCCAGAAGGCTTTTGAGTCTTTGATGAAAGATTTTACAACTACACCAGTCCTACTCCATGCTGATCCACAAGAGCTGTTGCTTGTTGAGGCAGATGTGTCAGACTTGGCGATTGGAGGGGTGTTATCTCATCGGCATAAAAGGACAGGTCAAATGCATTCAGTGGCATATGGATCTAGAAAATTGACCTCCGCAGAAGTAAATTATACCATAACGGAAAAGGAACTACTTGCCATCACGGATGCCTTTAAAGAGTGAAGGCATTACTTAATGGGAGCCCGACATACCGTAACTGTGCATACCGTTTATCAAAATCTGAAATTTTTAAGGTCAGCAAAAATGCTAACTTCACGGCAGCTGCGCTGGTCACTCTACTTTGAAGACTTTGATTTCGTTATAATTTATAGACCTGGAACCAAGAACAGGAAGGTGGATGCCTTGTCCCAATTGGACACTGAAATGTCACAAAGGACCATAGAGGTTCAAAACTCCATGCCAGAGACAAGAATCGTAGAAGCCACCCAATTAACATCCAGAGAAGAGGGTTTTCAAGGTACCATGACCCTAGAGGAGATGGAAGAGTGGGCCAATCAAGACTCAAGGAGAGAGATTCAAGGCAAACTACCGTTTCACGATGGAGCCCTATACCTACCAAATTCGGAGTTGCGAAAGAAAACACTGTTAGAGTGTCATGATAGTAAATTGGCCAGTCACAAAGGAATGCAGAAAGTGAAAGATCTGGTGAAAAGAACATTTTGGTGGCTTCACATGATAAAAGACATGACAAAAGACATTCACGAGTATGTAGCCACTTACTCGGGGAAAGGCACTCTCCCACTGGGTTATTTCAACCATTGCAAAATTCACCCTATCCTTGGCACACCCTAACCATGGACCTGATAGTTGACTTACCCTCTAGTCAGGGCTTCGATACAATTCTAGTTTGTGTAGACACCTTTACTAAAATGACCCATTTCATACCCTTGAAAGGAGTCCAGACTGTCCAGAAGCTAGCACAAGTATTTAGTGAACAAATAGTCAGAATTCATGGTCTTCCAAAGGTACTAATTTCTGATAGGGGTTCTCAGTTTCTATCCCATTTCTGGAGAGCCTTAACTAACGAATTAGACATAGAAACCAGGTACTCAAATAGCTACCATCCAGAAAACGACGGCCAAACTGAAAGGGTGAACCAAGAGTTAGAACTGTATTTGAGGATATTGTTGTTAGAGCAAGGAGATTGGCCAACATACCTTTGGGCTGCAGAGTTCTCACACAACAATGCTAAAAATGTATCTACTGAGTATTCCCCTTTTTACATGAACTATGGTAGACATTCGAACGCGACCTTGAAATTTCAGGATTTAACTGTGCCAGCAGTTACAGACGCATTAAAATATTTGGTGTTAATCCATCAGGCAGCCACACAGAATTTAAGTAAGGCAAAAGAGCAGTACAAGTACTATGCAGATAGGAAGTGAAGGAAGGAACCAGATTTTAAAAATGGTGATAGGGTTTGGTTAAACTCTAAGCACCTCAGATTAAAAGGTGACAGAAAATGTCAACCTCGATTCATTGGTCCTTTTGAGACAGAGAAAAAGAGCAATCGTGTATCTTACAAACTGAAATTGCCCAAGAGTCTAAAGATTCATCCAGTGTTTCATGTCTCCCTTTTCAAAAAGGTACCAGTGAAGTTGAGAACAACTTTAAGGCACCAACGAAGCGAGGTGAAACAGATTCTAGACTCAAAAGTAATAAAGGCTAAATTTATTATCTACTTGATTGGAAGGACTATGGTCCAGAAGGTCTTGGGAATTAAATTCTAATGTTCATATATCTCGCTTAGTAAAAGCCTTCCATAAGAAATTCCCAAAGAAACCACGGCCCGGAGAGACCTCACTGAGAGGGGGTATCGTCAGATCCCAGCTGAAGCCTAGAAAGTCACTGGGTCAGAGTATGGGTGTTGTATTGTACAGAAGCAGGAAATCGGCCAAGAAAAGACTGTCGACAATTAACTGGGCCCAAAGGTGGAATTTGCGGAATTCCAAAAGGGCCACCGGAGATTCACGCTCAAGTCAGTGCTTTAGTTCTTCAGAGCACGAGACTGTGAGCATTTAATGTGCGCGCTAGTCCTTGCCTTTTCACACTTCACCTGAGGAGATGCCCGTATCAACAGCGTTTCCTCTGGTCGCGTTGAGGTAGTTAGTTAGGGTAGTTTCTGTCGAGTGAATCCTTTGGTACCTCCAAAAGCTGGTGGTTCCTTACCACCCCTCCCACGCATTGCGCTTGAGCAAGCGATTCCTTTACACAGTCCCCAGATTTATATGTACTCAGATGGGTGGCTGTTCCTTCTCCTTCTTGGGTCCCAAGCTATAGAACACTCTCCCTGGGTCCCTATTTTCCATATGGAACTGAATAATGGTTATTCTAAGCCGCTTGTGTCTAAGTTGCCCTACCTGTCACCTAAGTGCTGGGAAACCCTCTTGAGTAGCTATGCGCTATATAAGATTTTAATAATAGTAATAATAATTGTCAGACTCTGAAATTCTTGGAATCCCACACCACAGCCCCTTTGTAAGAAATTGGATTATTATTTGGGGCGGGTAACTACCCACCTCAAGGAATAATCTCAATCCTTGTGAGGGTGAACCATCAAAGTCATTAAATAACCTGAGCTCAACTCCCTGGTAGCTATGGCACAGAGCAGACAAGCTTAACTTAGGGCAATGTGTAAAGTATTAATGTAGTCCCACAAAAGTAATAAAGTCGAAATGCATAACAATAAAAATCCCAAACCGATTTAGAAAAATAGAGCAAAATGTAATCAGCAAAATTATACAAAAATGACAAAAATCCAATAAGGGGGATTATAGATGTGAATTATTAAATTTTTAATTATGAATAGCACCAAAAAACATAAAGGGCAAATGATAGTCAATTGTCGTGGTGGAACGGGACCTCGGCACACTTTGAAGATAACGACGATGGAGTGCAGGTGGGATGCACCAACCAACATCATCCTGGTCAAAGATTTACCAGTCTGAATGTAGTCCTTTAAGTCCCAATCCACTTCAGGAGTGCAGCCCTAAAACTCGCAAGAACTTTATGAGAGGCATTTAAAGATGCACAGGGTGTCAAACATAGGCCATAGCAGGGACCAGTCTAGATCCACTTACCACTGATCGGCCTTTTAGCTTGTTGTATCCCTGTAGCATAAACAGGAGGCCTTATAATCCTTGGAGTCCATGTCTGTGTCATGGGTACAAGAGGGAGCAGGTTGAGTCGTTTAGGGGTCCTCTCGGGGCAGAGATGTAGGAAAGTGCCTCCACGTTTTGCCAAACTCTTTATGTACTTTGACTGAGTGTGCCCTGGGTTCCTGCCAACCAGGTACCCAGGGCCTATGTTCTTTCCCTAAACTGTACTGTTGCAAAGCCCAATTGACAACTCTCTGGCCACATGTAAGTCCCTTGTAAAAGGTGCCATAGGTACCAAGGGCACTGTGACCAGAGAAGGCCTCTAAGGGCTGCAGCAATTATTGTGCCACCCTTAGAGGCCCTGTACCTTTACCTCCACACACTGCCATTGCAGGCTACGTGTTTTGGTGCAGAGCAAAGGGAAGAGTTGACATGGCACATATCCCTGTGTGCCCTGCCTACAATCCACTGCCCTGGCATAGGTAAGCCACCCCTCTAGCTGGGTGCACTATACCAGTGGTGACGATACAGGTGCATGAGCCCTGTACCCCTATAGCGTCTGTGCCAATTCTCAGTAATGCCATAAAGAGTATATGGTGCTGGGAGTTTGTCATTACGAACACCATAGCACCATAATGGCTTTACGGAAAACTGGGAAGCTTTGTATCAAACATTTCAGCACATTAAACCCACACTGATGCCAGTTTGGGATTTAATGAAAAATGCACTCAGAGGGCATTTTAGAGATGCTCACTGAAAAACGACCTAAGTCTAGTGTCCTGGCTGAGTGGCTGCTCACCCGCTGCCACCACCAGACATGTTTCTGGACCCCTGGGTCGAAAACCTGCTGCTCTCGGGGTCCTGAAACAAAGCACATCGTGGGACGAGGTGGCAAGCCTTCTCCCCCAGGATGGGTAGGGTCCACTGAGGGGAAGCTTCAAAAGCTTGCTGCCTTAGTGAGCTACCCCAGCCATTTTCTGCTCCCAGCAACTGGCCCCCATTGATTCTGACCCCCACTTTGGGCGGGAGAATCAGTGAGGAAACCAAGTTAGGAGGAGAGGTGTGCCCACCTTTGCCAACCCCACCCCTCAGGTGGGGGAGGCGTGGTGAAGCACAACTCTCAGTCCCCACCATCTTGCAGATGGGGTGACCCAGCCACCCAGAGTGAGGCTTATGCCCCCTTCTCACTGGAGGGGGGCACACATAATAGGGGGTGTACCCACCCCAAGGAAGGAACCCATTGGTCTTGACCTGTACCTACCTGTAACACCCTAAAATCTAGTATTTAGGGGCAATCCTGTACCTTGCCTCCTCAGACCAGAGCCGAAAAGAAGAAGCAAGAAGAAGAAGGACCAAACAGCCGTGCGGAGAGGAGAAGAGGAGGGTGCCAACTGACTTAGCCCCAGCCCTACCGGCCTGTCCCGACCTCAGACTCCTCTACCTGAACCTCAATTTGTCCTGCAGCCAGCAGTCTTTGAGAACCCGGAGAACCTGCCCTGCCTTGCAACTAAAAAACACTTTGTCTTCCATGAGTACTGAATATGTTCAAAAGTAATCGACTCTGACTCCGGCCGACTACGTGAGTCTCCCCCACTCCGCTCCCGGGGCCCCGAGCCCGAGTGAACCAACCCTCAAAGGAGGTCCACCAAGCAATCCAAGCCTGGATCCCAGTGACCCCTGAACCTCAACAAGCTCCCAAATCAAACCTACAGCCAAGAACTAAAAGATCTTCTTGACTGCGACCAAAGGCGACACCCTGACCGACTCCATAACCGAAGCAGTCCAGAAACAACAACCGAGCCCATCTGACCGACTCCATCACTGCACGCTTGCGGTCACAGGACAACGCCTCCCAAAGCCCCATTCGCCTCCACAGCAGCTGACCAACTGAGGGAACTGCGACCGACTCTGCAGCATCAGCCAAGACCGCATCCTACACCCGGCCGCCCCTGTGCCGCTGGTGGTGTAGTTCTTGTGTTTGCAAAAGACACACAATTGATGGACGGAATACAGAACAAATCAAAACATTCACCCCCAGTCAAGAGATCTGGGTTAAATCCATCATTCTTTTGCTCACCATGCCACCCCAGTTTAGACCTGGCCATATGCAAATCAGTCTTGACCCTGTGCCTCATGGGAACAGTCCAGCCCGAACTGCCAAGCCAGGTCCTCCCTGGACCGCAAACAAGCATCCTAGGACCGGTTTCGGGGTTTCACCCCTCTTCAGCCAGGATAGCTTGATTCCAATTCTTGTGTTTGCCATTGGACCCTACAGTGCTGACCTCGATCCCAGGAGCTTTTGTCCTCCAATCTAGTGGCCTGCTCACTGCAGTCCCCAGTCCCATGACTGTGCTTAGCCCGTTGACTAATGTGTGGTCCATGCACTCTACACCCGGCCGCCTCTGTGTGACTCGAGTGAATCCTACCAGCGGACCCATAAACTCAGTTCTGCCTTTTCAGGACTAAATGTGTCTCGTGAGTAATACTGTGAACCTGTATTAAGAATGAAAAATGCATTAAATCATTTTTCTCTCCCAAAGGAAATGTACCAGCCTTGTATCTAGAGTTACCTGGCTGTGTAAGAAAAGTGATTGCAAAGTAATTCTGACTATCTGCAAATACAAAATAATTCTGCTGTAACTAATTCACTGCATTCAAACTGTATTTCTACTGTTTATGCTAGCAAAGTATTTCTATATTGACCTGTACCAGGCCTGGCTTGGTTTTAGGAAATAAATATAACTAAATAATATTTTTATACAAACCAAATGGTCGGAGTTCAGTCCTTGAGTGTGTGAAATCATCTCTTGCCTGAGTTGTACCAAAAAATGCTTAGTGCTACCCTCTGATAAGGCATTACTGATCGCCCACACTACCACAAAATAGAGATTATGGTATATCAGGGTATGAATGAATTAATATTTATTATATGATTACTTAAAATCTTTTACAAAAGCAATAGCATAAAAAAGGACAGTGAGTATAATAATAGAAAAGACAGCATAGGTTATGCCATAAAATGATGCCATATAAAAATTTAGAGGTGTCGTAGCGTTTGACGCCAAGCAAAATTAACAGCCACCCTTGGTGTACGGTCAAAAGTGGTTTGTATAGCGAGTACGGGGTGAGATGATGCTGCGCAAGGCCAAGACTATGAAGTGCACGGGCGTGCAATATTGTGACATGCAGGCACGGATGGGATTAAGTTATACATGGTGAGTGTCAAGGTTAGTACGACAAATAGAAAACAATACTCTGCCCGGGTCAATAAACATCTAATATTAAAATCGACAATTGCGTGCTCTGTGCAGTGTTGGTCTGTTTGGCGCATGGTAGTGCAATGTGCCCCGCCAAGAGATTGTGTAGGGTGCTAGATGGGAAAACAGAACCTTTGGCGGACCCCTAAAGTGGCACGTCCTTCATCCGTCCCAGTGTGCGCCTGATGTTAAAATCATCAAATTGCATACTCTACAAAGTGTTGGTCTATTTGGCCCATGACAGTGAAAAAGGACCTCGCCAAGAGATTATGTGAGGAGCTTGATGAAGAGTCAGAACCACATGCCGGCCCTGCGAGTGATCCGTCCTACATGCATGCCAGTGTGCACCTTGGGAAACAGAAATGCATAGTGCATGAGTGGTATCATTGTAGCCAGTCCATGTAGGGAGCTCCTCCAATTGGTGTTATTATGGCTCTTGGTGGGCAACAGCTTGTAAGTTGCTGGTTTATGTCTCCATTGTTTGGGTAGTTCTTAAGATCCTTGCTGCTTCTGCGTAGAATTGGCCGATTCATGCGAGGGCCATCGGCTCCATGATGGAAAAAATAAGTGTTAGGGCATCTTTGCATGTTCTCTCACCATTTTGCAAGAGCAGAGTTCTTATATATAGTCACCTTAGTCCCAGCAACACTGGGCAGCAGCAAATGATGTGCGATATTGACACAGGCGACATCCCTTGTTTCCGGGCACTCTATGTTTCCAGTGGGTCCTGAAGTCCCGAATTGGCAGTGTGAGGAGCCTAGATCTCAGTATGTTCTGTAGGGCTGTCCTCCCCAGCCCTGCTTTCGAATAGGGTTGACTTGCTGTGGTTTCATGTGAGTGGACAAGCACGTCAATGCCAGGGATGTGACTGATTTGTTCGAGGTCCTGTAGCCTTGAGATGTGTTTGCCCTGTTTCTTTAGCAGGCTTTTCAGGCTGGCGATTGTGAGAGATGTATCGATTATGGTCCCTGGGGGCCAGCCCAGTGTCTCATTGGTCACCCTGTAGTGCAGTTTGATGATGTCTTTTTTGCATTCGATGTCCATTGCTGGAATGCTAAAAAAACAAGAGGTCCCTATGTAATAATAAGAAGAGAGTATATCTCTGTGTACGCGGAGGAATTGGATGCTGAAAAATCTAATAATAATCCTATGTGCCTTCAACCACCTAGACCTTATGGAGCTAAAACTATATTAGAGCTAGCAGAACATATTTATCACAGTAACACAGTCCAGCATATGTTTGCACAAACAGAACTCATTCAGTTTGATTATAAGTATATTAAAAAACAATTTTATTCCAACAGACAAAATATTGCATAATCAGTTATGAATCAATGGTAGTCTTCCTCCCTATATGGGTTACAATCTAAGCGTATCTAAAAGCATATAAAAAAGTTCTTAAAAACAGTGGAAAAGTCGACGCAGCTTTTCGGTGTTTTATTCAATATTTTCACCTTCTTCAGGACAGTAAAACTTTCAATCTAGACACAAAAGAAATATATAAAAATTAATTTAGGCGAACTGGCAGATACTGTGTGCTATTACTGGCATAATCCACAACAATACTAACATGGTCAGGTTATTCCTATACGGCACAAGCATTAAAAAAGCATCAATTCAGTCATTAAACTCATTATTACTGTGTTATTTATATAAGGTCTAATACCTCTGTCATTTTTTTAATCGTGACACAGGAAAGTAATATGAGGACATCAAAGATAGATAACAATCCTCAACACAATGTTCATTGGTTCAAAATTATTAATTTTTGTTAAAAATTATTATAATTAAAACAATTTTACCCACAGATATAGTGCTACAATGTCGTTTGGAATTTAGACCACCCAAGAAAATGCATAGTACCTGGAGGTAGCGAAAGATTATGTTTAATCATTTACATAATCAGAAGGAGTGGAGATATCTCTCACGTCAGCCCGGATCACGACAAAGGGGCCACTAAATTGAAAAAAAGAACATATACTTTATTCTTTATACCCTGTTTTGATTGCTGAAATTCTAAACTCCAACTGAATCAGTGTGCACCTGGTTGAGTGTGGAAGGTTGAATACCTTTTAGTAGGCCATTATATGTAGTTGCTCCAGTTTTTCAGTTAGTTGGCCCAGGAAAACAATGTGGCCATAGCTCAGCGTAGGAATCAGTTTGGCTTGCATGACCCGTCGGATGCCCTCTGCAGAGTGACTTTGGAGCTTGTGATTTAGTTTACATAACTCGTATGTAACCTTAGCCGCCTTTGCTTTGACTACCTTGGCCTGCAAGTTCGATCTCCCATTGTCTAAGAATAACACTCCCAAATAATTGTATATGTTAGTGGTGGAGATCCTTAACGATCCAAGGTGACATTGTAGCTGGTACGTTTTGGGTTTGTGACCGAAGAGCAGGACCTTCATGTTTGTGGCGTTGGCGCAGAGTTTGTTATCCGTATTGTACAGATGTAGGACCTCCAGCGCTCTTTTCATGTCAATTCTGGTGTGTTCCAATAGTACCAGGTCATCCGCGTATTGCGGGATGGGAAGTCTGAGAGGGTTTAATTTGAGTGGAAAGATGTTAACTTTCAAAAGAGCCTCACCCAAGTCCGCGGTGTATAAATTAAACAGGGTGGGAGCAATCACACAACCCTGTTATAGCCTTTTATTGGTATAGATCTTGGTATATTATATACAGAGCCAGCTTCCTACAACAGACAGCAGGTCTATGTCTCTTCTGGTCTTCCTCAGGTCCAGGAGAGTTCTGAAGTGGGTGCCTGGAGATGCACATTTATGCATGGCAAGAGCCCTGATTCCTGGTAGGAATGACTCCTGGGCACACCCTAAACAATAGGAGGCTGATTTTGTCTTTTTGGGACATGCTACTGTTTGCCTGCTTGTTGTAATCTGGAGGAACCCTGCCTGGGACATCGCCAGCACAGTGTGCATCCCTGTTTTATGAGCACCAATGCCAGCCCTGTTCGGGGAGAGCCTCTACGGGAGCTACCACCGCCGCTGCAGACTCAATGTGCCATAATCCTCTCTGGGCTGCACAGCTGACTAGCATCACCAGTAGGTCTAGGTGGAGTTTGTGGATTTCTGCTACGCGGAGCTCTGTGAAGTGACCAAAAATCTCTGCGAAGCTACGCGGAGTTCCTCGAGCAGCGGAGGGAGTTAGGTTGCACCGTTTGCACTGATTTTTTGCGATAGCTGCTCATCTGATAATTTCCCCTACTACTGCAGGAAGGCCCCTTCACCAAAAGAGCAATCCGTTGTTTAATAGGGAGTGTCGGGAAGCAAGACGCTCTCTAGCAAGGGGAGATTAAACTAAAAAGTCCAAGTATGATTGTTAACACTAGGAAGGAGTATAGGCATATCTTGTTGAGTGCTACAAAAGAGTGGGATAACAATAGATGAAGGGAGATAGCGGAGGCGTGCTTGGCCAGAGACTAAATGCGCTTCTGGAAGTTGATCACCAGTGGGGAGACAAACACAGGATTTGATCCAGTAAATCATGTCCCAGCCGAGGAATGGTTTTTGCACTTCTCAGCTTTGTACTATGAGGAGGGCACTAAAACTAGTGAGTCACTTTGTTATATAGTACCCTCCATAATTGTAATACCACACCATTTACAAAGGAAGATGTTATTGATTCTCTAGCCTCTTTCACGAGAGGGAGGGCTACTGGCCCAGATGGTTTGCCCATTGATACGCTGTTACATGATATTGATGCTTGGCAGCTTACATAGTAGCCTTATCTATTTCATTGCAATGGGGGCCCTTATCCCAGAATCATGGCAGGGAGCTGAAGTGATCCCGGTAGACAAAAAAGGAAATAAATCCCTATTGGCTAACTATAGGCCCATTAGCCTTATAGATTGTATACAAAAGGTGTCCTGTTGCAAGATCTTAGTAATAATTCAAGCATGGATATCCAAAAGGGATATTATAAGCCCACTCCAGGCGGGATTTAGAGCTAAAACATCTACTATAGACCAGGTCTTCCAGTTTGCTTTAATATACTCGAAGATCGTTTTGAGGGTCAACTTGTTTGTTGCCTTTGTCGAGCTCAAATCTGCATTAGACCTGGCTCCAAGTCTGAGGCTGTGGCAGGTTCAGCGGAAGATGGGTATGCCTCATGAATTCTTAGCTTTACTGATCCGGCTTCATGAAAATAATTTTGCCAGGTTTAGATGAGAGTCCTAGGGCGAACTGACAGATGGAATTCCAGTAACGAAAGGTGTAAGGCAAGGGTGTAAATTGGCCCCTACCCTCTTTTCTTTAAATTTGAACAAGATGGTAGATTATCTTTCTGAGCACTCAGCGGATGCTCCAACCATAGCAAATACCAAGACCCCCAAATTGTTGTTCACTGATAACACTCTGTTAATCTCAAAGAGCTCAAGTGGCACCAAACGCTCCTGAATAAATGTAGTGCTTTTTGCCAGGATCGGGCCTGGAAATCAATGTAGGCAAACAAAATGTTTGTTGTTTAGCACTGCAAAAAAGGTCAAGGGTATTTTGTGTTTAGTGGATAGGTTCCTAGAGAGGGTTGACTCGTTTGATTATCTAGGAATCAAACTCTCATCCAAAATGTCCTGGTCCAAGCACATTGAAAAGACTTGCTTAAAGCACAAGCAGATCACTGGAGTTATTTTAAAAGAACATTGTACACCCTGTATCAAACAAGTGAAATCAGCCCTCCAGGTATATGAGGCCAAGGCTACTGGTGCCACGCTATATGGCACCGAATTGTGGGGTTTGGAGAGATCTCTACCATGGAACAGTCAAAAATGTTTTTTAGGAGCTCTGGGATCCCTTCCATCCAGTGCCCCCACTGTACCCTCTATTTGTGGATATAGCTAATAAAAAGGTTGCCCTCAAGGCCCCCTACATTCCCCTTTGTTTTGCTGAAGACTATGGGTAACACCAGAGTTGAGCCATCACATAGCTGCCCTACAAGATGTCATCAGCATTGACAGACTCCATAAAATATCTTTGCTGTGCTCAGTCAAGAAGTTGTTGATCTTGCTAGGCCATGGTAATCTTTGGCACTATCCAGCTATGGGTCCCTTTCCACATAAGGGAGTACTGAAACAACAATATTCGGCATTGGTAATACAGAGGGAGAAACAAATGTGGTAAGCATCTCACAGACGGGGGAAATTTGGAACTTTAAAGTTATGCATGAGCTAGAGATGTACTGGGATTTAAAACCATGGTCCCGTTAGATTGGAAATTATGTCATCAATTTAGAGTAGGGCCACTCCCTTTAACGCCATTTACTGCAAATTGGTTGGGCTCTGACACTGTTACCTGCCCCAGACCATGCCACATGTGTTGTTTGCATGTCCCGCTTATGCCCGGATTAGCTTAGTTTAGTTGGTACCTGTGTGTTGGCATATTGGAACTTCATGCCACTGCACTGCCTTGACGATACTAAAGGCCCTATTAAGAGTTTGGCGGTCTGACTACCGTAGAACCGCATCTGCCCCCGCCAGCAGCCCACGTCACTGGTGGTCTAAAGACCACCTTATTGCTAGTTGACTACAGGCCGGTGGTGTGGAGGCGAGGATCTTGGGGAGGTGGTGAGTACTTTTTCCAGATATATTGATGTCTGTGTGTGCATTTCGACTGTATATGTGTTGGATGCACACATATGTATGATATATGTGGAAAAATACAATATACCCATTGCAGAGGTTCAGCATATATATTTGGCAGTCCTGGCAATGGGAATATGGTACGTAAAAGACTCACCTGTATATCGCCGCACACAGGGTCGTAATCCTTGGGGTGAAGATCCTGCTGTAAAGGAGGGGACGTAGAGACAGGGATCCGTGTCGGGCTCCATCTGGAAGAAGAAGAATGAGGGAGTACGCACCCCAAATCCTTCGTCACTGCTACCTTGTGTAATATGCATGGCGGGGCAGCTCACCCATATCGCCTTATTGCAGGTGCCTTTCCACAAATGCAAACCCAGCGGTCGGCGGCCTGTTGGTAGTCTTGGTGGTCCAGCAGCGGTCTTCCCTAAGCCAATCTGCCTAACTCGTAATACGGCGGTCGGACCACCGAGCTCTCCACGCTCAGACCACCACGGGCAATGCGATGGCCCATGTAACTGACAAACATGCAATAAGGCCCTAAGAACAGATCCCTTCGTACTGTATGTTAGTGCAACAGCAAACATTTTGGGTCGGATGTGGCCAAAAAGAAGGCAAGCTGTCAAATGATGATGTTGTATGTTAGTTTAAATTGTGATTGTTGAGTATTTATTTAATCAATTAAAAAAATTATGTTTTTTTTAAATCATGTATATTATTGTGTATAAATATATGATGTCGTTTTAGGTTTTATTAACACTTATTGGCCCAGGAATGTTGTTTTTTTAATTGTATTGTTGGAAAATGTTTATGGCTTCGCCAAAATAAAGTATCTTTGCACATTGGGGTAAACGTCCGTAGGGCTAACCCTACTCACTGAGGGCTTGGTGCATGCATGGAGAATGTACTAATATAATCCTAGTTAAGCCTAGGGGTTAAAATCTGCTTCGCTCATGGAGTTTGTGGAGTTCAGGCAGTCCACGCTCAGCGGAGAAGCGCAGAGTTCCTGAATTCTGCCCTCCGGGTGCGAAGCGTATTTCTATTGTTTGGATGCTCGGGATTTGTTTTTATGCTTGATCACAAGTGCCACGATACACCCGGGCCACTAGCAAGTGAGTGCGAGACTTTACGCCGGATCGCACGGCTTCCGGTTGCAACGGCACCAATGTAGCTAAAGAGGTTTCTTGAGTGGATTTTCTTCTCAATCGACCATTGGAGTTGTTTTTTTTGTGCAGAAACCCTTTTTTTACTTTCCTTTTCCAACAGGAAGAAAGTGCCCCAGAGACCCCAACTTCCTGTTCCTGCCGACCAGGCTCCTCCCAGTTCTTTGCCCATCTCCTGGTCACTTTTCATTTGGACTTGGAGCTGGAAGGATCACTCTACTTGTTTGCTACATATATACCATTGGATGTAAGTACTTAGTATTTGAGGTGGGTGGCCTGCTTTTTCAGTAGAGGCCTAGTTATATTTTTGCATTTAATTTTTCTTGTTTTGTAAAGGAACAATGTTGCACAGTTCAGTACATTTTCTCCATGTTTGTTAAATTTGCAATATTTATTTATTTTAATATATGGCCTAGTCTACCAAAGAGGCTATTCAGTAAACCCAGGCCAGTGCTGGTCATGGTGCTTTATATGTTGTTATAAACATCATTTGGGACTGGGATGGTAGTGGATTAAATTAAAAAGGTTGTTTTTCTTTGTATTTCACTTTTTTTTGCATACAAAAATTGTATATGTGGGGTAATATTTGATGCCTTAGGAGGATGTCTGTTGTAAAATTTGTATAGCTCAGTTAATTTTCGTTTTTGGCATTGCTGTATTAATGGTAGTGTTTTCTTCATTGTTTCCATGCCTCCTTTGTCTGTTCAGTGTGTGTGTGTGTGTGTTTGCCATTGGCCACTATTGATTTGTCTTTGTTCTCCATGCCATGTGGCCATTTTATTTTGTGGAGTCTGTTTCCATAGGCCTGAATGTGTTCTCTTTGTTCCCCATGCCTCCTTGCTTGCGGTTGTTGTTTGGTCATGTGGCTGGCGCCATTTTGTGTGTCCAGTGTGCCTTTGTCATAGGCATGCATGTGTTCTTTGTTCCCCATGCCTCCTTGCCTACTGTTGTTTGACCATGCGGCACTGGCTGGCAGCCATTTTGTGCATCCAGCCAGTGCGCCTTTGCCATATGCTTGCATGTGTTCTTTGTTCCCCATGCCTCCTTGCTTGCTGCTGTTTGACTATGTGGCTGGCGGTCATATTGTGCATCCAGTGTGCCTTTGCCATAGGCTTGCTTGTGTTCTTTGTTCTCCATGCCTCCTTGCCTACTGTTGTTTGACCCTGCGGCACTGGCTGGCAGCCATTTTGTGCATCCAGCCATGCGCCTTTGCCATATGCTTGCATGTGTTCTTTGTTCCCCATGCCTCCTTGCTTGCTGCTGTTGTTTGACTATGTGGCTGACAGCCATTTTGTGCATCAAGCCAGTGTGCCTTTGCCATAGGCTTGAATGGATGGATGTGATACCAGTTTAATAATAAGCTTGAGGATCATTGTAGTGTGTATATTAAGAATATGATTTTGATAAACAGTGTTTATATATTACATGCATTTTTTGCTTAGCACCTCCTTGCCTCACAATAGGTTTTTTCTCATCCTCCCATACAAACATTAGCAATTATTGATTTTTTAAATTTAAATGTTATCTTTTTAAATTTGTATTTTAGTTTTTTGAAATTTAATTTAAATTAAATTTTAAATTTTTATTTTTTAATTTAAAAGCTCCCATATTGGGGGCGTGGTTTAGCGCCGGCGAAGATGGCTGCCTGAACCTAGCGCTCCGCCCAGGGAGAACGTAGACCATCCGAAATCCACCCAACATCCTGTGCAGAGGGCGGTACCCTGCCCTGCGCTGCACCCCTAATCACTGGGGGAAGGTTCCGGTGCGGACTCTGATCGCCGGGAGATGCTGGAGCGGCGGCGCCGTGCCTACGCAGAAGGAGCGGTGACAGCCGACAAGGGAGTGCGCAAGCCGGGGAGGGCGCGCGGCTGCCCCGTGTGTCCCTCCTGCCGGAAGCTCGCTGAGGCGGCACCTGATTTCGCTGTGCCTGGTTCCTCCGGTGATCCGCTCACCTCCGGCCCCCGGCACTGACGATCTTCGGTAAAGCCGACACCAGTGAAGTGATCAGAGAACGAGCGCTGCCGGGAGCCAAGTCCCGAGCGGCATGACTGCTCCACTGTCGCAGGAGTACTGGCAGTATTTGGACTGAAGGAGGAGGGCCTATCTCCACATTGGAAACACACTGAAGATACAGGCTGCAGGGGTGAAGGCACAGAGTGGAGGAGCCATTTTATTCTTCCTGTGGACAAGGTATAGCCTGCCCCAGCCCTGTGCACACTGGTAAGGTGCTGAATGAGTGCTTCATAGCGTGCAGTCTGATCTTCTGGTGAGCCCGGTCCGCGGATCGGCGGATGGTGGGTGCGGAGGCGGAAGGTGTGCCCACTGTGGAGTGCAGAATTTGTGAGGCGGTAGAGCTGGCGCTGGGGTGTGGGCGCTGTGACCAGTGGAGGCACTTGATGCTGGCAACGCCTTGGGTAGACAGAACTAACAGCCCAGTGACTGATTGTAGGGCGGGAGCGGCCTGGGGGGCCGGACGCACGCAGCGCCATCTTCTGGGGCAGGCACCTGATGGGACCCAGGGACAAAGATTGTGATTGGCCTTAACTGGTGTGCTTGGAGAAGACTGCATTCTAAGGCAGCATCTAGCCTGTGTGACCCGGAACAGACCGACGCCGGCGGGGCGCCTTACACGTGCATGGCCCTGTGCTTTGGGAAGGAGATCATACTGGTGATCCCCAGGAACTGAGGGGGGGTTGAGCCACATCCCTGGCCCTATTGCAAACACGGCGGCATCTGAAGCGAGGGCACAGGACTCGCAGTGACCCTGGGGCTGACAGGCTGTGATCTGCATATATTGAGTACGTTCTCGCTGGCCCTGGTTGGAGTATACAGCCCGCACGACAGACGAGCAGGATATTTTATTCCCTACTGTTGGGCCCCCTGGAATTGAGTCTGTCACGCCCTTCCTTCTTAGGGTGGGGAGTGTGACACTGGCAGCACAAGCCCGCACCATTGTTCAGGCTCGAACTCTGCTGCAACGACGAAATAGTGCACCCGTTGGACCTGCTGGGCAAGGCTGCTCACTCAATGAAACCCAAAACAAGCGCAGCGGTCCAGACCAATAAACTAGATAAATATGCAGTCCCCAAACACACTGCCGCTGAGGAGGGCGCTCAAGCTGGAAAGGCTGTAGAGAATCAACCATCCCTCACTTCCATCATGGCGACCATCCAGGTGCTGGGTGCCACACTTGAGACTAAAATTGACAAAGTCTCCATTGAGATGAACCTGTTACTGGCTGACATGAACAAGACCTCAGACAGAGTTACAGTCACCGAAACCAACGTGCAGGAACTCCAGGTCTCCACAAAGAAGCTTGAGGAGCGGGTGCAACAACTGGTACACCAGCACCGGCAAATGGCGCTCAGGCTCGAGGATCAGGAGGGAAGGGCCAGACGGAACAACATCCGCGTAGTTGGGGTCCCGGAGGGCGTGGAGGGGCCCAGCATGGACCTCTTTCTGGAGGACTTAATCCTAAACCACCACAAATCAAAGTGTCTCTCCTCTTTATTTACAACTGAACGAGCACACCGGGCCCCAATCCCGAAGCCCAAACCGGGAGCAGCGCCCAGGACCATAATTGCTAGAATTCTCAACTATAGGGACCGAGACGCGATCCTGCAGGCTGCCCGTGCGCAAGGAGAACTTCTCTACGAGAATGTGACAGTAAGATTCTTTCCCGACTTCACGCTCAAGGTTCAGCAGGAATGGCGCTCCTTCGACAGGGTCAAGCGAGAGCTCCCACAACGCGGGATTAAATACATGATGTTCTTCCCAGCAAGACTCAAAGACATATTGGACGGCAAGTCAATTTTCCTCACGGCCCCCTCAGAAGTGCAAGACTGGTTGGATCAGGTGGCTACCCGGAGGTCGCCGGCAGTTGTTGGCGGTGACTGGAGAGACGCCGGTGTCCGATCGCCGGGGACGGCGGATGGGAGATCTGATGTTGACAAACAGAGTCAGCACTCCTGGAGGTCAAGGTCCAGTAGCCCGGAGAGGAGTATGGCTCAAAGAGACTGATTGTGATGGACTCTGTCCACTTGCTCCAGTGGCGCAGCTCCAGTAAACCGTAACGTATACGATCCTGGGAGGGGGGGGCGGGTAGGGCTTGCATTATATTGGTAATGTGAGAGCACATCTATTGGACACCTGGTTTATTGTTCCTCTCTATGAGCTGGTATAGGGGTGGGGGCATTTCCTGGGTGGCCGGAGTCGGTGCTAGCGCACTTTTCCCCCGTCAATTGTTTGAGTATTCTTGGGGCGATAGGCACTCTGCTAGTTGGGAATGTGGGTAGTTTCAAACCTACGTGGCAGGGTAGCAGGGAGGGGGGATCGGTTTGGGAAGATGACTTCTATTGCTAGTCAATTTAATTGTTCCTATTGTTACAGGGGGAGGGGGGCGGTTCTGAGGGTGGATTTTTGGTCATGCGAAAATTGGCATCACACGCTCTGGTTTTCGGGGTTCCATCACAGGTTCTCTAGGATAGACTATATCCTTATGCCCATACAATACAACACTACTATACAAGAAATTAGGCATCTGGCGAGGGGTATATCGGACCATTCCCCCCTATGGGTATACCTCACGATTGGGGAGAAGAGGGTGGGGTGTGTAGCGCCCATCAACCCATGGTATCTCCGCAGACCAGAAGTCAAAGACACGCTAACCCAAAACATCGAGCAGTATTTGTAGGATAATGACGGTACAGTAAATTACCCTTCCACCCTTTGGGAAGCGTTCAAAACAGTGATCAGGGGCAACGCCCTCTTGGCCATAGCTGGGCTACGAAAAGAAAACGCCAAGCAGATGGTCGCATGTGAGCGCGACTTGGCTCGACTTGAAGAAGAGGCCCAACAAGGAGGTGACAAGACCGCTATCCACAGATTGCAGCTCAAAGAAGCCGAATACAGAGCTTTAGCAACAGAGGCGGCCAAAACCCTAGCTAGAGATAAGGATGGTCGCTTGTACGATCAAGGGGACAAAGCAGGCAAATTGATTGCCTGGTTGGACAAAAAGGAAAGGGCAAACAGATTGGTCCCAGAGCTTAAGAGTGCTACGGGCGATATGTTAACAGAACCCAATGATATAGTACAGGAGTTCGCCACCCACTTTGCTCAAGTGTACCGAAGCAGCTCGGCTCTCCCGGAAGAGGACTCCATAGCCCTCCTGGCAGATATTCAACTGCCCACCCTTTCCGCCTCGGAAGCAGAGGTGTTGGAAAGTCCTCTCACTGCCGATGAGATAGCCGCGGCGATCAGAGCATTAAAACCAGGGAAAGCTCTGGGCCCTAATGGCCTGCCAATCGAGCTTTATGAGCTTAGACCAGACACATTGGCCCCTTATTTAAAAAGCATGTTTGAAGACAGCAGGGACAGGGGCAAACTTCCACGAGACCAGCGTATCGCCACGTTGGTGGCTATTCCCAAAGAAGGGAAACCTAAACAGGATTGTACCTCATATAGGCCCATCTCCCTACTCAATGCTGAGCCAAAAATCCTGGCGAAGTTGTTGGCACTCCGGCTGCGGCGAGTGATCACCACACTAGTCCATCCCGACCAATCGGGCTTTCTGCCGCACAGGAATACCGCGCTTAATGGTAGAAGAATTCACGGGGTTCTGGGGCGACAAGCCTCCATTCAGGAAGACGCCATTGTGGTATAATTGGACGCAACAATGGCTTTCGACACTCTCGAGTGGGCGTACCTAATGGCAGTGCTGCAAAGGCTAGGCTTCGGGCCCAACTTCATAGGATGGGTGCAGCTCCTCTATAGCGAACCGCTGGCACAAGTGGTAGTCAATAACAAAATATCATCCGTCTTTACCCTTGAAAGAGGGACACGACAGGGTTTACACTCTCTCACCATTACTTTTTGCACTTTCCCTTGAACCTCTAGCAGCCTGAATACGGAGAGATGCATCCATCAGGGGACTTAGGTGGGCAGCTGACTGGGAGGATCGCAACTCCTTATATGCAGACGAAATCCTCCTGTATCTGGCTTCCCCCCAGAAATCATTGACAGTGGTCCTTGATGTCTTCACGAGCTTCCGAAGAAACTCTGGCTATAGAATTGTCAGCTCCGATAGCTTCAAGTAGAGTCCGATGACCACCTCGGAGTTGGTTCGTTGCACAAAGGGTTCCACCTCTTGATCGTTTCCTCTCTGATTGCTATGATAGCGCAAGAGATAGATCGGATCAAGTGAGGGAAGGAAAGGATGGGAACAGCGGGGAGGGAGACCTGTAAAACATAAACATAGACCATTAACTTTATCTATACTTCCTTTCTACATAATTACATAAGGCATGGGAATGTACCCTGTGAAAAGCTTTCGTTACCTGTAAAGAAAAGAATTAAGAACTTAATTCAAAAAGGCATATGCTATTCCAATCTCTGTGAATGTCTTGTATCAGGGGTTTGTATGGAGCTTATAGTTTTGTTACACAGTGAACAAGGTAAGCGTTATAACAACACCAGAAACAACAGGGATTGATATTCATAGCTCCATATGATTTGAACTCCACCGTTTCTCAACACGGTTTCGGCAAAATAGATTCTGTGCACTACAGATGCCGGTTCTCAACCCGGCTTCGGCCCTCAGTGCTCCCCGTACTTCACTGGGTTACTCACGCTCTCTCTCTCTCATTCAACCGTAGAGCCGTTCACCTCACGGCGAGTTTAGTCACTCTCTCTTCTCTCTCAAAATGAACAGTGCCGTTACCTCACGGCGATGTTCTCGCTCTCACACGCACTTCTGCGTTCTCCAGGTTTGAGGGGCACCCCAATGTTTGACACCGTTCTCGTATCACCTGTCCCAACACAAATACCCTGGGAAGCGGTACGCCCACGATGCAGTTTGTAGCGTAGCGGCTTCCCCGAACCCAATGCCTCCACACTCTAAATATACCAGAGACTTGACTGGTGCAGCGGCACCCTTACCCGACCTCCTCCTCCTTCCGACTGACCCTCCGAATAACCGCAAGACTGGAACCAAAGTAGGAATATCCGACAGCGCCATGGTTCTTCCGTTCTTCTTTTCACGGCGCGTAAAGACGGAACACGACGCAGAGCGTCGGAAGTGACGTCAGCGCGTGAGCACTGCGCCGCACAGGCTGCTGGGTAGGGTAGTTCCGGTGAACCTGACAACGTGTCGCTAATAACCCCGTAACAGTACATCCCTCCCAACGGGACGTTGTCAGGGTCTTGGTTTCAGTGGATTCAGAGCGTGAAACCTTTTTATCAGACGTGGAGCATGTACATTCTCCGCAGGCTCCCACGAATCTTCCTCAGGTCCGTATCCCTTCCAGGATATCAAATACCAGATCTTCCTTCCTCTTTTCTTGGAGTCCACCACTGCACGTACTTCGAATTCTGGTTCATTGTCAATGAGCATTGGCTTTGGGTGTTTGAGTGCAGGAGTGTGGGCTGGTTTTAACAAAGACACATGGAAGACCGGATGAATCCGCATGTGATTTGGTAACGCTAGTCTGACCGCTACCGGGTTGATGATCTTGAGTATTTTGTAAGGACCAATGTACCGAGGGTTGAAGATGCTATAGCGTCGGAAGCGGATATTCTTGGTGGATAACCATACTACATCTCCGCTCTTATACAAAGGTTCGGGCCTCCTATGTTTATCGGCTTGTGCCTTATACTTGATCTTTGCTGCCTGGATATTTCTTTGGGCGTTCCTCAAGATGCCTTGGATTCTGTGGATCCTAGTTTGCACTTCTGGTACCTTACTTGTGTTCTTGGGCAGAAGGAATGGGAGGAACCGGGGATGAAATCGATAAGTAACAAAAAACGGTGCTAATTTTGTGGTACTGTGTTGAGCGCTATTGTAGGCTATTTCTGCTAGCCATAACCACTCTACCCACCTTTCGGTAGTGCTTTGGACGTAGGCTTTCAAATATTGTTTCAATGTTTGATTTAACCTCTCCGTCTGTCCATCTGTTTGTGGGTGGAAACTAGTTGACATGTTAGACGTAATTTGCAAGGCAGAACACCATACTCTCCAGAACTGAGACGTGAATTGGGTGCCTCTATCTGTTATGATAGTCTTGGGAAGGCCGTGTAGACGTACTACATGAGTCAGTAATAGTTTGGCTACTTGTCCGGAAGTAGGAAGACTCGCACACGCAATAAAGTGTCCCATCTTAGTCAAACTATCGATCACCACCAGGATGGTGGTGCATCCGTTATCCTTAGGTAATCCTACAATGAAATCCAGCGATATGTGCTCCCAGGGTGTGTCTGGGGTGGGCAATGGCCGTAGCAGCCCATATGGTTTACCTCGATCCGGTTTCGTTTGCATGCAGACCTGACATGTTTGTACTAGTTCTCGTACATCGCTGGACAGTGTGGGCCACCAGAATTGTCTAAGAAGCCTGTCTTGGGTCTTTTCCCTTCCGTTGTGTCCGGCTGTGGGTGACGCATGACACCAATGTAATGCTTCCTGGCGTAAGCTGGGAGTAGGTACGAATAACTGTTTTCCTTTCATAGGGAGGCCTTCTCGAACCTTCCACTCTTTATGCTCCGCCAGCCATCTTCTCCATTTAGGTTTTCGCATTTCTGTTTTCACTTTAGTGAGGAATTGTTCGGACTGCACTGCACATATTGCCTGTTCAGGATGTATGATGGATCTTGCAATTGGTTCGGCTATTGTGGGTGTACTTTCCTGTCGTGAAAGGGCATCTGCCTTTTTGTTTGCACTTCCAGGTCTGTATGTGAGCACGAAACGAAATTCTTCAAAAAATAGCATCCACCTTAGTTGTCTGGGTGAGAGGAGGCGAGCTGAAGTCATATACTGTAGATTCCGATGATCGGAATATACAGTGGTCATGTGTTTGGCCCCCATTAAATAGTGTCTCCACTCCTTGAAAGCGTCTCGTATAGCGAGTAGCTCCTTTTCTGCGATTGTGTAGTTAATCTCCGGTCCACTGAGTTTTCTAGACATGTAAGCTATGGGGTGTAGCAGCCCATTCTGAGGATCCCTTTGGGATAGTACCGCACCAATTGCAATTTCGGAGGCATCGGCCTCTACCAGGTATGGTCTGTCAGGATCAGGGTGGGCTAGCACAGGCGCAGTGGTAAACGCTTCTCTGAGTTGAGTGAACGCCTGTTGTGCCTCTGGAGTCCAACTGAATTTAACCTTTTTTCGGAGGAGTTGTGTTATGGGGGCTACTATATTTGAGAATTGAGAAATGAACCGCCTATAAAAGTTGGCAAATCCTAAAAAGGATTGCACGTCCTTTACATTCGTAGGGGTTGGCCACTTCTGTACTGCCGAAACCTTTCTTTCCGCCATGGTTTGTCCCCGAGCTGACAACATTACCCCCAGAAACTCAACCTGATCTGCATGGAACTCACATTTACTGAGTTTACAGTACAAATTATTGGTTCTCAAGGCCTCTAACACTTTCCCTACATGTTTTGGGTGATCCTGGTCGTTGTCTGAATAGATGAGGATGTCATCTATGTAGACAATTGCAAACCGATCCAAATATTCTCGCAAGACTTCGTTTAGAAAGAATTGGAATGCTGCAGGTGCATTGCACAGCCCAAACGGCATCACTCGATACTCGAATAACCCATATCGAGTGCGAAAAGCCGTTTTCCACTCATCACCCTGTCTCATGCGGACAAGGTGGTAAGCGCCCCTTAAATCCAGTTTGGTATAGATTACTGCCTTTTTCACTTGGTCCAACAGGACGGAGATCAAAGGAAGCGGGTAACTATTTTTTATTGTTACTTTATTCAAGGCGCGAAAGTCTATACAAGTTCTTAACTCGCCGTTAGCCTTGGGAATGAAGAAAAGGGGCGATGCTGCTGGGGACTTTGATGGTCTAATAAACCCATTTGCTTGGTACTTCTCGAGATAATCTCGCAAATGCTCGTTTTCTCCTTCCGAGAGAGCATAGATCCTCCCGCATGGGACCACTGCCCCCGGAACCAGATCTATTTGGCAGTCGTAAGAGCGATGGGGAGGAAGCCTATCAGCCTGCTTCTCATTAAAAACATCTATATATTCTTTATATATGTCAGGTAATTTGATGTCCTTTTCTGCCGCCGTAGCGATGGTATACCCCTGTGAAGGAGGAGCTTCCGTCTGCTTCTTCTCCATCCCGCAACATTGCTTACAAAACGGGGATGCGAAAACTAAACTGTGATTTATCCAATTTATGGTGGGGTTATGTTTGGTTAACCACGGTAACCCCAAAATTACCCCATACATAGGAGTCTTGATGATATTAAATGTCAACCATTCACTATGTCGTTCCCCACATCCAACCTTCAGGGAAGGGGTACAGAATCCTATCGGTCCGGAAGCTAGATTCCTACCATCCACCGTTAGCACAGTTTCCAACTGTTTCTTAGCTACTCTAGAGATGCCCAACTCCTGTACTACTTCGTCATCCATAAAGATACCTGTAGCGCCTGAATCCAAAAGGGCAGTTGCTTCAACTGGTTTCCCTTTGACATGTATCTGAATTTTGACAAAAAAATGTTTTTTCTGTCCTATCACTGAAGGTATTTCATATGGGCCCATGGAATTTCCTCCCCCAATCCCAGGGCCTGCTAGTTTTCCGTCTTAGTTACTGTCAATGGAGGAGCCCGTAAAAATCCGCTCTCCTTAACCTTGGGTTTAGCCATGCATTCTCTTACGTAATGCCCTTTCTTCCCACAATACATGCATAAACCTTGCTTCCTCCTTGTTTCCCTTTCTTCCTGTGTAAGGGCCGCTCTCACGGTGCCTATTTCCATAGGTTCCACCGCTGGGCCGGACATAGCTCCCTGTGAACGTGGTCTTTCAGTCCTCACAAAAGGACGATCGTATTTTCTTCTGTCTCCCTTTCTATCCATGAGACGGTTATCTAAACGTCTCGCTAAATTAATGAGGTCTACACAGGACCTCGGTTGTGGATCGATTTGAGCAATCACATCCTTCAACTCATCCCGCAACCCGTGGTGAAAGACCGCTGCTTGCTTTTCTTCAGGCCAATTCGTCTCTGCTACTAATCGCTGAAACGCATTGACATATACCAATAATTCACGATTCCCTTGCTTTAACTCCAACAACTCTCTATCCACAGAATAGGTCTGAGCCCTATGGTCAAAAACACCTTCAAACTCCTCCCGAAACCCATCCCAATCATATAATAAGGGATCATCCTTCCGTACCAAGGGGACCGCCCATTGCGCTGCATCTCCTGCCAAATATGAGATTAAAAAGGCCACTCTAGCCTGATTTGTACTGAATACCTTGGGGCGACACGTGAAATGGAGCATGACTTGTGTCATAAATACTTGCACTTTCTTCTCGTCCCCATGGAACCGTTCTGGAGCGGCTAAGGGAATTGGGGTGGGTATTTCCACCGTAAATGGAGTGGACGGTGTTGTGGTAGCTCCCCCTGCCCAACTACCTCCACTAACTGTTCTGCTTCCCACTGCATCAAAAGGATTACGCTGTATCCGGTCTACGCGGTCCTGCAACACCGCTGTTTCTGCTCGGGAGGCTGCTACCTCGGTCTGCACTAATTGTAATGCCGCTAAAATCTCATCTAGGGTGGCCATTGTGCCCCGAACCAACTGGGAGGTAACAGTGTAAAAAGGTCGGATATTCTGTCAGCTCCGATAGCTTCAAGTAGAGTCCGATGACCACCTCGGAGTTGGTTCGTTGCACAAAGGGTTCCACCTCTTGATCGTTTCCTCTCTGATTGCTATGATAGCGCAAGAGATAGATCGGATCAAGTGAGGGAAGGAAAGGATGGGAACAGCGGGGAGGGAGACCTGTAAAACATAAACATAGACCATTCACTTTATCTATACTTCCTTTCTACATAATTACATAAGGCATGGGAATGTACCCTGTGAAAAGCTTTCGTTACCTGTAAAGAAAAGAATTAAGAACTTAATTCAAAAAGGCATATGCTATTCCAATCTCTGTGAATGTCTTGTATCAGGGGTTTGTATGGAGCTTATAGTTTTGTTACACAGTGAACAAGGTAAGCGTTATAACAACACCAGAAACAACAGGGATTGATATTCATAGCTCCATATGATTTGAACTCCACCGTTTCTCAACACGGTTTCGGCAAAATAGATTCTGTGCACTACAGATGCCGGTTCTCAACCCGGCTTCGGCCCTCAGTGCTCCCCGTACTTCACTGGGTTACTCACGCTCTCTCTCTCTCATTCAACCGTAGAGCCGTTCACCTCACGGCGAGTTTAGTCACTCTCTCTTCTCTCTCAAAATGAACAGTGCCGTTACCTCACGGCGATGTTCTCGCTCTCACTTCTGCGTTCTCCAGGTTTGAGGGGCACCCCAATGTTTGACACCGTTCTCGTATCACCTGTCCCAACACAAATACCCTGGGAAGCGGTACGCCCACGATGCAGTTTGTAGCGTAGCGGCTTCCCCGAACCCAATGCCTCCACACTCTAAATATACCAGAGACTTGACTGGTGCAGCGGCACCCTTACCCGACCTCCTCCTCCTTCCGACTGACCCTCCGAATAACCGCAAGACTGGAACCAAAGTAGGAATATCCGACAGCGCCATGGTTCTTCCGTTCTTCTTTTCACGGCGCGTAAAGCCGGAACACGACGCAGAGCGTCGGAAGTGACGTCAGCGCGTGAGCACTGCGCCGCACAGGCTGCTGGGTAGGGTAGTTCCGGTGAACCTGACAACGTGTCGCTAATAACCCCGTAACAAGAATCAACTGGAGAAAATCACAGATCTATGTCCTGCACGGCAACCCTCCCAGGGTCCCGAATGGTTGCCCAATTCAGATAGCAAAAGACGGATTCACTTATTTGGGTATCTTCATTTCCACGGATCCCAAACTCCGTTATAATAGCAACCTCCTCCCACCTTTACAGAGGTTCAAGAGGGACACTGTTTCTTGGAAGTCGCTTCCGCTCTCTTTGCTGGGTCGGGCGGCGCTCTTTAAAATGATGGCACTGCCTCGTTTCCTTTATGCCCTTCAGAATTTCCCGGACCCAGTGCCGCAAAAATATTTTAAAGACATCGAATCCACTCAGAGAGCCCTACTCTGGGATGGTAAACTGCGTATATCGCTCCAGAAATTGACACTTGGCTGGTATGATGGAGGTATTGCACTTCCAGATATCAGGAAATATTATTGGGCAGCTCACCTTGCAGCTATAAACCAGGGTGTTTACCGGGGGCATGTGGACCCGGGATACAAGATGGACAGGTGGATGCTCCTGGGTGGTAGCTACACAAGGGCATTATACACAAGACCAAACAAATTCCCTCTTACAGGTCCCACAGAGCTCTCGGTACAAATCTGGCACACGGCATACCCCGCGCTTTATGGTGGGGAAACCGACTTACACTTGCCACCCCACTATGGGACATGGAAGCCTTGGGCACACTCGGCCACTCTAAGTGGTTCGATAAATGGGATCTAATCAGAATCTCACGGATAGGGGACCTTTGGGGACGTAATGGGATGATCACCTTTGACGCTCTACAACAGACACACGAGTTAACTGACTCAGAGTATTTCCGATATGTACAGGTCAGACACTCCCTCCAGACTAACATACCAGGTGGCTCCGACCTACCAGAGTTCTCCCCACTTGAGGATAGACTGCTGGACGGTCACTTATCAAAGAAAGCTATCTCTCTCACATACAAGAAACTTATACGCAATACCCCAGATCCTCTAAAGACATTAAGGGAGAAGTGGGGGCGGGACGACCTGGAATTAGATGACGAAGAGTGGCAGGAGGCGCTCTCCTCACCGAAGGAGGTGGCCATCTCAGCAAAACTTAGGCTGGTTCAGATAAAAATCCTACATCGTATATATCTCACTGGTCCCAGACTGGTTATCATGGGTAGAAGTGAAGAGGGGCTGTGTAGAAGAAACTGTGGTCAGGAGGGATGCTTCCTCCATATTATTTGGGAGGGTCCGTTGATACATGCATATTGGAAGGAGGTACATAACTGTATGAGTGATGTTTGGGGGGTTGAACTGCGGCTTGAAGCTAAAAGGTGTCTTTTAAATGTATGGGAACCGACAGATCTCAACACTGCAGGTAAAATCTGGTCAACACTTGGACAGATGGTGGCTAAGCGGAACATCGCTCGCCTATGGGGAGCACTGAGACCACCGATGCTTGCCTCGTGGAAAACCGATATGGACTGGTGCATGATATGAGAAAAAACTGTGTATGTATCACGTGGCTGTCCCCGAAAATGGATAGCACTCTGGACAAGATGGAATGACTACCGTGGCAACATTTGTGAACCCCCGTATGTGGCCCCTCTTGACGAACCATTGACTCTATGATATGTGTCTCTATTGTCCTAACATTCTTTCCCACAGATCTAATGATCTAAACAACCTGTTGCTGGAGTGTATGTACTGCATATTTATTTAATGACATGATTGTATGCATTGACTGATCTATTAGTTCGTTAATAAAAAAAAGATTTATAAAAAAAAAAAAAAGCTCCCATATTTACAAAGACCTAGCTGAAACCTGCACTAACCACTACCTCAGTCAAAGTATGCACTGTAGAAAGACGATCAACAACACATCCACCTACCTCCAGTTCTTCTTCAGGCTGTGGCAATGGCACAGTAAAAAAGTACTTCTCCCCAGTTTAGGGCTTTTTTACGGTTTGCACACAGGGGGAGCACATTGTAGTATGCAGCATTTGCAGCACCCATGTTAGTCGAGGTAATCCTGGTTAACATTATGGTACTGGAGGCCAAACGACCCATATGAGAAACCACCATGCAATCCAGTGGGAGGAGCACCTTAAAATAATTGCTGAACGTGGTCATAATGGTGTAGATGAAAAAAGATAGGAAATCAGCTACAAGTCCAATGACGGTGAGAGGTGATGATTATGAGGAAGAAGCTGACATCCTCACACAAAGCAGTCCTGTCCCCATCAGTGCAGCTGCAGAATCACCCACCTCAGCAACTTCATAATGGCACAAGTAGATGGAGACACCATGGCATACAGTGACTGCCCCACCATGATGTGCATTGAGTCTACCACCACCTACTTCGCAAAGGTTGCCTGCGTAAGTGTTCCCAGAAAAGAAGAAAAAAGTACACGCTACTATTACGGGCAAGTTTAGGAATGAGGGACCCTACGACAGCAACTGCCCAACGGCTTGTTTGTACAATGGGAAGCTGACAAAACTTTTTAGCGCTGGACCTCCTCTCTTTTTCTTTTGTGGAAGGAATGGGATTCTTACAATTTGTGGCAGCTAGCTGCCTGAAATGGTAGGTTCCAAGTCGACCGATTTTGCCAGATTTGCTGTTTCAACGCTGCATCACCATGTGCTGCAATTGGTTGGACAAGCTTTGCAGCAAAGTGTTGTTCACAATCTCCACCTGATGACAGACATGTGGACCAGTTGGCAGGTGACTGATTACTGATCACATGTGCATGTGCATCACTGTACAGTGAATCTCTTTTTGTGGGGTTAAAGCAAAAGATATCTTCAAGTCTTTGGCCTGAAGAACATTTTAAGAGCATTATGTGGCATGCAACAGTGCCCATGTTTGCCAAGGAGAAATCGCATACAACTGTAAACCTCTTGGACAAATTTAACAGCAAGATGTCTGAATGGCTGCGACCCAGAGGTCTCAGAATTGATTTACTGCCATGGACAATGGTAGTAACATAGTCAAGGCCGTGGCAGATAATTGCTATTTCAGGTTCCTGTGTTTGGCGCATTGCCTCCACTTGGTGGTGCAGGACTGTCTAAAAACAGAAGACATAGCAACATTCTGACCACCTGCAGAAGAATCTGAACTAATTTCAGCTATTCTTTTAAAGTCCGGAAGTAGTTGTGGATTATTCAGCGTGCTAATAGAGTACCAGTTAAAGGCCCGATACAGGAGGTGCCAACACGTTGGAACTCGACCTATTACATGTTGCAACATCTGTTTGAGCAGTACAAACAGATTAATGACTGTGTAATTTAACGAGGATGGGGTGCATTTGGGAAAGCTATGACCATGAATGAGGAAAAATGGAGCCTAATCAAATGCCTAACACAGATGCTTCTCCCTTTTGAGATTTTCACATGGGAAGTTAACAAGGAGGACAGTACATTGGGCCAAGCTAGCCGATAGTTGCATCTGCTACAGGACCAGCTAAAGAAGGTGTCTGAAAGGTTTGCCCTTGTAGGTGTGCACAAAAACACAGAAGTGCATGCCTTAGTTGAGAGCTTACTCTTTCGATTGGCTTCCAATGCAAGAGTGCAAGACAGCATTATCTTGTCCAAACAGTACATCTGCGCCACACTTCTTATGCCCACTTTCTTCCTTTTACTGAAGGGGATGTTAGAAACTATGAAAGGTGGATTTTTGGGGAAGCCAGAGACCTGGAAGAACAACAGCTGGAACTTAGAGTCCCACCCTGCAGTTCTGTGGTGTCATCTTCAACTTCTAGAGATGGCAGTCTTGTCTCACAGCACCCAACAACATCATCAACCAGAACTCAGGCAACAACAGCAACAGAAGGGCCAGACACAACTTCTGCATTGTATTTGCATCGTTCAGCAGGGCTTAAGTCCAGTGCAGAGGCAAAGGCAAAAGCAGTCGAGCAAGTGGCAGCACCAATGACCATTCAGAGGATGTTCCAGAAGTATCTGGATGATCCAAAAGAGGTCTTTGTGGATCAAAACCCATTGATGTATTGATATGGGAAGATGTGCTAATGCCCAGAGCTCAGCTGGCTGGCAACAAAGTATCTGGCTTTTTTTGTAGCTAGTGTATCAGCTGAGCGTGTGTTCAGTGCAGCTGGTGCAGTTGTTACAGTGAGAAGGACCAGTCTAAATTGACTATGATCAAAATAAAAAATGAACCAACTTTTCATACCACACAATTACACCATTCCTGAAAGAGCACAGGAGTAGGAGGAGGAGGATTGGTCAGAATCAAGTGTGCTAGTTGACCAACTTCTGGGTGAACCAACTGAGTTTGAGGACAAACTCTACTTCCCAGACTAAGTATGCCAGTGCACTATAGAACGTTTTTATTATTTCTCATTGAACTTCTTTTTTTGAAAAAATATAAAATAAAAAAGTAGCTAGTGGAACATTATGTTTGTGTCAGATTTATGCTGCCCCGCTTTTAGTCACATATATTGCAGGATTGCAGTTGGACCAGTGTGCTGTGAAGAAGCCTTCACAATTCCTTAATGTAATTTGAGAACAGTGCCTGCGGCCCTCACATAACTATCCTTTTTTGCATCACTTAGCAGGGCTGCCCCAGAAGATAGTTTATTTACAAGAGTGCCAATGCCAAATTCCAATGTGTTGCCTGTGTCAAAGATACAATTGTGTACCTACTACCTAACCTATCCATGCTTGGATTTGAAGAGGTAACTACAACTTGTGCAACAGTGAGTGATTAATTGTGATTGATGATTGATGATTCATGTGGTGGCAGACAGTGAGAGAGAGTATTCAACTGTCATTTGGGAACTTGATTGTGATGATTTGCAATGTTTGGGGTCTGAATGATAGGTGAATATTTTTCCTGAAGGTTATTGGCTTTGACAAACTTAGCAAAGATTAACCTGTACGGTCCACTCCAATGAACCATCTTTTTTTCATCACCTTGTAGGGCTGCCCCAGAAGATTATTTGATTCATATGACTGCGAAATTCAAAACTGTTTCTTGCATCAAAGAGGAGATACAGTTGTCTACTTACCACCATGCTTGGATTGGAACAGGTAATAATTGCACTAATGAGTGATATATTATTGAGTGATTGATGATTCATGATTCATGTGGTTGCAGACATTGAGGAAGGGTGTTCAACTGTAATTTAGGAACTTAAATGAGTTGATTTGCAATGTTTGGGGCCTGAATGATGGGTGATATTTTTTTCCTCAAGGTGATTGGTCCTTTCACACTTAGCCGGATTTACTTGCATGGTCCACTCCTTTCTGATTCTTCAGAGACCAGACCTGTCACTTTAGTTAACAAACAAAAATATATACAAACATCAACCATGTTTCTCTACTTGTTCTTTAACAACAGCGAACACACGTCTATCTTTTTTGGGTCTTGACTGGGACGGAGATATTCAGAGTTAGGAGGAGGATGGAAGAACTCAGGGCGGGTCTACCTCATCAACAGCTAGAAGAAAGAAGTTATTGCCTGAAAAGGAAAACCATGAATCTGAAACCTACTACTCAGCTATGTGGACAGGAGAGAGGTGCTTTGATTTTTGAAAATGCTGTGGAGTGTGTACGTTGCACTGCATCCAAAAGTGAAACTCTGAGTCCTATTCTTTTTTGCTCTGCCTCCAAGTCTTCTTGGTACACTTTTCATGAAGATTATCTTCCTTCTGCCTTCTCCCTCACTCTACATGGTTTCTGTTTTAGAATTCGCAGTCCTTTTAATCTCCTGCATGAACGAAACGTAAAAGCTGAGCTCAAAACTCCTGCTGACCTACCGGACGATTCTAAACAGACACCCAAAAGTAATGGACATTCCCGAGGAGAATGCATATGCACCACCAAATTTGCAAAACAGTATCATTTTTCTTTAACAATGATATTTTTAGACCTGGGTGGGTTGGGTTCACTCCTCTATAATTTGAATTTTTCAAACCTAGAAGACAGGACATTTAGATATCTGATAAATTGGGTCTCTGTGGCAAAAGAACTGTTTGCAATGCATTTAACTGTATTGTGTCATACTCATTCCTTTGTTTCCTTCCACAACAAATTGATGACGATGATGTGATGCTCATCACCTAGATGAATATTGTTCTTGTGTAGTGTTTTTCATACCTTTCTCCAAATCCCCTTTCCAATCCATTCATCAAACCCCTAGTCCTCTTCCCCTGGGCTGTGTGATTTATTGAGGTGTCACTTAATTTGCACCATAAATGGTTTATACAATTGGTGGGGCAGATCTCATGAAAGTGATACCAACTCATTGCAGGATCTTCTAGTACCTAAGCAATAGCCCACACTGGCTCCATTTAACCTCCAGCACATAATAGTGATCCATATTTTAGAAATAGAAGAACATCAGTTGTCATCATCATCATTCAGGCCATTTGTTGCGTAAATGTTGAGCCTTGTCCACTCCAGACTTTGAGCACACTTTTTATGACTCAAGGATTTCATAACTTTAGTTTTAAATAAATTCTAGCCTCCATTGATGAGAAGAAGTTACTTATGCTATTTCTTTTTAGTTTATCACTATCAGTTATTCATTGTTATGTCATGTAGTAGTCTGGTATTAATTCTTTGTAAAGCTATGATATAATGTACAACCCACTAACTCAGTGTTTTTATTTCCATTTAGTTGCCTGTGATGAATAATGCTTATGATTAATCCTACAGTTGAAGCTCACCTGGGTGGGAGTGGAACCTCATTTATATTCAGGTAAAAGAACTATGGAGTGAAGTAAACTAGTTAAGTTAGTAAGGAAGCAAGTAACTTCTACTGCATAAGAAATCATTTATCTAGGTTGTTGTAGGCAATATAGGTCATGGCAGCATCTCCCTCGATGGTCGAGATAGTTACAGAGGTATATAACTAACTATAACCGGTATGCACTTTTATAAGCAGATTTAAAAAAACAGACTGCATAACTAAAAGGCAGCGGTGCAAAATAAAAGTGAAACACAAATGGGCCACAGCAATGTCCTGTCAGAGTGGGAGGGGGTGGCAGTAGTTTGAGTCAGGGCAATTGACAGCTGGCACCAGCGATGGAATGAGTGGGAGGCTGGAGGTTGTGGCTGGTGGGCTACACTGGAGCCCAGCTGAGAGGCAGCTATTTCAGCCTCTTCTTCATCCGTCTAGGCCATCAGCCACTGATATTCCCGCTGGATAGTGTCCAGTCTCTGCTGCCGCAGCCTCAACGCTATCTCCTGCCTATTCGGGGCTACTGGTGGACTCGCAGCAACAGCTGTATCAAGAAAAAGACAAATTGTAAAGAATGCTCTGTGCAAACAAATGTTTAAAATTAGTGGGTGGCACAGTAGAGGTACATTGCTGACCCTTAGTGCCATTGGAATTTGATGTAATTCTGTTTAGGAGAGTCACAAGGCCAATTATATATTTTACCCACACATGCCTTCCATAAACACCACTGACTGCCCGGCAGAAAAGTATTAAGGGAGAATAACATTGGATTAAAAAAAGACAGTGATTTGATTGATTTTATCTCTTTTAAAGGCTTTTCTACAACTAAACAGACACTTTGAGTGGACAGATAAAAATAAAGTACCTCTCATTAAAAGTATAAGTTGGGGTGTGCTAAATTAATGTAGACGTGCTAGCCAGCCCCTCGGGTACTTTGGTACTGTCTGCAGCTGGGCCAGGTGTAGTTGACAATTATCTATCTTTAATGCCAATGGCCCTGTACTTCCCCAAATGTCTTTCACTTTCTACCCTGACTCCAAAGAGGCATGTGAATAATAAATAAGACACTACTTTGCATACCTCATGTATAAAATGGGGATATAATCCTGTCTGCCATAAGTAGACACTGGGGAAAATGATGCACTGCACTACAGAGAAAGGAATGGGCTATATAGATTGTATTTGGCACATTCCTTACAGAGTATCACATATGCCAAACTTGACATCAAATCAAGCACTTAGTCCCACTTTACTCACTGGACTCGCCCATACCCACAAATTATTTCCTATAAATTCATTCATTGGGCAGTAAGGTAGGAAACTTGACTTACTCTACTGCAGGGTAAGGTAAAGGGATTAGGCGGTTAGGTAGAGATATAGAACAGAGGGTGTCACTGATCATCGATTTGTCATGTGACTATTGAGCTTTGGCTTAATCAGTCACAGTACAGTTTACAAAAGTCGAAAGGGAAAACATCTGAACGATATAAACTAAATCTGATCTGTTATGGGAAACCATGAAATGTATTTTGGAATCAGAGGCACATTGCACAGCCAACACTGGAGTCATAAAATTGAACCACACTGCACTTTGGTCATGGGTGGCGAAATGCCACGAGCAAGGAAGGGGGTGCTGAATGATGATAGGTGGGATACATATCTGCTTCACTTAACAGATAACATGAGACAAGGGAGTAGGACAAAAACATTTAAAATACCCCCCACTTTCAACCATAGCTTCCTTTGATAGCCATAAAACAAAGTAAGTGTAGTCGGTGTGCAGCATGCTTCTCTCCAGAAGTGCTCCCTTGCTCTTTCAGCCATCCTTTAATTCTTTTATATTCACCCATAGCCACCATTATATATAAGTTTTACTTTCTCTCATCCAGTCTTTCACCAAAATATCCAATCCATTATCCATCCATTCAGGATCTATTCTTTCTTTCAACCATCCTTTCACCCACCCATCCCTTTACACAATAACCATGCACCCTTTCACCCACCCACACATTCTTTCACTCATATACCATTTCACCCATCCTTTCTTTTAACCTTCCGTTCTTTCTCGTTTCCCTCAAGCCATCATTTTTAGCATTCATTATGTGAGCTTTTGCTGAGTTGCTGAAAGAAGAGGCCACAACTCAACCACTGCTGCAGCTGGTAAAGCGGATTTTCATGATCATGAGTCACAACAATGCCCTTGTAGTTAGTGAGTAAATAATAGTAATTGTCATTAAGCAAGCAATGCGACTAACCACCGCCCATCCCTGCCGCCCCTTCTCCCCCTCCAACTAACTCTCCTCATCCTGCAGCAGACACTTGAGCCGGTGGCACTGGTGGTCGGTGTGACTAGAAAAAAAACATTATACATTTTTTAGATGCCAGATACCCCTCCCCTTTATTTTTGGAATCAACAAAATACAGCCACAATACATCACTACAGTTGGGCTAGCACTGTAGTATCTTCGAACAAAAATATCACTCTGGGCAAAGCCAGGTAGTGAAGCTACCCAAAAAGGTTTCGTAATAGAGGGACAAAGCTATAGTCTATGATGATCATGATGACTCTTACCTATTGAAGCACAATGAAGGTGTGGAATAATGGTTGATGAAAGACATATGGTGTTGGTTGGCAAATGCACTAGGACCTCATACTTTCCAGCCATGCTGCACTGTCATGGAAATTTCTGGTATACTGTATAGATGAATTACAAAGCACAACATTAGGGGAGGTATGGGGGTTGGAGGATGGTCTACAACCATGGCCTCTCTCTTTAACTCACCTAAGTGTTAGAGCATGAGCAAGAAAAAGAAAGCCTTCTCCACAAACATACATGGTGAATATTATTTATAATACTAGCTTACTTGGTACTGCAATCTTCACAGTAGACAGTAGAGTACCAAAAATCTGTTCTTAGTCTTACAGTACCACAAGATATGTAGGAGAGAGGGAGAGATTACCAACAAAGCTGAAGACAAGTGAACTGGAAACTAGTGCAAACAGGAAAAAGTCAGCTACCCAAAAAAATGTAAATAAGGAGAAAAAAGATAATGCAGGGATAACAGGAATAAAACAAAAATTGGATAGGGGATGTTGGAAAAATAGGAGACAGTGTAAAACAAGAATTGTAAATTGCAATTGGTCTCGCATTTGTTTGAGTTGGAGCTATTGGCATTATAAATTATAAATGGCAATGTATTTTACTTATGTGTTATGGAGTGTATGTATGTGGTGTATAGTGAACTTTGTGGGTTGGATTTGTTAGTTCTGTAATTGTGTGGCGTGTAATTGTGTGGTGTGGAGTGGATTTGTGTAGTGGCATTATGTGGCATGGTGTGCTGTTGAAATATATGGTTAGCAATTATGTGGCATTCAGTGTAGTCGCATTATGTGGGGCGGAATTCTGTGTTGTGGAGTGGTAAGTAGTAGAGTTTAATGTTGTGCTTTTGAATTTTGCGGCACATTGTGGAATTGTGTGGTGTGTATTGGATGTATGTGGTGTGTTGAGTAATTGTGTTGGTGAGTTGTATTATGTGGTTTGGTGTTAAATTATGTGGTGTAGATTGGAAATGTGTGGAGCTGAATTGTGTGGCATTGAACTGTTTGCGTTTTTGGTGACAGAAAAGAGAAAATAGGTAGGAGCTAAGCATCAGATCTGTGTGTTTAAGAAAAGGAAACAGTTGGAGCTATTGGCATTGTAAATGTAAATGTCTCTTACCTATTTATTATGGATTGGAGTGGATGTGTGTGGTGTTACCAATTATGTGGGTTGAATTGGACTTGTTAGTTGTCTTATTGTGTGGTGCAAAACTGTGTTGTGTGGATTTGTGTATTGGAATTAGGTGGTATGGTGGGCAGTTGCATTATGTGGATTTGTAATTATGTGCTTTTGACTGTATTGGAATGATTTGGAGTGGAACTATGTGTAATGGAGTGTGAGTATATGGAATGGTATTTTGTGTTATGGAGTGGAGTTTAAAGAAGACATTATGTGCAATAGAATGACTCTGAAAAAAAGAATTGACAAAACAAATGTATTCTAGTTTTTTGTCCTTGCAATGCTGGCAACCTCTTCCTGCCTGTTGTAATGCTTGTTTGTTGTAGCGTTTTTTTGTTATGAATGGAGGGGCATAAACAATAGGAGGGGGAGATTAAGAAATAGTACCTAAATTACAACACAAGCAGCGGACAAGGCACTAGAATCAACAGATGCCAGATTCCGAGGCACACTGAGGTGGTGCTAAGTAATGCTGAAGTAGTGCTGAGGTGGTGGTGTGGAGTGATGCTGAGGTAGTGCTGAGTGATGCTGAGGTGGCGCTGAGTGATGCTAAGGTGGTGCTAAGTGACACTGTGGTGTGGAGTCATTCTGATGTTGTGGTGCTGCACTGGTGGTGCTGTGTTGAGATGATGCTCTGCTGATGATGAGGCGGTGCTGCATGGGGGCTGAGTTGCTGCTGAGGTGGGGCTGCATTGGTGGTGCACTGAGGCAGAAATGGTGCTGTGCTGATGTTTATTTTGTGCTGTTCTGGTGCTGAGGTGGTGCTGCGCTGATGCTGAGTTGGTGGTGAACTGATGAGGAGGTGATGTTGAGGTGATGATGAGGTGGTGCTAAATGATGCTGAGGTGGTGCTGAGTGATACTAAGGTGGTGCTGCTGCACTGGTTCTGAAGTGGTTCTGAGCTGGTGCTCAGGTGGTGCTGAGTGATGTTGAGTTGGTGCTGTGGGGAGGTGGTGGTGCGCTGAAGCTGAAGTGGTGCTGAGTTGCTGCTGAGGTGGGGCTGCATTGATGGTGGTGCACTGATGCTGAGATAGTGCTGTGCAGTGCTGATGTGAAGGTGGTGCTGCGCTGGTGCCGATGTGGTGCTGATGCTGGGTTGGTGCTGCACTGGTGGTGGTGCACTGATGAGGACATGGTGCTGTGCTGATGCTGAGGTGGTGCTGAGGTCATGTTGAGGTAAGGTTGAGTGATGCGGATTCCCTCACCACCATCACCCTTTAACAGTGTCCCTTAAAGCTCCATAACCACTAACGTTATAAAGCGGCACTCATACCAGTGTAAGGTGTCAGAGCACTTTGCATCACACACAAATTACACAGACGCAATTAATCATATGTGTATAAATTAGCATAAAGGAAATGTTACATAAGACAGAGGACTACAGGGTGTAGGAGTCACAAGTCATGCATATTGGTAGGCAGCATTGCAAAAGAGTGCTTGGGCCCCAGAAGAACAAACTCAGAATTGAAAACAGAACACCATAGTTGGGGGTTCTCTTAAATAATAAGAATCCATTTCTACTTAGATGAACCCTTTTTGCAACAATAATATTTGCTCTAATCTATTCCTAGCATTGCATGCAGTTCTTTGATGACAGTTCTAAATTCACTGTTCTATATTAGGATTTTAACTTATAAGCTGCAAGTAACAGAAAAGCAGAAACCCACGGATCTATTTACATTTTATGCACTTTGTGATCTGCATGGTGAACTTTCTTTGCATCCGGCATATTAACCCTCTGCGCTACCTTGCGATGAGTTAAAACGTCTTCCACTAGACAACTCCGATCTCTCCAGCAAGAACATTAATCACAGGAGTTATCTTGACATTTTTATTGTCTGGAAATTGCTAGAGGCCATGAATGTGTCATCCAGTGTTTTTAAAAGCAAAATAAACTCGGAAACATTGCCCCTCTAAAGTCAGTATCCAGGGCGATTGCACTGAAACTTTTCCCCTCTGAAGTCAGTATCCAGTGCGATCGCACTGCCCTTGTGCTGGCCCTGTGTTCTTGTTCTGCATTTGTTTGATGTAGTACATTCATATGCACATTTTACAGGCGACATTTTTCCAGAAGGAAGCCTTTTGGCATCAGCGCTAAACTGACCAGGAGAGACTTCAAACTCCTCAACAAAGCAGCCAAGCACAGGTCTCGGAGGGTAGGAAAGAACACAAGCAGCATGCATATTAAAGTATCATTTACAGTGTTGATTTAATGGAACTGAAACAATGCGCTGTGTTTAAATAGTGGTTTAACTTTTTACATGAGTTAGACCTGTAGCAACTAGAAGGCATGGCTGGCTGCTGCTGGCTTTGGACAGGAAGGACAAGACAAGAGAGCCAGGACGGTTTGAAGGGGACATTAAAAAGGCAATCAATGGCAGTTACAGCCTTGTGGGGCCCAGAACTGCTGTCACAGTGTTTTTGTGCCTGTTTCTGGAGGAAATAAAAGGAGGCAAACTTAAAACCACAATAATTAATTGCTTGCATTCCAAGTCAGCCTGGGAGCTGTGTTCGAGAAGAATGCAAAGGAATGCCAGCCACATGGAAGGAACTGGGAGGGTAAATGCTGCAATAAAATTTAAGCAGCTAAGTCTGAACACCCACGGTGTAACATGAGGTTGAAAACATAATAAAACAGTCTCCCCACAAGCAGATCAACAGAACAAAGGGTAATGATATTGTACTAAGTCCCTGCTCCTTGGAGGAAAAAGGAGGGCCAAAGAGACAGGACTGGCCACTAGTAAGCAAGGATTTTTGAAGGACATTGAAACAAACAAATAAGAAACAAGGAATGGCATTTGGCCCACAGAGATATATGTATACTAAAGTATACAAGAGGTCGTATGCTTATGCTCGGCGTAAAAATGAACAAGGCAAAATTTAAACATAGCATAGTGGGCAGAAGAAAAAGAGCTACTCCATTGTGCTTTGCACGCGTGGGCTCGTATCCCATCCTCGTCACTGCGTAAAAGGAAGATGGCAGGTAAGGGTGTTAGAGCAACTTTATTGATCGGCAGCAACACCAGGCTCGATGCAGCAACTCCCATCCTGGAACCCAAGCACCAACATTCCAATACCCCAAGATTCTAGCCTAAGCCCACAACAATCATAAAACCCAGCATTAGGGAAATAATAATAATAAATAATAGGACTTACTAGGCTGAACAGAGCCCTCAGCGGTGTCGCTGGTGGTCGGTGCCTCTTCCCCAGCTCTTCCTGGACCCTTCCCCTGTGATTCTCTTTTCCTGCCCTCGGGTGCTGATGTAAGAAATGAAGATAAGAAAACAATAGATTAGTGGCAGAGTTAATCTCCACAAAATTACTATGACAGGCAAACGCAGTCACATGTACTTATCTAAAACAAATTGCTTATATTACTAGATTTAAGAAGTCTATTGACTGTTGTTGAGTTGGCCATACTAATCCTGAAATCCCTATTCCCTATTCAAAACCTACATTTGGATCTAATGCATTGCAATGAATGATCTTTGACAGTATTCTCATTTCTCAACCCCTCTTGATGGACCAATTCAGTCTCCCTTTTCTGCAGTGCATAGATGCATACTACACATCACTGTGCTTGGAACTGTATGAGCCTGTCACCTGCATGGGGGGGAGGTGGCGTTGCACAAAAAACAGAGGTGATATCCCAGGGCTGCACACCTGGGCGGTGCTGCTGTCCGCAGGGTAGGCAGCAGGTCAGGAGCCTGGTGCTGCTGCTTCCCTATTCTGGCATGGTGCTGGGTGGTGGGGGAAAAAAGACAAACATGGGAAGGAAGGAAGGAAGGAAGGAAGGAAGGAAGGAAGGAAGGAAGGAAGGAAGGAAGGAAGGAAGGAAGTGAAATACAAAGGAAGTAAAGAAAAAATAAAAAAAGTTCAAAAACACGCGAAGAAAATGCAAAATACAAAGATACAAAAACACACACTAATATAATAAATAAAAATTAGGGGTAGATTAATTAGAAGGATAGAGGATTGGAAGGATTAACAGGGGATTCAAAAATAGGCCTAGCCCCATGAACAGAACAAAGAAAACAAGATGGTCATGCCCATGAGAACTGCGTAGCACCCTTCCCGTGATATTTCGAGGACACACTCCACATTGCGTTTGACATGAAACCCAACGTGAACGGGCGTGCAAGGAAACACTGTCCGATCGTGGAACTCCGCATAGGGCAACTGAGTTTTTCGGACACTCTGCGGAGTTCCATGTTGTGCGACTATGCAAACTCCACCCAGGCCTAATCCTAGTGTCCTACCACATGTAACACTAAAATTCAGTTGGGGGAAGTTGAAGACCCCAAAACAAACGCAGAGATTGAAGCCTGGTAGAGCACAAATAGGGGTTGTGATACACAAGAATTTTTTTGGCATGCTGGTACCCTTCCTTTGAAGTGCACCCCCAGTGTTCTATGTAAAACCCAGGGACAGAAGTCTGGAGGGACAAAGAAGGTCCTTAAGCAACCAGACAGCGGATATACAAGCATTGCTTTGGCATCCTGTTTTCCTTCCTTTCAAATGTTAGTCCCCCATTGTTATATGTAAACCCATCAGACCTGTCAAGAAGGATTTAACTTTGAAGTAGGATTCAACAATGCAATGCCAAAAAAGGATGCTGACAGCCCTACCTTTCATATTCTTTCAGGTTCAGAGGAGTTCTCTCTGCCCATTCAGATCAGCCGATTTTTTGCTTCTGGAAAGCATTCACACCTTTTCAAGCCTATTCAAACACTAATTACTGGCTAGCAGAAGAGTGACAGCAAATGCAAATTTACCCTCAAGAAACATCAGGCAGGGAAAAGGCAACTTTCTAAAAGTTACTTTTCCTTACTATTTATTACAAATGCAACTTCACCACTGAATTGGATATTTCATAACTATTAAAAAGAGTTGTTTTATTATTTTTGTAGCTAGTCCCATCCCAGATATACAGTACCACGATTTTAACCTTTACTCTGGTTTACTACATAGGGACGGCCACACTGAAAAAATTGCTTTTGAGTGCTAATCATTATATGGATATGTTAATGTTAACTTTCTACATGTGCTCCTGTTAAATAGCATGCAGCCTGCCTTGTGAGTGACAAGTACTACACAGGGGCAACTTATTAATATTTAAAACAGAGGTTTTGACCTGTCAAAAGGGTATTGTTGTGGCCTGGAATCCTCAGGATCGCACGTTGCATCTAATGGTCCACCTCTCGACACCACCACGGTCTTATATTGGTTACACAGACTCCATGGAGTGGTCAAGTGGGGGAAGGGTAGGAAGGGAATAGCAGGGAGGGAGATCTGAAATGACAACAAGACAAAGATAAAGACACAATAGAAACTTTTTGTGGATTCTTCTAGTTCCCCCCCCCCCCGGGCTCCTTTCTAAAGAAGACCTATCTTATCCTGCCTCCTACCTGTAAAAGAAAGAAATAACTCTTCGGGTAATTCTGGCAGTGTCACACACCTGGTCGAATGCTGTTTGGTTCTGCAGAGAGAATATCAAGGTAAGTGCTGGTACTACATAAGCCCCTTACCAGGAAGCAACTATCTGTTGGGCTACCTACCTATAGGAACCTTTCTGTAGTTGGAAACAGGGGAAGGAAGACCCGAGGTCCTGCTCACTCGCTATCCCTCTGCCAGAGAATACGTATACAAAAAGAGCCAATATGAATCATACAACCAGGGGTTCACCTTTCACAGACATTAACAGCACATCATGCAGTCAGGCTCTCCTATGCAGCTGGAGATGGACTGATCAATCCAGGTCATAACTCTTTGTACGTCATAAACAAATAAACTTGATACCACAATGTCTTTCTTGTATTCGTAAAGTGGAGTACATTCAATGTATATATTTTATCCAGCTTTCTATTTCTGGAATTACTCCTGTGCTTCTTCCATGCACGACCTATGTACCAATCATACACAGAAAACAATAGGTATTTAGGCCATCCGGCCCCTCCTTAAGGCAAATTAAGATCTTTCCCTGCAAGAGCTAGAAAATGCTTGCCAACAGGGAAAGACAAACGGGGTACCTTGTATCACGAAGGCTTAGCTGTCGTCTTCCCTGCAAGAGCAGCCGAGCGCTCGCCAACAGGGGAGAAGACACCTCTATTCTGAGTCCAAGAGCATTTTCTCAATGCCGGCGTAGAGGTAAGTCAAGGTATCGCCGAAGGAAAACTGAGTTCTCCTTTCTGGGTTCACAAGGGATTATTAGCAGGGGTTCCTTGAACCAAGGGGCGCTTCACCACGAACCACAAGGTTTTCCTGAATGACACGGAGCTTCGGGAGCGCCCAACGTTAACCCCCACAGCCACCAAAAGCAGCGGAGCGAAATGCGCTGAATTACCACCAAGCGCGTAAATACAGAGTCGGTGCCAGAGCACCATTACCAGCCTTGGCTCTCAGCGGCTCCCTCCGGAAGAGTAAGCGGCTGCCTCTCGCTGCCATAGGAATCCTTAATACGTGCTGACTCACGTGCGTGCTGACGTCCTAGACGTCGCCGCGCCGAGCCTCCCGGGACTTGTAGTTCCTGGTGTCGGTCGCGCTGACGCGCTAGGAGGCAGTGTTCTTCCTGCGTCCAACCCCGTGGGCTGTGACAGGACATCCCTCTCCTGAAGAACACTGACAAAGACATGGTTTATTCGGGAAGCGTTTGTGGAACTGTCGGATATATTTCGGGGCGTGGACTCCCTCTGCAGGTTCCCACGTGTTTTCTTCCTCCCCATATCCCTTCCAAGCTATTAGGTACCACAATTTGGTCCTATATACCTTGGAATCAAGGATACCCCTTACTTCATACTCCGCTTCATCGTCCACCAGAAATGGAGGCAACCCCCTTTTTCCAGGTGAACGAGCGGGTTTCAGTAATGATACGTGAAAGGATGGGTGTATTCTAAGGGAGGAGGGCAAGGCTACTTTAACCGCTACAGGATTTATGAGTTTGATCACCTTGTACGGGCCAATGTATTTCGGATTGAAAATGCTGTATTTCTTAAAGCGGATATTTCTGGTAGACACCCATACATAGTCCCCCAACTTATGAATAGGTCCTACCCGTCTATGTCTATCTGCGTATGCCTTGTAACGTGTTTTTGCTACTCTCAGCCTATCCTGTGTTTCTTTTAGTGTTGTTTGTATGTGTTGGATTCTCTGCCTTACTTCAGGTACTGCCTCATTCCTAACGGGATGTATAAAAGGAATGAATCTAGGATGAAAGCCATAGGAACAGAAAAAAGGGGAGTAGTTGGTGGAGCTGTGTATAGTGTTGTTATATGCTATTTCTGCCAACCATATATCGTCCACCCAGGTTTCGGTGGTTCTATCTACATAGCATCTCAAATATTGTTTAAGGGTCTGATTTACCCTCTCAGTCTGGCCGTCTGTCTGGGGGTGACAGCTTGTAGATAGATTGGGTGTTATTCGGAGAGCCTTACACCATGCCGTCCAAAATATGGCCGTGAATTGTGGTCCTCTGTCCGAAACCACCACTTGTGGCAATCCATGCAGTCTTACCACGTGTAGTAACAGCAATTGAGCAACTTGGCTAGCGGAAGGTACGGCTTTACAGGCAATGAAGTGAGCCATCTTGATCAAGTAATCCACCACAACCAGAATTGTCGTGTTCCCTTTATCTAGTGGCATCCCAACGATGAAGTCTAATGAGATGTTTTCCCACGGTTGCTCCGGAGTTGGTAGAGGACGTAGCAGTCCTGCAGGTTTGACGTGCGAACTTTTCATCTGGTTACACGTCTCACACTCCATAATCCACTCACGGATGTCGGGTCGAACAGTGGGCCACCAAAACGGACGTAGAACCTTTTCCGTGGTTTTTTCGACCCCATTGTGACCAGAACTAGGGAGAGAATGACACCAGGCAAACACCTGCTTTCGTAGTTGGTTAATGGGAATCAGCAACTGTTTTCCTCGGACGGGAAGACCATTTTTCAGAGTCCACTCAGGATGCCGGACTAGCCACCTTTTCCAGGCTTGGGTACCAATGTTCTTTGCGATACTTTTGAGGAACGGCTCGGTGATCGTGGCACCTAGAACGTGTTGAGGGCTTATTATGGGTCTTGCTTCGGGTTCTTCCCGAGAGGGGTGGAAGGTCTGACGAGTCAAGGCATCTGCTTTTTTGTTGTCCTTCCCTGGTCTATATGTAACTCGAAAATCATACTCGGAAAAAAAAAGGGTCCATCGCAGTTGCCTAGGTGAGAGGTGACGGACGGCCATCATGAATTGAAGATTACGGTGGTCCGTATACACCGTAACAACATGGCGAGCCCCCTTGAGGAAATGTCTCCATTCTTGGAAGGCATCTTTGATGGCCAGAAGCTCCTTTTCGGCTATGGTGTAATTACATTCCGCCGGATTGAGCTTCCGTGATCGATAAGCCACTGGATGTAGTTGTCCGGTATCGCTATGCCTTTGTGACAAGACAGCCCCTACCGCTAGGTCCGAAGCGTCCGCCTCCACCACATATGGTTTGTTGGGGTCTGCATGTACCAATACTGGGGCTGAGGTAAACGCCTCTTTCAATGCCTCAAATCCTTGTTGTGCCTATTCGGTCCATCGAAAGGAACTTTTCTTCTTTAATAACTGCGTAAGGGGGGCAGCCAGTGCGGAAAAGTGATGGACAAACCGACGGTAAAAATTGGCGAAGCCTAGAAAGCATTGGATGTCTCGGATGTTCCCGGGGATAGGCCAATCCTTTACCGCTGCGATTTTCCTTTCTGCCATTTCTTGTCCCCTGGGAGTCAGCATTACCCCTAAAAATTCTACTGTAGTTACTCCAAACTCGCACTTGCTGATCTTGCAAAAAAGATGGTGTTTTTGCAGAGTTTGAAGTATGGTTCGGACATGATGAGTGTGACTCTCTACGGTGGGTGAATAAATCAGAATATCGTCAATATATACGACAACATAATGGTCCAAGTACTCGCGTAACACCTCATTCAGAAAGTATTAGAAGGCAGCAGGGGCGTTGCAGAGCCCAAAGGGCATAACCAGGTATTCGTATAAGCCAAAACGTGTTTTAAAAGCTGTTTTCCACTCATCTCCCCTGCGCATTCTCACAAGGTGATAAGCTCCCTTTCAATCCAAACGTGTGTAGATGACAGCCTCCTTCACTTGTTCCAGCAAAACTGGAATCAGGGGTAATGGGTACCTGTTTTTCACTGTAATGGCATTCAATGCCCGAAAATCAATGCAAGCCCTCAATTCTCCGTTGGCCTTAGGAATGAAAAATAAAGGGGAAGCTGCTGGAGACTTGGAGTGTCGTATAAATCCCAGGGCCAGATATTTGTCGATATACTCCCTTAAGTGCTTATTTTCTGGTTCCGTTAAGGCGTAGACCCGTCCTGTAGGTACTACGGTCGTGGGACCAAATCTATCTGGCAATCGTATTGCCGATGAGGTGGGAGCGTTTCTGCCTTCGTATCATTGAACACGTCAGCCAAATCCTGGTATTCAGAAGGTAAGGTAACCGGGTGTTCTACCGCTGTAGCGATGTGATGCAGCTTGGACAATTCTTGAGGTGGACTCCTCTTAGGGGACCCACAGTGTCTGGAACAGTAAGCCGAAGTATACTGTATAGTGTTCTCTATCCAGTCAATCAGGGGGTTATGCAGTCTTAACCAGGGTAACCCCAATATTATCCCATGTTGAGGGGCTTGTATTATATTAAAGGCCAACATTTCTGAGTGATCCAGGCCCTGACGCACTTCTAGAACATCGTTTTGATACCGGATAGGCCCTGCTTCTAGACACCTTCCGTCAATGGCCAAGACAGCTTCCGGTATTTCTTTGGCATGTAGAGCCAATCCTAGTACTGTGGCTTTTTTGTCATCAATAAAGCATCCGGTTGCCCCAGAGTCCAACATCGCTGATACTGGACACCACTCCCCTTGGATACGCAGAGAAAGGTTAAGGAGAAAATGTTGTCTGTCGCTCGTTTGTTCGTTGCTGATGGAAGGGATGTAAATAGGGCTTGAGGAATCCCCTCCTTCTCTCCTCAAGCTAGTGCGTTTCCCGCCGAGCCTTCTGAAATAGCAGCCACTTGCTTGCGAGGGTCAATGCGAGGACTTCTCACTCGCAGGGTACATTCTTTAATAAAATGACCCTTCTTCCCACAGTATATACAAAGGCCTTTCTTCCGCCGGTATTCTCTTTCCTCCTGGGTAAGGCTTGACCTGACTGCTCCTATCTCCATAGGTTCCGCTCTAGTAGTAGACGGACTGTTAGTGGTTTTTGGGGCATCCAAACGCCATGAAGAAAGATCTCTGCGTTTGTTTTCTCCTCTTCTCTCCGTGAGGCGGTGATCCAGACGCAAGACCAAGTTGATCAGATCCTCACAAGTAGCAGGTTGTGGTTCAATCTGTGCCAGTACATCTTTCATCTCATCTCGAAGTCCTTGATGAAAGATGGCTGCTTGTTTAGCCTCTGGCCATTCTGTCTCGGTGACCAGCCTGCGAAAATCGTTCAAATAGGCTATGAGATCCCGATTTCCCTGTCTCAGTTCCAGCAAATCCTTGTCTGCCGAGAGTGTGGCAAATCTACGGTTGAAGGTCTTTTCAAAGTCCTTGATGAAGGAGTCCCAATCATAGATCAAGGGGTCATCTCTTTTGACTAACGGGACGGCCCACTGAGCCGCATCTCCTGCAAGGTAAGAGATCAGGAAGGCGACCCTAGCCTGGTTGGTAGTAAAGGCCTTGGGCCGACAGGAGAAATGTAACATGACTTGGGTGAGAAATACCTGCACCTTACTACTATCTCCATGAAACCTCTCTGGGGTAGCCAAAGGGACTGGTGTGGGTATTTCTACTACCAAAGGGGAAGCGGAAGAAGCAAAGGGCACTCCTGCATTGTAAGGATTCCTTTGTGTCCTATCCACAGTGGCTTGCAGGCAGGCTGTTTCGGCCCTAGAAGCAGCCAACTCTGTCTGCACTATCTGTAATCCCCCCATCAGATCCTCCATGGTGGCCATATCTCGACGTGCGACCGGGAGGATTAAATTCTTGGGCCGCTTACTCTGTTGTGGCCTGGAATCCTCAGGATCGCACGTTGCATATAATGGTCCACCTCTCGACACCACCACGGTCTGATATTGGTCCATGGAGTGGTCAAGTGGGGGAAGGGTAGGAAGGGGACAGCAGGGAGGGAGATCTGAAATGACAACAAGACAAAGATAAAGACACAATAGAAACTTTTTGTGGATTCTTCTAGTCCCCCCCCCGGGCTCCTTTCTAAAGAAGGCATATCTTATCCTGCCTCCTACCTGTAAAAGAAAGAAATAACTCTTCGGGTAATTCTGGCAGTGTCACACACCTGGTCGAATGCTATTCTGCAGAGAGAATATCAAGGTAAGTACTGGTACTACATAAGCCCCTTACCAGGAAGCAACTATCTGTTGGGCTACCTACCTATAGGAACCTTTCTGTAGTTGGAAACAGGGGAAGGAAGAGCCGAGGTCCTGCTCACTCGCTATCCCTCTGCCAGAGAATACGTATACAAAAAGAGCCAATATGAATCATACAACCAGGGGTTCACCTTTCACAGACATTAACAGCACATCATGCAGTCAGCCTCTCCTATGGAGCTGGAGATGGACTGATCAATCCAGGTCATAACTCTTTGTACGTCATAAACAAATAAACTTGATACCACAATGTCTTTCTTGTATTTGTAAAGTGGAGTACATTCAATGTATATATTTTATCCAGCTTTCTCTTTCTGGAATTACTCCTGTGCTTCTTCCGTGCATGACCTATGTACCAATCATACACAGAAAACAATAGGTATTTAGGCCATCCGGCCTCTCCTTAAGGCAAATTAAGATCTTTCCCTGCAAGAGCTAGAAAATGCTCGCCAACAGGGAAAGACAAACGGGGTACCTTGTATCACGAAGGCTTAGCTGTTGTCTTCCCTGCAAGAGCAGCCGAGCGCTCGCCAACAGGGGAGAAGACACCTCTATTCTGAGTCCAAGAGCATTTTCTCAATGCCGGCGTAGAGGTAAGTCAAGGTATCGCCGAAGGAAAACTGAGTACTCCTATCTGGGTTCACAAGGGATTATTAGCAGGGGTTCCTTGAACCAAGGGGCGCTTCACCACGAACCACAAGGTTTTCCTGAATGACACGGAGCTTCGGGAGCGCCCACCGTTAACCCCCACAGCCACCAAAAGCAGCGGAGCGAAAGCGCTGAATTACCACCAAGCGCGTAAATATAGAGTCGGTGCCAGAGCACCCTTACCAGCCTTGGCTCTCAGCGGCTCCCTCCGAAAGAGTAAGCGGCAGCCTCTCGCTGCCATAGGAATCCTTAATACACGCTGACTCGCGTGCGTGCTAACGTCCTAGACGTCGCCGCGCCGAGCCTCCCGGGACTTGTAGTTCCTGGTGTCGGTCACGCTGACACGCTAGGAGGCAGTGTTCTTCCTGCGTCCAACCCCGTGGGCTGTGACAGGTATATTTTGACAGGTTAAACTACAGTGTTAAAACTGCCACAGGCATGTCTATACTGTTCTTGTGATGGAAGGCCCTGTGTTCCTTTTGTGCCATATACTAGGAACATTTAGGCAAGTTAAATATGCCAATCAGAAATATGGCAGTTCGACCATATACAAAGGGGGAGCCCAGGCACTTACAACTGGTTAGAATGGGTCAAGTGCACAGAGTACTGAAATCACCCGAAACTACAGGGTTCAAAAAAATATATGGGGTGACCATGCAGAAAAGGCAGATTTAATACGTACTTTCACTCAGCCACTTGGACTGCCACCTGCATCAGAACCTATACTGGATCCACACGGGTTGTTGCTAGGGGTTCTCCATATTGCAAAGTTGAACAATTCGTAAAATGCAAATCTACTGAAGCATAAAAAAGGAAGTAAAAAGGGGGTCTGCAACATAAGTTGTTGTTTCAATTGCTATTCAGGACTCAGGCTGCACCGGTCGCACTCAGGAAGATAACTTAAACAGGCAGCAGCTTTGTACAGCATTACCCTGCCATGCTGTATACCTTTCTTCCTTTTGTGGCATTAATGGGGTTTAGGGGGAGTGCTTTAATTTGAGAAGAAAGGCTAAACCCCTTCAGTTAAGTCACTTCTGGGGGAGGGAGGGGGTTCCCTTTTATATATAGAGAAACCCCCCCATCACATACTCTTATTGACATGTTTGTGATTACTGATGCAGTGTAAGTTTTGCGATGCTTTTTCTCTTGATCTGCATTACAGGTGGAATTATGCGGCAAAACAAAGGATTTTGGTCTCTAAAGCAACCACAAGAAGGAGCCCATAGAGTCTTCATGCAAGTACACTGGGAGTTCTTATGGCAGGGCCAAGATCTGAAAGTGACAGCACCCTGTTATTCCCATGGGCATTTGTAAGCATGAGCAACTGGGAGCATACCTAGCAATGCTCTGAACCCATGCATGAGTTCATTTTTCTGGAATATGGGATGTGGAGTGAACCTCCAAAGCATCAGATGTTGTATGTTCCTGGTGCTCATTGGCTACACAGGCAGGCAGCCAGCTCAGGTCATATCATCACGGGCTGCCCTTGGATCGTCCATAAATTGAGTCATTACCTTAGAAAAGAAACCTGCAACATAATTTTCTCCAAAGTAAACTGGTGCGGTCTCAGTCATTTGCGTGTGGACTTTACCTTTGCATGCATTAATTCAGTGTTTGATTGTATGTGTGTCTGGCTGTGGGATCTCTTAGCTATGCAAGTCCACTGCTTGACATTCACTTAAATTGAGTCCCCAAGTTTCACCTCCTTAAACTTCTTCATTTCCCGCTGGCAGAAGTGCCGACCGAAAACTTCCAGGAGGAGGGAATGGCGCATACACAGCTGTTCAGAGTTTGTTTTACTAAGATTTCTGACCTTCCTTGACTTAGCAGGTGCACTGGGACATTGGCACTGCTGTGAGAACAAGGATATTCACTCTGGGACTTGAAAATGGACACTTGGACATGAACATTGAAGCACAAAGATAAAGAGGTTGTATTTATGACTCGTCATGAGTACATTTTCACACCTCCATGAAAAAGCATTGTTCTTTGACTGTATGAATCTCTTTCCCATCAAAATGAAACCCTTCAGAACTGGACAGTGCTGAACCATGTTGATGGCTTGATGGCAAGTCTGTGTTTACAGTATGTGGTTTGGGGCACACAAAAGTCACTGGGGTTGCTTCACTGGCCAGCTCAGGTGAAGGCAGACCAGGAGGATCCACAGTGCCTCTTCTCATTGGATCTTTCACCTTGTCATTGGGTCTTCCATGGGTCTGGTACAGCCTGTTCTACCTCTTCACTTCCTACTCATCACAGCCAGAGGCAGAGCTATCCATCAAACAACTAATGGCATAAGCTCAACGTGGGAACATCTTACGGCATGGGTACTCACAAACTTTCTCTCGGGGGCCAAATTTACAGTGTGGTTTCTGGCTGAGGGCCGCACCGGTGGGGGTGGGGCCAGTGGGGGAGGGGCTAGAGCAAAAAAAAACTATGACCATGAGGTTGAACACAGGCCACTGCAGCGGACGCCTTCATCCACTGAGCCGCCAGACCCGGTATGCACACATCTCTATCTATCTATCTATCTATCTATCTATCTATCTATCTATCTATCTATCTATCTATCTATCTATCTATCTATCTATCTATCTATCTATCTATCTATCTATCTATCTATCTATCTATCTATCTATCTATCTATCTATCTATCTATCTATCTATCTATCTATCTATCTCTCCCGCCCTATCTATCTATCTATCTATCTATCTCTCACTCTGTCTCCCGCCCTATCTATCTATCTATCTATCTATCTATCTATCTATCTATCTATCTATCTATCTATCTATCTATCTATCTATCTATCTATCTATCTATCTATCTATCTATCTATCTATCTATCTATCTATCTATCTATCTATCTATCTATCTATCACTCTGTCTCCCGCCCTATCTATCTATCTATCTATCTATCTATCTATCTATCTATCTATCT